>NW_028189518.1:0-619788 GCF_048542155.1 Nylanderia fulva
CAAATCAGCAGTCTTATTAAGAATCGTTTATAGATGTGTGAACTAAATTTCGTTTCGCTTTAAGTCGCACACTTTAAAAAATACAGCAGTTTAAACAAAACTTTAAAAAATGAATTTTTTCAAATTAAAAATAACGCGAATCCAAATCAGCAGTCTTATTAAGAATTGTTTATGGTTGTGTGAACTGAATTTCATTTCGCTTTAAGTCGCACACTTTAAAAAATACAGCAGTTTAAACAAAACTGTCAAAAATGAATTTTTTCAAATTGAAAATAACGCAAATCCAAATCAGCAGTCTTATTAAGAATCGTTTATAGAATTGTGAACTGAATTTCGTTTCGCTTTAAATCGCACACTTTAAAAAATACAGCAGTTTAAACAAAACTGTGAAAAATGAATTTTTTCAAATTGAAAATAACGCAAATTTAAATCAGCAGTCTTATTAAGAATCGTTTATAGATGTGTGAACTGAATTTCATTTCGCTTTAAGTCGCACACTTTAAAAAATACAGCAGTTTAAACAAAACTGTCAAAAATGAATTTTTTCAAATTGAAAATAACGCAAATCCAAATCAGCAGTCTTATTAAGAATCGTTTATAGTTGTGTGAAAAGAATTTCGTTTTGCTTTAAGTCGTACACTTTAAAAAATACAGCAGTTTAAACAAAACTGTGAAAAATGAATTTTTTCAAATTGAAAATAACGCAAATCCATATCAGCAGTCTTATTAAAAATCGTTTATAGATGTTTGAAGTGATTTTCGTTTGCTTGTATTCACACGCCTTAAAAATTACAGTAGTTTAAGAAACCTGTCAAAGATGATTTTTTTCAAATTTCAAGATTTTTAATTTGTTGTATTTTTATTGATACAGGTTTCGATTGCGAACGTTCCAAACAATAAGAATTGATTCTAAATACAACTGAGCATGAGTATTGAAATTTCTTAAAGTCGGTCACTTTTTAAATATTTTGTTTCCAAATCGACAACGATCTATCTCCGCTTAAAATTTATTGGCACTTGCAAATGTCGTGTTTTTAGTGATGTACATGTGGCATCTGAATTTAAAGAATTAATATTTTAATACGAAAACTATATTAATTAACGCTATGTGCGCGCCATTTCTCAATATTATATTAACTTTTAATAATTTTGAACTTAAATAATTTAGATTAAAAATACGTTTGTCCAAATTTTAGAATTAATTTTTTTAATATTAATATTATTATTCTCCTATTATTAATTTTATAGTTTCTAATATTAGTATTATTTTTTCTCAAGTTAGGTTTATTTTTTTCAGATTAGATGTTTTTCGTAATATTTGATTTTTTATATTAGTTAGTCAAAAAAAAATAGAAGTCGCTACAGTAATTCCCTCCCGAAAAATAAAAAAAAATTTCGAATGTAACATAAAGAAAAAATTAACTCACATTGCATTAAGTCGATTATCCAAACCTTTCTCCTTTTATCCATATATCCACTTTTATATTCCACTGCTGCTCTGCTGTCATCCCATATGGTTTGGCACTGATCACTGCACTGTTTTTTCTATTATTTTATATTTGCAATAATTATTTGTCGCACTTCACTACACACAGATGCACTTCGAACTAAACGGACGATACGGACGAAATAAACGGACGAAAAAATATCACTTGCGAATGCATTCGGCACTTTCGAGCATCCCGTTCGATCACGTTCGATATCGCATTCGCGAATAAAAACACGAACAAAATATCTGTTGAAAAAATACTTTTTTGATTCCGGGAAAACGAGCGTCCGAATATTAATCAGATTAAACGCATCGAAATGCCCTTAAATTCACTCGTTATGTCTATAGAGGTCTACGCGACATCTCCTCGCGCGCCGCGTCGTTTCGCGACACCCATAGCGGTATGTCGCGACATCTCCCGGCGCGCCGCGTTATTTCATGGCATCGCGAGAGAAGTCTCACTCAGAGGAAGTAACACTTGCGCGCTACGACCGTTACGCGGTAGCGTCACGAAAGCTCACCTAGAATTTGAATCGACGGATGAAGTCAAGCTTCTTGGACACTCTACAATATTCGGGCACTCCAAAAGATGCTTGAGCACTCGCGAAACTCCTCGTCGGGAGGATGATGCCGAAACACCGCACGATAAATATAGAAATATACTCCAAATACCGTCGAAATGATGTCTCAAGCCACAGTCCCCCTCCCCTTGACCCCACCTGTAGCTTGCAATCCCGCGAATTCGCGATAATCCGACTCCCGGGGCCCCGTCGACGTCGCGGGATACCCTTCGAGACGATGAGGTATCTCCTCGAGGCTCTCGGGCGAGCGAGTAGCGGCGAAATCTACACGAAAATCACGGCGGAACACTCTCAAACGAGAAACGCCCTCCTCCCCCGTCACTCCGATCACCAACTGGTCCCCAAGTCCCCATCGACGCCCGGATGCTCTTCGAGCATATTATTCGGTCCATCACGTCGAAAACCGACACTCCCGGACTTGCACTCCCGTTTATTCGCGTTACTCGCGGACGAAATCCAGACGAGACGCGGAGCATTATCGCGACGCACCTTTGCTCCTCCGCCGCTGGACTCGCACTAACTAATGGCGGCGCTGGCTGAAGTTGGTAACGTCGTGACGTCAGAATCGGCCGATTTCATGTATTACTACGCGCGGGAGTTTTCGACGCGTAAATAATAAATAATATATGATCAGCAAATGTACACAATTTTAATTCGCCAAATATTAATTATGTACATAATTTTATTATGAGGGAGTACATAAATTTAATTCCCGATTTTCTATTATGTACATAATTTTAATTCGTCGAATTTCTATTATGCACACAATTTTAATTTTTCATTTTTTATTATATATACATAATTTTAATTCGCCGTATTTTTATTATGTAAATAATTGAAATTGTACATAATAGAATTTCGATTAGAATTAGCGATTTTTGACAATTCAAATGTGGTTCTTTTTTCTTTTTAGAAAATATCTGGCTTCAAATAAAAATACTTATAAGGATATTTTTTCATAAATTAATTAGTAAAAACTAAGAATTTTTTAACATTATTGTGTTTTTTCAATTATTGCTTTTTTCAACGATTAAATTAACAATTGTAAAATTAATTTTATAATATTATTATTGTTTAAACTTATATTATATATTATAGTTAAGATCTCAAAGAATATTTATGAATTTTGTAACTATTGTAACTAAAAATTGTCGGTTCGATAACAATGCTTGAATAGCTTGCACGATCTTTGGATATCATAATATTTTACTTCAGTTTTTAAAATTTTGCAGAAATTTATGATCAATCAATGATTAATTCTGGAAAATAATTTACATAATTATATACAATAAAATTAACAAAGTTCAATATTGTAAGTATTATTACTATATGATTTTTTTGTAAATAAGATATGTGTAAATTGTGTTTTATATTTATATAATCATGCGTCATTAATTTTTTATGCGATGTATTATAAACTATTAAAAATGACAATTTAAAATGAAATTTGTCGATATGTAAAAGTATAGTTAAATGAATATAAACACATATACACAATATAATAATAAATGTAATATTTAAATGGCAAGATTTTTATTTTATCTATTTTGTATACATTATAGAACTTTATATACCATATACATATAATTGAGTAAAGAGTTTGTTTACCAATTAATGTAAATGAACGTAAAGAAAGTCAAGATGTCTTTATATTATAATGACTATTAAAATTAAATTAATCTTTCTAATATATTTTAATACATATGTATACGTCAAAGAAAATAAGAAAGTTTAATTATAACAAGAAAAATAAAAAAAAACATTTGTATATACAAATATTATATTTCTATAAATAGAATTATAATTATAATTAAATATTAATAAGTTTTGTATAAAAATATTTAAAATGTGAATATATCCTAAATATTTTAATGTTATATAAACTATTGATTACGCCTCATTTCATTAATTATAGCGACATCGGACGGATAATCTTTTGCTAGCGTTTCATTGGGTATATAATAATTGCCTTCATATCTACAAAAAAATCGTCCTATTTCTTGATGATCGATCCATTTTGAGCTATAATATTTCCATATTTTATCTGAAAAAAAATTTAATATTTTATACTGTCCTAATAGAGAGAGATTGTGGAATATATAATTTATAAAAATTTATCTAAAAACTTTTTTTAAATATATAATTAATTGTTTGGTTTCTCTTAATTGTTTATATTTTATACAAGATATTCGGTAATAATGGTCTCATCTCCCGTAAGGTAATATCTTTACAAATGATACTATATATTATATTTTATATATGCATAACACTATAGGTTTTTTATAAATGATAAATAATATACCTTGTTCCATATAACAAGTTATGTTATGCTCACAAAAAATTGCATAATATGGTTTATGCGTAGAACACGTAGAATCTGCACATGCCAAATTTCTGCATATCATGTTTGGACGAAAAGAGCACGTGTTATAACCCTTAATGCCTAATGTTGATGGATTATAATAAAGATTCCAACCAATTATGACACCAATGTGAGTGCCATTATGGATACACTCATGGCTTACAATCGTCCCGATCACAAATTTTAATACTGCCGATCTTTCTTCTAAAAATATTTTTCTCGGGGTTCTTATATTAAACAACTATAAAAAAATGTATCATTAGAGTTTAATTAATAATACTTCTTTTTTCAATTCATTTCCGAATTGATTTGTGTATATCCCTTTAAATTGCAGATAATTATATAACTATAAAATTATTAATAAAATAAGTATTAATCGCAAATAATAATTACATAAACAGTATTCATTCGTGTTATATATATTAATATGTAACAGACATAAATAGTAAAAATAATAATTACCAATATTGTGTCTGAAATATTTATATATTTTCCTGATATCATATCTCTCAGCATAATTAGCTGTTTCTCGTGAAGTGTACGTAACTGCTGATTTAAACAAGTACATAATTTTCTTATTGTCTTAAAAAAAAAAATAAATATTAAAATTATATAAATATTAAATATTAATTATTAAAATAAAGTCAATTAATAGTATTATCTTAAAAAATAGATTTATAAAATTACGATTACAGATGAAGAAATGTGAAAAACTAGCTGTTTTTAATTATCCTCATTTTTTATATGACATATTTTACAAGCAATTTAGATTTAATAAATTTTTATCAATGCTCATAATTGATTGCTATATAGTTATACTAATTGCTAAAATTAGTAGAAATAATATATAAATAGTTGTCAACAAACCAGTAAATAATGTTTTTCATAAATTTGACGATTATCCGTCCTTATCATGTTATTCAAAGTAAATTGGCCTTGTTCCAGTACCAAACTAAAATACTCGTGCTTTACTGTATTACTTAAACATGAACATTAAAATATAAAAAAATGTATACATATACAGACAACATATAAATATATACATATACATATAAGTATATACTCATATATACACTTAATCAATGATAATATAATTTCTAAAAAGGAAGCAATGTAGATAATGCGCATAAAAATTATATTTTCTAAATTATATTTCCGCAAATAATATATGCATGCATATATGCTTCAATATACATATTGAGATTAGAATAAAATAATGTCTAGAAGATAAATTTATAAATTATGTAATTTATTTTACATATAAATTATAATATATTAAATAAAAATTGTGCACGTACTATGTGATAAGAATAAGAATTAAAAGAAAGATTAAAAAGATTATCCTTCTCTCTCAAAAGTTAAACTTATATACTTACTTATTTACTTTTGGCTTTAAAAATATATGGAGCTCTCTCTCGGACATTATGTAAGAGTATATGCCGAATCTGCGCATTAGACTATGATATATTGTTAGTAGTAACATACTTTGGATCCCGGCTTCAACCTATAATATATAATAAGAATAGAAAAATTGATTAAATTTAAAATATTTAATGTGTGTGTATGTGTGTAATTATAGCATAATACAATAAAATTTAACATGCTGTGCAATACTTTTCTTATAACTTTAATAATATAATGTATATAAATAAATATAATATATATATATATATATATATATATATATATATATATATAATAACTTACATGATGGTCATGTTCAAAACTATATTCAGTTAACCATAGTTTATTTAATTTAGAGAAATATTTTTCAGAGAATATAATTTTTTCGATTGCACCTAAAATTGGCAATATTTGTTCGTACATCAAATAACTATGATTGATATTATTCTCTTTCCAATATAAACTACACACAGTCTTCACCGCGAATATACAATGTGTGGGACAGTCTTCGTAAAAACTGTGTAACACTTTTTTTGCAACGTTATCTAATGTTTCTTTTATGCGTGAGTAAGAAATATATTTTTGAGGTATGAACCATTGCACCATAATAGTAACCACTTGTTCTAAAAATTGTTGTTCTTTTGGTCCATTTCTCAATTTTAGATATTTGTACCTCATGCGTTGATGGATCAGTATTCGATAAATGAAAACACCGTAATGTCTTCGTGCTAAATCCTGACCAGATATCCTGATAAAATTTACACTGTTTAATATTTCAATTATTTAAATACATTGTTTTATATAATATTGTATTACACGCGCGCGTAACTATCAATTTAAAAAGTTTATTGAATTGTACCCGTCAGGTTGTGAAAACATTCTTAGAAACTCATTTACTATAAGATAATAGTTCGTTGAATACATGCATATGCGAAGAAACTTTGAAACCAAGTCTCTCTTATCATCATTACTGGTTTCATCCATGTATATACGAGATATTAATTCCCATATTTCTTTCAAAAATTTTAGGTTTATTTTTATTTGTTTCTTAAAATTTATTTGACCGCGATCTTCGTTTTTCATACTGCTATAAATTTTCTCCATAATAGGCCACCTATAAAATTGAAAAGTGAAGATACCTCAATTTTTTTGAAAATATCAAACTTTATTATTGTGCATTAATTTTTAATATTTTAACGTGTATAATATATATTTTACATATAGGAGAAATGTGCGAAGAGTGAAACATTTCGTTATGAATATTTATATGACTAATTAAGTTTTCATTTAACATTAAGATTTTTACGCTAAACTTTTTTGATGAGTATTCTTAAATTGAAAATATAGTTATACATTTTTACTTTTATTTCAATTCAGTCGATCATAACGAAGTGTTTTACTATTAAAAAATGCTTTAATTAAATTATTAAAATAAAAATATGATATCTCTATAATTTCATATTTTATCATATTTTGACAAAGCGCCCTATAAAAAATGTGTAAAAAAATATGTAAATATGACTTACCTGTGATTGAACTTTCGTCTCCAAAGTTGATTGCCCCACGCTGTTTCTCTAAATCTCTTGCACGTGGCAGTAAAATTCTCGATATCCTTGATAGGGAGTTTCATCAGAATAAGAATAATCACTTCGTTAGGCAAACTCATTATTGTAGCCATCGTGATAATAATTAAAAGACGAAACTTTTTTATGTTTTGCAAAATATTCCTATAATGAATCTTTGCAAGAAATTGAACGAATTTATCTCCTGATTTTAGAAAACTAATTCTGATCACTTTATGTCAGCGCACGATGAAATACCGCAACGTATGTTAAATCTGTTTACTTGTAGCTTGCAAATAAAAATGTTCGATTTCAAATTGATCTCTCAATTTTTCAAAATTTATTTTTGTCTTCACTTATACTTAGAAGCACGATGAAGCACTTGTGAACATGTAACATATGTCTTTTCGGAAACAACACATTTGATTAGCTTGCTTAACCGACAAAAATAAAGCAGAGTTTACATACCGTATATGTATACAATCTGTATCGTAAGATATCGATTACAAGCGTTATCTATAAGAACATTCCTCAGCTAATAACATGAAAGCTATATCCATATTAAAAAATCACAAAAAAATGTACTGTAGGGCCACGTGGGCTATGTATAAACGTCACCCGATGTATGCCTGACGTGCCGCAACCTCTTATATACTATACCGAAAAGTAGTTCCGCCGGCGTGGCGAGATATTAATACGTGTACCTGTGATTGGCTGGCAAAACGCAAGCGCTGTAGAGAACACGTGCTCCTCGTAAAATAAAGTCCGTCTTTGTTACATCCGGTCTGTTTTTTGGGCCAGCGATCGTCCGCGGAGACCAACACCACACCTATCCGTTCGGCTATCCATCCTCGATAAGTTCCAATCCTTTAACTTATAGTATATAAAACATTGCAATTGTGGAAATTGCATGAATATGATGACTTCGATTTCAATTATGATAAAATGTTATTATAATAATAATCGATATTCAAAGAAAAAGTATATATTAATTAAAAAACAATAGATTTTTGATAAAATAAGTTTTATATATTCTTTGTCGATAGTGCTAGTCAATTGCATTGCGGTTTTGTGTTGCAGTTTTTTTTTCCAAAAATGACAATTAAGCGAGGGGTTGGCCACTAGTGGTTGTAGTGTACAAAAAATTACCCTTGATATGTATTACCTTTAAATTACCTCAAATTACCTAATACTACTTCAGATTACTTAAGATTACCAACTATTACCTCAAATTACCTAAGATATTATCTTAAAATATTTAAAATTACCTCAATTTTCTAAGAGATTACCCCAGATTTTTCCAAATATCTTCGAGAATCATCGATTTATCAATAATGTTCACTAACTTCAAAAATTAAAGATTACCTTAGATATTACAGACTATCTTAAGAATACCTAGAATTACCCTTAGATTACTTAGATTTCCTATTAGGTTACTCAAGATTACCTAAGATTACTATAGATTATTTAGAATTACCTTGGATTACCCAAAATTTCCTTTGGATTACCGCTGAATTACCCAGCCCTTGTACGAAAAATTATCTCAGTGACCAACCCCTCGCAATTAAGTAAAATTGATATAATTTCATGTGACGTCGAGTGAACTATGTCACTTCATCTTTCTATCAAAAATCGAATTATAAGGAGGATTTAATGTCTCTTGACGTTATGTCTTATATCATTGGAAATATATGATACTCGATTTATAAACAAATTTGAAAACCCTCATGATTTTGAATTGCGAATATTTATTTCGTCCTATTTATCGGTGGCATAAAAATATCGTGTTATGCCGAGATTGTCAATTTACTCGGCAATTTTGATTCTGATGCTCCTCTTTGTCCTAACCGTGACAGAAAAAAAATTATATCCAAGTAAGTATTGAGTTAAATTCAAACTTTTTTCTCCTGCTTTTAAACATAACTGTGTAAATAATTGTCTTAACATCGAAACAACGCGTATATAAATGAATAAATTAATATTATATCATAACGATATTAATTTTTTGACATAAGCGCGATAAAGGGTGGCATTGTGCATTTTTATTTTTTCATTGCATTTTTTTAGAACGGAATATATGTCTCTTGGATCTTCAAAAGGAAGGAGTGACACATTATTCCCCGGAAAAATTTCGGAAAAGAAAATTACTTTCTAAAAATGAACTTGGAAATGTCATGGAGAATACGAAGAGACAGACTCTGATGAATTGTAATGGACCGATAATAATTGGCGAGGCTCTTGATAATAAGAATGATCATATTCGCGTTAAGAGAAACGGACCGATCAAGGATCATTCGATTATTCGTCATCAGTCGAATCATTCCGTGAACGTATTTGACATTTTTCCACGAAATTTTTGGAGCAATCAATCTAATCGAACTGCTTGTGTAAATATGCCGCATTCAAGACACAAAAGAGACATTTTGTCTGCAAACAGGCAACGCGCGAAGAGAAATATCAGACATTCGAAATATCGAGTTAAGACTGAAAATACTGGTGATAAGAAACACGACGCCTTGAGAACTTCCCGCAGATCTGCCATGAAAAATGCACACAATTCGAGTATGTTTCGTAATTTTTATTTTGATTATTTTTTATGTCACGTGTGTCTATTATTGCATCTACCCTGAGAAATATTATTCGATTTTAAATCTAAAGTTACATTATAATTCAAAATTAAATAATTATATATATATATATATATATATATATATATATATATATATATTAATTTATTAAAAGCAGAGAATTACTCTAAGAGAAGTTTACCCATTTTGATATAATAAGGTTATTATTTTTAAAATCAAATTTTTCATTTTCCCGGATCGCTAAGGTTATTTATCTTCTTCCATTTAATAGAAAAGAGAAGTAAAAAAATGGAAATTGTGCCTGCTAAAACAGTCGGTGAATCGTGGATAGAGAAAAGGGAATCCGGAAATGAGGGTTTAAGCACCGCTCTTTCTAGATCTAGCATTGCCGACAAGGTAAAAATCTTAATTATTCCAAGATAATTACACGACGTTAATTAACAATTAAAAAAATTCAATAAATAGGGAGAAGGGAACGCCGTTGCATTACCTTTTGTGCATACCGGAAAAGCGGAATTACGCGTTCGCATCGAAAAAATTCCCAAGAACGAGTCCCTCTTAACTAACAACTGGATAAATAATCATTCTATCGGAACTACTACTTGTCCTTCGACCGTGTTATTAAAATACGGCGACGAAATCGTCGACGACGTCAATGCGACGAATCTGGAACTCGTTCCGAATTTCGACTCCTCGGGGCGGGAAAAAGTTAATAACTTATCCGTGGAAATTATAGTGAAGCAGCTAGATTACGGCGATTCCGGAAATGCATCGTTCTATAACGCGGAGTCTCATCCAGTTGGGTCCGATCTATCGAGGAGCGATCGAGATTTGGAAAGTGGCAAACGCAATCGTGCCGAGATATTCGCGCAATCGTCGGACGAGGATGCAAAATCGCGCGCGAAGAGAAACCAGGAAATTACGTCTAGACGCTATCTACGAAGTGATAAGAATGCAGTGATAGGCTCGAAAAAGACTTTCAAGAACGGACAACAAGGAACATCGATCGAAGGTGTGAAGCGCGAAGAGACAAGGCACAAGTCTCGTGCCGCGAGATCGATCGAAGAAATTAAGGAGCTTGCTGAAAAATTAATCCTCAAGGTAAAGTCATGCACTGTATCGTTTGACGAAAAACTCGCTTCCACGTTGATCGAACCAGAAAGGTAAACTGGACTCCTCTTCTTTCTTCAGGTAAACGAGTTGCAAATGTATGTGAGCGACCGGATTAACGAAAGCCGCTCCACGACGGAGATCTGCGTTGACAGAAAAGCTATCGAAGGGACTCCGCGAAGGATCTCCTCGGCGAGGAAACGCGTTGCGGAAGCCCGAGAGTTCAAGCCCGAAGTCGCTAAGAACACCGATAGTCACCGAGCGAGAAATGGTGAACGGGTGACTTTGACAGGGAAGAGAGCGTCGTCATCCAGAATATCGTCCTTTGGCGGGTCGAGATTTGCAAGAGGAGAGAACCCAATGCAGAAGGGTAAATCGCGCCGCAAATGGGGCAGGTGGATGGACTGGAGCAGCTGCAGCGTCACATGCGGTAAGGGCCGACAGATCAGGTGGAGGCATTGTCTTCGCGATTGTAACGACGCGGAAACCGAGATGGAGGAAAAAGCGTGCCAACTGCCGGCTTGTCCCCCGGGTAAATTCCTGGGAATATTCTGAAAGTCCTCTCTCTTCGCCGAATCGAGTGACAATCGGTGCTTCTGTATATTGTATTGACAAGTTACAATTAATTAATTATATTATAATTAATTATAACTATTATTATTATAATTATATGATTATAATTAATAAATCGAAACAATACGTTGTATGGTGCAGCGATGATGACGAGTCGGTGTGGATGAGAAATTCGAAATTATTCTCGAGAAGGAAAGTTCGCAAAGCGATTTTTGTACATTATTTTTTATCTTTTCTTGTGCGAAAATGCGACAATATAATTTTTTGTGTAATTTTATATATGATTTTGGATCGCGAATTTACATTTTACCGCACAGAAAATTGTTGAATCATTACAAAGATGTAATTAAAGATGAGCAAAATGATACAGTTTGGGAAATAATTTGAGTAAGATATAAATAAAATATAAGCATTACATATATATATATATATATATATATATATATATATATATATATATATATATGCAAAAAAATTTATTTACAGCCTTGAGAACTTTCCTCATCAACTCATATAATACGGTTGTTGATCGCTTGTGTAATAAATAAATTAATGTATTTTTTCTAATTATTTTTTTATGAAATACATATTGTACAGGATAGTTTTTGAACAATGTCTCCACTTTTGCCGGTATTCACAAATAACGAGAGCATTCATTAAGATTTTCTGTCGCATCGTTCTGAATTATCTTTATAAAATTAATGAATGTTGCATAACAAACGTATGCTTCTCGTGCGGATATTTAAGTTTCTATACAACTTTCTTCTATCTCCTTCTCGATCAAACGCAAGGCTCTTTGCTCCATCAGTAGTTTGCACTTCTGCATGTTACAAAATCTGATATCGTACAATATTTATAAAGTTTCCTACGAAGTACATCCTCCTTTCTTACATTCATTTATATGATTTGTTTTAAAGTAAATGACGTAATAAAGAATTGCGTTTTTGTGCAATATTTTTATCTTATTAAATTAGGTATAGAATCAAAGTGTATTGTGAGCAATGTGTATTTTGTGTTTCGCTGAGAAAAATGATACAACAGTACTTTCTATAGGCAGCATAATTTGTTAAAATATTAAAAAAAAAATACAAATATATCATACCTATGTGAATTTTATTATAATTAGAATATTATCACGTTATTAATATAAGCCTTCAACTATCAATTATCAACAATGCAATACCTGTATCGCCTTATAGGACATTTTGCAAAAATATCCATCTTGACATGATCTTTAAATGCAAAATAAAATGCTAATTTATTGCGCATTTATTAATAAAGACTACGAATTTCGACACATGCCGATTTGTCAATATGTTAAGTGACAAATGTCTGTAAAATATTTTCATGCATGGCACCATTTCTAAGTATTATTTATAATTTAAGCAAAATGTGCTTTACATTTGTCTAATTTTTGTTTTGATGCTATGCTGAGTCTAATTCTCAGATTAGGTGCACAATAAAAATGCTACAAAATAACGTGAAACGCGACATAGTGCCGATAAATCGTACAATCGAACATTCGTGAAATGAATCAAGCGAAATAATGCATCGAGATATAACGCCTTGAATTATTTAATATATTCGGGAGATCAGCGTTACAAATTGATCACAATGGTAAAACACGCATTCCTCTGCGCTTACACATCTACATATACACTCATGCGTCAGTTATGTAATCGTATTGGTATACGATTATCGATATTCACAATTCTGTCCTAGATAAGAGGACGTAAAGGATGCATCAGTCATCATTGTATAATTGTATCGTACCCTATTATTCGATTAAATCGCGAACGCTACGTATTTGAGCTTTGTTTTAACACATTGTCAAAGTATTTGCAACTGCAACTATCCACCAAACCTGGTACGTTTGCGATACGAAATTGATACGAAGCTTGATCTTCATAGCCAAGTTAGTACCTAGCATACGTTTTTTTGGCTTATCATTTATACAAAAACTAGTCATTCGTGTGGAAGAACCGAAGTGCATCTTGTGATATATGTATATATATAAAAAAGTCGTTTTCTTTTTATTTGCATATAAAATCGCAACATGATCCACGAGATCGAGATAGATCACTATTTAATAAATTTTTTGAAATATGCTACATCAAATGCTTGTTCGACTTTTTGTTCTCGTCGATTATTTTCGTCGGAGGAACAATAAGCCAGTGCGTCCGGTAGTTGTTCTTTACCTCCAGCTAATATTCGCACATCTCGGTCAACGTCGACGCTCAATTTTAGAAGTACTGTTTCCACTTTCTCCATCGTCTCCATGCCCAAAGTGTCCACTAAAAATACAAATATACGAAATTGTATATTAATGTATCGATCCAGCGTAATGTATATTACAGGGTGTCTACTCAAATTTTATAAAAAAATTCTTTGAAAATTCTCGGTATTTTTGTTTAAATTTCAAGTAAAATAAGAAAATTTGTAGATGCTTGTAACTTTTTAAAAGTTTCTTATTGTCGATAAAAAATTACATAATATTTTAACGAAATATTGCAAAGATATGTTAGACATTTTCTCAAATGCTAAATAAGAGTAAAATTATAAAAGAGGGCAATTTTTTTAAATTCTCTGAGAATAGCAGATTTTTAAGGGTTTTCCTGGGAATATACACCCTGCATTACGACAAGAATATACACACGTATACTTACAACCCATCCCGATGACGTCCGTCGCTATAGTTCTCGCTACAGCTAACCTTACGTTAGGTACTCTGTCGGTGGATAGCTTCATCAAACATGGTAACATCTCTTTAGAAAATTTGCTTCCCGCGATTGCGTTGTTGCGGATCAAATGAGAGCACACAAGCGCATAAGTCTGTCGATGCATCCATCTTTTAGCATTTACAACCAAAGTGTCCCGGAGTTCGTGAATAAGAGACATAACCAGAGCATCCTCGGTGGATAAGTAGATCACAATTCGCGTGATCTGAAAAGATCGAAGCTTACGTTTACAAGATTGAACACGATTGTATAAAGTATAATATACGAAAGAAATCTAAAAAAAAAAAAAAAACTTACCAATTCAACTGCAACCTCCTTAACGGCGAAAACTTTATCTACAAGCAGTTGGAGGGACAGTGGCGCGATACTTTGTGCTACTTCGTTCGGACTGAACAGAGACATCTCTATAATCTCGAGCAATTGCGTACCAAGTTCCTGCTTGAATCTCCAGTTCGATTCGTTGTCCGTGGCGAGAAAGTCGTTCAATCTCGGCAAATATTGGCAGCGAATGTCGGGTTTAAGTATTTTCAAAAAGGTCGCGAGGTGCTTAAGTACACCTATTCTGACCTCGTCCAGATCCTTGATGAAGCCGTCGTAGATCGGCACGAGGTCGGTGGCAGTGAGTTCTTCGCCCAGGATCATGGCAATCTCGTGAATGCTCGACGCCAGACTATGCCTGACCTTCCAGTGCTTCGCACTCGACAACGATTGATAAGCCTTTCTCAAGTAGTGCCAATTTTCCGCGCCCAGCGTGAGAGCGACTGCGGGAAAACTGAAGGCACAATGATGCGTGATATCGGTGCCCACGTCCACACATTGCTCCGGATCGGCCATTGAGACGTAGTAATTGATTAATTTCTGAGGCACGATATCTTGCCCATTATCCTTCGCGTCCAAGTTGCAAGACTTGTCACTCTTGTCCATCGAGTTCAAGAGATATATCTCGAAATCCTGAGTGCCATCCGAATCCGTCGTGTCTTGCGACGACGGTGGACAATCTCCGTCGTCATCGTCATCCTTCTCCTCCTTCTGATTGTCGAGCTTATCGACGTCCGTATTTGAGTCGTCCTCGTCGCTCAAATTTACGACGGGAATGGGAATTTCGGAACAATTATTCTCGGCGTTAAATTTATCCAAGCTTTGTTTCTCAAAAGTTTCGTTATCGATAATCATTACCGTTTTATTAGCGTTATTACGATTCATCGCTGATTGCCTCGCGGCATGAGTAAGCTCGTCATCCAACGGTATACCCGGAGGGATGTAGTAATATAAAAATGGATTGTATTTCTCCGTATCATCCACGTCTTTCTTGAGCAGAGGAAAAGTTCCGCGCTTTTTTCGCAAGCTTCTTTCCTGAAAATCAAATCAGAGAATATCATTAATGTATATATATACACGTACAGTAAGGAGGAGAACAAGGATTACATCTTTAAGTAGCTTCAAAAACTATATTAATTCATTATGTACCTTGTATTTCATTTGCAATTGTCTATCGAAATAGCAGTTGTCTATCTTCTGACAATCATATCCCTCCAAGGAATCCGATGTCTTAACGTTGTCATGTCTCACATTCACCATAGGCAAGTAAAAAGAGCTTTTGGTGTTATCGTCCATATCAGATATTTGATTTTTGATCGCGCCCTTTGTAGGGAAGATTGCTTCATATGAATAACATAAGCTGCAAAAAACGTACAAATTAATTGAGATTAAATACGCAGCGTGAATCATGTCGAAAAACGAAAACGGACGACATATATTACCTGAGATGATTGTTCAGTTTACTGGTGTACACTAACTCGCCGTTCTTATTGTAACAGACGTCGGCGAACTGCTTGGCAAAGAGCGATATAAACGGTCCGAGTATCTGAAAAGCTGATGTTCGCACCCATTTAGAGTCGTCGTTCAAATGTTTGGCTAACATGTCTGCTAGTGCTTTTTGGCGCTCTTCGGGTGACGTACAGCAAGCAACCGGCAATATGACCTCGACGCATGCTTTTCGCACACCCCATACTCTATCACCACACAATTCCATGAACGTAGGAATCTATAATAAGGATAAAAAATAAAATTATTACTCTGTATACTTGATACCAATAAAGGATTTCATATCAAATATATAGGATTTGACTTTCGGTAGAATTGACTGTTTTTTTTCGTATGTTGTAGATAATGTCCTGCTGAATAAAAAATGTAATAGTCTCAAACCTAAATATAATTGGATAGTTATTAAGTTACAGCCAGTCAAACAGCTCGAATCAAAAATCCGAATTTTTTGTATCCGACTAGCTGTAAATCAGTAATTATCTATTATTTAGTTTTGAGCTTATCACGTTTTTTGTTCAACTAATTTTACCAAGATTCAATTTTATATAATTAATACGGGGTTTTTTAACTATATAAAATCTAGTCTTTAACTATATAAAATTCTAGATAAAATACAACATATAAAAAAAGGAAAAAAAAAGAAAAAAAAGAAAAAAAAAAAAAACAGTTGATACCACCGAAAACTAAAATTGGCTCTCTGTTAGTATGCGCCCATAGAATTTAGTGCTCAATTTTCATCATCTATTAATGCTCACCAATTTCGCCTTCACATGATCCTTTCCCACAGCGACGCACATTTCTGCAAAATGTGTGGCGCAGGTTCTCCTCACCATCATATCGTTATCCTCACATAGGTCCAAGTATCGTTTCAAGAAGATCTTCTCTGTAAGTTCGCTATCAATCAGCGGTGCTACTCGACACATGAACTGCGAATCAATATAAAATATAGAATGATTGAAAATCGAACTGTCACAAATATATTGTGAGAAATTCAATAAAAAGACATGCGCGCTCTTATTTATTATTTAATATACTTTTTTATTCAAGTTTTAAACGGAATTCTCTTAATTATGCGATTAAAAAAAAAGAAAGAAAACACTCCAGTTAAGTTAATACAAGTACGATTATATGTAAAAAAATATACAATATTTTTTTAACATTATTAAATAATTTCGAGTGTGTGAGAGATACATCGTTCCGTTCCGCTCATCAAAGCTGGCTGTGATATGAATCAATAACACCACATCACAACCACTCTGATGGGAGGAACAGTCGATTTTATGCAATCAGCCTGCAATCTGTCCTGTAAGAGTGTATATTCATAAATTAGCACTTATTTATATTAGCACGACGAGATATACATTTACATTCTCTTCATCATACGCGACAATATATTCCGATCTCGCTTATATAAAAAAAAGAAGAGAGAATTATTCGAATTATATATAACATACACGATAAATATAAATTATACAATTACAGCTAAATGACGATACGCGTTTCCTGCTTATCGAAATATAGAGAGATTTCTTTGGCACGTTCCGAATTCGTTGAATTTTGAATGCCGCAACGCTCATCAAAGCTGGCTGTGATATGAACCATCGTTACATCAGCATATTACAGCCACTTTGTGAGCAACGCGAACATACTCTCCTTCACCGTCGAAGATGTCAAACTCTGCGCGGAGAGATCTTTACATCCTTTTTCTGCGTTAAATGAACGATGCATAAAACGGCGATCCAAATCGTCAAAAATGGCTGTGATATGAAATTCAGAGCAACACGCCACAACCAATTTGACGATTGGATCGCGTTCCTCCTGTATCTGTTTGCTGGTTCATCAAAGTTTCGGGTAGCGATTCCTAAAGAGAGACTCCTCCTTGTGAAACGCATTTGACGATATAAAACATGTAGATATACAAAGTGTTCAAAAATTTATAATATAAATAAAGAGGGAAAATGCTGAGATTTGAGTGATCTTTCTTCGTCTTTTCCCCATTCTTCGTTCATTTTCATTGCGCGTTATCGATTCAACAGGTATCAGTAATGAAAAGTGAAATCTTCTCGACGATCGATTCTGCGGGCCAGCTCATCAAAATGGCTGTGATATGACTCGAAACATTCCACAACCAATTTGATGTATCGGACCGCAAAAGGTAAAATTTCCGTGTGTGCCCCGAGGAATGTCTCTTCTTCGCAGCCTTTTCTTCTAACGCGCTCGCGCGTTTATCCTTATTTTTTTGACGCTTTCACGACTCCGTTTGTTTTTAACCATCGGAGCGCGTTGAGAACGGACATAATTTTGATCATCAAAGCTGGCTGTGATAGTCGAACTCTATGACAAACCAACTTTGATGGTAAAAGTATGCCCCGTCTTTCGTCAGGATGCCGACATTTGCGATATTTCCCGAATTTCACGTTTCTTTCTTCATGCTTCCTTGTTTTTGTTTATGGAAATCTTCAAGCGATGACGGAGTCAAAGTATTCGCTCGTTCCTTTTTTAATCTTTACCCCCGAACTTCTCCGAAAATTGTCTTCCTTTCTCACTACTCTTTTTTCGCTCTCGATACTCGAGGATGCTCTTCGTTTTCCGCTGACAGATCGTATATATAATTTTCGCCGCATGATTTTCCAATTCCTCGTGCAAGATCGTCGGGACGAAACGAACACCGCATGAAAGACAAGATAGTGAGACGCGATTGCGATGAGAACATCTCACTACCCATGTCTTTCAGGAGGAATCCGTAGTAGATATTCGTAGAAGTTGGCGACCGTTTTCGTTTGCTTGATACGCATACGAAGAATCGCGACGCGTGTACATATTTCTAACCGTAAACTTATAAAGTAGATTGTTTGCCAAAATTTTGTTTCACGAATATCCAATAAAAAAAATAAATAAACATAAAAACAAAACGACATAAGACAAACTGTAAGTGAGACCAAAAATCATCCTTATAATTATATTATTTACTTGAGAATATTTGTAAATATAGAAAATAAAAGTCACAGAAAAGAGGAAAATTATTTCTCTCGATATAACATTTTTATTTACTTAAGAAAAAAAACGATATGTTTTTATTTTTTTAGTGACACGTCATCATTCTTGGTGTATTTTAAAAATGGTTTAACCCTTTGCGGCATAGTGACACTCCTGAGTGTCACCTTTTTCTGTACACTTTTTTACATTTTTGAAACACTATTTAATTAGTTTTAATGACAAAAAGCATATAAAATGTATTAGAGAACATCCCTTCATAGAAATAAAAAAGAAAACAAATGTTATTGTTAATTAATTGAACGTTATAAATAAATTAATAATTAATTTATTTTCCGTGTAAAGAAAAATGTATGCCGCAAAGGGTTAAGCAAAAGTACAAACATCTCGCTTACAACCTTCTTTGTGTCCTTTTCATAAATACACAACAGATTAAAAAAGAATAATAAAGCGAAGGAAACTTACGGAGATGTTCGCATTACGAAGGTGTTCATCGGGCGACATGTAGGACAAAAGTTCTACCGTGAGACAGACGTTTTGCTCGATTGTATCGTTGCTGAGAAGATTCCGCTTCAAGATCGTTATGAGCGCGCTTTGAGCCATTTGTCGTACCTGCGAAGCAAAAAATACTTGATAATGTTTATGTCATATCTCGCGATGTCGCGACCAGAAGACATGTATTTCAAAACAAGCGTCAACTTGCCTGATTGTCTGAATCGTTCAGGTACTGTATTATAATACAGAGCAAGTGGTCGCGGAGAACATGTTCGTAAAAATGCGGCGCCTCGAGACAGATGATCGCCACATTCGGGATTTGTTCGACCAGATCCGACCGGACCAAAGCATCTGCGAACAAAATGGCGCACACATTAGAACGTTCCAACATATGGAGAAATGGCGGAAAAGATCGCGCGCCAACTATTTCGTTGTCATTTTTTTCAGTTCAATCTCGAATGTTATTATATAAAATTATTATAGACATGTAAATATGTTTATTTTTAATACTTATGAGTATAAATAAAAATTTTCAGAGAATTTAACAAGTGTATATAAAATTAGTAATCAAGTTTTTATATTGTGGGAGCTGTATTTTATATCTTTTAAAACTAATGTAACAAGTTAATAATTATATTAATTTTTAAAGTAGTAAGCCAATTTTTAAGCAGCGCAAGAGAGAAGATATCGGATCTGAAGCAAGTTTGCAATATTAAATTAAAATTTCTAAAAAATATCCAACAAACATACATACAGTCGCCGAATAAACAAATTAAATCAATTATTCTCAAGATATTATCTAGAACGCCAAATTATTGGAAATATTTACATTAATTTTGAAGTAGCAAGCAGATTTTTAAAGAGCGCGGGGGAGAAAACATCGGATCTGAAACAAGTTTATAATATTAAATTGAATTTTCTGAGAAATCTAACAGAGATACATACAGCCGCCGAATAAACAAATTAAATCAATTATTTGTTCATTAATTTTATTTATATTTTTTATTAAATTTAAATCAATTATTCTCTAGATATTACCTAGACGCCATATTATTTGTAGTATGCTGTACTAAATAAGACTGACTCCGGCTAATTTTCGGCAAAGTAGACACAAAAATGAAATTCCACGAGAAGACTCCGTTCTTGCGCAGCGGAGGATTTAGAATAGAACGAGAGCACATTTCCACATTCCAATTTCCTGAATAGCCAAAAATTCTCAACAGAAAAATGGACCTGGAAGAGGGATTTGGGTCGGGACGATAGGCCCAGAAAGACCTAGAAGTTCGAAGGAAGGGGAGAAGGGACTTGACTGTGCACATATGCGAGAAGAAAAAGAATGCCAGGAAGAGAGGGCAAAAATGCGCATTTTCGGACTGCAACACTTCGTTCCCTCGGGGTTCTTCCCGCCGGTTTTCTGTAGGGAGGCTGGGAAATTCCTTTTTCTTGATCTCTCTCTCTCTCTCTCGTAACTAGCGACTCACAAACTCTCTTCGTCTCTCATATCTACACATCTTAGAGTCCATTTATCACTAAACTCAATCACCTTTTTCCTCCCTTTTCTGCTTATTTTATATCTTTGCCATCCAATTATGTCAAAAATATCCTGCTGAAAACGGTTCGGTTTGTTAGAGACCTTTATGAGAGAATATAACCTTTCTCAGGTCTCTTCGGAATTTTCAGTTGTTTATCAATAACTTTATAAACACTTTTTACATTATGATTCGTTAAACTGATTATGTTTCTTACATTTCAGGAATATTCTTCTGCGATATACGATTAAGTACTGAAAGAAATTATTTCTCTGCATATATTTATGTTCAAAGATAAAAAGAATCGTATGTAATAAATTTACATTTATAATTGAAAAAGTAAATTCTTAATGACCGTCACACGTAAGTAAAAAGATTACAATCGTCTTCTGCAGCGGCGAAGAGCTCTGAGTCTATCGAGATTTTATCACAGTTTCGAACCCCCTAATTTTCAACTACAGGATCAATGTTCCCGTTAAAAATCGAGGAGTAGGGGAGAGAAAGATTCGACTTTTTCCTCCTTCGGAAGGCGTATCTCGAGCATCCAAAAATACGTAAATCGGTGTCGCGTGCCCCGAATCGTGAACCGGTGTTGCTGCATCGCGGCCCCTTTCGCGTGTCCCCTATAGGAAAAATACGGTGGCACGTGTTACGGACAAGATGTTCCGTGGATCGCCCCTAAAAATAGGACACTGCCGTCTCTCGGGTGGTGCTTCTGCATCGGGATATAGCGCGTCGCATCCCTTATATTTCAAGATTTCCGGATGAATATCCATATGTACGGCGTTCCATCATGTGTAATATTCTTCCAACCATACCTTCTACATTAAACTCGAAGTCAATTTTTTTATAAATATTATATGTGAAAGAAAGAAAATATATTTTTTGTAAATGTATATAATTTTTGTAATTTATAATTTTTAATTTATTGAATATTCTTGGGATTTAATGTTAAATTATTTTCTACTGTATAACGAGATCCAAGAACTATAGGTAATAAAAATTCTATTGTCATCAAAGATTCTTCTTCTTTTATGGTTGAATCCATAAATATCGGATATATAATAATGTTTTATAGTTTAGAAAAATTGTCTCTTTTATTATTAATTTATTCTTTACGTTCTCTAAAATAATATTCATATGTTATCATCAGAGAATGGAATATAATTTATAGCAACTCTTCTCGAGCGACATAAAACGTAGGATGTATCCGATAAACTTTCCGTAAACTTAATTTTTATTTTACATTTATATAATAATTTGAGTTCTTCTTAAAATGTTTAAAATATATAGCTAACTTTTATTACACATATTCTTGATGTGAAATATTGCGTTTTTTGAGGTTTAATGTAAATATCGTATAATTATCGGCAATTAATTTTAATTTGTTAAGCGCGATTTTATTTGCAACAACCTGCTAGAAAAGAAAAGCGATCGAAACTAGTCAACTCTCGAGAAACACGTATTGACATGTTTCGACATGTCAAAATATTTTGTATTTCTTGGAAGCAGGTAAGAATTTTTCTCAAAAAGGCTCAGGAGGATCGATATATATCAAGATATTTATCGATAACCATTAAAGTCTTTTTCACAACTCCGAAAACTGTAAAACCTCGTAAAAACGATTTTTCTCTTCCTTTATACTCATAATCTTCTTACTACTTTAGAATATATTTCTTTTCAAAAATCACGATACTTTAGTCCATCTGATTTTTAATTGAAAATTATTTGACAAAATAGCAATTGATGTAGATAAATTGATATATTTCTTGTTAATCTTTTGCAAGTAATATTCATTTTTCTAACTTAGAAAAATTTTATTTAATATATTGGAAAAATATGCCTATGTTTGTTTTATTCAAAATATTTCGAATTTCGAAATCATTTCTAACTTAATTTATCCCGGAATGCAATTATGTTTTATAAAATTTGCTCTCTCCAAATGTGTTTGGATTTATATCTAGCGCAAAAGATATTCTCTATATTAATACAAACATCAATCGAAGCTTTGTCATCTCGGAACTTTATCACCAACAAATTCTTGTGTAATTTATATTTCATTACAAAAAAAATAATTTTATTTCCGATAAAACTGCAATATTTTCATTCTTCGAATTAATTTTTTTACACGGCTCGATGAGAAACAAAATAAATATTAAATAATTAAATTACATAAAATAAATTTAATTCTGGTTTTTATTATCTACATACAAAGCTGTCAATTTCATTCAATTCCGTCCAAATTTCGTCAATTAATAAATATGTTATAATAAACTTCCTATAATAACCAGTATTCAGAAAATTAGATTCTTCCTAAAATCCGTAATCAACATTGCCTCTCATATTTTTTCATAATCCACGAGGAAGTTTGATCATGTAAGAAATAATGCGTAAAGAGGATTTGCGTATCTCTCAGCTGTCAAAAAAAGTGTCATGCGTCAAAATCCCTTACAAGGGTCTGTGGATCCTGGTACCAGCATACGCCGGCTTTTACGCAAGATTCTTCGTGGCCGGAGATGGCGAGGTTTAAATTAAGAACGGAGAGAGTGAGTGGGTTTACGTCTAAGATCGGGGGTTGTGCCCTTTTGTATAAATATCGCGGCGGCTTAATGTCGTATTCCCGAATCCACGAGCGCGACTTCCGGCATCAACGGCGCGTGCCTTACCGGAAGCGAGGGCACACGTCTCTCTCTTTCTCTCTCTCGTTTTCTCTAAGGATGGAGCTTATTTTTCACTGTAAACCAGCTTTTGCTTCCCGCCCACGCTCGGGACCCCCACAAAAAGGACTCGCGCGCCCTCGAGAAACAACCCCGATGCAGTCGGTCGCTGGATATTTATACGTTTCCTGCGTGGTTACTTAAGCGATCTCCATTTAAGAAGATGCGTTCAATTTTGTAGCGAAACGTAAGATGCTATTTCGGTATAAAAAGGAAAAAAGTTATTCTTGGAAATTTGCTGACAATTGATGACACGTGAATATTTTCCTGTTGAAGTCCGTACAGTCGATTTCTCGCGAAATGCACGATATTATTTTTATAAAAAGCAAGATTTTTGGAGCATTTAAGAGATGTTCTACTATATCTTTTTACACATTCTGTTGAATCTCGGTCAAGAACTCGCTGATATTGCTAATATTAACGTTCCCTTCGGGTCGGCACGTTATTTAAACGAAGCCTGCTCAAAGAAAATTCAATTTCCAGCGAAGTGGATGGCGCGTTTTGATAAAAAGAGGGAATTACATAAGAACAAGCTTTAAAACGTGCAGTCGATAACTGTGCTTATACAGTTTTTATCAAATATTGGTTACGAAAAACGAAGAGAGTAAAACCAGTACGTACGATTTCGTTAGAGAATGTCTAATGGTCTTGACTGCGTTGATGGAAGAGAAAAATTTTAGAAATTTTTTAACATAACCGATAAAACATTATGAACATCGTGGAAATCAATATAATCGATAAAATTCGGAGAACATACACACAATCGAGATGAAAAATCGTGCTGAATTATTATCTCTTTTATTAACTAGATATTACTCGACACATTAACACATTTTTTACCAAAAATAAAATCTTAAAGAACTCCAAAAGATTTTCATAAAAGATTTTGCAGTAAAAATAAATTATGGAAAATATAGTTTCTTATGGTTTTCGATCTTCTGAGTGTTTCAAATTAAATTGTACTGGCCAGTTAGGTCGAAAATTTCATTATTAAACTTGCATCAATAAAAATTAAAGCAGAAAAGCACAAAGTAAAAAATCATAGCAACCAATCACATTTAGGCCAACAACATGATGCAAAGGATTTGACTCGGAATTTTCTCCAATCCTTTCACATTAAGCGATTATAAAAGTGCAAAAAAATGTGCGATAATGAACCTTAATTATATCTTCCTCAAAATTGAGACCATGTTTATATAACTTTTAAATGGCATACGCTATGTCGCTTATTTGCTAATAATATTAATAACAATCTTTGCATGTCTTGTTCGATGTTTTTGCAGTAAAAATAACCTTATTCGTAACATAATCGCCCAACTATCGAAGGAATCCTAACGTTCGTTAATTTTCCAATACAGATATCTATTTCAATAATTATGTAGCTTTATATATATTCGTGCGTAAGTAATTTAATTAATTTATTGAAATTTTCGACCTAACTGGCCAGTATAATTTAATTTGAAACACTCAGAAGATCGAAAACCATAAGAAACTATATTTTCCATAATTTATTTTTACTGCAAAATCTTTTATGAAAATCTTTTGGAGTTCTTTAAGGTTTTATTTTTGGTAAAAAATGTGTTAATGTGTCGAGTAATATCTAGTTTTTCGTGGATCATATATATTTTATTCTTTTCAATGTGTCTAATTTTATGTTCAAGTTACATATCAATCTCATGATCGTGCGCGCGCACAAATGTCCTAATTATATCTTCCTCAAAATTGAGACCATGTTTATATAACTTTTAAATGGCATACGCTATGTCGCTTATTTGTTAATAATATTAATAACAATCTTTGCATGTCTTGTTCGATGTTTTTGCAGTAAAAATAACCTTATTCGTAACATAATCGCCCAACTATCGAAGGAATCCTAACGTTCGTTAATTTTCCAATACAGATATCTATTTCAATAATTATGTAGCTCTATATATATTCGTGCGTAAGTAATTTAATTAATTTATTGAAATTTTCGACCTAACTGGCCAGTATAATTTAATTTGAAACACTCAGAAGATCGAAAACCATAAGAAACTATATTTTCCATAATTTATTTTTACTGCAAAATCTTTTATGAAAATCTTTTAGAGTTCTTTAAGGTTTTATTTTTGGTAAAAAATGTGTTAATGTGTCGAGTAATATCTAGTTTTTCGTGGATCATATATATTTTATTCTTTTCAATGTGTCTAATTTTATGTTCAAGTTACATATCAATCTCATGATCGTGCGCGCGCACAAATGTCCTAATTATATCTTCCTCAAAATTGAGACCATGTTTATATAACTTTTAAATGGCATACGCTATGTCGCTTATTTGCTAATAATATTAATAACAATCTTTGCATGTCTTGTTCGATGTTTTTGCAGTAAAAAATAACCTTATTCGTAACATAATCGCCCTTCGTTGAGTGATGTGGCACATATGAAAAACTTAAAAAAAAATTTGCTTTATACTCGTAAGTTTGCATACAAGCAGTGTCATGAAATTGCATTCTAAAAGTATATTGCTGCGAAAGATACTTTAGAAAAATTCACTACAACATATTTACCGCAATGTCTAAGCAATCGTACCCGATTCGCAATTTGACGTACGTGAGAGACAATTTGAAGATGTGCACTTTAAAAGTGTGCTATTAGTGTTCGCTCTGATGAATAATGGCGATCGATCAGCGACTTACCGTTATCGTCGACGACAAGCTGTACATGATGCATAACTTCATCGACGATCAGTGGTACATTATTGTTGACTGACGTGCGAAACATCTCCACCAATATGCGGCCCACCATTTGTCTGCAACACAGGAAATAAAGACATAAGATAAATACATTAGAACACACGTCACTCTACGCGTCATCTGTTGATTCGGATGTGTCGAGATACAAAATAATAATTATTATTATTCGATTTCTCAGATAGTATAAAACGTGAAGATTAAAAAAAAAACAGGCAAACTCCTTCATTAACGCAACGCTTTCGACGTAAATAAGTAATGATTTTAACGTGTATTACATTCGAGCAACTATCGAAGGAATCCTAACGTTCGTTAATTTTCCAATACAGATATCTATTTCAATAATTATGTAGCTCTATATATATTCGTGCGTAAGTAATTTAATTAAGTTAAAATTAATATACACGATCGCGACGAAGAAGCGACAAATTCAATGGATAATTTTATCCGTTGCTAACAATCTGATAAGATTTTCTCATAAGTTAACTCACAGTCATTTTAGAGGTTTGCATTATTTTCGATATATGTTTGCAGTTATTATACGATCGCTCTTTTACTTTAATATTATCTATTATGCTTTAATATTAGATACATGGGGTATCTCAGAACCTCCATACAAATACTTCACGAACGTGTTCTATACTAAAATATTAACAATTAGAATAAAATATTATCAAAATCACATTCTTTTATTAATTTTCTGTAGTTTATTTTAATAGAATTTTAATTTAAGGCTTAATTACGAAGATACATCATTCGTTATTTCTTATAATTAACAACACATATATCATCCATTCGCTAACAACTTTTATTGCATATATGCTATAAAATACTACGGTTAATTTTTAAGCTGAATTTGTTAGTCAATATAAAAATAAAATAAAATTGCCCTGATCAAAAATTTTTGATATATAATTATATATAACAATATAAAGTTCACATGTATACTTATTATTTATTATAATATATAATTATATATGATTTTATATTAATGGTAATTAGATCAGCTAACATTAATATATAAAATTATATGTGTAATAATATAACAAGTCATATAAAATTATATATAATTTATACAAATAACTTATACAGAGTTTTATATATTTCTGTATAATTATATATTGTTATATATTATATTATACATAAAAAATTTGTTATCGGGTGTTTAAATAGCAAAAGCTTTATATTGTGTATCATGCACACACATACACACATAAAAATTAAAGATATTTAGAAGTAGTTTGTCTTCATTTTAACAATCACAAGTAAAGAAATGTGTTCAATATTAAATTGTTAAAAGAAAGAGGTGCAAATATAAACTTTATACACATATTTTCCTGTATTCTTGGCATTTTTATTTCCGTTTCGTCTACCAACCCTTCACGTTCTTAATTTAAAATTTCAACGGGACTCGATAATTAAACACACAAATATAAGCGTGATTTAATCAGCATCTCTTCACAAACTTCGAGCCCGAAGAAAGAAGATAAAGGAGTCTGAAAGAAGATACCGAGAAGCAACATGTGTCCACCTTAACGATACGGTGTATACCCAGCGGTTAAAGCGCTAAAAGAAAAATATAAGAGCAAACGCCGCGGATTTCGCACACGTACAAACAAGGCGGCAGATTATCTTCATCAATTATTCATACTCGCCGGTTCGCGCGAGTATCTCGGCGCATTCGGCTCCCTGAAATTCCAGCGAACTCGAATAAGTTCGATATAATGAAATACATAAACCGAGTTAGGCTCCGGGATACGGCCGTCCCTCGAAAACTTTGTATTCCTGAAGAAGAAGATGAAGAGAAAAAGAAGAGAGAAACGGAGTATTCGAGGCAAACAAGCGTCAGGATGACGACGAAGACGACGTTTGCGGCCAGCGCACCATCATCGCGGGCCATGAAGGCGGCGGCCGTCCTCCTCGACGAGTGGAATCGAAGACGAAGAGCAGGAAGTGGAAGACGAAGTATCGCCGCCGCCGCCGTAGTTTGATCACGTCGCTACTGCGTTCCCACCACCCTGAGAGAAAGAGAGAGAGAGAGAGCCCATCATCTGTGCCTCCCCATCCGGCGCAACTTTTCCCTCCACTTCGGCATCGACAGGGCGAACTCCCCTCTCGCAGAAGCGCCGAGAAATGCGTGCGAGTGGGATCGCGAGGCCGCGGAAGGGATGGACGGACGGATGGTGGAGGCGACACCAACGGAACATCGTCGACGGTGCCCCACCAGGAACACGACGGCGAGTGGGGCAGAAGCGTTCTCCAAAGCAGTTGGAGAACAAGCGAGCAGACGGTACCGCCTGTGAACGCCTACCATTCTGGCGCAAATATGGCCGCCGACCGCTGCGGCGAAGACGAAGATGAAGAAGTTCGTTCCATGCAGAATTTTCGGGGGCGAGCGAGCGAGCGAGCTTTGCCGCGGCTTTCTTCGCGCTAACTTTCGACTCGGCGCACCAAGTGCGCTTGTTGGACGAAAAACGTCATGCGCGTTCACCACCACCCACCCTCCGACAGTTCCTTATTGTCATCCATACTTATTCTATGTATGTCCGCGGGGCGACGACTTAGGGTTGCTTTCGCTCAGACCCATGTTAGACACCCGCTGGTCCAAAATTGAAGTACACGCCGCTCTGACACTTTCCTAACGGCCTACCACGCGCATGATCGCCGTACTTCGCGAAGATCGATAAAGAACACGGCGTTTTCTTCCTCCCCTTCTGGCGAGATACATATATATATATATATACGATGTATATATTATATATATAATATATATGTACAAAGGAGGGCTGATTTTAGGAACCACTACAGCCGACGAGGATTCCTCTTCATTAATATTGATAGATTGAATATGCCGCAAGATCGAAAGAAACTTGAACGCTAACATCGATAATAGATCGATAATGCGAATCAAAAATCATCGAGTTTTCAAAGACATCGAAGGAAAATCAAGGAGAAAATCGTCTTTTCGTTTTATTTATTCTTGCTGTTTAATTCATCTAATCAGTGAGCGAATGATAAAACTGTATACTAGAACTTCATATTTTTGGTATCAAGGAAATAATTTTTATTATTATTTCGTGCATTAATTCATTCTCAATAGTCGAGACAAATTAAATTTATTTCATCAAGATTAAAATAAAAAGTAAAAGAATTTCTCTGGACCGATCATTCATTATCCTTCATTCCTTTAAATTAAAAATAAATCTATGCCGATTCTTCGATAAAAAAATAATTCCATGACATCTTTATTTTTAGATGTCACAAATATTTATACTTATTCGACTTTTAAAAAATTGTATAATTTTGATGCACTAAAAAAGTCTTTCATTAATTTTGCAAAGAGAACTCTACCGGCGATCGACTTTCTTTTAATAAAAATGTAATATAAAATAAAAGAAAGCAACTTAAGTAAATTTTTTTGTTCACATATGGTTTTTCAGGAATACAAAAAGGTATCATTAATTATAAATATTAATTCAGTTTTCTCGTAAAAATATCAGGTTAAACTAATCAGTCTAAAAACTTTGTAATCTGACATCATAAAAGCTTTATACGTGTTTGAAAAAGTGAGAATAGAATTAAAAATTGGAATAAATCTTTGATTCTTTTCCTTTCAAATTTAAATTTATAATATATAATATAAAGTAAAAGCAATGGTATTTAAAAAACTATTTCAATAAAGCATTTATAGTCTTTTATCGTGTAGATTTATTTGGGTTACTTCACCAACATTTCAAAAAAATCCATTGTTTTATTTAATGCAGTAAAAAAAAAAAAAAAAGGAAAAAAGTGAAATCGGGAAAATATATCTGAGCCAAAGAATTTCCTAACAAAATTAAACATATAAATGTCATAAAAAAGAGAAAGTGCAAGAGTGCAAACTTCAATTTAACTGCCATAAATGGCAAGAAAATAAATGTGGCGGGTACTACCATAAAGAAGACACGAGAAGAATTTCAACAATTTCAAGAGCGAAATATCAAGTTGATTGTGGTTTCTAGTTTTCTGTAGGAACCCAACTCTATAGAAAATCAAATTTTAAAAAAAAGGTATTGTATTTCTGAAATTCCGGAAAATAAACGCTGGAAAAATGGATCCGGAGATCCCTCGTTTTGAGTAATCGGCGAAACTATTCACATTGGAAAACGATCACAAAAAAGGATCAGAGCGCGTTAGTGACTGCGCATCAAATGTTACAAAGAATAATGTCAGTGAACGACAGGGAACTAAAGAAAAGAGCAAGAGCAACTCGCGCTCCTTTTTTATTGCAGCGAACAAATATTTCGTGGCCGATGATCCCGGGTCCCTCCTTAGTCTCTCCAGACACCTGCGTCCTAGCACGTATCTCCCTAAGAACATTCTGCAGGTTTAAGCCTTGTATACAGCCCGATAAGATCGTGCTGTCTTTGAATTCCCGCCTAGAAAGCTGGGCAGGTGCAACCCGTAGCGCGTGGAAGAATTTTTCTGCCCACCGAACGAGAGAAAGAGAAAGAGATAACAATCACGCGATCAATGACAATAAAATCCGTTAATTAATTGAGAGAGAATCTCCGAGCTCTCTAATTAGGATGCAATCGCTCCTTGAGCCACTGATTTGTTTTCACGTCATAATGGGAGATGCTAAACAATACAAGCGCGAGCCATGTTCATTAATTGTTTGCTGAAATATGGGATCAAAGAGAAAAAATTATCCAAGAAATTTAGTTTTCGATATATATATATATATATCTTCTACTTATAATTTTGACATTTTTTTCTAAAATAGATAAAAAATAATTAAAAAATGTAGAATTTTAATAATACAAATTTCTGTTAGAGTTCACTTTTCTTCAATTGAATCCACGTTGAAGGCTTCGCGAAAGGATCATGCGCGGTTGAGAGACCAGATTCGCGTCGCAGTCGAGACTACTTTCGCTGCGTTTTCCCGCCGCGAGTTTTCGAAAGAAAAAAGCTCGAACGATATATCGAACGAGATACGCGGCGAAACTGAGCGCGGCAAAACTTGTCCGATGTGCATCAGGACGGACATGCGATTCGCAGGCGACCAGTTTTGCGGAGCCGTTCACAACACACAGCCGCGGCTTTCCGTCTCTTCCTTTCACCCGCGCGAAGACGCCACGCGAGAAGATGAGGAAGAAGAACACGACGAAGGAAAAACAAGAGGAAAGAGAAGGCAAGAAAAAGAAGACAAAAAAAAAAAAAGACGGGGAAAGAGAGAGAGAGACGAGTCTGGTAGCCGGAGTCTCAGTGCCACGAACGGGCTATGGAGGAGAAGGAATGTTGTTGTTGTGCCGGGAAGCGTTTGCACCGACAGAGGGGGTGAGAAGGGGAGGAGGGGTTCGACGATATGACCGGCGGCATGGAAGAACCCGACGCAAAGGAGAGATAAAGAGAGAAAGAGAGAGAGAGAGAAGGCTCGAACAAGGGAGAGGCGGAGGAAAAAGGATGCAGAACAGGGAGAGAAAGGGAAGGACCGGTGGAATGAGATCAAGGGAGAGGGAAGACGAAGAGGGTGGCGACGCGCTGGCCGAAGCGCTGGAGGGGATGCGAAGTCAATGCACCGCGGGGGAATGCAACGCGCGCGCTGCGCCAGGCAATACGGGGCCCTACGTCAGAGAGTGCATTCTGCCTCACTTATACCGAGACCGCAACGTTCTCTCTCTCCTGGGCACAGGCGCACACACGCTCGCTCGGCCCGTTCGAATTCGTCGATGCGCCACGTTGTATGCAGCGCATCGGTAGCACCGCATTGTCGAGCTCTTTAAGATGCGCGGCCAAAAATCTTCAGGAAAGAAGACATTGACCTACTATATAATCCTTGCATTGTGTTGAACAATTTTTATCAATAATTATAACATTTTTTATATTTTAAGCTCGTGTCATAAATAATTAATATATATATATATATATAAATATACATTTTTTTCTCAATTTCCATTGGATAATTTGTATTGTTTTGTAGCATTAATGCGGAATTCAGCAAAGTGTACATATACGAAATGTTCTCTTAGAATTAACCCTGACAATTTTATAAGTTTCTCTTATTAATATTTAACATTTTAATAAAATTAATCAAACATATTTTATATCTTATTATTGTGGTATAGATATTAATATTTTTATTGTGATAAATAATAATCAGAGAAACTTGTTCTTTCAATTATCTTAGTTTATTCTTGCAATAATAGAATTACGAAATTGCTAATCTAATTTATATAATTTTGATTGTTTATCACTGATGTATTTAATTGAAATTATATTCAAAATTAATGTGGCGCAAATTATTCGATAAAACTGTTTCCTTTGTAAAAATTTTCACTGTTTTTCATTTATAAATTTTATAAATTCACAACTCTATTTAAGTAGAACTCTGATCTGAATTGTCATTATTCGTGATAAGAAGCTTATAGAAAGAAAAAAAAATAGCTCTAGAGCTCGAGAATTTTGTATAACATTTTGCTTTTAAATATTTATTTTATGATACTTCGCGTAATTAATTTTGTTGCCGATTCATGTCTATTTTCGTATCAATCATTTATCTTAATGCTTAAATTACGATTTGCGAATCTTTCACGTATTTATCGTATTACGTGAAATTGGGGAGACCTAATTAATGAATCTGCAGCTGGAGTGTATTATTATTGACATTAATGAATTTGCCTGATATTTGCTTAAAATATACTTAATCATCAGATATTAAGTAGCGTTAATTACTGTCACGCGGATGACTCTTCGCAATTAAAAATAAAGCAAATACATCGAGTCTTAAGACTCTCTGTCTTCCAGAAAAAAAGACAAGGAAGGAACACGGTCATTATACCGAGATAACAATTTTAACAGTTTATCGTTCATCGAATTCCTCCCTCTTTCTAGGTCATCTTCACTACCAATACTACTGTCACTCCTCATTAAAGTAATATCAACGTAAATGGAGCATCGCGATAAAAGCTTTCAATATCTCGACGTATCGCACGTGGCGTCTTATTACAACTGTGTTTATTATTAAAGCGTAATATTAAAATATATTTTTAATTAAACAAAAAACAAAGAGATAGAATTTTCGTTTGCATGATAGCGCAACACGGCGTGTGGTCCTCGCGTTTGACCTCCTCTCACGCGTGCATTCGCTCTCTTTTGCGACGCGCATTCTTTTCTACATAGGCAGATAATACGTACGCGAAGAGATGCAGGAGGAGAGAAAGACACCGCGCGAGCGAAGACGCTACTAGGCGCATTATTCGCGCGTATTCGTGTACATAAACGATATATGTACATACGCGCGCGCGCGCGTGCAAGGGAACATCGCGTCTCCGTGGTCGTCGTCGGAGTGGAAGGGGAGACAGGCAGCGTGAGTAGCGTGTGTACGCGCAGCCGGCGGGCGCATGCGCGTAGCGGCGAGCGAGAGGTGCACTGAATGAAGTCTCCCACCACCATCTCCGCCAGAGACGTCGCCGCCGCGAACGCACGCACACACGTACCGGGATCGGAGGAGTATCGGATAAGCGGCGAGTGCGTCGCGTCGCGCCGAGGGCGCGGTTACACGATGCGGCGCAGAAAACGCGTCTCTACCGCAAACTCAAAATGCACATTCTTTCTTCCGACCGAGCCTTTTTTTATCTAAATTAATATGTCCAAGCATGTGTATTTTTTAATACCTACACGGTGTGTTAGATATTATTTTTTATTGTAATAAATGTTAATCAGAAACTTTTACAAAATTCTTTCAATATCATATTGCCCCACGATTGCAATGATTTTCAGAGTAAATTTTAAAAGAAAATTCTCTCGGTGTAGGTATTAGAAAATGTATTTAGAAGCGATTTGAATGCTAGAAATGCGTGTGGAGATGGATTAAAAAAAGAAAGTATGTTGATGTCATTTAAAATATTTGTAAAAGCATCTGTATTTTTTTTTAGCAGAAATACAGTTTGAGATATATCGATGAATCGATCGATATGACGTCTGCTTCGCGAAGGTGAATCTTCCGTTCGTAATACGACACAATACCGGATGCCCGAGATCGTCGTTCTCGTTACGGCCACCGTCGCCATCATCGTCGTCGTCATTGTCGACCTCGATCCGTGTTACGAAAGCAAATTAGAAATTTGCTCTATGCGGAAGAATCGTTATCGGAATCGTTATTGCACACTATAGTTCGTTCGATGTCGAGGAAGAATACGATTCATTGAAAAATCAACAGAATCTAATGTACACACGTTGATGTGTATAATTAACATTCAATTTTAAATATTAATAATGAAAATAAAATATATAAAAAATTGATACAACTACATATCTTCCCACAGAAAATATTTACTTTAATTTATTCATTATTAAACTGGCCATTTAAATTGCAAGAAAGTCGGGGCAGAATTTCTGCGAGATTGTTTATCGCGCGCTTTACGAAGGGAGACTTTTCTCTTAGAATTTACCCTATAGAAATCATGGTAAAGAATTTCCCTTATTAATATATTTTATATCTTATTGCGTTAGATATTAATCTTTTTTTTTTTGCAATAAATATTAATCGGAGAAACTTTTATAAAATTCTTCCAATACCAATACTTGTCCTATACGATTGCAATGATTTAGAGTAAATTCTAAAAGAAAATTCCGTATATAGGTATCAAACAATACTTGATGACCTGTAAAAAAAAAAAATAAAAAAAAATAAAAAAGAGAGGGATCTAAGATTTGGCGCGATCGCGCGACGACATATGCCGGGCCGCGTGTGCAGCTGCTATGTCGTCCATGGGGTTTGGGTCGGTGGGTGACACGTTTCGTGCGTCGTGCACGGCTGGTACACACGCGGGATTCAGCGTAGGTATTGATTTGTGTAACGCACCCCCTCTGAACCCCGTCGCGCTCTTTCTCTCTTTTTCATGTTTACGCGTGCACACGCGAGCACTATGGCGTGCACACCCTCCTCCTTCCGTTTCCCCCCTCGTGCATGTGTGTGTGCGTGCGTAACATTCGCGTCTCTTTTCCTCCTAGTTACGGACGCGGTTCGGAGACCGCTTCTCCCTTTCTCTCCCCTTCCTCCGGACGCATCCCGTCGGCCATACACGCGGGGTGACTGCATCCTTTGGGTGGGTCAGGGCCAAAGAGACAGACGAGAATAGAGCGGGGATGTGCGAGACGAGGTCGAAAGGGGGAGGAGAGGGGAAAGAGAGAGAGAAAGGGAGTTTGTCAAATCTCTACCGAGGTCTCTGCACCCTGTGATTTCGCGTCAGCTGGCTCCGCCAGATTCTTATTACGGTTCATATTCGCATTCGCGCGACGCGCAGCTTAAGACTCGCCGAAATTTTTGCGCGGTTAATTATAAGGTGCGCCTCGATCGCTAAATTCATTTCGTTTACCTTTGAATGAGAAATTTTTTGTTAATAATTTTTTTCTTCAAGTTTAGAGGAGTTTAGGGAGTAGAGATTATTTAGGTCGCGTGTTTGCGTTATTAATAATTTAACTAAAAAATTGAGAGGTTTGAATATATTCTCTTGTGAATTATAAAAATGTCAGAGAAATTTATGTAATTACAAAATGGAGCAAGGCTTTACATTAAATACACGGACAGAATTTTATAAAAGTTTCTCCGATCAATATTTCCCACGATAAAAAATATTAATAAGAGAAAAAATTATATCAATTACATACGCAGTACTTCTATATAAACCAAAATTCTACAAATTTAGGAAACGAATTTCCGATTAACCGTTAGATTTTTATACGGTAGATAAAAATATGTAGGGAAAAAAAAATAAAGAAATTTTCGAGTAGAAAGTGAAGATGGACTCCGAAACGCAGAAGACCATCCTGATATCAGCAGCATCGAGGCCACGCGGATCGACAATCGATATCTCGCTCGGGTCGCGTTCCCATGAACGGGAGTTCGGGCGTAAAAGGAAGTGCGATCGAAGGACACGTGCAAAGAAGGCCAATGGAGAGTAGACCGATCTCGGTGGACGAGAAGGAAAGAGAAAACGAGAGGGCAACGACAACTGCGTACTTGTTCTGCGTACCGATCCGCACGCATACACGCGTGTATGCGTGCGTATCGCGAGGGCGTGGAGGAGAAAGAAGAGAGAAGACACGCAAAACACGGTGGTAGAGAAACGGACCGTTCCCGGGAGTGGCGGCGGCAGAAACGATGTAAAGGATGCGAGAGAGTGGCCCGCGGAGGCGGAGTAGCCGACCGGAGAAAAAAGAAACGAAGGACCGCGAAGGAGGAACGAAGAGAGAAAGAGAGAGAGAGAGGACTTAGGGAGAGGCAAACGGCCGAAGTAAACAAGTGGAAGCGGTGGAACGGGCATCGGTCAGCGCGGTGCATTTGGTGCATTCCTGCAGTCTGCGCCGAGGTCCGAGGAGAAGAAGAGAGATAGCGGCGAAAGCGATGGAGAACGGGAGGATGAGGAGGGAGTAGCGGTATCCGAGAGGGCAGAAAAGCGAAGGGAGAGCGAGACCGAGAGAGAGAGAGAGATGGATGGAAGGAGAGAGAAAAGAAAGAGCTCCGCAACGCGGCACGCCACTTTGGACCGACGGACGTAAACCGCATTCCCGGCCGTGACCTTCGCTAGGACATCGCCACTGCCCCCACCCCCGACGCCAGCTCCCTCTCCCCTCCTCGCCGTCATCCCCGTTCCGCGTCGTTCGTAGCCCTCAGTTTTCCTCTCGCCCTTCTCTCACTCTCTTGTATAACTACGACGATGCTGCGTGGATCGCACGCAGCATCGTAGAAATCGCTTCTTCTTCTTCCGTCTCTCTTTTTCTACCCTCGAGTATGCAAAAAACCACCCGGATAGCACCGTGTCCAAAATTGGTGCACGATGTCCCAAGATATTTAAAAAAGATCTTGAAGATGTCTTATGCACCAGTTTTGGACACGGCGCGCTGTCTCGGTTACGGATCCTCATTTTTCATGAACATATATCGATTAAAAAAAAAAAAAAAAAAAAAAATACTTGGAAATTGTCTTTCTATGATAACATTATGATGAATTTTTTTTTGAACGATTAATGACTAACACGACGATTGCAGAAAGATAATTTGTTATTACTTTTATTACCCCCAATCGGAAATGATAGATATGGTATAACTTCCCATCATCAAACTCTGGTGACTCATGTACATTACAATATTAAAACTTATGATGCGACAAAACATGGATGAACGAGTCATTTCCTACTGCAAGAGAGTCACTCTTCCATCCATACCGATTTCCGACTGTAAAAATTCGAACGGACGACGTGCGTGAAGATAATTGCGGCCGAAAAATAATCGACTTCGAGAAACTTGGTGTACACTTATCGTTCGCCGCTCGTTAGCTCCTAATCTCGCCCGATTAGGCCCAGTTTCGGCAGGCATCAATTAGCGACGGAATCTAATAAACTCGGGGAGAGAGAGAGAGAGACCCAAGGGCGATCGTGATTCAACGGGCGATGATTCAGAGAACGAATTTCGGAGAACGCGCGACGAGTCACGGAGCAAAGGCGACGCGGATTGATGCCTAATTCGAAGCCTCTGGGCTTCGCTGACGCTGTTTTAATTTTCCGCCATGGGCCGAAACCAAAGACTTCTCGAGAGCGAAGGAGAAGAAAGAAAAAAGTGCCGACGTACGGAGGGTAATGGATGACGGGTCCAAAGGAGGGGGCAACGAGGGCCCAGAGGGTCCAATTCTTTAGGGCGCGGCCCTAAAGAATTTCAAAGCTCTTCTTCTCTCCTCGCTGGTCCTCTAATTTACGAGCGGTCGTGCTCGAATTCGTGCAAATATTTGTCGAGGATCCGGGTGTACGCTCGAGAAGGAAAAATGTTCAAAATTGAAAAGAAGAATAGACGGGCGAGAGAAAAAAAAGAGGAGAACGCGAAATAGGAGGGAAGAAACGCAGAATGAAGATGTCACGAGGAGTCATTCATAGTTTCTTTGTGAGAATCCTTTTCCTCGCATTCTCGTTTTTCCCGCGCAAACCTAAGAACGCGTTTCGGACATTCTCAACCCAAATGGCGCGTTCCACTTCCAAAGGATACCTCTTTGAAAAAGCCGACTTCTAGCCGGAAGCACCTACTACAACAGGCGATATTCGTCCGCGAGGGCTAAGGAGAAAGAGAGAGCACGTTGAATATCTGGAAGTCGTGTTAACACGCGCTGCTGGACGCTACAAGCCCGCTCCAATTAGCATCTTCTTTTTCTTCATCGATCTCCTCTCTCTCTCCTCGTCTTTTCTCGCGCCTGCTCTCTCCTCTCGGCGGTATTCTTCTCGACCGAGAAGCGAGCGAGCACCTGTTGAACGGTCCCTCCCGAGGCGGTTATCGGAGAAAAGTATTGATTCGCGATGCCGAAAGAGCGGGATTTTCGGGGAATCGAGATGAGCGAGAAGCGAAAAGCTGCCAAAAAAATATAATGCCGTAAAAAATAATTACAAATTATATTATGAGAAAATTATACCAAATTCTTTTCATTGGAACCGAGTCGGAATTTTTGACGTTACAGATAGTGGCGATCGTGAATGCATAATTTCGGTTATTAAAATAATGCATCTGTGAGTGCAATAAAATGACGACCAGTTGTAATTGGAAAATATCATCAGTTACGAGCGCCATTCTCATTGATACGTCTATCTTGCATTAGCAGCAAGTTCAAAGAGTCAAGTGTAGGCATTAGTGATTCATAGCTCCAATGACGCAAAATACTGCACCAAATGCACTTCATAAATTATTAAGCGGCGGAAAACGGTGATGTAAATCTATACAGAATCGGTATCTTTGGAGAGAACAACAATTCCTTCTTAAATCTTTTTCCAGATGACACCTTTCACACAAGAAGCTTTTCCCATTAAGAAGAAGAGATATCAATTCGTACGAATAAAAAATTAAAAATTGGCGTCAATGGAACGAAAACAAAGTTTTGATCTTGCAATTCGTTATACCGATGAAAAAAAAAAAAAAATAATAAATAAAGCTCGCGTCGATGACGGTCAACATCATTCACTCGTACGCTCCTGGAACGCGGCGGCATCTTAATAATTCGGGAGAGACGCTCGCGGGAGATATGAATGGGAGAAGTAGGAATGGCGTGGCGCGTTGTTTACCGTCTAGCAGGAACGAAGAAGTGCATGCCGACAGAAAAACGACCGGGGGGAAAGAGCGAGAAGGTAGAAAAGGTACGGCGCGGAAAGAACAGAGAAAGAGAGAAAAAGGGAGGAGGAGACCGCTGCAGGGACGGATTTAGTCGGGAGAGCGTGTGCGAGGAGCAAAGGTATAGAGGATCTGGTACGAGAGACTGTGGGGGCCCCCAGGATTCGAAGAAAGAAGAAACACATAGAGTCAACGACCCAACGAGAGGAGCAGAGAGTATTCCGTCGCCGCGGTATTAAGTCGCGCTCGGGACTTTATTGCACGCTTCTCGCACGGCTTTCCTCTACTATTACCGATGTAGCCCGTTGGCGGTTACGCGCGATTAACGTGAGTCTTTTCATTCGATTACGGGGATCGCGCGAGCCAATAAAGCCGCGGACATTCGTGTAAACCAGCGAGCGATTTCCAAATAATGCCATCGCGCGCGCTCGTCGACTCGATCGAATCGCCTCGTTATTTCGGGAAAAATTGCGAGCAGAGAAAAACATTTTTTTTCTTCGTCATTTTATGTGCGATATATCTTTTTTTCATTTTACGTATTTTATATACGGAGCGAATTTTCTCTTGGAATTTACCCTGAAAATCATGATAATCGTGCGGTACAATACGGTATTTGAAGAATTTTATGAGAGTTTCTCTGATTAATATTTACTATATATTTCAGAAAATATTTTATATATCTAATCAGAGAAACTCATTCTTCTTGCAATACCATATACGGTCCCACGATTTTCACGGTATAAATTCGAAGAGAAATTCCGTGTATAAAAAATACACCGAACCTTACCGATCATATCTACAATATATTTCTAATTTGGTCAAGCTCGAAAGATGCAGCGGCAGTGCATGCGATCGTCCAACTTGTGTAAAAGTCGATATATGAATTTTTGTTGCGCGACACGGCGCGACGACGAGCATGCGACTATTTCCTGTCACATTCCTCGCCTCAGATTCCAGCGCGCGGGCTTCCATCGAGTCGTATGAATGACCGTCGCGGCGACGTGGATACACGGTCGTCGATCTCCTGACGTCATGTCGGCGGCGACAGCGGCGGTCGTGTTACGACCGTGCGACCGTTATGTGACCGATTGGCACACGACAACTACCGACAGAAAATGTCCAATGTGTGCACCTGTATTCGTCGCGTCGCGTCTCGTCTCGTCGAGGCGAGGCGAGTAGCTTTCGCGCTAGTCCTAGTATTAGTTTCAGTACATGTCCACTTGCCGGGGTCGATTTTCTAGAACAATGTCTCGAGAGGTGTTCGTCGAACACCTTCTCCACGAGTCGCAACCTTCAACGTCTGCGAAACGCGTTCTCACGTGAGACTCGACATGCGACTTTATCTCGCGATGAAATGTCAAAAATTTATTATTCACACACTGGACGTACAAGTAAATATATATTTGTGTGTAAATGAAGAAAAATCATGAAACAATTAATATCTACACGATAAGATGTAAAATGTTCCATTAATTTTACCATGTAGATATTAATAATTTTGTTATTAATAAAAATACATTGTATATGTACATATTATAATATTTTTATTATGGTCAACATTAGAGAAACTCCAAAAATTCTTATACCATATATATTGTCCCGCGATTACCACGATTTTCAGGGTAAATTCTAAGAGAAAATTCTCTCCGTGTATAAAATAAAAAAAAATATTCCGATCTTTTTTTAATTATCTTAGTATTATTCTAACGAGTCTTGTGATTAATAAAAAATACCTGTACGAAATCACAGGCAATTTTTCAGGAAAGCATTTATCAAACACATGTATCAAAAAAAGGTTCGGCCGCGGTTGTGCATATATAAAGAAGCAAAAGCATCTCTCGCGTCCCGATCTATCTCTTTCCTTATCTCCGACGACGACGTGCGCTCGCGCGTTACTCGGCCCGTACGAGTCAATTATGTGCGCGCTCGGCCGAATTAACGATACGGAGGGAGAAAGAGAGAGAGAAAGGAAGAATAAGATGCGCGTCAAAAGACGTATCGCGACGCGAACGTGGGATAAGCCGAAGGAACGAGCGCGCTGTCCGGGATAATTCCGAATCGGCGCGATTAAAAGCCCGGATGCGCGGTTTCGGCGAGCGAGAGATTGATACGAGATTAAAGATATACATATAAATAAAAAAAGGGTCGAGAGCGAGACGAAGGAAAACGCAAGGGAGAGAAGGAAGGGGTGAAAGGGGTCTCTGAGGGGTTATGGGATATGAGAGAAGCGTACGCAGGGGAGAGGTGAGGAAGGGGAAGGAGAGAGGGTCAGTAGCTCCGCGTTCTCATGCATTCCGCTCTGTCATGGCGGTCTGCGGCCGCTCAGACGCTCCTCCACGTCCGTCCTCGTCGTGTGCACATGCACACACCGGAGGCACCGGCCCCGTTGCCCTCGCTGAAAAAGGAGCGACCGAGGAAGAAGACGGAGAGGAAACGACGTGTTCCTCGGTGTGCGTGCGTGTACGCGATGTTTATTGAGTATTCGGTTCTCCCCTAAGAACACCGTGCTTTGTGATCATTCGCGACGGATTCTTACCGGCATTGCGGTGCACATACCGGTGCATCTTCGGCAATTTTCAACTAAAAACATCCTTATTTCTATATATATATATATATATTTGTATCACACGTGCAGGGAAAGTGGCACTTTGTGTGCGTGTTTTCTGTGCGGAAAGCGGCCGATTTCCCACGCCGCCATCTAGCGGCGACGCGGTGAGTGAATAAGCCGTGTTCAAAGTCATTGTCCACGGGCGTGGACAATGACTTTGAACACGGCTATTCCCGCACCGTGCCGCCGCTAGATGGATCATTGTTTCTGCAGCAATGTCTAATAATAAATCGCTCTGCACGTCATCATCGATACATATAAGTACGAACGGCTAATCTTCATTTTTACGGAATGTAACGATTTATTGTTAGAAAACACAATAGGACGAAATATATGATAAAGAGCGGGGAAAAAAAAAATTAGAATTCGCCACGCGATAATAAATTACTCGGGCGCGAGAGAGCGACAATGGTGGCGCGCGAGAAAGAGAGAAAGGGAAAGAGACCTCCGGGAGATGGGAGGAGACGGGGGTGCGAGACGGGGAAAGGGAGGGCGAGGAGCGCCCACTGCGCTAAATGCTCCGCGGCGAAGGCGCCCGCTCTCACGCTGCCCGGGCCCCCTTCTGTACCGCGACGTAAACAAGGCACGGGACCGTGGCCCCGAAACGATACGTGTGTGCGCGCACCTATATAACGCGGTCTCCTTTATTCTCCCGCGTTTGATAATTCAGCCGGTAAATGAGCGGGTTTCGCGCGAGTGTGTATATGTATTGTACAATTGCGTTCCCACACACACACACATATATATATTATATATATATATGTACATCTAAAAGGAAAAAATTTAATAAGCAGAAGTCGTTCGGAAAGATACTTTCTTCGCGCAAACTTTTATTTTACGACAGCGACAAAAAGCGGTGGAGATCTTTGTCAAGGTTTGGAGACCGAAATATTGCCAAGGGTGAAAAATTAATTTGTATGTATTTATAGGAAAAGATGTTTCGAACATCGCGTATCTGATATATAATGTAACATTTGAAGCTTGCAACATTTATTCAATGATGCAATCTGGTTTTTGTTTACACCCGAAAATATCTCCGAGATGATTTACGAAGAGTGCGCAGTTCTCGGACGAAAATAAGATTGGCGAAGATGTAAGAAGAATAGAGATTGATACCGATCGTAAATAAAATTTCGATATTGTAATACGAGCCTTCGACTAGTCTCATCAATCGATCATATTGCGATAGAATAGTTTGCAAATAAAATAATTCTCATCTTCTATACATATATATGTATTCATGAAGAGAATTTTCTTTTAGAATTTACCCTATAAAAATATTAAAATATGCACATAGTAAAATTAATCGAGTATATTTTATATCTTATTGCGATAGATATTAATATTTTTATCGTGATAAATATTAATCAGTAAAATTCTTTCAATACCATATTATCAGGGTATAAATCCTATAAGAGAAAAATGTTCTCCGTGTATTAATGCAGATTATTCCGCGATATGCAATCGATGAAAATTCTATAGTTTCGAAGAGTCTTTGATTCGATCGAAGCGCTCAATCTGTCTCGCCGCCTCTCTCATATCGAATTCGATTCGAACGATTTTCGCGAACGACAACGCCTCTTCCGCTTTGTTGTTATTCATAAAGGTCCCAGAGACGGTGCGCGTTCGCGCGGCACGCTACGAGAGTGTTTGGATTGCATCGGGGAGAGGGAGAACACACGGAGGTCGAGACTCTCAGGCGGTCCGAAGACGGCATTCCACTGGTACCTGTCCTTAACTCAGCCTCCTACAGTTCGCATTCACGGCTCACCGGCGAGCCAGAGGGGGAAGAGAAAAAGAGAGAGAGATCTCGGCCCACCTAACCATAATATAACATACGCATAAGAATCTGGAGGATCTCGGGACGCCGGAGCTTTACGAACGAAGGAGGCGAGAACGAACGTCCGAGGTAATAAGGCCCATGGATGAAAGAGAGAAAGAGGACTTTACGCGAAACAAAGGGCTCTTGCGAGTCACGTGTTCGCTCCCACTCGTTAAAGATAGTCGCGACTCGTTTCCAATTACGGGGATTAAATGGAATTCGACGAAACACACGCGGAAAGAAGCAGTTGCGCATAATGCTAATGAGTTCACACACGATCGAAATGAGCTTTAAGCAATTTTTATCACGAGAGAAGAAGCCAGCGAGAGAAGAGAGAAAAAAACAGAGAGTACTTATCCTACTATATATTTATGCCAAGAGACAAATGAGAGAGAAACAAGATAAGTATTCTATCTACACACGTAAACACACAAGCATAAATTTTGAAACCACCACGTAATGTGTCGGTGAGTTCAATGTTCGCGCCCAGATATAGAAAAGAAAGAAGAAATTATATACCTCGCGCAGAGAGATAAACACAGAAAAACAAATGCAGAGATTATTTTGGCGTATCTGCGCAGCATCGCGGAGGATACTATTGCACTCATCGAAATTACACCGGTTTCGATTCCCGCGCAAAGACGTGGACGAGAGAAAAAGAGAGAGAGGTAGTAGTTACGCGGAGCGAATGTGAAAAAAATGCACGGCAATGATATTCAGGAATGCGATGAGCACGATAAGAGAAACACCGCTGCTGAGTCGCCAGGTTGCGAGCGTGGAATTCTTGTTTGCAAATGCACAGAGATTAGTGTTGCTCGACTTACATTTCTTTCAAAAAATTGCATGCAAACGCGCGAATGTCATTCGATGCCTCCCCCTCCTTCCTCATTTGACGGTGATTACCTTTCCTATCGCCTTTTATGTTCACTTCGTACCGTAAACAGCTGTCATCGCGCAGATGCATTTTGATAATTCGACTATTAAGTGGAGTTAATGCGCGTAATAGTGTTAATTTGTATTCAATACGATGACATTTGATATTTACTCATATGGATTTTTTTTGCCTTCGAAGGACGAAGGAGATAACAACATGCTCGTTTTTTTTTTTATTTTTGACAGTTCGACGAAGGTTAAAAAAAACCTGTAAACAAAACTTTCGCTCGTATGGATATCAATTCTCTCCAGTTCCAGTCTCTACACAAAATAATAATTTTTTTCTTAGAATTTACCCTGAAAATCATGCTAATCGCGGGACAATATTGGAAGAATTTTATTCAAATTTTATTATTTCTCTGATTAATATTTACACCGCAATCAAAAATATTAACATCCACAATAACATATAAAATATATTCGATTAATTTACTATGTACATATTAATATTTCTCATCGTGCTAAATATTTAATCAGAGAAACTTATACTAACTCTTGTCCCACGATTACCATGATTTTCAGGGTAAATTTTACGGAAAAAATCTCCGTGTATTTACACGCATTGCCGGAAAAAGAAACGCAGTGTTAAAGAAGCCGTTAGAAAGAGAGAGAGAAGCGAAATGAGATAATGGGAATTGTATAATATACGTACTCGTCCCGACGTGCTATTTTACCAGTTGCAGTAGCGTAGAACATCTTTTCTCATTCGTCGATTCGTTTAACTTCTCTTCACGTCGTTTTTTTTTTTTTCGCCGAAACGTAGGTATAGTATAATACATACGTCGCATATATTTGCGATATACGCTCGCTCATTTTTTTTTCCCCCCCGAGAAAGAGCCATTGAATGTGGAGCGCACTGTAGAAGCAAGAACCGGCGCGGCGCGGCGGGAAGACGAGAAAGAAGCGGGGAAGGGAGCGGCAGCAGATCGTATTATGGGAACACACACGCCCGAACACGTGTGTCTCGCTTCCTGTGGCGGGCCGGAAGTCTCCGCGGCGCACTATGGCGCGCCGTAGTGTAGCGTGACCGAACTACGAGGGCCATTAGCGTACCTCAATGGCAGAGAGAAAAGGAATCCGATTATCGGTCAAAAACCACGCCGCGGTTCTTTTTTTCCTCTTTTGCCCCGTGTGATTTTTTTTTTCCAGAGTTTCGCGGCGATTCCGATTTTTTTTTCCTATTTTTTAAATTTTAATCTCGAGCAAACGAGGAGATATTATCGAGAGAACGATGGCTTGATATACATATAATTACGCCACGGTCCCCCTTCTCGTGAAATTCGCGAGAGCAGAAAGCGAGATATGGACGGACGTTTGCGCGTCGTTTCGTCACCCGCATAGCGTCACGATATCCGATCGTTAACGTTCGGTTTTGATAAAACTTGTACGCGAGGAACCGAAGGAAACCGCGACTTCCGTCGTCGTCGCGAACTCGCTTCTTCTTCTCGAAACCGTCTGGGGCTCACCTATCGTTTTGGCAAACGTAGTATAATTTGAGACAAATTGCCATGAATTGCACGGATTGGTATGTTAACAAGTTGCGCACATGACGCGGCATGGATGTATGACTCCGTCGTCCTCGACGTAGTTTCTTTTTCACTTTTCTCGTCTGCGGTATTATCGCATCACGCGGACAACAATCGTCGATACTCTTATTATTCCTCTTCATTGCGCACTGTATCCAAGTCTTTGCACTCATCGCGACGTGCGTGCAAAAAGCAGCGATAACGAATTGAAAGATATAAATAAATAAAAGCTGATATCTCGACTAGAGGATCGAGCGAAAGAGATGATGACGCGTTACTGTACACATCGAGCAACGATAACACGTCCGATCCACACGACGGACCATGCCACACTGAGGATGATCGCTAGCGCGTCACGCTCGCGCCAATGCGCAGATGCCAGATGCGCACTCGCTACTGCGCACAACGCGGCAAAGCGGCGGCGGCAGCAGCAGCGCCGCGTTCACTCGCTCGCGCGCAGGCGTGATGCGCGGACACAACACACGGGAGAGAAAAGAGAGACCGAGTGTATACAGAGTGGAGGGGAGAGTATGCGATGCCTTGCCCGTAGTAGGGAGAAGAGGGCCATAGGGGAAAGGGGCAGACCCGTTAGTTCTCAGAAGCGGACTGCCGCCAAACAGAGCTGCAACCGCGTACCGGCCTGGTGCTGGCTCCGCTTCTCTCTGTCTTTCTTCTTTTCTCTCTCTTTCTCTTTCCTTCACGAGACCATCGAGTATCGGCGTGCTTTGGGCCTGCTGGCACCGATAGCCTTCTCTCTCTCTCTCTCTCTGTTCTCTCGCGACAGACATATACACACACGACAGAATCGCGAGATGAAGCTTATGAAAAATGTACGAATTGACGCTTCAAATTCCTGCATATATAGTAAAGCGTTTGTCTATAAATAGAAGTTGAGGAATCAATTTTAATGAATGAATAACATAGAGCGGCGATGAAATAAAAAAAAAAAAAAAAAGATAATTTTTATTTTCCTATATAGAATATCCGAGATTTGCATATTATGACCCTCGGTCCTTTTAAAACGCGAAGGTCTCGCGGAATGTCGCGATTTATTTCGATATTTAAAAAATCACGCACGATTTTCGCCTCTTTCGCTCCTAGTCCGAAGGAAGAGGATCCAATCTCGTTCCTTTTCGACGGTCAGTCCGTCTTCCGTCATCCCTTCCTCTCCCTTCGACGACGTCGTCCGATAACACACGGGCGGTCTAAGAAAACTGCAAGACTCATTAACGGTTCCTCAACACGAAGCCCCAGAACGTGTGTGTATGTGTGTGTGTGTGTGTGTGTGCGCGCGTGCTGCGACGCCGGTGCATTCCATCGCTCGTGGCCGTGTGAACGACCGTAAGACATATACACACCGTACGTACACACACGGAGGAATCCACCACACACGGTGCGGTAGAAGGATCGTGCCGAGAATAGGGAATAAGACAACGAGAACGCGACAAAGATAGCCGTACCTTGTACCTGATATGCGCACTTGGACGTCAGACGATAAGCTATCTAGTTCTTGTCTGTCGTCATCAACGAGATACGCGAAAGCCAAGCCGGGATTACTAATCCTGGAGTAGCGCTTACATGCAACGTATGTACACATATACGCTGTATTACATCGGGGATATGCGCCTCGGATGTATCTTTCAAGCGAGATCATTTTTTTAAATGCCGTAAAACGAGGTTTTACGACACCCGCGACGAGTTTTACGAAAAATTAATACTGCTGATTGAAATTCATTAATTACTGGGATTATCACGCGAGAGAGCGACGAAACATATATTTATCATCGTATACATTCGTCTCTAGTATTTCTGATTTTTCAATCTGTCACTCACAGAATTATTACACGCGGAGAGAATTTTCTCTTAGAATTTATCCTGAAAATCACGGTAATCGTGGGACACAGATTTTGGAAGAATTTTACAAGAGTTTCTTTTAATTAATATTTACCACAATAAAAAATATTAATTAGGTAAAATTAATCGAACAATTTCTAAGAAAAAAATCTGTGTCCACATATTTTTCAAATAATTTCTTCAAATAACGCAGGATTTTAAATCTTTAAATTTGACGTCTCGAAGTATGACTATTAATGGGAAATAACATATTTTTTTTTTCTCCCGGGAGAACTCTTTAATTATGGAAAGGGAGTCTTGGGTGACTTTTATCCATGGCGCCTTAATAGGTACTCTTGCTCGCGCGTGGCTCGGGCTTAAGAGGCTGGGGCAGATGCATCCGAAGACGTTCACAACAGGAAATTCTCTTCTCTCGCATCTTGTTCCCCTCCGTGCATCGCTCTTCGTGTGGTATACTCATACGTATATATACGAGAGAGAGAAAAAGTGAGTGGGGACAAAGAAAGACAGTTCCTCCTGCTCCTTCCTCTCCTCTGATCCGTCGCGTTCTACGGTGTTGTTTCTCTCGCTGAAATCGTGCCCCCCTCTATATACATACATATATACACGCATACACATGTGCCATCGGGACACAAGCATACGGAATGCATAAATAGATACTCGAGGTGGCGCGCGTTATTCGGTCGGCAGGATCGGTGAATGGACCACGACGACGGCGAGAGAAGTAGGGTGAAAAAAAAAAGGAGTCAATGAGCCGCATTGCGTGAGCGTATAATTATTGTATGCGTAGTATACGCGACACCGGGACTCGCAAAAGAGCATCGTACTCGTAAAGATGCCATTTATATCATTCGAGAATCGACGAAGGAACGAAGAAATGTTTATGTTGAGAATGGAAGCATTTACTTACGCTGCGAATCAGAATCAAGTTAGAGCTTAAATAAAGTTGTCGACTTAAAATGAGTCGATTATATTCTACGTAAATTGCAAAAGGAAACAAATATAATTGATACTTGTGTAGATTATTGTAATCTTATGTATGAAAATTACTTTGGATTTTCTACATATATAAGAAATTTTCTTTCGAGATATATATAAATTTATTTAAAAAAATATATATTTTAATTATTTCCTTCTTTAATAGCTGAATAAATAAGATTTAAACTATAAAATTATACCTCGATTTTAATAGCAAATATAAACAAACTTGAATGGAGAGACGATAGTCTCTTCTATATAAGCCTTCTAACTAGTTGACGCTATAAACGAGGGTCTTTCCTCGCGTGAGCGATTACGGGAATTTGTGAACACGCGTATGCGTATTGTATAGAATATATACATACTTCGTAAACTGAGGTGAGAGAAGAGAGACAGAATGAGAGAGAGAGAGAGAAGTGAAGTTGACTTGAACGTGATGGAGGGTCGGTTACGAGCGGTGTATAATCAGACGCAACGACGAGAATGAAGCGGAAGCCAGACGTAAATAGTCAGTATATGAATATTTGATTAAGTATCTTAATGTGAACTCGCGTTTTTGAACAACACTGTGGTGCTAAATAAAACGAACGCTAGTATCAAAAATATTATGTGTGACAAAATGTAGACTTGTGTAGTATTTAGAAGCAACGATACAAATATTGAAACGAAAGTTGATGGGATTGGTTGAGCACTTTTTAAATTATGCATTTGTATAAAAATAATACACGCTGTTTTGTATTTCTATATGCTTGACAGGTGCATCGCGAAGAGTGATCTAATTTTCTGTTTCCTCCTTTAACCTTTCGTCGCCTCGATGTCATTCATTATAAAAATATCATTCGTTAAATCGCGCTGTAAATCGAGTAAATGCGTCTTCCCTCTAGGACGTCTAAATTCGAATCGTTAATTAAGCATTTAAATGCAGCGTGCTGTGTATATAAAGCATTGAAAATACCTAGTGTAAAAGGAATGCGCATGTTCGTGTTTAAACGTCGTGCACGGCATGTGTTCTAATAAAGCACGTGGGATCGACGAGGTGCGGCAAGCGACACACCCGCCTTCTGACTCGTCGGGGGTCAACCCTGATGAATGAACCGGAAAAAAATGTCAATGAGCGTAATTATTATTGCACGGGAACGCATGCGCGGGAGGCACGAAACGCGTTACATATATGACAACGAATTGAAAGGTATGCGTTAATATCGGAGCACGACACGATATTTCAAACCAAATTCAATGTGTAAAACATTACTGATGCCAATAAAATATTATGTGTACACAGAGAGAATTTTCTCTTAGAATTTACCCTGAAAATCATGGCAAGCGTGGAACAATATGATGGTATTTGAAGAATATTTACCACAATAAAAATATTAATATCAACCACAATAAGATACATGTTCGATTAATTTTACTATGTATATATTAATATTTTTTATAGTATAAATATTAATCAGAGAAATTCTTATAAAATTATTCCAATACCACATCGTCGCACGATTACTATGATTACCATGATTTTCAGGATAAATTTTAAGAGAAAATTCCCTCCGTGCACGATTCAGTATAATATGTGCATGTATAGAAATACTAACATGTTAAATTCATTAGCTATAATTATATACACGGTCGTAATTGAAGAATTTAATTCCAAACAAAAATTAATTATTAAATCTGAAATCCACATTAGAAAAAAAATTAAATTATATGTTGCTTTCAACTCTTAAAATATAAATGTAAAAGATTGATTTGATAATATATAAGAGATTTCTGCAATCGAAAATAAGATGAGAAATCATGCTTATGATGTAATACAAATAGCTCAACTCAAAAAAGAGCACAGAGGACGTGCTGTCAAATCTTTTTCGCGTATATGTATATATCGATCTCGCGTGTTTTCCGCACCTGTAAATATTGCAAGAGCGCGGAGTAAAAGGCAAGGCCGTGGCCGCAGGCGCAAGACGATTTTCGTTTTAACGATTTTTGCGGGGTGCAACGATATTCTAAGTACATTCATCGACGCCCTCCATTTATCGCGCACGCACGCGTCGCTCGCGTATGGATTACTTACTACGCGACAAATACGCTCGCCGGGCCGCATGAATGTAACGCCGTCCGCCGCCGCCGTACGTAGTACGGCGCGTACACACGCACGCACTCTCACACACGCACGCACACACGGCCGCGCGAGTGCATTCATAAAGTGCCGGACATACGGCGCGCGCGTGCGCCTTTTCCTCGACATCGCGCCACCCCTTTCTAGCCTCGCTCGCTCGCTCACCCTTTTGCTTTCTCCGCAGGATTTGTTCCTTCCTATCATCTGGTAGATGCATTTTTTATTCGCGAAACGAATAGTTTATCTCACCTTCACCTTACGCGAAGACAGTCGGGAATAAATTCTTTCACCTTGCGCCTCAAAGCGCGCTGATGAATATTAACGCGCGTTGGAATAAGTTTATAACATGTCATTTCCCTTCTAATTCACCTTGAATTAAACCATTATTATGTCTAGGACCATTGTCACATTAATAGAAGTCGGTAATGATTAATTTAGCTTAAACATACCTTACATACTTACTACACGGAGAGAATTCTCTCTTAGAATTTCCCCTGAAAATCATGGTAATTGTCGGATTGGAAATTAAATTTTACTGTATAAATATTAATAAAATTAATCGAATATATTTTATTAATATTTTTTATTGTAATAAAAATATTAATCGGAGAAACTTTTATAAAATTGTTCCAATACCATATTATATTATTATCATGATTGTCAGGGTAAATTCTACGAAAAAATTCTCTCTGCGTATATTTATTTATTTTTGACAACGCGTATTATAACGAACTATCCATCACTTTGCACTTATTGTCCACTGAAAATTATGGTGCTTCACATAAACTTGATTATGAATGCACACACACACGCGTAAGATTTGTAATAAGCAATTTAATAGCAACATATAAATTTATAATTCGCAAAAATCATTAGATGTGGACCGGTCCTTTGCGACGAATCGAAATTAATCGTATATAGATTCGCGGATATTTTCTACAATGGGACGACGGTGTTCCTTCGAGGTTGTTCGTTCGAAACTGCGAGTTTCCTACGTGTATAAAGCTCGCCATTCAGAATGCGAGCGTTTGCGTATAAATCGAAGGTATCGCGTGCGTGGACGTTTCACCTCCATTTTCAACACCTCCGCCTTGGTTGTCATTGAACGCGTTCGCGTCGCGCCATATCGGAACGATATTTAAAATAATTTCAAACTTTGCGAAATAATCGATAATCTCCTACATTTTATTGCCGTAAAATTGTACGTGAATTTTTTGTTCGAAATTCCGTATAGAAATAGTCTCTCGAGCCAAGAAACATCTTGATAATTAAATCGAAAGTAAAATTGAATTACATTCAATCGATAAATATATGATTCGATAACCCATTCGGACACTTTCTCGAGATCTAATTTGCTAAAAATTGTTTTCATCCTTATAACGTCGCGGATATCTTCGCGCAGAGCTACTACATCTCTGCCGTTTCATTTTAAAAGACATAAAAAATTCTCCGGAGAGCACCAGTATATATTTCTCTTTTTTTTCCCGTTATTCCTATAAATATAAAATTCAAAGGATCCATCTTTATAAATTAGACGGCCGAAAGGAACATTTTTCAGTCGAATTAAGGCGATGATATTTCATCCGACGCGCGCATTTGGCGGGAGCTCTCGGTTCGAGAGATCAGAGGACTCTTCTTCTCTCTCTCTGAAGAAGAGGGAGACGAACCTAACCGCGGATCGCGAATACACACGTCCGTTCTTTCTGCGTCGCGCACAAGTCAACCGACGAACTTTTGCCGCGAGGTCAACGGAACCGCGCCGCGCCGGAAGTCATCGCCGATTCTCGAATTGCTCCTGCGCCCCCTTTCCCCTTCCAACCCGTTGTTCTCCCTCCTTGCGTGCCCTCTGCCTCGCGTGAACTTTTAACCACTCGCGGAGGCCCCATCGTAAACAGACCGCGTAAAACCTCCGCGCATCCACTTTTTCCTCCTGCCGCAAGTCTAAATTTGTCTCATCGAAAGATCCCGGACGGAAACTCGCGTCGTTAATTTACCCCTCGACTCATAATGAGTCTTCAATATTCCATTTCTCTAGAATTCCATCGCCTCGTAAATTCTCGAAAAGTAATACTACGAGAAAATCGCGATGAGGGGTAAAAAGAGCAAATGTCAAAAGCTCACCGTTGAACTTTTAACAATTAAAATTTGTTCTAAAGAAAGCGAAGAGCTGCTTAAGAGTTTCTCGAGCACAAAAACTCCAATTTAAATGTATCTTTAATATTATAATCTATTATACTTATTTATAGAACGAATAATAAAATACACGTATGAGAAAGTCGGTCGGAAATTTAAATTACATAATAATGAAAGACCGGTCGTATCATTTTTCTTCATCCTACGTAATGAGATAATCTTTTCCCGAGTGTCGCTAAAAGCGTAATTTCAGGTCTCGGGAAAGTATACGAGAACGGACTCGTATGTGGGTGTGCGTATATATGCGTGCGTAGGGTGCCGGCAGCGTGACGTCATTGTAGCAACATCGCCACCGCCGTCGTCGCCAATAGAAAGAGCTAAGTCGGCGTGTGTGACGTACGGTATTGTCTTTCGGTGTGCGTCCATGCGCGCGCACATAAACGCGTATACATGTATATACGCGCACACGCTAATCTTGCTTCTCTCGCGCTGAAGCGAAGGAGAACGACGCCCCGGCTCATGTGTAGGACCGGAAGTGTGAGTATCCGGCCAGACTCGTGTGGGCTTCTCTACGCGCCGCAAGTACTCTCCTTTCTCCATCCTCTCTCTCTCTCTCTCTCCCTCCCTTCATTCTCATCTCACTCTCCTCGCAGCCTTCCATCAGTTCATTCGCTCTTTCTTTCGCTCGCTCCCGTTTTGTGCCTACAAGCACGACGCGCGCACACACACACACACACACACACACACATGATGTAAACCATATACACTCTTCTCTTTCTCCTCCGTGAATTTATTTCGGTGTTAATCTAATGTTATGTTGTTGTGCGTTTCTCGTCATCGTTTGTTGTTTACCGTACGTTATTATTGTTTGTCCGATATATTGTCGCTCTCCGATATTTTAATTTTTATTTGATTCGGAGATACGTGTTTGATTCTCTTTCCAATATAACTCAATAGCAACAAATAAAATGTAAACATACTGAATTTAAATTAAGAGAATTTATTACTATATATATTTGTGTGCGTGCGTGTGTTGTTTCAAACTTTAACTTACCATTCAACATTCAATTAATTAATTTCAATTCTCAATGTTTTTAATTTCAATTTTTGCATTCTTTATGCTTTACACGAATGAGTCGCGCAACTGAATAATATAATTTCTCATATTTTTCCCATTATTCTCCGCGATATTTTTACACGTATTTGTTTATTGTTTGACTAACGGTACAATAAAATTATTTTTCTTTCTTTCTCTTTATTTTCTTGCAACGGTGTCGTTCTCTCGCATTCTATGTATTTCTCGATGTCGCGTCGTAACGTAGATACACACGGAAGGTACGTATGTTTATAAATATACAGATAAGCGGACTCTGAACATTTCAACGTAGGTATCTAGCGATATACGATGCAGTTGGGACTATCAAGTAGTTACAACGTGCTACGATCTTGTAAACACGATTCGATACATAAACTTGTTTCGATAATGGAGGAACTCGATTACGTATATTTCAGTCCAAAGGGCATCGGCTAGAAATCACGCATTGAAACTGATAATCTTATTGAGTAAATCTCATTGAGTTCAATACTCGAGATTGTAAACACAGCAAACTGTACTTCACGTCGATCATCATTGCCTTATTGTAACTTTTAAGAAACATGCAAAAAAGTTAACTTTATTTTCTATATCGAGATATCATCTATTTAATTACAATAATTATAATCTGTAGTTTCAGTAATTGTTTTTTTTGAATTTAATATTTCATTTCTACAAAGAATATAAATTCTATAAGAAAATCAAAATGTGCATGTTTTTTTTTTTTTTTTTTTTTTTTTCATGAAAATGTATACTTTACTCAATACAAAAATTAAGAAAAAACCTGCAGAGAATTGCAATGACTTTTTTGCGCTATCGTAAATTTTCACATAAATTACCGATACGGATGAATCAAAGTAGTACGAAAGAAAGAGAAATTCAAGGTAACCGTAGGATACTTTCAGGAGTGAATCGATCGAGAACGTCCATTCTAAACCGTGGCTTTTTCTTTCAAGAAACCACAGATATATTCGAGATCGGTGTAGAACGCAAGTTCCATAATATTCAATCGATCGAAACGATATCGGTGAATTACATTACTGTTTATTATAGCATTAAAGTTTGAAAAAATTTTCCGTTTCCACATACCTCTTTAAGTGCACAATCAATGATGAAATAGTTCTCTACATATTGAAAATATTCTCACAGTTAAACATTTTATACCGAAATAAAAAAAATATAACGAAGAAACATTTGTATACACTTTTGAGACACTAAATCTTTAACGTGTCGAATATTTTTCGCTCGAAGCAATATAACGCAATTAAAAGATTAACGTCAAGTAGTCGAAAGACTTTGAAAAATATTCTCACATTGGAAACGATCGGAGAGGTAAGAAACGATAAGAGAGGCCGATGACAAAAAAAGGCGCTGAAGTTAAAAGTTGGAGGACGCCGCGGAAAATATATTCCAATATTCGATCGCATAGATAAATAAATACATACGTGAGTTCCTCTTCAGCTCTGGCTCGGAGGTACGCTTCGTTTCTACCCGCCCCGTCGCGGTCATACCCCAACGATCTAAAATCCCCATTCAAGAATCTAATTTATATTGAAGAATTCCCGAAGAGGCCAGACCGAGGCGTCGATCTTTGAGGCGCCGCCGTTTAAGATGCATTATGCTGGCAGGCGGTCGACAATAGCCTGGAGAGACGAGCGAGAGCAAAAGAGAGAGAAAGAGACAGAGAGATAGTCGATCGAACTCGAGGTGGAGAAAGGAGGGATGATCTTGATGGAGAACGTGAGAGAAACACAACGAGCGAAAACGAAACGGAGAAGAGAAAGCTGAAGAAGAAGACGAAGAAGAGGAAGGTGGAAGATACGGGAGAGAAGGAGAGACCGAGATGATACTTCTCGGCCCGGAAAGAAGAACAACGAGACGAATGTCGTGGACGGGAGAGTTACACAGGGCCAGAGGAAACTGGTCCCAAGACCCAATATGATAATCGAGCATGGGGATCGATGTGAACGTAGCACCTTGTAGGCATCCGTGAAACCATTGTGACCTCCCACTATTATCGTAGACTACTACACGGAGAGAATTTACCTTCAAAATCATGCTAATCGTAGAACAATATGGTGTTGCGGAAGAATTTTATTCAGAGTTTCTCTGATTAATATTTAGTACATAGTGAAATTAATCGAACATATTTTATATCTTATTGTGAATATTAATTTTTTATTGTGATGTTAATAAAATAAAACTCTTTCAATACCATATTGTCTCGCAATTAACATGATTTTCAGGGTAAATTCTAAGAGAAAATTCTCTCTGTGTTACAAGACTCGCGCGGTTGATTCGCTAAGTGAAAAGGGCGAGAATCTGCCGTTTATTTTCTCTCTTTTTCTTCCGTTCGAAACTACTTTCCCGAATGCGATATCGAAGGGCACGATAAGTAATTCGACATGTACAGGTCGGGATTTCGCGTCTTAAATTTATGGAAACGATTTTTTACGTTACATTTCAACTTACGGATTTATTCAAACGATTAATGAATAATATATTTTATATATTCATTTATATATAATCCTTTCATGGATATACGTGTATAAATATAACGATGCATATTTTTCTTCAATGGGGACACGATATACTATATAATTTGCAGTTAATTGCACAGCCACGAATTGAAGCGATTATTTACCGTTACCTGAGTATTTGCTTGTGCCCACACACACACGCATTACACGTTTAATATTATTATACGTAATATTATACATCTGATAATTATTGTGTACGTTTAATATTATTTAACAACATTATATTACTTACGTATTAAAATACTGTCGCTTGTTCGTAAATTTAAAAACACGACAATCGCGTTTTCGATATTTGATTAACAAATAGGATAATCGCGCGCGACCTTGTCTCTAATTAAGGAAGAATATATATCGTATAGATACCAATCTGTGCCGTCCTTGCGTTCCTTTTTTTCCGCCCGAAGATCCGCCGTGTCATACATACATGTAAACTAACGCTCGCAGGTTGTGCAAAGCTGAGACATTCTCCTGCCTTCTACAATTGCTCAATGTTGCGTTGAGTAACTCGCCACTGTTTCACTCGCGCGCACGCGAGAACGGTATAATAATCGCATTGGCATTTCTATTTCTACCTATTACGTTTTCCCCGCCACGCTATACATTTCCAATCGTCTTCGTGACGCGCCGCGCGTCGTTCATTACTAGGTCGACGGTTTTATACACAAACGTTTGCCCGTCGAAGTAGCGCGGGTCCGCGCTCTCTCATCACCCGAAGCGGAATGTGTACACGTACAGATGTGTATATATATATATATATATATATATATATATATGCGAGAAAACGGCTGCGCGATTAGCGTATCGCGCGTAACGAACGATTACCATGAACTCGTTTCTCTTTAACGCAAATTCGCGTTAAAGCGCTCCGGTACATCGAAATAATTGTATAGTATCCTTTCATATGTCGCAAAAGTTCATTGCGACGACGATAATTAACATGCGATTAACGTCTCTCTCTTACTCAGAGAGAATTTTCTCTTAGAATTTACTGAAGGAATTTTGTACGAGTTTCTCTGATTAATATTTACACCACAATAAAAATATTAGTATCCATATATGGTACCACAATAAAATATAAAATATGTTTGATTAATTTTACTATGTATGTATTACTTATTAATCAAGCGACGCGGTAGCGTCGCGACGCCAAAACATACTTTTCTTATCAAAATCTTCCGATTTCCATGATTTTCAGGGTAAATTCTGAGAAAATTCTCTCCGCATAAAGGTAACCAGAAAAACATTTATATGAATTAATCTAAATATATTATAATCTAATTAAACAATTTATAATCGAAAATAATACGCCTCTGCACAAAGTTTGACAGAATGCTGAAAAAAAAAAAAAAAAAAAAAAAGTAAAATTTGGTTTGACGTAAAGGGAGAACGATATTTGAATCGATCGATTTTATTAATCGACGCATCTCTATAACGGTGCATACGCGATGACGTTTCTATTACGCGCTTTCCATGTCACTCGCGCATTTGCGAAATGCATAGTTGTTGCTTAATCGCCGTCACTTCCCTTTGTGTATGCCCGGGAATTCGTATATATCGACTCGCGCGATGCTGCGGTGGCAGGCAGGCGTGTGTGCAATCTCGAAACCGTGTCGCGCCGCGATGTGTGCGCCGGATGCAGCCTGATACTGCGTCTGTCTCCATTGGCGGATTAACGCGACTATCGTCGGCGTATTGCCGTCTTATGTCAATATCCTTGGTGAATGGAAACCGCCGATGCGATATATACCGCTTATAAATTATACGTCATTTCAGTGAGATGAACAAACACACACTTTGCGGCGCAGCGTTGAAGAATAATAAATGAGAGAGAAAAAAAACATCGCTTACGTAAATTATATAAAAGAGCGAGTGTTGCGAGAGAGAAATTAAAACTGATCGCGATTATATATATCGAGCGATTGGAATAATCGCGAGGGTTCAAGTGGCGATTAAATTCTCCGATCGATGAAACATTCGGTTTATTTATTCGCGCTGCTGCAACGAGAGTGGGGGCGGCAAATATCGCGATGCACCGACGCGTTGTATGACGCGTGTGCAACGCACAGAGAGACCGCTATAGAGTTTGCCGGCGAGATGTTTAGCGCCGCCACTCTATCATATCGCCGACAGCCGTATATATCTTTTACCTGCATTCATATCCTCTCGCATATAACAACATCCTTCCTCCCGCCAATTCTAGCCTCCTGTCGGGAACGTTATTATCGTCGTCTGCGAGAAGATTGTTTAAGGTGCCGGCGTTTATTCGAGCTCGATATATGAATTTCGATTCTTCCCCGCAATCTCGTTCTAAACTGATAGCGTGAATACAATAAAACTCAAATTAAATTATCGAGATGGGTTACAGTTCGAATCGATGAAAAAATTCCAAGTAGAAAAATTCACGACAGGATTTCCTGTGTCGATTGCGCGTGATTCGTTTGAACAACTTGTCGACTTTCGAGTGCGAAGATAAACAGAAATGGAAATCGCGTCCGATCGACATATTACGCTCTTTCGCGCTCTGTGCTTCGATATCGAGTAATTCAGCTGCGCAATACGTGATTAAACAGAATTGAGATGGACGAGAGTGGGATGGACGTCTTTCAAGGAGGTCGCCTTTGTGCTGATACGGCATGTACAATGTTTTTTTTATGTCATAAACAAACACCGAAGAGGCCAATAACGGTCATGAGCAAGTGAACGGATGTTAATATCGATTTGCGAAATCATTTGTATTATATATAGTATATTTATTTCACGAATATAACGTCTCTGTTTCTCGCAAGTGTAGAAATCCAGTTGATACGATAATTCAATTCTTTTGGAAAAATATATATCGCATATATAAATAATTAACATTCTCCTTCGGTTTAATCCATAAAAAGTTCAAGACTCAATGCAGCAAATACTGTAAAAGACGTGCAGGTAATAGCGATCGAGAATGGCAAGCCAGGAATCTGCGAGTTGCAGCTGAAGGCTGCAGTCATGTATCTCGCAAAGTCTGACGTAGAACGAGCGAAGGCGGAAGATCGTTATAAAAACGGAAGGGGTTAAAGAAGAGGGATGGAATATAGCTTCGAGAAATCCATATACGGTTTCTTCAACTATCCGTTCTACGTACTCTGACGAAAGAAAATCAGCGAGCGAGTCGTGAGAGGAATAAAACTCGAGACGATCGCTCAAGCCCTTTTCTTTCGTATACTTAGGGATTACCTGTCTTTTAGAAACCGATTCCTTCATCTTTAGCGATCGATAACTCTTCTGCTCGCGAACTCGGTGAAATTTTCGCTAAATTTTTATATATAGGTATACTTATAATCAGTGCCTACCGAAAATCATGTGATAGTCGGTATTGGAAGAATTTTATAAGTTTTTCTGATTAAAATATATACATCCATATTTAATATGTACATATACATATATATACATATATATTTAAATTATAACTTTACTTTTTAATTGTGAAGACAGAAAGAATGTGATTTGTATAATAAAAATATTAAAAAATATAATATAAAATAATATCTAATAATAGAAAATATTGAAAAACGCTGTATATAGATATGTGCACACACAAATGCATGATGACAATAAAATTAAAAGACAATGACGTGCAATTTGAAAAATTTTAATTATCTTGACCTTTATCGTATCTTGACCGTAACGTTCATTCCGAATGGCGCATATTACGTATGCACGCAGGGTGCATCAGAGTATCGCGGATGACGAACCCTTGGCTCTTAGATCGAGGCGGGATTTTCTCTCACCGCACGATTTCATCTCGCGACCCCTCGTCGCAAGGTAAATCGAATTAACAGGCGGATCTGATCGGTACGATGGACGGGAATCGGCTTTTACGGAACGTTGCGAGAGCATACGCGCACAAAGTCGAACGTGCGTAAATGCGTACGTGCGTAAATGCGAATGCAGAAACACAAAAACGCGTTTATCGTATTCGTCCTTGGAATTCGCAGCGTCGCGCAAAGCGGTTTACGCCGTCCCGCGTGAAGGTTATTAATTTAACTTTTCCGATTAAACTTCTGAACGATTAAACGAATGGATTGAAATCTACGAATTCGCAATAGCGCGAATTGTAATTTTATCAAAGTTTAATAGGAGATGTAGCACGTCTTTCCTAAAATATCGAAATGAATATACATATGTCCATCCTTCCGTCTAACGCAATAATTAAGAAGAAAGAAGTATGATAATTCCTAGTTTAATGGTAAATTTACTGAATTCACGCGCAATGAGTAATCTCCTCCTAATAGCATTTTCACACAATCCTGTCAATTTCTCGAAATCTCTTGTTACAGGCCGCCCTCTCCTTCTCTCTGCCTTTCCCATGAAAGAGAACGCAGGGTCGTGGATCAAGTGCGGAGACGCGAAGGGCGAGGACTGTTGTGAGAGGAAAACGAGCAGGAGGAGGTGGCGAGATGGGGCTGAGATCTTTGGTTAAAGAAGCATTACAGCAGCGCCCGGGGGCCATCCATCATCCCAATAATTGCTTCCCTTCCCATCATCTAATTCCTATGGAACGCCACTCTCACCCCTGTACGCGCCACGACGTTCTATACAGAATATTATCGCAAAAACATTTCTTATTCTACGAAGGCTCGTGCTCCAGAATTCTCCGTTCTACGCCGAGCTACGCAAAACGGAAACATTAGCAATTCTTAAGCATCGCCTGCGTATGTGCGTGCGTGTACATATGTTACCCGGTATACGAGTATACTCTGTAATGTGCGGTAACGGCGGTTTCACCTCTGTTTCACTCTTTTTTTTTTCTTCGTCCTATCTTACGATGAAATTCGCCGACTTACGCGAACGCAACGTCATGGTATCGTAAACAATGTAAATTAACATTAAATCAGATTTTCGCTTTACTCACTCGGAAAGTCAATGAAGTCGAGATCGGCCGAGATAGAATACATTGAAGCTATGTTTAATTAACAATCTACGTTTCTCAATTATGGTGTCATTATCTGGTATTGTATTCATAACATTTTTTTTTACGCGTACAAACATATAATCAGTCTCCGTGCATTTATTTCCTCGTGAATTACCAACAAAACATGCGCTATCAAGATATCTATTTTTAACCCCACCCATATCCTTATCGCGCAACGTTGCAGTTTCTGCCGCTAAAACTTCCGATCGCGAAAAAGCCCTCGTGAAGACTATCGCTGAAAGCCAATCGGAGAACGAAAAGATCGATAGACGTCAGATCGGCATATTATATATGCACATGCATCCCCTTTCTCGGTGCATCGCACGCGCGTCATCGCGTATGCAAAGGACAAATAGCGTGCCGGGCGTCGTCGTAACAAGACGGACTTTCCGAGAGCGCATCGGAAGGAACGTCACCTTTTACCGAACGTTCCTGCCGAAAGCAACGTGATCGCTGGAAGTCGAAATTATACCTAACGACGCGCGGAAGCTATAAGAAAATCATACGTTGCGGGTGAACGACCGTGTCGCGTGGGTGGAACTGCGCAATTTCGCGGCGTTTACGTAGCTCATAAAACGCGAACCCTCTCGTTTTAACGTTTCTCCTTGCGCTCGAACTTCCGTTTCTTTCTCGGAATTGATATTTACGCGATTACACGTCGCCGCGTTAATTATCACGCGTGGCGCGTCCGACGAAATCCTCGAAAAGAAGCCCCTCAAATATATATTACGAGAGGAGCCACTCCACTATAACTCTATACTATAAAGAGCTCTATTATCGCTTCTCAACCCTTTTGTACGAGACGTAGTAATAGCTAGTAATTTTCGATGCAATTAAATTATTTAATCGATAATATTATTTCGCTATACGACTGATCAAATGTGTGTGTGTGTGATGATCGATTTAGAAATTTAAAAAAAAAGATGACGCGCTGAAGAAACTTTGAATATTTCCGCAAACTGGACGAAGGTCGATGACTAAGTCGGAAATAACGCGTCGCGCGTGAATGGTTGGGAAAAAATCATGAATGACGATGACGTATGCAGCTTAGCTATGCTGATACTCTTCGGGCCGGTTCGACAATCAGAATTTTGCGGAAAAGGTCGATTAAATCTACCGGATATGGAAGTGGTCCAGCGATGATAAACGCGCGGCCTTGTAAAAAGACGGCTGTGCTTTCTCGATAAAATTGCGCGGGATATAAAAAATAAAAAAAAATCCATATGTTATTATCAAGTTGCATATCAATCCAATCTATTTTAATACATTCAAACAGCTGGTGTGCATATTTTTTTCCTTTAAAAAATAATTGCTATATTAAAACAAAAATATATATACATTTTATAAAAAATTTCTTGAAAAGATGTTAGGTCTTTATACTCGTGTCTCTCTAAAAAATGCGACTAAGATAAAGTTAATAATCGTATACATTGCACATATTTGAGCAACTCGAATATTCAAAGCCATGGGGGCTTTGCTCATCAAAAGTTTCTAAAAAAAAAAAGAAAAAAAAAAGAAAAAAAAAGAAAAAAAAAAGAAAAGAAAACATTGCGGAGGCTCGTCACGCGCGGTGAGAGTTAACCTGGGAGATTTTTGTTCGCTACTTTACGAGAAAATCCCGAAAATTCTCGTGGAAGTTGGCGCGAGTGTGTACGTGTGGGTGGCCGTGTAGGAAGAAATTTTTTTTTCCTTTTCTTTTCGCCGCGAGCGACCGGGCGATCTTAAACGGGACCACTCACGAGAACAGTTTCTTGAATCAACTCGTCGAAGTACGGGAACTCCGAAAATGAGTTCGCCGAGTTTGCTCTTCGACGACGACACGGCCGAGCGGAGCTATCAGAGCGGCGACTCGTCTTGAATTTCGTCATGGGAATAGGTTGGAATGCGCATGTGGAATCGTCGGTGTGAAATGTATACGTATACGAGAGTGGCATACAAAGGTATGTAGAACCCATCCTCTCTCACTTCGGCGAGCGAATGTGTGCTGAAGCTGCGCCGCGACGTGCAACGGTGTGCGTGAACGTTGTTCACGAAAGAATCCCATTCATAGACGTAGAAACGAGAGATGAAGAGCGAGAGAGGCCGCGGTCTATCGAGAGTGAGAAAGAGACACGCAGGCGGTAGAGTAGGAGGAAGAGAAATAGGAGGGATTGGGTGAAGAGGGGTCGACGGGAACGAGAGGAGGAGCCATTTGGATTAGGCGCGGGCGCCAGGTAGGAGAGAAAGGCTTAATGAAAAAATTTTCCAACGGTGACGAGGAAGGCGCTGCGGTGGGCCTTTTCTAGGTCGCCTACGTTGTCGTGCCTGCGTGCGCGGTTCTGGAATTCGATCTCCGAATGATCGATTCAGGGGCCTGTCAAAAAAAAAAAAAAAGAAAGAAAAAAAGCGGACATGTATATCCCGGGAACCCCACCCATCCAATTGCGACTGCTACGAAAAATCTGAACTCAATTTTGGCAAGATTTTAATCTCCAATATTTTTGCTGCCCCGACAACTATGTCGTAAATTAAATCGAAATTAAACTTCCATTCGGGTGGAATTGCTCTTCAGGTCAATTGGTTGCCGCGATTTTCTTATTTCGATACTCATATGTTTGCTTGAAAATTTATTTGTCAATTTTTTAATACCGAGTGTAACTGTTATAATATTTCATCGTTTTTTTTTATTCATGTTGCGCTATCCATAGTGAAGACATAAGACAGTAATTGTAGATTCTATCAAATACTGCTTTCGATTGAATAAAGAAAAAAAGTACCGATCGTGTTCGATTCGTGAAAGCGCCTATAGTCGAGTCGAATTTAGCGACCCATCGACCTCTTACGTTCATTCTCGAAGTAGGATGACGTCGATATACGCTGCGAGAGAGAAATATTTAGTTCAGCGCCGTTGGAACGCGATATTGGCAGGGTCAAGACGAAGTCTTGCGGCCGTTTAAAAACATGTTTGAATAAATCTATCACGTGTGCGTCAGACACAAAAATCTCGAGATGATTATCTTAGAAAATCAAAATTTCGTCTTCCTACAAATTTATCACAGCAAATAAATACAGATTCAATTGTAAATAAATAAATAATGTAAGTGTCTAAAGACAGAAAATATTTGAAATAATCTGTTTGTAAAATAAATATATTGGATGTACGGCAATGTGACTATTTCTTTCAACTGTATAGAAAATACAGCAGTCTGTCGCTTATGGATTCTAAAATATTTAGATGTTAACGACCATTGATCGCGTTCCCATGAATCGAGTAGTGGTTGAGTAGTTACAGAATAAAAAAGAGCGATGCAGTAGTTCGTTTCCGCCGTGCCGCGATCATGAATGAAAACCGATTGTTTCGAAATCGGGATGCAGAAAGAGAGAGAGAGAGAGAGAAAGCGAGAAATGCCGGGGGATATGAGGACAGAAAAGAGACGGAAAACCAATAAAACGCTGCGAGACAGAAATAACGTGATAAATGGGAAGACTAAAATAGAGCAAAGAACGCGCGTTCCCCCACGCTCTATCTCCTTTCAGAATATTTTATATAAATAAGTGACGTAATATTATAAACTAAAATTTGAAAATATTATTAGATACATATAAATTTATTTTTGAAAAATATTAAAACTATGAAATTATATATTTAAATCAAATATTACTCAAATTTAAAATATATAATACAGTCAGTAAATTAAAGATAACTAAATAACTATGTAAAAAAAATTTTTTTAAATGTTTAGACGAAGAAGAAAAGTATACCTATGCTATTAATTGGAAAATTAATTCATCACGCAGACGACATAGACTTGCATATAGTAGTTACCACAAAACCCTGGCCGTGTCATGCACGCACTCAATGAAAGGAGCTTTGAACGTAGCAATGAAGTATCGCGTGCGCCTTTTTCTCTTAGAGAGAGGAGGAAAAACAACAACGAGAGGGAAATAATTATACGCGATGCCAAACTGATATTTACGATATCATACTCTTGTATAAAAAAAAAAGCAGAATGGAAAGATGAATGTAATTCTAGCAATTTTAATTTTTTTTCCACGCTATATAAATACAAAGAATGACTATCACGTTTAATTTCCGCCCTTTCTCGCCTTGTCACTACGATATCTCATATATTTTAAGAATTATTTCAATTTTTATTTGATATGTTATTTACGACTTCAAGTCGATTATCAAAGAATTACGTCCAAAGTAGGGCCAGTGTGTCGCGTCGGGTGAAATAAAAAATCCGGACACTTAATTTTTCTACATAAAGAGTAATATCGCGGTCTAAGGTTTTTTTGTCGTATGCGACATACCGCGGCCGCTTATCAGTCGGTGACCCAGTGTACGGAGAGCGATAGCCCTCGTTCTATCTGTTGCTCTTTGTTGGTCACGTGCAACTATAACGTCCTCTTTCACCAGTGGGAAGAGATGTTTTTTTTTTTTTTCGACACATCTTGTTTCCGAAAAGATACAGAGAAGGAAATACACTTTTGCTTCTCGCGCCTACAACGATTTGTATTGATCACGTCAATAAATATAAATTATTATTTTTATTTTTCTATTATACTTAATATGCGCTTTTATTAAAAATGAAAGTGCGCGTCGATTAAACAAATATATCGATTGTTGCGAGATTTAAACGGTATCAATGAAAAGACGGGTATTTTACCGGCAAACTTGGAATTCCATTCTATATAAAGACTCGCGAAATTGATTCCTCGCGAATGTTAATTGGCGGCGAAGGCGATAATAAATGAAAATAAATCGGTTTGTTCGCGATTACGCATCTTATCGCTTTGTCGCGGAAGGAATGCATTGATTAAAGGAAACTCGTGTACTCGCGCCTTTTATATTCAAATCCTCCCGACTTGTCTCTCCCTCTCTCTCTCGCATCCATCGTCGTAAGGATCGTTCTGCTGGGACGAGGATGGAATATAGCCGTTAATTATCGTGGTAACGTGGAATGCGCCTCGGTTTCCCTTTCTCTCTCTCTCTCCCCTACCTGTTCGTTCCGTCTCTCTCTTTCACGCATCTACTCCGCATCCATCGACAGTGGCATGGACCACCTCATTCATCCTATCTGCATTCCTTTAATGCTACCTGTAGACCATGGAATGTCCGCGCCAACCCATCGACCCGCGGGCGTTCAGTGCCGGACCTACGGTATCGTTTATCCCCGTTCGCGTTCGTTCGATACTGTTGGATTTCTACAAAAGCGTACCCCCGTCGAGAGGCCCAATATTTAATTCGCACGCGACGTCGTATCCTCGGCGCGTTTCTTTCGTCCTCGACGATCGCGCTCGGGTGTATAACAGGCTCCGCGTTCCAGCTATCGATTAATTTGTGAATATGCAATTTTCTCAACATAATCATTATTTTTGCAAATTATAATTCCGCTAAGAAAAGAAATCGAGTACAATTTGATTGCAGAAAATGATGGTCTATTTAAAATAATTCGATCGATTATATATACATGTTGTTTTTCTTATAGATACGATATTTATTTCATTTTAATTTCCTGCAGGACGGGATTTCATATTTTCGAATTGACTCGTGTGTTATTAAATCAAGATTTTCTTCCGACAGGTGAAATCTTATAGCGATAGAGGTTTACGTTCGATCTATGAAGAATCTGTCCGGAGTTCTTTCGTGGGATAAACGTCTTTCTGCGACGGGATGTTTTTAAGCGAAATATACCGTTCTCTAGTGTGGATTTTCCACGAGACGTTCGCGCGGGACTCTTTGAGCTTCATTCGATATGCTAATGCCCGGAGTTGAGGATATTCGAGGTAGACCAGGCGTCGCCTATCAAGCCCTCGGGTGCTTCTCCTTGTCGCTTATTTCATTCTTTCGTTGCTCTTTCTTTTTTCCATCAAGCACGTGCGTCTTCTCTCTCTCTCTTTTTCTCGCTGTGCGTCCATAAAGAAACGCCCGATCACCAATTATCGCGGACGGGCGGCATTAAGAGAGCAAAGAAACCCGTTTACCTTGCCGGCTTACAAGATCGTAGATCGCACGCCATCGTCATCTCGCGAGAGGAAAAAAAGAGAGACGTGCGATTGCGAGAAAAAAGTATATATAAAGTGGATTTTAAGAATTTGACTCTTACAGCGCCAGGGTGCCCAACAGACTCGATGCCAAAAATTCCCTCGCTTTTTCAGATTTTCCAAGACCAGAAATTAATTTTTTCCTGACTTTTTATAGTGTTTTTTTTTTCCAAATATATAATTTGCATTATATTTATGATAAATCAATTGAATGTTAAATCATGAAATCTCGAGATATTTTTGTCAACAATGAAAAAGTTCGAAAGTTAAAAGAACAAAAATTTAAATCAATTATACAAACTGCATTATGTACGATCACTTTTTTTATTTATATCATATCAAATTTTTTAGTTTTATCTCTATCATAAACACATTGAAATAAAATAACACGACGATGAATATATAAATATATAAATTGACAAACACGCTGTAGATGTTAAGAAGACGTTTATATTTATTTAATAAAAAATATCAAATTATTGAGACAAATGTAAAATAATGTGAGAAAATCCAGATAAAATTTCCCGACTTTTCCAGATTTATAAAATTGCCTGACAGATTCTCCTGACCGCTAGACACCCTGATGATCTCTACTGAAAGCGCAATACGACGCATTATGAATGAATATTCTTGCAAATTTTTTTTCCCAATTCAGCAGCGCCCGTTCGATATGATTTTCGATGTCGATGTACCTCTCTCTGAATAAGGCCCATAACGGATCCATGGGTGTTTGGATGGAGATAACGGAGGAGAGGAGAAGACGAAGGGAGACGCGAGAATATGGAGCCGCCTCTCATTATCGGCATCTCACGGTCGTTAGGAGCGTATCATAACACGATGTATAACTAGAGGTAGATTCGACGGAACGGAGCCCCGTGTTTCACCTTCGGGGCCTCTAGGCCCCGATAAAACACAATAAGGCCCCGAAGCTCGGCGATCGTGGCCGAGATACCGAGGGGTTCAGGCCGCACTCCTTCCTTTACTTCTCTTCTCTTCCAATCTCTTTCTCTCTCTTTTCCTCCACCGTCCACGTATACGTTTTCCTTTTCCTCCGTCTACTTCGCCCGTATATGTTCTCCTTCTCCTTATAAATTTTTTGTTGCTTTTCCATGCACGATGCTCTCTTTCTCTCTCTGCTTCTGCTTGTTGAGGGAGAAGAGTGCCTCTTACGGCTTCTACTCTTTGGTCGTGCCGCCGTCTCGTATCCCTTTATCTTCACCTTCCAATCAGCCCTTCTTTTTCCTTCTTCCTCTCTCAGTCTCGTCTCCATCCCTTATGCTTCTCCTCGTCTTTCCTTCGTCTTCTCTTCTCCCTCTTGGAGAGCTAGGTTAACGCTCCACGAGGCAAAAGAGCAATCAAATTTCTTTGTTACTTATATATATATATATATATATATATCCTACACGGTAATAAATTTTTCCGCAAAATCGATGGAAGCAAAGAGTAAACGCGAAAGATATTTCTAAATCAGGAGTTATAAATCTATCTCTTTTTATTATACGCTATATATATAAATTCATTGAAAATGTATGTTTTTTATGCAGAAAACACGGAGATAATTTATGAAGAAGCGAACGCGCGCGCGCGATAGTTTCGTCGAATAAAAAAAGAAAAAAAGCGTGATGTTTATCAGACCTTGATGTGCATTTTTAGAGCGAAGAGGGCGTCGGCCATACCGTTTTGTTCGAACAAGTTCGCAGTTTCTCGACGGAAAGAGCCGCCAAAGATCGCCAACCTAGCGGGAGCCGCGGCCGAGGATTCCTTGCCTCGGCACTCGGGCTCCTCCCTTGACGAAGGTCAAGACATACGAAATCTCCATTTTGCCCGAGGTCGCAGAGCGGCACCTTCGAAATTTCGTGCCGGACCTTCCGAGAATCGAGTGTGTCGGAGCCCTCTCGATCGGAAACGACCAAGCTCTCAAGTTTCTCACTTTTTTATGACGGCCGCTCGCGTATGGCGCTAACAAGATACCGTAACTGTTTTCGAGGCTCGCGTTTGTGCGCGGCGTGTTTAACGAAATCCGAGTATTTCGAACAAGGAAAGGTTGTCTTTCCTTCAAACGAGAAGTAGTCGATGGACTTATGGTATATATAAATTTTATTCGAGAAACTTTATTGGAACACGCGTGTCAAATTTTTCGTGTATAAAAATTGCGGCAAAATTTAATTTTAATATTAAATACAAATTATAAGAATTTATTAAATCATTTTATAATCTAGAAAATTTATATTTCCTGGTTGAAAAGTGAACGTATATCCTCTCTCGAAGGAAGTTTCACACGTGGATTAAAAAAATCGGACAAACTTGCGACTGGAATCTTTTTCATTGAAATCTTCATTCAAAAAGCCGTCTTTCTCACGCACCGATATTCTTACGCCTATAGGCAGATCGCCATCGCGGGATAGTTAAAAACTGGCGGCGAATGAAACGGGACGAATCGTCCGCATATATATGAGGATCGACAATGAGATTTCCGAGAAACGCGGACTTCAACATAAATTGTCAAACGCTATTTCATTTCGACAGCTTTCTCTGTGACCTTTCCCTCCCCTTCTTTCACTTTCGGATGTCGCCTTTCCCTTGCTTTTCTCGACGCGTCTCTTTTCCTCACGAGCTGGAAAAACGCGCTTTTTCCTTTTCCCAGGCTCCAGCGCGCGCTTAAGACTCCAGTGCAGTGGATGCATTTTTTTTCTGAAAGGACCTACCCCACGGTTCTCGGAATCGATGAGCCTTTCTCAAGACTGCCCTTTCCTCCATCTCTTTCTCCTCCTCCCACTACTACTACTACTACTACTACTACTACTACCACTACTACCACTACTACCACTACTACTACTACTACTACTACTACTACTACTACTACTACTGCTACTACTACTACTACTGCTGCTACTACTACTACTACTACTACTACTACTACTACTACTACTACTGTTACTACTACTACTGCTACTACTACGTCAAGTTTTAGATTCTTCCTCTCGCCACTCTTATACGAAGCGCCATCGAAATTTTTGGGACGTAACATAAAGTATCTTTACGAATAAAATTATATCAAAATTAACCAATAGCATCGGCCAATTTTTGCGGCTTCAGAAAGAAGGGATTTATTTATTTAAAAATGATTAAGGATATATTTGTGCGAAAAATATAAAATATTAAAAAACGAGAAAATATATGAAAAGGATGAATTTGTATGCGAGATATAAAATATATTATTGGAAAAGAGAGAGAGGAGAGAGCAAGAGGAAGATAAAAAAAGAGTATAATGGATACAAAAGATGTGAAGAATCATGATATCGTCTTTGTACGAGGGAAGAATTGGCGCCATTTCGTTGTCGCTCGTTACGATCCACAAATACGACGTGAGAAACCTGGAATCGTCTACCGGGTCGATCGAGGGTAAGAAAGAAACTAAGCGCCATCCAAGTTTCCCACGCGGCACCCTGCTCTTCGCGTAGGCGCGATGCGCTCGCAGTATCACAATATTCAAGATTATCCGAAAAAAGGTTGGATCACCCTCAGTTTTCATTATTCTATTAAAAAAAAAAGAAAAAAAAACCGACTATTCATAGAGATTTTCCCACGAATTAAAACAAATCAATTTCACGGTATTCTTCAGCATCACGAGAAATCATCAAGAAGTTTTATATAAAAAAATGTTACAATCTTTTGATTAAAACTGAATATCCATCCGTTTTGTGTCTTAATGTTGACAAAAGCGAATGGTATTGCTTTTGATGTTGCCGTTATCGCATAACATTCTGTGAAAGCACGCTGTCAAAACAGTACCCGGAATATCGACATTACGTTTACGATAGAAATATCTTATCATTAGAAATATCAGATTGTGAATAACATGTATTATCTTTCGTACGCGTTTCAATTTGTATCGTATTTTTTAGTTGATTCGCGCACACGATTGTTTTTTTTTTTTTTTATTTACGGTATAGAGAATCTAATCCGACAGATTTTTTTAAAAAAGCCTTTTTTTTTTCATAGGGAAGAAAAAACTAGACATGACTTTTACGTATATTATGCGAATTTATAACTTAACCCGAATAATCAAAAAGCATGTATTAAACATTGTTTTCATGTTTATATCTAGTTATACTGATTATAAGAATAAATACAGAAATCAAAAATATCTAAAAATAAATAAAAATACAAAAATAATTACAGAAAAATAAACAATTACAGATCGATAAAAAATAATATAATAAAAAAATTAATGACAAAAACAATACCGAGGCAGTTTTTTTTTTTTCATACAGATCCACGTGTCGGAATAGATTCGATACGATGATAAAAATCGAAAAAATGTTGCAGTGGCCTATGATTGCAAAGATTTGATCTGCGTCGAGAGGGGACCTAGCGATCGGGGGAAGAAGCGCGGCGAAAAAAAAAAAGGAAGACGAGGTATCTGTCAAGGAATCGAAACTGCGCAGAGCTATCCTCAGGAATTCCAATCCCGATTTTGGTCCCGAGAGAGGCCAAGGAACGCGCTCGGCTCCAAACGTTCGAAACGATGCTGCGTTCGCCCCATCGCTCCCCCTCCCCTCACCAACCCCCTCCCTCTCGCCCTGTTATCTCACTCTTTCTCTCTCCGTCTCTCCTCCGGATTGGTCCGCGAGCCCAGTCATTCACAGAAAACACAGAATGCAGACGGTCACGTGAGTCGTAGGTACCCAAGTGCCGCGAGGAAGGGCCCGAAGAATGAGGGAGAGGAAGGTAAGAATGTAGGTGTGCATGTGTGTGTGTGTGTGTGTGTTTGTGTGTGTATGCGTGTGTTGTGGCGCCAAGCGGTTCACCGCCTTATATTCTTCGTCGCGCTATGCAGAGGGATGGATGCGGCGGAGGTTTCGTTATTTCGACATCGAGCATCTACTTGATCAAGTGTCACCGAATATAGCGATCGAGATCGCTATTAGATAATTCAAAAATTCGGATAACAAAATTAACATTTAAAAATATAAAATTCTATTTTTTATTGCTTTTGCGAAAAATTTGCGCTTTCTTTATTTCTCACCGAACGCGATAGATCCTCACCGCGAACCGGTCGTAAATAAAATTGTGCCATTTTCGTGGGGGATAAATAGCAAAGATATCGCGGTATCGGATACTTTGAGACTTCAAAAAAGGAGATAAAAAAGTAGGTGTCCAAAAATTAACACATTGGAATGCGATTCCGACGAGCGGTTATCCGCGTGAAGAGAGAGAAAAAAGAATCGAGGGAAAAATAGAAATGGTCATCGCGCGTCAGAGAAACCCTTCGCGGGGTAGTTCTCACCCTTCGCATGATTCAGACACTCTGTGTCGGTGGCCCGATTCTCGGAAGGACCTCATTCGTTGCTCTCTCGGTGCTATATATCTCTTCCCACCACTCCCTCTCCCACTTATCCGATCCTTCTCCTTCTTCGAAGAGAGACTCGGGATGTTGGGAATAACTGCATACTTTTGTACACAAAAATATGCGCGCGTTAATCGTGTACGTATATCATCTGCAACGCTCGGACGAAACGTAATATTTCCATTTTCGGAAATCCGGGGCGTGAGAACGAAGATAAAAGAGAGAGTCTGATAAAGAGGGAGGACTTCCCCGGTCCTTCATACGATTATGGAGCGATTATGTGAAGAGGGAACGGAGATAATAGTTTCCCTACGGTTTCCGTTCGTTTACTTATCGCGATATAGAAAAAGGAACTTTGACAATTTTGATGACAAATACGGAGAAAAGAATTTTCTTCAATGTTATCGAAATTTGATAAAACATTCTTTAGATAAAACTATGATGATAAATTATTATTAGAGTTACAAAATCTTGTCACATTTTTTTCTCGATCTACAGCAAGAAAGAAACAATTAAATTTGTAATAATAAAAAAATAATGGCGACAAATAATTTTAAACGAACGTGAATTGAATAAATAATCTAGGATATTTAGGAGCAATGAGAGAAAGAGAACGAGGTAAATAAAATATATTCTTAACCATCGAAGTGAGAAAGCAAATCTAGAGCAGAACGATGATGAAGAGAACGAAGTAATCGCGAAGGAAGATAAAGCAAAATATCGAACGAAGAGGAAGTTGAGACGCCGACCTCCCGAGGGGGAGGTTCACCAGAGAGAACGAGAAAGAGAGAGCCTTTAGCGGGCTAAAAGAGGGATCTACGAAAGCATCCGATGGCGCCGCTCACGAGAGGGTTCGATAGAAAGGGAAATGGAGATCGAGGGCGTGTGAAAGACAAGGAGAGAGGTAAAGAGTCCCGAAGATGGACCTCGCCCGGCATCGTCGGTGGTGATACAGGAGAATACAGGGTGGACGAAGAGTAGAGAGTACGAAAGACGAGGAAGGTGCAGAGGAGAAGCGAGAAGGAAGGGGCCGGGTGTCGTGGAATGCGGCCGTAGTCTCGGTATATACGCGCGTCGATCCCGGCCTACGCCAGGGTATTTGTGTATTTATGTGGAACACCGGAGAATCCCGCCGAGACAGAAAGAGAAGGAGAAAGAGAGGGGGAGGAATAAAAAAAAAAGAAAGAAAGAAGGAACGCGAGAGAATAAGGAGAGCAAGAGAGGAGCCTTCTCCTGTGAAAGGGAAGAACGAGGACGGAGGGAAGAGCCAATGGCCAGCCAAGGTGTGCTGCCCTTTCGTTACGAGGGAGCGAGTAGGTAGGATGTAGGTAGGTAGGTTGGTAGGTAGGTAGGTAGGTAGGTATAGGTATATACACTCGAGAGAGAGAGAGAGAGAGAGCATCCGACTATGCAGCAAGAACACCAGGAAACAAACGACAGCCACCTCACCATCATCACCACATACCGTCGATCCACGCCGCCCATCGCGCGCGTTTCTCTCCTTCCAATCCTTCCTTCTCTCTTTTTTCTCGCGCCATGCCAGCTCTCTTCTCTTTCTCTCTCCTTTTCGCCTTCTCGCGCCGCTCTGTTCCTCGAAATTCCACCACGTCCCTGCTTCCTTTTGGAAGTCTTGGAGACACCGCGAGGTCAAAACACGCGTCACACTGTTCGAATTTCTGCGTAAGCAGTCGTCGATTGCTCGCTCGTGATGTTCGTCAATTTCTGAATCGTTGTTTGAAGAAAAACCAGAAATAGTTGGATACTTTTGTGTATATAATTATAATCAACCTCCGAGAGACACTCGTATATATGCATGTATTGTTATAGTTCGATGAGAGAGATCGCAAAATCAACATCCAACGCAAGGATGTTGATTTTCATACAAGGATGCTAGAAATCTCATCATTTTTTGCGGACTGTTTATCGGAACTGGTAATCTTTATTTACATATATCGATCGATCAGCATGCCTCGCGAAAATGCTATTTTCATAAACTCGTAAACTGAAACTATTTACTCCCTCTTTCTCACTCGTTACCCAGAACGCGAGCGACCGGTACGTGAGAGAATGCCGTCAATGCGACGACGACGACGGTGATTTCGGAAGGGAGCGAACGAGCCAGAGGGACTAGAGCGGGCTAGAGAGAGAAGGGAAATGTCTGGCGCAGGACCCATCGCGGATACTGTATGCGTCGAAGGAGGAGTACGAATCCCGAATACCGGCGCCGCGAACCAGTCTCGGCGAGAGACTGCAGAGCGCCGGTATTCGAACCACGTGGCCGCCTCTCTCTCTCTCAGCAGGTGTCCGCAGCAGCTCGATGAAAAAAATTACCTCACTTTTTCAGATTTTCCAACACGACATTTATTTTTTCCCCCGACTTTTTAGCATTATTTCTTAACCAATTAAATGTTAAATATCATGAAACCCTTGAGATATTTTTGTCAACGATGAAAAGGTTCAAACAAAAATTTAAATCAATTATACAATCTGCATTATTTGTCGCTATCGAACATATCGAAATAAAATAACACGACGATGAAAATGTAGATGTAGAACGAACACGCTGTAGATGACTCGATTTTTAACACAGAAAATTAGCGCGCTGATAAATAGTAAAATTTCCTCACAATTCCAGATTACAAAATTCTCTGCCCGGTTTTCCAGATTTTCCTGACCTGCCTCTGTACCTATCGGCGACGACCTGACTGGACTATGCGGTCGCTCGATCCCATGATCGCGTTGACAGCGAGGCAGGGTCGCGATTACGCGTATACGTTGACGACCGCACGCGTTCGCTTCGTGTGCGTTAATTGTAAATGGGAGTGGCGCGCCATATATTTATATAAAATTATTTTAATTAATTAATTCTCAAATTATGAAGTAAGAAGATATTTTATAGTAAGAGAAATAGCTATAAATTCTTTCGCTCTGTCAAATATTGTATTTCATAAATCTAAAATGAATACACCGATCTCTTAGCGATTGCTTTCTGTTTACGGTTTACGCGATTGTAGAAGGGAATAAAAAAAAAAATGGTCGCACTTCCCTCGAAATATATACACACCCGCGGTGTTTGAACGGGGAAAAGAAGGAAAATAAAGGAAAATATTTCGACGGGACATTCCTCGCGCAAAGCACTCAAAGTCACGACCACGGCGTGAGATTCCGATATGTCGTCGGTGAACGCGCTTTGCCGTAGGAGGAGGAGGAAGAATCTCCTCTCCTTGTCTCCCGCAAATCTCGCTTCTCTCTCCGGCACTCGTATACGTGTATACGAGGAAGACACAGTCACAGAGGTCGCGCCGTTTCTATCTTCTTGAGAGATTCACGGCGCGCAGCGTCTCGGGCGGTCCATCGGCGACGGTGGCTCCCCTCCGTGACACTTGAGCTTTCGGTGGAGGGACACACAGAGTGCGTACACAACGCATATATATACACACACACACATACGCATGCGCGCACGCACGAGTGTGCGTCGGCGCGAGAAGAGAAGAGAGAGGCGTCGCGCGCCGTGGGAACCGAGGAAAACGTTTCCCGCATACCACCCTCTTTCTCTCTCTCTCCTTCACGCCCAACTTGACTCACTCACTCTCTCTTTCTTTCTTTTTCTCTTTCGCCTCCTTCGCCACCAATGACGCGCGCGGAGCAGATACGCACGCATACATATATGCACGATCGTGCACACACCGAAAGAGAACGAGAGAGAAGGAAGGAAGATACGAGACCGAACATAAGACCACGTGATCGGGCCGTAACTTTCACAGACGACGACGTTTCCCGTCTCGCTCCCTTCGCAGAGCAGCGTTCTCCTCCCGCGCAGCCGTCTCTCGCTCGCTTCCTCTTATACTTATTCGAACGACGCAGTTGCTCCCGCGGTAGGTACGCGCAACTGCGTCGTAAGCTTCACCGCCGAGAACGAGATCTGCGTACGACGGAGCCGCTTCCTTATTCGACGCGCACCGCGCAATTCGACGAGAGAATAATCCTTTCTCGACCGCTCTCTCTCTTTCTCGCACTTTATAGTATCGCCTGCGGTGCGCAACACCGTTGTGCCACGTCTTCTCGCGCGGACATGACACGTCGGAAGACGTCAATGAACGAACGTAGAAGCCCTCCTTGTTGTTCGCATACGATAGCGATGGCCGCCGGACAAATAGCATTCGCGCGACTCGAATCGAGTTACAACCGTTTAACCCGTCGACGAGTAATCCAATTTGCAACACCTCGTGTCGAAGTCGCGATAACAAAAAATAATAATAGATGTGGATGTATATGTGTGTGTCGGGTATAATGTATTTCTATTCAATTAATTGGGGATGTATAGCTATATATGTATAAATTATATATCTTAATCTCTTCGTACGTTGCGCGTACGATATATACGATGCGGATAAATGTAGACCCGGGTCTGACGTTCGACGCGTCGATGCGTTTTGCAATCGGGAAAACAAGTCAAAAATATCATGCTGTTAGACACAAGGGGTTTAAAACTCGCGCGTGTAAATAAAATAAACGATTGCAGAACTCACCGCGTATGTGGAGCGTACAATCGCGGAGATAAATCACGCATATACATGTGTCGGGACTTACCTAGAACAAAAAGAACAAATATTTATAAATAATATGATAATAGTAAAGAATAAAGAACAATAGATATAAAATATCAAAGTATTTATGTGATGTTTTCCATACAAGTTTTCTAGAGAAATGTTTTTTTATACACATGTCTTTTACGTCTCATTTTATTATTATTTACGACGAACGATCTCAATGCTCCAAAATCGTTGAGACAGAAGAAAAACAATCCCCGTCAGACTCTGTTCGAAATTTTTTGAAATTGTATTTTCCTTCCTAAAGCTCGTAGGACCTCTTTTCTCTCGGTGGAAAGGAAGCGAAACGAGGGATGGCGATGAGAAGGAAGGGAGAGAACGAAAAGCGAAGAAGAGAAGGATCCTAGAGAATTAAGCGGAAAGAGAGAAAGAAAATATATAAGGGAACTCGAGAAATCGGGGGAGAGGAAGAGATAGAAAGAGAGCGAGATGAAGGGCGGAGAAGGCCGCGGTCCGGATGAAAGGAGACCGAGGGAGGTCGCCGCCCTTCCAGGAACCCTTATAAACCCGGACCCGATCTCTTCGGGCCTTTTTCTCTCCCCGTTTCTCCTACTACACGCCACGCAACAAGAGAGTGATGATTCTCTTGTGTGCGAGCACGAACGAACGCGCACGCAACGCGTGTATGTGCGTATTTTTCTACCACTACCACTTCTGCGGCGTCCTAACGCCGCCGCTTCCTCGCAGATCCCGAGATTTTTCCACCGATTAAACCGGAGCTTTCGTGGTCCATCGCGTGGGAAGCTACGCCGATCGGCATTCGCATATACGTCATTGAAAGGCTTTTAAAGAAATATTTGGCGTATTTTTAATACCGAGCCTGGCTGATTGAAATTTATGGAAACCGGACAAAGTCCGAGGGAAATTACGCGAATCTATATATATACATGTATCTCGTCGATTGGAAATAATATGTAAATAATTAATAAATAGCGCGCGCATCAATAATTTATAAAAATATACCAAACAATTTTTTTTCCTATCTATAACCCCCCAATTGCGTTTATATTTTTCCTTTACTCATTAAATTTTCATCCAGCGCAGCTTTTAATTCGTTAAGCTCAGCGAAAAATTAATTTATTATAATCGACAAAACCTACCTCTCTGTAGCAAAGAAAGCTGTTGATTTGAGCTTAAATCTAATCTAAACGTAATGCTTTTTTTATGGCAGAGAAACATTTCGCTGATAAATTTTTAACCGAAATTTCGAACCGTATACGTATATATATATATATGCCTTTCGTTCTGTTTACTTAATCGTGCAGGCACTTGTAATTGTAGATTGTTCGCATGAATAATAATAACTGTGCATCAAAAGCTTTCTCGCCATCGTCACAAACAATCTGGATCATAAACTTTGATATTTCACTACAATGCGATGTAGGAGAAAAATTGGAGCATTTTTTCCAATAATGTTTATAACAAAGTTATATACATATACATATGCACATATATATATAGAATAACGTTTTCCAGCACGGTCTTATATACCGGTCAGGACACTCAAAATGAAGTGTATAAAAATGCAACCAATATGGCGGCCAACTCAGGCCTGTCATATGATAATAAATTTATTATAATATATTTTACATTTTTTAAATAATAATTTAATAAAAACTATTCTTAATATTTAATATTTATTCCGACGATTTTTTAACCGTGTGTTTATTTTTAACATTTTTTCAATTGTGCACAAGATCTAACACAAAACTGTCAAAATAAATTGCGCTGGCGCACATTGAATAAATCGGCCCGAGTTGGCAGCCATATTAGTTACAGTACATTTTGTTATACGCTTAACAGCATACGTAATCGATATAGAAGTATCCTGACCTGTATATAAAACCGTGCTTTTCAGATATTTAAGAGCTTGCATTTGCAACAGCGGACGCAAGTATCAAAGAGGGTTGATCGTTCGACGAAAACGCGTGAAAAGACGGATTCTTCGAATCCGGCCGCGCGCGAACCTAAGTTAAGAACGTGAGGAAAAAAAAATCATTTGCCAACGACGACGACGACGACGACGACGCCGCGTGCGCCCCCGGGGGCGGATGAGAGAGCAGCGAGTAAAGTAATCACCGGCAAAATTGGTTGACGAGATAGTCAGATTGGCCGCTGGCCACTTGGCTGCTCGATTGTCCAGACACGCCTCCGGCGAAATGAAATTTGATTTTGTCGGGCAATTTCGCGCCCAAATCAACCACCTCTCTCGAACTCCTCCACCGGTCCCTAACCCCTGTCCCACCCCCTCCCACGGAGAAGCCGATCGTCGGGGCCCATGCCGTACCGGAACGAAGGGAACCCGTGGAGAGTCGTATCCTGTAACCTCGTTAAGAGCCGCACTCTCGCGGTATTGGCCTCATTGAACGCACGGGAGCATCTTTCTGAGCGTCGAGTGCACCCTTATGAGTTCAAAGGGTGGATAGCGGAGGGTTAGGTCCCCTTTACGCATCGAGCAGAAAAGGTGGCGGCCGAACACGGTGTGTGAAAGGACTTCTGGAAAACGTATCACCAGCTATGACGGAACACGCGCGAGCCAAACATTGTAAGACTTTGACGGAAAAATTTAAAGGGAGCGAAGAATATATATATATTCCAAGACTGTAGTCCTAAATTAATCTTTTCTGCCTCTATAGTTTCCTCCTTAATATTTTCAAAATATAGAACATTTAAAAATAATAAAATTTAATAAAATTAAGGGTATAATATAAAAACATACATGTATACGCGCATTTTTATTAATTGGATGTTCTTTTTCACTTGAAAAATGTCGAAAAATGTTTCGTATTAGTTATACCTTTGACGAATGATATCGCGAAACGTGCTGCTAAGTAAGTCATCCCAAGAACCGAATAATGCGCGAGAAACAAAAGGAGTTTCCACCCCGCGAGTTCGCGTCTCGGCGGACACGTGTTTCTTGATTAGGCGCCGGAGACTGCTGAGAATTCGATTACAGGAGAAGGTGCGAGTGCGCTTTAAAGGGACGGCGGCCCACGCATTGTGCCGTGCGTTTGGATAATTCAATTTCTTTAAAGTAATTACTTGTTGCTTCCACGTTAAAGTTTGTTTCCATTTCAAAGTGTGCGAGTAACGCGCCGATAACTTTACCTCCTTGTTCGCTGCTTTACTCGAACTTCTCTCTCTCTCCGTCTCTCTTTTCTCCTCCCCCTCTATTTTTTAACAAAATTGATGACGAATTTGTTTCAAAGTATAACAATAAATTTTATAATAATAAATTGGTAAAAAATTATAACGCTCTTGTATATTAAAATAAAATTGTAAAATTAATGTAAGAACAGGCACACTGAAGAGCATAAATTATTAGGATGTTAGTGAATTATATAAATTTTTATTACTTCCCAATTATAACATATTAAAACATATTAATACAATTAAATCAAACGTTTCGACTGTACGCAGTCTTCATCAGTGATGTCATATAGTATTAGTCAATTATAAAATTTTAAAAAAACATTTCGACGATGCGAACGATTGCAATTCATACTATTAATTATAAACATATAAAATAACTTGGATGATGCAAATCGTTCGCATCGTCGAAATGTTTTTTAAAATTTTATAATTGACTAATACTATATAACACCACTGATGAAGAATGCGTACAGTCGAAACGTTTGATTTAATTGTATTAATATGTTTTAATTGTTTTAATATGGTATAATTGGGAAGTAATAAAAATTTATAATATTCACTAACATCCTAATAATTTATGTTCTTGAGTTGGCCTGTTCTTACATTAATTTTACAATTTTATTTTAATAAATTTTATATTATATATATATATATATATAATATTAATATTATTTTATATCGTTATATTTAAGATTATTTACATAATCTTATTATTTATTAAATTCTTATTATTTTGCCATTTTTTCAATCAATTTAAAAACATTAAATTTTATTAATTGCATGTAATTTTATAATTTGCTATAGTTTGATTTAGATTTCGACGATGATGCGAGAGAAAGGAGTAAAGAGACTATATAGTATAGAATGCCGCGCAGAGCCGCCATTAATACGCTGCGCTAATATAAGATGCGTCAAATTTGAAAGCGACACGACGAAAAAAGAGCACACGATAAGATCATCGACAAAGGTCTTCAAAACGAATATTTCGCATGCATATGTTCGCAGAGATGGTTTATAACTTTGTGATTATTACTGGCGTCGTTTAATCGCCGATTGTATTCTGACAATCTAAATTTTACCGTCACGGTTCTAAAAACACGATACCGCTATAAAACGTGGACGGTATTGTATGCAAATCGAGTTTGTCTAAGAAAAGAGATGTTAATAAAGACAAAAGTTAATAACGACAGAATTTCTTAAAATTGACACTTTGCATTCGATATACTTCAACATTTTTTATCACGAGTTACCGTAAGTTTCAAAAATAAACTCGTGGTGCTTTTCAGAACAAGCGGCGCGTATATCTTCTTTGAAAATGCAATGTGCGCTCTTTTTTCAGTTTTATGCGGCGCTTTTCTCAAAACTGATGTTATTAATAAACATAAATTTATAAATGCAAACTTGTCGGCTGAACAAAACGATCGCGCTATTGCGGAAGTATATTCAATTGTCCGTGTACGGTCTGTCCGGTATTTCTTGGACAACTTTGTGACACCGATATGATAATCGCATCGGTATTTCTTGTCTTGTCGGCAGTATCATTAGTAGCAAAAACATCGAGAAAGAGAGAGAATTGATGAACGACACGGCAGTCGGTCGACAGTGGTAAGCAGAAAGTGAGCAGGAAGCGAGCCCTCATGATCTCGGTTGCCTATTTTTGGCCAGACTTCGTAGAATCGTACAGTTTCTCAGCCGAGTTTGTAGGCGCCGTCGTCGTCTATCATGCACTCGATAACACCGAATGGCCTGATAATAACGATATTACGTGCAGGCGCAAATAAATTTTCACGCGAAATCGAAACATTCCCTTCGCCCAAGGCTGACTATTGCGCGAAACTGATCGAAAAGTTTGACAATAAAATTCTATCACGATTCCTATCATCGCGCCGCTGAACTTTATAAGTCTCACTTGGCTTAATCAATCTCTTGTATCTTCTTTTCTGGGTTTTTTTTTAAATTTATAACTCTGTAAAAAAAATGTAATAATTCTACGAAGAAGCAATCAGCTAAATTAGGATTAAAATTGAGTAACATTGATGAAAGCAAGTTTTAAGGCGCACAAGTGAAAACCGTGTGAAAATTAATTTCATCTACATACGTGCAAATTCGATTATCGTCCCAATCAAAAGTTCTCTTTTCAGACATGGTATATAGAAGAAATAAGATTAAAAGTGACAGATTGTTCAAAAGAACGACGTATTACTCATATAAATAACAGATAAACGCTGAAAAATATTTAGAAAATGATGAAAAGCGGTATAACTTCGTGCTGTATCATTCCTAAAATAACAAGTGAGCGATAAAAATATCTGAGATTAATGATATCCTTTTATATCTTTTCCTATTGCTCCAATGTTCTCAATTACTCTAAATTTTTTTGTTCTTTTTTTACCAGCCAATAAGAAACAATAAATCGATTAAATGTTTGAAAAACGACTAAATTGCAATTGTTCAAACTAAACAAAATTGATGATTCAAAGAACAAAAGACATTTAAACAAGTATCAAATCGTTTGAATAATTATACGATTGATGCAACAAACGTATTATTCAACGATTATGCTTATTAACGCTGCTTTAGCGTGTAATTGTATCCGCAAAACCGTTGCATCAACGCGAATAATTTGATGTTTGAACGTGATACATTTGATTTCAAATGACCGAATTATATTTAGAACCTTTTTTTCTCTGTATATATTTCCAGTTTCCGCATTAACGCAAAATTCCATAAAAATTCCAAACAACAAAAAATATTCGGACGATTTCTGTGCATTTAGGGGAAAAGATGGAAGAAGGAGGGGAACGGGGGGAGAGAAAAGGGGGCGAGTTGGGGGTCGACGAACCCTTGTTTCTGAATCGCGGCGCCATAGCGACCCCTAAATCACGACCGCCTAGGACGTGGACGACGGGGCTATCGGTACTCTATCTTTCGTACACAGAGTATAGATGCAGGTGGGCCGCCGCGTGTTTTACGTACACGCACGTAGTAATACTTACGCACGGTTGCGTGCCTGGCACCGGAGCGCGAGAACGCGGGCCACGCGCGCCCTACGCGGCAGTCACGCACCAAAACAAATCCTCCCTTTTCCCGGCCCCAATCGTCGGAGTTTCTCGATGATTCTCCAGCAATTTCGAAGATTATTAATTATAAATACTTAAGAGACAGTTCCGACAGTTTTCCCGATAAAGTATATCGTCGCGATGTCGTAAAAGTTTCTGCGGAAAGCGAGTCAAGAGAAAAAAGGGTAGAAAAATAATACTGCGCCTTAAAACAGAGATGAAGAAAATGTCGACAATTATTTTTTCAAAAATATACAAGTATTCTTAGAAAGAGTTGTATGTAAAGAAATTGATGTCTTTTTAACAATAATGCGCATTAAACAGTAATATATATATTGATTATGTAGAGAAATTGTGAAAAAATCGTCAAAATAATTCTATAATGCAATCGAATTTCTTAAAAGTGTTTAAAGATTTAGAATATTGTATACGCAAAATGAAGTTCGTCAAAAACTATAGTTCGAAGAAATCATGACATCTGTACGGAAGGTAAAACCAAAATAATTCTGAATTTCTCAATGCTGTAGATATAACATACGTACAATTGTCATCGTGCCAATTAGTGTGCTCGTTATCTTAAATAAGTACAGACATTTTCCGTGCATTTTAAATATCGAAAATTCAATGCAACGAAAATTTAATACTACTCTTAATATTTTCATATATGACCAATTTGCCCAAAGTATTATAATTCTACAATCATTCGAGCGGCGACAGTCATCGCACATCTTGCAGAATCGTTTGATTCTTCGGGCACGTGTAAAAAATTTAAAATCCATTCACGTTTTACTCCAAGATAAAACATTTCGAACAGAGCTCCGAGAGCGGAAACGAGACCCACACCTGAATCTCGGGTTCTTTTTCGAGGCTCGCGCTTATGCGGGGGCAATCGTCCTGTGCCTACACGCACGTGTAGAAAACAATAGGACAACATCCATACGATCGGAATGCGCATTACGAATCAACTGCGCCGAGATAATTATGGTAGTAAACGAGAGCCACACAAATGCGATCTCCGACCACACGCTGCACGCTTCGGCGATCGCTGGCTCGCGCGATGCCAACGTTAATTAAGCGATTGGCATCGAGATTCTCGTTCGTAATGCGACTGAATAATTGTCGAACTCGGTAAACTTAATTTCTTGATATAACTTACAGTTCATGCAAATCAAATTCCGTAAAAAGCATGAATTCAATTCATCTTGACGTAGAGATCTTGTGTGTAAAAATTTTTTATATCCGTACATTTAATGTAATATTATAAATTCTTGCGATATTGTGCACCGCAAAATGTGTCAGACATTCTTAAAAGATTAAAAATTTCGAGTTGTAGATACTAGAACATGGAAGCAATAAGAAAAGTGGCAGCTGTTCCAGTGCCAAAGTATATTACAGTAATTTCATATAAATTAAATATTTTAACTAATTAAGTTTAGAAAATATAAACGACAGTAAATTTTAATGCGTTTTTACCGTAGCAGAAATGTAAAATTTAAGGCTGAATATTATAAAGATACACAGCATTACAAATTTAAAACTTGTGACAAAATTCCGTCCGTCAAATTATTTTTAATGTAGGTAGGTATCAAAGTTTATGAATTTCCGAGATTTTTGCTGTACATTACAAAATACTTCGAGTTGATATATTTTCACAGGAAAATTGCAATGTTTTTCAGAATGTTAAAAGCAACAAAGAATAAACTTTGTCTGAATGTAATTTTAATAATCCAAATTTGTCGGTAAATTTTAATAAACCAAGAAAACATTGACTAATTTGTCGTAGACTGTAGCTGAAAAGAGATATTCAGAGTTCTAAAACATTCCTACGTCGAGTTCTACGTTTGTATTTTACGCTCAAAGCAGGTAATGCAGATACGCCAGCGGAACGCGTGCCGTTGACCCGATCGAAGAAATCGCGATAGAGTCGTTAGAGGCACGATAGAACGGCCCGTTCGATGGCATATTACAATTTTAGCCCCCTCTGCCGGGTGCTAATTTACTTTAGCCGCATCGACTTTTCCGCGAAAGCATCCATCAAGTTCCATTACAGCTTCCGACGTCCACCGCTCTCGGACACACCCCTTTCGCATTCGCCCTTAAGCACATAATATCGTTACCCTTCCCTGCCGACAACGGGTTACTACGGAGTTACCCAAGAACGAAGCGACCGGTTCCGGTAGAACGATGTCTCTGAAGAAATTCGCGCTTATATTCCAAGATCGCGATATTATAAGATCTTATACTTGATTCTAATGCGAACATTGCAGATTTAATATAATTAGAGGTGTGCGTTACAAAAAGCTAACATTAAAATATAATCCATTAGAGATCAACGTAATAATGGCATTGCTATTATCTCCATTTAATTTGATAGACGATCATATATGTTAATATACGCATTTATTTAATTATATCTATATAACATTTAGCGTTAAATGTAATTATTTAATTACCATTTTTGTTTGTTATTATCCGAAATTTATCGAACATTATATTTCCTTAATACAATATTAACTGAAAATTGATTCAAGAGAAATTATTTGCTAAATTATTCAAAATTTTGCTACCGATTAGTTTTGCTACATACATTTTGATAAAAAAATGAATGTTTTTTATGTGCAAATATTTGTCAAAATAAGAAAAAACTGCTCTCTAAAAATGTTAGCTGAGCAAAGTATTCGAAAGTTTTGAGACTTCTGAAACGTCTGGGACTTTGAAACAAAAATCGATAGAACTTCACTAACGGTCGCCTACTAGTTTTCTTTAAACCCTCCGACCGGTCGATGCACGTGGTAAAAACATGCGCGTACACGTGTCGCACAACACATACAAGTTAACCGAAAGGGACTTGCTTATCGCGATATTTGTAATTTTTTTTGTGAATATATAAAAAGAAGCATTAATAATTCTGCGATATTATGCGTGTTCAATATTGTTAATATTTATAATTCTTATACGTATCGTTCGAGATACATATGTTATACATATAATGATCTTGCTGCAAAATTATATATTTAAATATATTCGGTAAAACTTGCGGCAAATACTTTGTAATTTATTAAAGAAATGCATATAGAACATCTACAAAATGTCCAAAATAATTTGGTGTTAAAAAAATTATTATCGCAGTGGTACAAAAAGTATTACAACACAATTTTTTAAATTAATATATATTATTTCTAATTATTTTAAATATATTTTATTTCTCAACATTAAATAAATGTTGCAAATTTTACAGCATAAAATATTTTTTTATCTTGGTTTTTTGTGCATAATTTTTTAAATCAATTATGCGTCTTTTGCAGGAAAAAGTCAAGATTATCTCAAGGTTAATAAGAAACATTTTCCAGCTAATTCTTCAGCAAATATTCATTGATTATGTAGATTGTAATATTATTTAATGAAACAGTAAAAAAGCAGAAAAGGCATCGAGATTAATCGGCTCGGAAATCGCGAATAATCATTAATGCTTCTCGAGTTCGATGCCGACGCTTCAAAAGATCACCCACGTGTCTCCCACCGCGCCGCCATTTTGCAGTTCGCCGCCATGCCACACAAGTCTGAATCCCCACCGCCAAATATTCGTCTCTCTCTCTCTCTTTCTCGGGAACGTTCGTCTCGGGCGACGAGAAGGGAAGTTTCCGGATTCACGACTCGAGATAACGCGGGCGAATGAAAAATTCGCCAAGTTCGATTTCGCAATCGTCGCGGACTCGCGCGACGCGTCACTCTCCCGCGAAGGTCTTTTGCATCGCACATCGCGGAGCAATGAATCTCGGCGTCACGCCGAGAGAGTGATTCGTTCTCGCGTTGCGTCGCAACTCGATGAGTCACGGTCTGCTTTCGAGAGCGTTATCGAGGCCTGTACCGATTTTCGAGGCTCGACAACACTATCGATTGACTCAATCCTGCCGAGACGAAGCGCTCCAAAAGAAAAAAACGGGGGAAAATGTGAAGACACAGGAAAAGAAACGAAAATTTCAGTTCATCGACATACAGTTTTGACATTAAAAACAAATATGACATTTGAAGTGTTTTTTAATCTGTCAATAATTACGGAAATTTAGATATGTGTAATAAGGTTGACATGTGATTTATATTTATGTCACACTGCGGAATCAAATTTAAAATATAAACACGAACGAGACGGACGCAAACGTGCGAATTGAACGTGTCTATTTTATACATCGAGAATATAATGATTATCTCATATCTTGACCTTCTCTTCTTTTTCAAATGATACGAAGTATTTCACGGATTTTGGGACGCCGCAGCGTGGGGAGGTTGAGAGGAAGAGACAGAGATAGAGGGATATAGAGGATCGATGGTCCCGACATCCCATTCTTCAAGGAGAACTCCGTTATTTCGCAAACGCGACCTCACCTTCCAGGAATCGCGTCCTTGAATGATGGAGGTCATCGGCTCGGAGAGGAACTCTCGCTTGTCTGCCATTACTCCGCCGTCGTCGTCTTACCTTAGCGAATACGTAGACGATCGATACGGACCGTCGAATCTCGTGTCCGGAGTCTCATAGAGCTAGCAATGACGACGACGACGACGATAACGCGGTTTCGGGAGAACGAGATTTTCAAATACCACGAATACCAGCAATCTAAAACAATCTGCTCTTTATCCGCTATTTAACTACCTTTATTGCTTGTTCAGATTCCCTAAACTCTTTGCAGTCCGAATTATGCAAACTGTTCCATTCCCATCGTTTCGTCTAACCATCTGGTCACCTCCTCACGACTTCGTTTAGTATCGTATAATTTTTTCACTTTAGCATTAGAAAACTCAGCGTGCATGCAAAACGCGAGATAATATACTTATAGAATTATATTTATATTGTTTTAAAATATGCATGTTGAGAAAAATATTCTGTTATTTACAATTTAATTCTTTATACTTTTGTAGATAAATAAATGTTATAAAATTTTGTGCTGCATACAACTCGTTTGTAAAAGCTTAAATAAATTAGAGATGAAAATTCTACTCTCAGAATATCAAAATATCAATGATATATTCGAGTCAAATAAATTCTGAATACCTTTCATAAAGTCAGAAATGCAATGGATATAACAAAACTGTAATTTTTGCACGCAAATATATTTTATAATGCGATATAATCAGTCTAATCTTTTCAAGCTAGCTATTTTTCTATAATATCCGAAGAAAGAGAACTCTCTCGATATTATTTCTCTTCTAACGATAATTTTTCCAATTTTTATTCCAGTATCAAACGACGAAACGACAATGTATTTACATTTTAGGAAAAGGAGAATATGTATGAAAAACGCAGTTCCGCAACAATATACAAAAAAGTAAAAAAAAAAAAGGACAACTCGAAAATTTAAAACACATCCGTTGGACATTTCTGCGACATCTCTCGGATGTTTGCGTCGTCTGGATAAAAGGGGCCAAATCTATTAGGGAACGTCGCGCGAATGTGGCGGACGGCCGCCTATTTTCACGGCTGATCGCGTTCGGCCGACTCGTTACCTCGTGACATTTTTATCGGTGCGGCGGCATTTTCGGACGCGTCGGCGACGGTGAACGACAATAAGTGTGTGACTCGCGCATTCGAAAATAGAGAGGCGCCGCCGCCGCGCCTTCGAAGACGAAGAGAACGAAGACGGCGGCGACGACGACGACGACCACGACGACCACGACGACGACGACGACGACGACGAAGACGACGAAGACGTCGCTTATCATTATTCGCCTTATCGAACATTATGTAAGCGCCGCCCACGTCATTCCGCGGTAGTAAGAGGCTCCGTAAATGCGCTCGCGCGAAAAGAGAATATCATCGAAAAGGTAGACGTGACGCACGCGAATTGTTTACGAATATTTTCGGAATTTTGTACAATGGAATTTAAAATATCGAGAAACACAAGGATCATCTCTTGTCTTTTCATTGGACAATAGAACAGATATACAAGGATTAGTCATTCCGGGATGATACTGCCGGATGGAGAAACCTTACAAATAAAAAAAAAATGGATTAATGTACTCCGTGACGTGAGGGAAACAAAGAGCACTCGGTCCTGCGAGCAATTATGCTCGATTTTCATGAGCTCATATTTCATGTCATGAATGCCGGAGTGTGTAAATTGAAATTTTAAAGCGAAATTAATAGGAGTTGGACGCATACTTAGCACAATCGTGCTTTATTCTGTATTATAATATATAGAAATATATTTTTAATTGAATATGCAAACCCATGAAAATTCATTCAAATATTGTAACGAGTTAATAATAATTAATCTCTGTCGCAACATTATTTTATAAAAGAATTCTAAAGAAATGCATCATTTTCATATTTCAATATTGCAATAAGCTATTAAAGGAGAAGTAAATCGTACTACTATATCGTATAACTTTTTTAATATAAAACTATTAGAAGAAGATTAAATGCGCGAACGCTTTCTTCACTCGCATTCTCAGTGTACTTATTAAAGTGCACATGCGTATATAGGTATATAACAGTACGGCTGAAAAGAACGAAGCGAAGTTTCCGCAACGTCGCAATAATCGGCGCTGAAGAGGATTCGCGCTCGAGTTTGCGATTCTTTCGAGTTATACGAGAAGAGCTCCTCTTTCAGACACACGCGCGCACTTGTATATACATATGCACTCTGTAGAGACGACGACGCTTCTCTCTTCGGCGCCGCCGCCGACGTCGTCGGCGGGATTTCGCGGCGTACCTACTGCGCAGATTCCGTGTCACGCGGTCGCCTCTGTCGCGGCGCGGAAAACTTCGCACAGTCCGCGGCCGCGCGTTCTCGCGCTCTCTTTCATCCGCGCCGAACGGCGGCACGCTCGATGATCGCGAGAGCGAAGCTCTTTCGCTCTTCCTCTCTCTTTTTTCTTTCCGGCGATTAATTCTCGCTTAAATAGGCGCATTTTGTCGCTGCTCACCTTTATCTCGTAATTTCCATTTTCCCGCCTCTATCTCTCGGCCTCCTTCCATTCGTCTCCCCGATGACGATTCCGTATCTTCGTGAATCAGTCCTGTCATCGTGCGTCACTTGGATGATGCCGATTACTGCACTCCGCGTCGCGCGATCGGTACACGTCGTTATTATATACATAGCGATCGCGAAACCGTAGGAATACTCGGGAAAGCTTTCGTTCTCCACAGCATTTCTCTCCGGGCCGACGACGATAACGATACGGAGTACCGCGATCGAAATGCGTCGCGTCGCGTAATTTTCCAAGAGATGACCTTCACTTATTTGGAGCGATTTCAAAGAGCGTGAACGAGCCATCGGGCGAAAAGACGCAAAACGCGGCTTAATGCGCGATACGCGGGCTCGTGTGCGCAGAAGCGAGACGCGCAATTCGGAGTCGACTTGGAGAAGAACGACGACAACGACGATGACGATGACGATGACGACGCCTGGCACACGTAAGACCGTCGTGGTCTCTCTCGCATTACACACTGGGTGGTCCGACTTTGCGTACGCGCGATTAAAATGGCTGCGAGTGTGTGTATCTTGTTTTCTCTCTCTCTCTCTCTGCCCCCTTTTCCCGCCGCGCGCGTACATCACCTATCCTCGCTCGGGCAACGACTCGACACCGTCGTCGTCGTCGTGTTCGTCGCATTGTCCTCGAAATTCGCGGAATCGCGGCACGAAGCAGGTAAAGAGAAGGAACGGGGAATAAAGCGCGCGAGCGCGAACGACGATAAACAACGATATGTAAAACGTAAACGAAGCGGCGGCACACACGAGCATAGAGAGCGGTAGACACGCGCGCGAGAAGCCGCGTGGGACTGCGTCGCGTAAAGCGAACGCCGCGCCGCGGCCGCGCGCGCGTCGACGAAAGCGACGGGATGCGACGCAGTCGAGCGCCGCGCTCGGCCGTCGCCGGAACTACGAGAGTAAATAGCGGACCGACGACGGTGGGCCGCTGGAGGAAAAGGGGTGGGATGGAAGCTCCCCGATCGAGGGAGAGAGAAGGGAACGCCGTGCGTTCTCGACCGAGGAACGCGAAAGGGGAGCGGAGGGGTGGGAAGGGAGAAGCGAGGGAAGGGGGCAGGGAGACATCTCGAGAGTGCGTCGGGCCAAGTGCGCGAGTGTCGTCATATCCGGTATTCGGGGTGGCGCTGTACCGAAGCCGAGGCGCGGACGTATATATATATGAGTGTGCGTCTGTATGTTGCATGTATATGTGCGTGTGTTTATGTGTGCGTGCCGCGATAAAAGCGGCCGTGTTGCACACGTAACCGACGCTCGTGCGTGTCCTATGGACTTGCCGAGGGTAAGGTGGAGAGCGCGGCGACAATGCGATCACGACGACGACGAGGAGTTCCCCTTTGCGAATTCGCGGAAAGTCCGGCTTTGCGAGATTTTTGTCGGCGAATATACACGTTCCGTCTCGAGAAACAGTTGGCCCTTCCTTCCCCTTCCCACGCATCTTTATATGCACACCTTGCCTCGTCATGAATAAAAAAATGCGATATTTACAATCAGAGAACACATTGGCGGAATTCATTATCCCCATGCTTGGAATCCTGTTTCGAAAATATTCGTATGCGAGTATGCGCCGCCAAACATCGCCACAATCGTCGTCTTTATAGAGCAGCGCGAATAAAAAGAGATGCATCAGCGCTTCTTTCGGAATCTTCAATATTAGAAGTGACGTATACTTGAAACTTTCAACGTGGCGCCTTCGTGAATTTCTGTACTGTCTTTTCGGAGCTATCATTCTTGTCAATTGCTCCGAAAACAGGCTTGAATAGAAAGTTCCTTCCTTCTCTTCATTTGATCAGAAATTGTCATTAACATTTAGCGTAATAAATAATAGCTAACTTGGCTATTTATAGTAATAATGGAATTGCAAATTGATGACAATTACGATTATTGGTAATCAACATACGATTGAAAAACTGAATTACCTCGTTTGAAATTATATTGCACGCATTGCTGGCTAAGAAAATGTTGATCATTTTCCTGTTTGGAATTATCGCAGAATTATTGTCGATAAAAGACCTTGAACGTTTCGATGGTCTATATGTGATCACGTGGTTGGCGACATCGCAAGAACGCGGCAGTTACCATTTACGAGAATTGATTCGATTAGAGCAAAACGTTCAACTTTTTTTTCCAATCTTAGGGAAACCTTTTAGTTAGTCAGGGATGTGATTACCGATGTGGCTACCAAAGATATTGATTTTTTTATCTTATACTTGACAAGGTTTACAAGACGAGTTTTCGTACACCAATATTGGCCTCTTTGTGTAGTTTTTTATTTATAATAATAATTAGATTGTTTAGAAAATCAAATTTTTTCTTCATGTACAATTATTTATTATTTTTTAATTATTTATTATAAGTTAAATTTTTTATGACACTTGTGACCCTTTTCCAATATTGTTTACTCACACTCAAAATTTACATTCGCGCTAGGATTAAAATGATTAATCGCTTTGTCGAATCTAGCAAAAGGGTGGACGACATTTCGGAATCATCCGCGTATGATCTTGACGTTTCTCGATGACGTTCATCGACACGATCAATTGTTGACGTCTGAACGACCGCACAGAAATTCGTTTCCCCGTTGATGCCGCTAGTTATTATTGTTCTCGATGAACGACCTCGGTGCTCGTGGCTTCTACGTAGATAGATAGGTAACGTGACGCGTGACGTCGACTCGTGGCCCGTTCGCGCATTGCGTCGCATCATCAGACGTCACGCGTCGCCGTGGCGACTAGAGCGATTCTCGATAATTTAACTTCTTAACGAACTTGATAGAGAGATGCAAGCCAGAATTTACGGCGTTTTTTAGCGGCTGATAGGTACGACGAAAAATGAAGACCGAAATGTAGATGCAAATAAGACGATTCAAATATTTGTTAGCCGATCCAATCATTTTGCTATAAATGGAGAGGACTTTTCTCACACTTATATGTCGTGAGTCTCGGTCACAAGGGTCACAAAAAATTTTAAAATATTAGGTTACTATTATCATAAGAAGAGAATATTATACATTAGAATTGGAAAAAATCACAAAAGAATAAAATATAATTTTAGTAAGAAGTTATAAGTAAAAATTTAATAATTATTGAAAACTGACGTATGATTTTATGTTAAATCAAAGAAAATATTTTACAGAACTACAAAAATAAATATCGATTCATCGGTGCGTGTGTGTGTGTGTGTGTGTGTGTGTTATTCATTAATGTTTCACAAAATAGATATTTGAATTGAAATTATATTTAGTTCGAAAAATTATTATTATTCTGAGCAGCTGTAAATGTTTCACGGATCATAATTAATATTAACGTGAATAAGTAATCGCTAAAAGCGGATGTCGTTTGATTTTATTTAAATGTATGCATGCATAAAATTTTTTGTTTTATAGTACCTCTATATTTCTTCTATTTATTACATATCTTTATGAATAATCTTAAATATAATATGAAACAATCTAAAGTTAATGAGATTTGCAAAACAATTTTTATCCATTAATTTAAGATTGATGTAGCATTGAATTTAAATTTTATTTCTATAAACATGTAAAGTATGTATAGTGTATATATGTATTCTTTTTTTCAGAAACGATACACATGATTCATACTAAGTAATATTTGATAATTAGATAAATTACATAAATTGAAATAATTATTTGCTGGAGATAATGTCCATGCGTTTATTGCCGATTTCGGCAAATTTATATAAAATTTCTCTTTCATTAATAATTTTAAATCAAAAATAAAATTATAGTGAACATTTAATCGAAGCAAAAACTTTTAACCTCTGTAATCTTTTAACGTATGCATTATAACTATAATGCACTTTTATGCACAGCTATATAAATCCTATAACGTATGCGCTGAAAACTGTAGAATAGACTCGCTGAAAGGCAAAACGTATGACGAAAGTAATAGTTTTCACAGTGAAGAAAAAGTTTGAAACATTTAATTATATTCCTTAACCAGACGTTCACTGCTGCATCTCACCTTACACGCGTATGCTCGCTTTTTTGTCTAGAGCTGTCACGCGCGTGACATGACGTTTGCATCGCGTTGACCCGCGACGTGTACGATGTCGTTATAATCGCGACTGTGATAGGTCTACACTGATTAGACAGAAAGTTCCTTCAACTTTGTTCGATAGCCTTACTTTCACTCGTATTTCTCGGCGTTCGAGCTACGCGTTCGCTACAACTTTACACGTAAACACGATTCGCGTGCATATACTTGTCGAAAAACGTGAAATCGACGAAACGATAAATAATTGGCGATTAAGACAATTACGGGATCAAATTCATCGCGATAATATTTCTTTTACATCGTCATATCATCGACTTTAAAGAAACATTTTCAAGATTTCATTTGGACGGAGAGGAGCAAAAAATGTGGAATCTGCAAAAAATCCTTTGATCAGCTCAGCGTGAATAAAGAGAATAATCTTGTATCATATAAAACGAAACTGGTTTCGTAGTTACGACAAGTGAATCAGGAATTTTCTTAAAACCTTGCTCGAATGCGATTCGTAATCTTTCGATGAATTCAAAAAATAATTTATCTCGCACGCACAAACATATAGTAACGAGACTGCGTCACTAAAGAATGAGTCGGTTTATATGCGTGATATAATGTCACAAGATTGCGTTCTGCGAGTGATAAATAGGTGAATGGCGCTTCCAAGTATTTCAGTGATTCAAGAAACTTCTCGTCGCGTACGAAAAGAGCTTCTTGACTAAATTGCTATTGGATGACTGGTAGAAAATTCGACGTACGTTAGCAATTTTATCTTATGAATGGTTACGTGAATGAGACGCTAAATTGTGATCCTGAATAAAACGTAATTGAAGCTACAAATTAAGTTCTTTGTAAATTTCTGATATGCTACTAAATAATATAATATAAATGGTAGTTATAATCCTGATATATCCATTTTTTTAAGATTTAAAGATTTATTTAACTTCCGCATATTTTTTCGAGTTTTTACATGTTTTGCGAATCTACATCTGATAGAGAGATATTATCTCCCTTTTTCTCTCTTGTGAAATAGAGCAATATCATGGTTGGCGCAAACCAATAATTGGCGCAAACGAATAATTCCTCTTATCTGCCACGTACATACTTTTATGACGCGAATGAATCTCGCGATAACGTCAAATCTACGCTCCAAAGGTTCGATGTTATTTGATAACATCGTCATTGACATTAATTACAATTGTCGTCATATCGCATATGTATATGTTTGATAGTTTACAAAAGAAGAACTTTGTATTAGCGATAGCTGCTCGTTATGTTTCAAAAAATAACAAAGTTCGTGCATTATTATAAAAAAGTTTTGTTTTCTCAAACAGTTGCATAATTAAAACAACCTCTTTTCCTTTTCTCGATTTCAAATTTAAGTTTCTGGAAAATAAAATTGTAGCAATTGCGATAGTTTCGAAAGATAATCCATTTTTCCAAGCACCGTCAAATCATCCGAAAAAAATTCAAACACAAAATGTTATTTTCGTAATCGAGGGATTATTTTTACAGCCACGGCTTCCGAACGCGTTGTTTGTCGTAATCAGCTGCGTATACGGTCCAGAACGGATTCGTCTGACGCGAAAACGGTGAGCGCGGCGTGAAGGAAGAAAGACGAAAAGTCATGAACGAAGCCGTATTGAGGAGGACGAAGACGACGGAAAGGAAGAGAGTATTTTTAGCGGTTACACATTTTGTTGTTGACTGCTTCGGGCGCGACATTGAATCGCGCGCTCTCGCCGAGGAGTGCGTACAGTTTAACGCAAGCGATCTCGTGCGTGCGCACGATACTAGTAATCTCGGGAGGGACCTCGACAGAACGAGATTCTTCTCTAAAGTGAAACAGATAGAGCTCGAAAATTCTTGAGAGATTGAGCAAGTTTGTATCGAGTTTTCTAAGATCGACAAATAAAACTAATACCTTGAATGTAGGATAATTTTTTCTTTTATACTAGCTGCATAAAATGCAATTGTGATAATAAATATATTTATCAAGAAACTACTTGGCTCGCAAAGTAAAAAAAATTCGATAATACTTAAGTCACTCCCTCTTATAATCTCTCATATATCGCATACTTTTGTGCGATTAGAATCGTGGTATGACATAATTGATAAAATTGTTCGAGAAATTATCGAAAGGATACGCATCTGCGTAATCCATACGTAAATTCCATGCGTTCGGCTTGTGTCTTCACCCTTTCGTGACGCGACTTATCTCAACACGGTTCACAGCAGAGCAAGGCGAATCGCAACCGTTTCCTCAGATAACGAATTCATTCACAACGGATGATGACGACGACGACGATTCAGGCTCGATCAAGCGGCACGCGCGACCTAACTGCACGAATAAATCGGCGAATCAAGGATGACAGCCGATACTTGACGGAGTATCTACATCCTCTTTCGATACCTTGAGAGTGATAACTAAGCGATAACTAAAGATAGATATATCCCAACATCGATGTGTTTTTCACTATATTCTTTAAATAATTTAAAATTATATTTACCAATTAAATATGTGTCTATATATGCAAAATAAGTCTATCTTTACTTTTGTATCAAAGCATCATTCTTTTGCTGGTTTTGTTTTGGACGACAAATATTATCGGACGTACAATGAATTGAGATATAAAGAAATAGATAGAAAAAATAATGGACACACACAAAAGTGAGAGCAATATATTACGCTTGTGTCGGTGGCGGAGCAGAAAGAAAAGGAAAAAGAGAAAGAGAGAGATAGAAAGAGAGCGGTCGATGCGACCCAAATAACGGGAACTCCCACGTGCAAACCGCGACCAACGCATTCACTTTCGTCAGCGAATAACAGTGGCGAGATCGTCATCTATGGACTGTCAAATAGGACCAAGTGGATCCAGCGAAAAATCGCGCAAGAGACGAAAAAATATATAAATAAAATAAAATAAAAAGTAAAAAATAAATATAAAAAATATTACACACGCACAAAAAATAAAAAATTCTATAAAAGAGCTTGGAAAATTAAATATCGAGAGTTTGAAATAAAATTCGACAATGATAAATGTTCTAATTTAGAACAAAAAAATAGATATAAAAAAATTAATAAAAGTTATAGCAAGTATAATTCGATATTATCGACAAAAAAAAACACGTTAATAATCTTAAAATGCGAAAATTAATACACGCAGCATAAATTAGGATGGGGAAAAATAGAATAGGAAATGCATTTTCTTTAATAGACCAATTACTCACATCTTCCAAATGAAATCACGCTCCTGATGAATATCCGAAAATCCGAAATAATATTGTTCTATTTTGAAAAACTTACCTGCAACAAAAAGAAAGACAAAATCGATTTTAGTCATGCAAAAGAAATGTACTAACAATTCAAAGATCAAAAATTAAAAAAATTAAAGTCTCGTTATATTTCTTTCCATTCATCGTTCGACATAAAAAAAGAAAACAAGAAAAATAAAATATGTGTCATTTCTCGTGTTTCGACAAGAAATAATAAATTCCTATGCTACGGAGAAATGATTCATCTGTCGTTAATATCACTGGCTACTCGCGAAGATATTCTTTTTATTTTGTCGGCCATGTTTGCGGAAGACCGATTTGGCAGGAGGCGTTCTTTGGCATCCACGTCGCAGCCGGCATGCCAGCTTGTCGCGATCGGGACAATGATCTCGTGTCGTTGTATGATAGCTTAATGTCCACCGATCTCTTTTCGATAACTTACAATCTTCGAAAGCGATCGTGTTGTGACGTGCAGTTGCATCTGGCTCGATTTTGAATCAATCGTCGCTTGTGGTTCGTTCCCCTTTCTCTCTTCTTTGCTTTTCAAATTAAATATAAAACCCGCATTTACTATATCTTATCATTATCTATGTCAGTCATCATCACTGTCATTAGTAACGAAAAAAAAAAAAACAGTTGTACGACTGGCCCCTACAATTATTATGTGCATTAAAGCTCTAAATATCATAAATGCGACAGAGAGCGATTAACGAAATCTACAAAGTTCTACATACATATAGCTGCAAGTTTCAATAATCTATCATATCTCACATGCTAATATTTTATCGAGTCAGCATGATTGAAAAAAATGTGCGTATATATGAATGCAAGATCGCAAAAACGCGTGTATGTTCTCGCTTCCGCATAATTTCAAAGATCACCTCAAGATGAATGATTATTGAGAATCCACAAGCGCTAATGGCAAGTTTGATTAAATATTGGTTGAAATTTTTTTCCCGTTATCCTTCCGAGCCGCGTGTGTTACGGATGGATTCGCTCATTACGGGATGCCCTGTAAGTATACAGGAAAGCATCCGAAGACACGCGCATCTGTCACCTGGCGCTGTGCGCTTCCCTCAACGCGCGTCCTGACTCACTCTATAATTGCGCAACACGCTATGGTCGTCATCTTCATTATGAGTCATCGTCATCGTTCTACAAGGAGCTCAATCATCTTTGTAACGCGACGTCTAATTATGCGTTAGATAGAAAAATTCGTGTCTCGCGGCAGCTGATTTAACGTCACGTCCTTCGAGATCTCGAGGCAGGACTGCCTTGTGTCTCTCAGAATCTTTGCCAGAAAATAAATTAATAAATACAATTTGTAGAAGGCCCCAGATGGTTTGATTGAGAAAATGCCATTTTTTTCTTTCATTAGAATTTTATAACTACAATATTAAAAAAAAAATATTTGTCGACAGATTAGTATTTAAATTAATTTTCAGATCAACCGCGTTAGATTATTTAAATAATCTACTAAATGTAGGATGTAAATATGGATCATAATTAAACGTAATATGCGAAAGTGCATTTAATATCGCCTGCCATCCGGGTAGAGAGAGAGAGAGAGAGAGGCGGGGGATGGCTCGCAAGAGGAAAGCTCAACATGCCGAAGGGTTGGGCAGAATCGAAGATGACAGAGTGAGAGGGCAGAGAAGACGAGGATAGACGCGGAGGAGTAGGAGAACGGAGGAGAAGAGGAAGATGGAGACAGGGAGGCTTAAGCAGGGGGCAGCAGGTGATGCGCCAGGTGGAGGACGACGGCGCGTGCGCCGTTTTGCCCCCCGCCTTCCGGTCACGTGCCCGGGCTCCACAACCCCTCGACCCATCATTCTCTCTCTCTCTCTCTTTCCCTTTCGCATCGCGCTATATACTCCTTCTCGTTCGTTTTCTTCCTTTTTCCGGAGAGCCGTTGACTAAGATACTTCGACACTCTCGTTCGGCTGCGGCATAATAAGTGGCAATACGTAAAAAATGTAAATGCGCTACGCATCGAACGGGCACGCGCCTCTTAACGATCGTGTTGAAATTCACGGCGGGTTCGGCAAACGTCCCTACAGCGATTTATTAAAGAATATTATATATAACGTTGTATGAAAAAAAAAAATGGTTAACTATTTAAAGGGACAGAGAAGACATAAATAGAAAAAATGGAAAAATGATTTTTCACGGTGAAAATTATAAAATTGAGGCGCGCTTCTTTTTCCGAATCTTGTCGATTTGACCGTAATATACGTCAAAGTAAACGCGCCGGTAGCGAAACGAGAGGCTTGTTTTCCTGTTGTGCCGTCGCTTTTGGCGGCAATATGCGTTTCTTGCCTCGCCGCGGAGACTCAGCAGAACCGACAGATGCTAGTCGGACGGAAAAAGTAAAAAAGAGTAACCCGGAGAAGATGGGGGATGAGCCTCCGCTGCTCGCACGACTGTCTGCGCGGTGTCGATTATCTTTTGTATTTATTTGGCCGGCTTTTATTGCTCTCGCCGCCGCCGCCTCCTCTCTTTCTCCTGTCGCTCTTTTTCGTTCGACCGCGAAAGCACGTATACGCAGGGCATACGAACGGACAGGAAGTCAGATAACCATCGACCCTTGTGCGCCTGGAGAAGCGAGCCCTTCGCGTACGAGAAAGATTCCTTCTCGCACTATCCGGAATCGTGACATTCTCGCGTATAACGCGTGCTCGTGACATCGAAAATATTGATATCGGACACGCGTTGTCCAGCAATCTCCTTGAAGGTTGGAGCATCTTAACGTTATGACAAACATTATGTACATGTACATATACCTGTATATTGTATTTACATTCGCGTCACGAGTAAAAGCAACCAGTTCTCTCCCGGCACGTCTACCAATATCAAAACAAGTTATTATTGTATACTAATATTTTCTCTTCGGTTTGAGTTTATTATAATCTTCGAGGATAATATAGATAGGAATTGAAATATACAGAATTTATTTATTATTCATTATTTACCCAACGATATCACAAAATCATTCAAAAATAAGAAAAAATTATAAAATAGATTTTAGCGAAATATTGTAGATACCGCGATATATTTCGTTTCCTATCGGCATATCTTTATGAAATTACTACGATGTAAGAAAAGAGAGGAATGAATGCAATAATTAACATATAATAGATATCATGCTACAGAACAATATATTGCCCTAACTTAAGCGCTAGTTTAAGATATTCAGAAATCTATAAAAAAAAAAAAAAATGGCGACAGAGAACATATGTAGCGTCCGCTAAAATTTCGGTAAGAAAATCAACCTTAAATTGTTTGAGAATAATCCGTGGATCAAAGTACCTTGTATACATGCACACATATACGATGCATGGTGCAAAGAGAGCAATGAATGCAATAATTAACATATAATAGATATCATGCCACAGAACAATATATTGCCCTAACTTAAGCGCTAGTTTAAGATATTCAGAAATCTATAAAAAAAAAAAAAAAAAAAAAATGGCGACAGAGAACATATGTAGCGTCCGCTAAAATTTCGGTAAGAAAATCAACCTTAAATTGTTTGAGGATAATCCGTGGATCAAAGTACCTTGTATACATGCACACATATACGATGCATGGTGCCTGCTGGGTAACCACGTGGCGCGTGCGTGTCAGCTGCGATACGAAGGATGGTAACCCGGGTTCCTGTCAATGTCGTTCGTATATACGCGCGTAAAGGAAGCTGCCCGGACGGCTGCTACTTGGTCGATTTCTTCGTCAAGAGAGGGAAAGAAAGAGAGAGGTGGAGAAAATAGGACGGAAAGAGTTCAATGATGAAAAACCGATGTTGGCCGCGTCATAGAAGAGGAGCGGCTCGGAGAGTCAGCAAGATGGAGAAGGCAGAAAAGTAAATGTACCGGCAGCGCACGCACAACCTGGCTACCTGCACCTAATCTAAATTTCTCGGTTCCTCCCATAGGGCCCGTCGGGGCCAGTACCCCGGAGCGATGCACGCGCTGCTGCGAGGAAAAGGAAGAGGGAGGGAAAAGGTGCACTAAGAAATCACTTCATCGAAGACCGCGGCAGATGCTATTGCGAGGTGTAGGGAAGAAGGGGCAGGTAGGAGAGGGAGAGAAAGGTACCGATCTTATTTTTTTTTCTTCTCTCGTAGCACGCTTGCGCGAGGTTCGCCAGAATGCCGGGAAAAAGTGCATTAATTTTTCCGCGTCCGCGAACTTTGTTACCAGATGTCCATGCGAGAAAGGAACGAATTTTCTATCCCGTATATAGAATAAAGCTCATATATGGATAAGATATGTCAAACAAGATGAGTGGTTATGGTACGAGGTATTACGCTCCCTGTGATATAATTTTTAATATTTAAATATCAATTATACGTTCTCTTTTTGCTCGAATTAAAATTCTCGAAAATAAAATCGAACCGCCTCTGTCGAGATATCGATAAGATTTTATTATTTTATCGCGTCCATAAAATTTAATGGGACATAAAAGATATTTCGTTATTCGCGATCGTCCATAAGACTGTGCTTCGAATTAAGAAAAATAATTGCGACGATAATTTTATCGTCAAATTAAAACGGCGATTTTGGGATCGACTGATGCATTTATGTGCGTGAAAAAATTAATTTCTCTCCAGAATATGCATTCGATAATTATTCCTCGTATTAATTGGGAAGTAATCGTCACATTAATCGAATTCCATGACACGTTGATTAGTCGATTGGATATCGGCGGCAGAGTTTCATAATTTGCGGAGTGCAATATGCAGAGATCGGACGCGCCTACTCTCGTCATTATCAATAGGGATCATTAGTTACGCACGAAGGTAGACTCGCGTGTTTGATACCGTCAATCGCGATGGCGTACAAGGTGGTTTCGAGAAGATTACAACGACTAGGTATATTTACGCTCGATTATTCCTGCAAAGAAATATTAAAACGATCTTTCGAGAGAGAGAGACAGCTGATATTCCGTAATTACTGTACTTAAGGATTGTCTTTCTCGGTAGAATAGAATGTGCAATCGTTCGATAGGAATCATACTTTGTTAATTGAATAATGATGTAAGCTAAGAAAAAAAGGGAGATGCGCATAGATATGGATGTGATACTGCGCGATTGTGATACAATAAAGATAGAATTTAATTCAATAAGCCGATTTAATCGACAATGTTATGCAATGTTTCGCAATGAAGTCTTTATTTCCCTCGTAAATTGCGATCATCTCATCAATGACTAACATCGCTGTTCTGAAATGCACATCTTGCGATAGCTTCTTGCATACTGATAAAGTGTAATAATAAAACAATTCCGAGTACAAATAAAGATCATCATATGTAGATATTAATGGGAAAAAAGTACATTTCAAATCTAAATTATATGGGTAAATCATTATTTCAATAATGTTATGTAAGTTATTTATGTTCCGTAATTATATTATGAGATTGGTAGAAATAAATATATTAGGTATATAAAATATTTAAAATGGAATAATCAAAATCACCATCAATTAAATTAATAATTTTGAAACAATTAGCAGAACATTTCTTATTTTAAACAGTATCTATATATGTGTGTGTGTGTATGTGTGTAAAGCAGGTGCATTTCAGGGAAATTAAGAATTGTCTAGCTCCTCGTTTTCAATAATTCTCCGGATGCGATATTCAACAAAATGGTTGCAAACACAATTCGAGAAAAAGAAAAACAAAAACAACATTAGCGAAAGACAGAAGGTAAGAAGGGCGAAGAGACGGGTTGGAATAGCAAAATGCAAGTGGTAGAAAGATCTTTCCACCTCTCGAGTGAGAAAGAAGAGAGAAGCCGAAGAAAACACATGCCGTGAAGAAGGCTCGTGCCACGACGATCTAAGTCGTATCTCGCGAGCGCAGTTGCAGCTGCCCCGTAGCACAAACCGCCCTGTCTAGAGAGAGAGAGAAAGAGAGAGGCCCCTTCCACCCCCTTCTACCCTCTCTCTCACCCTCCCCCGATCCTGCGGCGTGTCTCGTCGCGTCGCGTTTCTCGACCTACAGGGCACCGGAGGGGCCCACTGCGCGTCCTTAAAACGAGCTCTCTCCTTACGAGGTGTCTGTATCTCCTTCCTTTTCTCTATATCTCCCCCGAAACCCCGCTGCCGATCGCGCCACACGAGGTGCCGCAACACTCGAAAGGTGGTTAAGACGCTTCGAGGGAGCGAGGACGGGACGCGCGCACTTCGCACCTGGACTCTCTCTTCCTTCGTGGCGCGTGCACGAACGCACGGCACGTCTCACTCTACCGCACTCTCGTATATACCGTGCCAACGGCAATTAAGAACCTGCTGCGCGATTGTCTTCCCTTCGGGCGCGGCGGACCGACTGGTGTGACCCCGCAATTGCGCGATCAACAGTCACGCGCAGACCGAGAGATCGAGTTTCCCTTTGAAATCGAACAAATGTGTCGCCTAAAGTGCGAATATATTTCTACGTGTATGTTTCGAAAAAAATCTAGGAATAAAAAATAATACCTATACGATAAATTTAAATTATAAAAATAAAAAAGCGGGGTGCGATTTTTTCGATTCCCAAAATCAGTTTTTATATAGGTATACGTTTACACAATACGCTCGAGGCGGTGTGCGTGCAATCGAGTTGAGAACCCGTTCTACTGATATATTTTGGCAGCGGAGTGGCGAACCGAAAAAAAAAAAAGAGAAAGAGAAAGACGGATAAGGGTGAAAGAAAGAGAAAAAAAGAACGCCAGAAGCGGTATGTCTGGCTGGACAAATTCGATCGTTGTCGGACGTTTGACGACTATTGGGCAGAGAGATATATTCAGTTACCGAGTTTAACGCAAGCCTGGCGTTGTAATACGATAGCCAATCGCCTCGCCTCTGTTCTTCGAAGAAGAACTGACCGTGGCGTTGAACTTCATCATCTAATGGATCACCTCTTCGAGTCGATCAACTTACACTATCTGAAAAATCTTTCTTGCCAAACATCTCCAACATTTACCAAAAGTTATTTTTTCGTTATATCGCGAGCTATATACACAAGATCAAGAAACAACCACCCTCAATTGACAGTAAAATATTATTTTTATCTATTAGACTCAATACGTGATGATTAAATATTTTATGCATATATATGTAATTATATAATTTAAATTTATTATTATTAGTAATTTATGTATTTTTTATTAGGGGAAAAATATAATATCTAATATATAGTATATTCTCTTCTACTTTACAATGCAAATTTTCGTTCAGCAAATTAGTCCTCGGGCGCGAATTTTCTAATTAGCAACTCGACGCTTCTCTTTATGTTGTATGGCACTTTTCAGCTTTAAGTGATACTCCAAAAATAATCGCTCAAAGTTTCTCCCGTCCTGGTTTTTCAAACTTCTTTTATCTCCGAAAGCGGCTCTCAAATGCAAAAGAGTACTCGTATCTACCATTCCTCAAGATGATTTTTGATAAAAGATTCGGTCCTCGGTTCTCCCGAAGGATGAAGTAGTCCGATTCTGTCGTCGTAACCGAGAGAGAAAAGCGCAGAAAGAGGTGGCGAAGGATGAACACTTAGTTGCCGTCGTATTTAATGCATGTCAAAAGGCTTTCGTCGCGTTTCTTTCCGAGGGAAGTTCTTTAACGTTGTCCTAATCTACGAGACGTTCACGACGAGATAACCGATGAGAGATGTTGATCCTAGTATCGCGACGGAATTGAAAAGAAAAATACCGCGAATTCGTCGATGTCGGCTTAAGATGAAAGCGAAAGAAAAATGGAGTAAAAGAACGACAAGTTCGGTAAATGCGATGTTAAAGAGAATTTGTCGGAAAATTGCATGGTGAAATTGTTTCTTTTTTACAAATGTTTATCATTTTTCTTACATATCATTATGTGCATCGTCTTATATCACTTTCGCATCATATAACAAATACAGAATCGGAAGCCTTTTATTACGACCATTAACTGATGCACCCTACGATCGCGCGTATTTCGTGAGTCATTTCCGCGATGTTACAATAGCTAGTACATATTATTAGGCAATAATCTGATTAATTGCGTAAAAGGACCTGCATAATTAGATGCACGTATTGAGTGAAATAAATTATTCTCGTTTTCCTAAAAATGCCTTTAATCTTCGAACCAGATGAGGATTCGCGAGGATATGACGAAGGATCGAGAGGAAAATCGGCAGCGTTGCAAGAACGCTCCTCGAATAGATCGTTATTGGGGGTCACGTAGATTACTTTAGGGGCGGGCGTCATTTCCGCGTGGGCGTGTGCCGCTCCGAGGGGGTGAAGCGACGGGGGAAACGACGAAAAGGACGACGAAGGGGAGCGTGATTATCCCCCTCGCCCTCTGCTCTGGGATTAGACTCGTCGATCGCGCCAGACACGACAGCTGGAGTGGATTTTTGAAATTCCAGGTGGTGCCTATTTCCTACGATCTTTCGTCAAAATAATAGAACAATACCGATCTTCTCTCGTTATCGAGTTGCAATCTCGCATGTTAACTACATATTTTGAGAAACATTTCGCTTTATATTCTGGCATCAAATTCAAATTTATATCGTATCTATACTCATTATGTTTATTTTAATTCTATATATGTTAATTATCGCGTGCATTTATTCGTATACTAATTTTCTGAAATATATATATATATATATAATTTTTTTAGAACACAATAATAAATACTTATAATTCATCTGATCGAATTTGTATATTCATCGCCTCAATATAATTAATAAATCAAAATCGTAAAATTCCACACAGCTGTGTAGCCGTGCTAAATCTAAAATCTGTAGAAACTCTCAACGTCTTATACGAATTTGCATAAGATTAACGAATTAAACATGAAAATTTAAATGGGGGAGAAATGAAAACGCACGATGGCACGGGGTTATCGTTCGCGCGCGTGTTTGCGAGGGGCGCGGTGTGTAAATTCGCATCTCGAAGCTAGTGTTCCAAAGGAACGCTGGTCGTTGATCGCTGCAACTTTTCTCTCTCTCTCTCTCTCTCTCCGTTGCTTTTCCCGTACGTTCGCATCGGCCGAAGGGCGCCCCAGAAGCGGCGAGACCCAGAGGGTGCATCGGAATCGTGGAGAGGTCCGAGGGTAACAAACGCGAGTAAAATGGATAAAGGCTACACCTGGCCTCCGGATGGTCGACGGCGGCACGCGCTACTCCTCCTCTCTCTCTCGCTCTCTTTTTCGTCACTCTTCTCTCTCCCCACGGATAAGTCTCGTTTCTACCCGAGTGTACACACCTGCCCCTCACCGACACGCATGCACGTTGTTACGGCCGTGCGCCCGGCGAGGGTCGTAAATGCACACGGATTACTCCCGGCGATGCCGGTGGTGCGGAGGATGTGGAGAGAGAGAGAGAGAGAGAGAGAGAGACAGGCAGCCACTGCCGTAACCGGAGCATCGAGCACCCCAAGCCCCCATTTTGCCGGACAGGAATGACCCATCGCGATAAATGATGCTCACTTATCGATATTAGGAGTGGTATTGATACTTTACGAATAATCCAAACAACTTTTGGAAAGGCATACCATTTTCTTTAATTTTGCAAATTATTTAGAAATAATTTTCGACCTCTATCTTCCTTCGTAATTATTGAAAACATTTATAGAATCATTTAAAAAAATAACGATATATTATTGTTAATATTTATTCGTAACTGTGATTTGCGGAAAAAATTGACAGAAAGAGAGAGAATCTAATATAATTTGTCATTTAATATTAATATTTCTTAACTATAGAAAATATATATCGGTTTTATTTTAAAAAAAATTACCGGTCAGAAATATTTTTCCGTGGATATGGCATATCGCGCAAATCAAAATGGTTGTCAATACGCTGGAACAAATTGAATAGGTATGTGAAAGCTGCGATGAAGTTAGTTCAAAATTTATTGACTGCCGATAATAACTCTTTAGTTTTATCTATCGGATTACATTAATCTTTTACAGTCTGTCTGCAGTCTTATGAAAAAATTAAAAAGAAAAAACATATCGCGCTTATTCGGAATAAATATAGAGAACTTTCTGAATCGAGATTTGTTCGAAACGTAAAAACTTTACTATTAATATTCGACTTTTGCGTATACATATTCGAAACATATATGATGCGATACTAATTGTAAGTAGAAAAATTTTAATTTTATTCGTGCAAAAATAATATTCGATAAATTAATTTTTTTCATCGATATGTTGGTAATTTCCTTATTACGAATTTCAAATGCTTTAATCGACATTTGAAAAAAACACCCGGCCCTGCTGGAACCAGAAGAGACGAACGGGACAGACACAAAGCGAGAAGTTGCGCGAGAGAGCAAAGACCTAAAAGCCGGCTGCTGCCGGTGACGCGACTGTTTTCGTAGCTGTTTCCGTTGGCGCTACCCTCGCCGCAGCTTCCTCTTCGTTAACCTCGTCGATTCCTTAATCCCCCCCTTGGCGCATCACATGGAAGAAATAGCCGCGCGCATTTTTTTCAACATCTTCCTCCGAACATATTTCACAACGCGCAAAATAAAGTTATCGAATTAAAATCTATAAACGAAAAAATTCTCTCATATCTCTACAAATTTTACTTTGAGAAATTAGTTCATAGATCTAATTAAAATAAAAATCGAGTTTAATCTAAATATTTAACTTTTATATGCAATTTTCACTTGTGCATACAACAATTTCGTTTATAATAGTAAAATAGCGATATCCATTTATTTTTGCGAAGAGGTATGTATGCAAAATTTCCATGATGAACGATGCAAGCAATAATCGACGAGAGAACGAGCGCATTATTACAAGTTTACCAGCCTGTATTTTCAACTTTACGTTAATGAGGCGAGGGACCCTTAATGATCATTTTCTGTGGCAGATGTAAGGGCAATAATATATCGTCACATTAAACAACGCTGCTCGTCTCGCGACAGTTTTGAGGAGTTATTAACGTACGACGGTGCGTTACGTTTCCGAATGAAGGTGTAGACAAAAAAAAGAGCGACCCGGCTGAGAAGGTGAGACGAAACACGACCGGTAGAAAGAACGAGACCGGCAGATGGTCATAGGGCGAAAGCGCGTGCCTCGGCTTTACGATTCCTTTCGGGACCCTCTCAATGGAGGCTAATTGTAGATTACCGACACTTCGTAATGTCGAAGCGACTCTCCTTGCGCGCACTTTTTCCCTTCGTCCACGTTCTTGCAATTTTCCAATCAATCACGTCAATCGCGTAATTCGCGAAAAGAAAGCTTTCTCTTTCGCCTTCTTCCTTATCCGCGGCTTCTGAAAAAACAATCCTTCGTAATGCTTTCTATTGTCCGGGCGCGACATGCGATAGTGACGAGCAACCATTTTTCACGCATCACGGGCCATGGTAAATACGCGTTATTTGCGCATGCAAACATATTGACATAGAGTGTGCAACGTTTAGCGTGCTAGAAAATTCGCAGCGGCCAATGTGCTCCGTTTCGTTGCTTTACGTCGCGCAATATCATGCAATCGCGGCGCTATTAAAGGTGACGTTACTGAGTCGTAACCCTTTTCACAATCGCTGTCCTTAAAAATGAGTTAAAGTCTTATCGAGGCGAAATCGCGCAGACCACACATGCCAAAGCATTAAGTATCGATTATCGAGGGGGACGCATCCCCCTTTCCATTTAAGCGCTATATATATATATATATATATATATATATATATATATATGGCGAACGCTTATTTTTGCTAATTGAAGCTGGACGCCCGATGTCATCGTATAAACGACAAAATTGCGCGACTAATATAAAACAGTGATTTCTTGGAACTTTGTAAATAACGTGCGCTCGTTATATCATTTCCGTCTCTTTTTCGAAACCAACTGCACTATTCCCGTAATGGACAAATACATGCGACAATATAACAATATAATAAATAAATGAATAAACGAATAACGTATCTCTCCGTATAATGAATGATCGGCAATTTCTCATCGGGAAACGACGTTGCAAATGAAAAGCGGGAGCGAGCAACAATCAGCGGCGAGTGAACGCAGAAAAAGCAGGGGGTAACGTGCCATCGGAAAATCGTGCCATCTGGCCGAAAGCTGTGTTCACACCGAACAATGTCCGTATTATCTGTTCTACGCAGTAGAGGCAATAGAGAGGCGCGCGACACATAGCAAATATTCGACGACCGGAATCGACCCAGTCATCGTCGAACCAAATTTCGTCGCTTCTGGCTCACATCACTAACAGCGCAAATCGAATTTCGTGGCGTGCACGTTAGAGGGTTATAATCTGCGATAAAGGACTTTCGTGTGGCGTATATACATATACCGACGACGATTTAGAATAAAATTAGAATTCCGGCGTGCACGGCCGGAATAAAGTGTAACGATATTTCTTAATACAGTACAAAAGTTTACCACGGCTTTTTTTTTTTTATATGGAGAAAAAACTACTCGAGGGCGTAATATATACTTCGTAAATTATATGAGAGAGGAATTAATGGATATGGATAAAAAAGTTAAATAAATAAAAAGCCCGGTGCGTCGATTAAATTTACATAAGTGACTTTTACGTAACTTACGGATTCATAGGGGATATGAAAGCTCTAAAGCTCTCTCTGGCAAGCTATTGAATTTCAACAACCGAAGAGCAAAAATAAGTTTCACTTCGTCTCTCCAATAGTGCCATTAAAATAAAATTGTGTAAACGATAAGAAAATATTTGAAAGGTTAAAGAGAATAAAAAAAGAAAATGCAAAAATCAAGATAATGTATGATATAACAGTATTTAATTACATAAAAACGTTTTTTACTTTTTCCTTCTTTTTTCATTTAAAACTTCTTATTATATAAGAAAAATGTTATTTTCAATTTCATATTTCTCCGAGGATTGTTAATATAAAAACGATTCAAAATGTCCCAATTGAAATTTCAGTAATAATATTAATAAATTTTGAAGACCTTGATAATTGATTAATCTAGTTGTTCCAACGAAAAAGAATATTCGGCAATTTTTCTGCCGCGCTGCCTGCAGACGAGCAACAAATCCTGACGTATAGGAAAGGAGCAGATGTTAAATATAGCGGAAAAGAAGGAGCAGAGATACAGTGAAAAGGGAGAAGGAGCGAGTATAGCAGGAAGTCGGAAATGTGTCGAAATACCAGAACTCGTTAAAGTATCTCGCGCCCACACGCTTCGGTCCACTTTGGGCGACTCGCGTCGTCCTCATCGTTCGTCGTCGTCGTTGTCGTCGTCGTCTAGACTCCTTGCAGACATGACCTAAGGCCCGGATTAATTTTAGCAGTATTTTGTTTCGTCTGCCGGTCGATGTCGTGCATACACACCGACACGGAACGACACGGCGTACCATCCGGACAAACCCGTCGTGCCGGCCCGACGACGCGTCCCTCTCTAACTCGTTCGGTATTCCGAAATATTTCCCATGCACGCATGACGCGCGTTTCACGGAACTGCGTCGCGACGCCGAAAGTGTTAGCCGACCGGCTAGAACGATAATGCCGCCGCTAACGATAATTCTACCTGCCATTTACCATCGACAACTGTCATTTCTCGGAACGAGAATCCGCCAGGTCGTCTCCGATATTGCGGATTAATTGGGCAGAACGAATGGCGTAATGCATTAACAACGTATCTAAGAACAAAGGATCTTGTGTGTTCCACGTTTAGGGATAAATTTAGCTTCGGCTTGGAGAACGCCGAATTTTCGTCGTGTCATCTGATGTATATAATCGAGGTAAACACAGAGTTCAAGTCAAACGGTCGCGTGAAGCGACGCGAATAAAGATCAAAGTGTCAAGAGAGGATGTGCTCTCGCGCGCTCAACGTGCTCTCGAAGAATAAAGAGATATTGCCACGGGGTTTAATATTAGCTCGCCATTAATTCTTAATACACGATAAAGCGAGTTTAATAACGTGTATTCCACGTGTATTGCGAAAGAAGTGTGTATACACAGCCGCATTCCTCCTGCCGTCGAGAATATACCGCGAACACGTGAGAACACTCGGTTTCCACGTTCTCCCGGGCTCATTTACACCGGAAGAAACTACACGGTTACACGTGGAATCCCGTAAGCGCGTAATTCGCGCACGTTGTCCCTAACCGTGGGTAATCGGAAACCGTCCGAGAACGTGTGAGTGGTTACGAAACACGCTTTTAATTACACGCTGCAGAATACTAGAGCAACCGGCGACACGCAACTACGATACACGAGAATTACTCTTGTTTCTGCCGACTTCAAGTCGGCACTTTCGATCGATTCGTATCGCCAAATTTCTCATTAGGGCTACAAATATAATTATGCCAAAATGTCGAAATTTAAGAAGCCATATCGCGTATGTACATCTATTATACATCAAATATAAATCTTTTCGTTTATATTTAAATTAAAATTAATTATGGTTCCTTAAATTTTATAGATGATGTAAAAGGACAAAAATGCGTAAACTATCTGGACATCTCCCTGAATATCCTTTCGCGGAAGGCTCGATTATATTCGATCGCGTATGCTAATGTTCTCGGTACGGCATCTCGTGCATCGGCTACTATTTGCAAAAAGAAAAAAAAAGCAACGGCAGTTTTAACGACGACTGGGGCGGCACGCTATTTCCGCTTTTTGCCTAGGTCCACTTAACCGCGAGGCGAATCGAAAATCCTTCTACCGTAGAAGATTTATATTTTTCCTGCAGTTACGCGTAATAATTCCTGAAATTTTTAATAAGGTCGCAAAGATTTTTATAGCGATAATCCAGTCGGTAAAATACTCTAAGATTTAAGATGAAACACATTGCGAACACATTTTATTCACCTTTAATATTATTCTTGTAATGAAAATATATTCACACGTTCGTTTCTTTTATATTTTCGAATGTGTCGAATATATACATTAAATAGTCACTTCTTCGTCGAGTATTTCCAAGAAAATGTTGTAAAAAAAAATGCTATAAAAAATTATATTATACCATTTACGAGAGTATTTATATATAAAATAAAGAATATAAAAAATGTTTATGTTCATAATTTTCATGTCCTTTCAGAATAAAAAAAAATATTAGTAGTTTTTTTATTTGTCCGGCACTTACAGCCGTCAACTCTTCAATTTTGTAACGATAACGGTGACCTCGTGTATTTGCGAGCACAGGAGCGTACCCGCGTATGCTTGTTTCAAAGTTCGCTCATCCGAGACGCGTCCGAATGTCCCGAACGAAGACAAATGAAGAAAACGAAGGAGAGCGAGAAAGAAAGAGAGAGACAGATAGGGGAAGGGACGTTACAAAGGATACCGCAAAGCGAAGGAAGGGAGACAGGGTGAGGACAGTCGCGCGCGTACGGGAAAGAGAGCGAAAGAGAGGCCGGATGACGTTGACCTCAAACGAGGCGCCCGGCAGTTGAAACGGTGCAGGAAGGGAGGACGCGACGCCGCGCGCCGCGACGCTGACGCACCGCGTATATTTGGCCGGTTCGCGCTCGCAATCGTATATACGCGCGCATAGCGCACACATCTTTTCTCCTCTTTTTCTTCCACTCGGTAATAGGTATAGGTAGATAGGTGATACTCTCCGTTCTTTCTCGAGCGTGCGAGTTCTGTCCGCGCGCGATACGAGAGCCGTCTGGCGAGGAAAAAGGGCGTACCGGGAGTGAAAATAGGCGTTTGAGGAAATTTGGGGAAAATACGCGGCGTTCTAGCTAAACGGAAGACGGAAGGGAGTTCGTTAAACTCTCTTGGCAGTCTGGCGGCAGAAACTCGGAAAAGGGCGGAACGATTTCTCGTGCACGCATTACGCGCATCATTTCGTCAGAATCTCCATGAACATGTCGCGATATACATTTTATTTCGGTTTTGATTCACGGGACATTGACTCGTTTGAAATTGTTAAATATTTTTTGAGACGAGAGATGTGTGCTCTTTATCTAATTTCTAGTCGAACAATCATATTTTAGAGTTTATTTTATGCGCGGATATAGCGTAAAAGCTACTTGACAGTTCTACTTAAGTCTGACTAGCAATAAATAATTTACTAATTGCAATTCAATGAATACGACATGCTATTATGTTTCCTAATTCGTCACTAATCGGAGAGTGAGATTTAATCACTGTTTTCGATTAATGTAGCAATAATTCTGTATACATTAATAATGGTAATAATATATCTACTTAAATGTTATGGAATTGCTGTGCATGTTTTTGCACAGCGTTTTATTTATAATCAAGCGCCTGTTTATGCGCTCATTCAGAATATACGATACTGTAAATACTTCCAGCCATGAAAAGGACTACTGGATCAGTACCGAATGAATTTATTCAAAATATGTTGCGAGAGATCGAGAGTAATTCGAGATAGGTAAAGCGCAAAATAATGACGGGCAAAGCGAAAGATACAAATGCTGTTGTTGCATAGCGACACTTCGATTCAATCTTCTTGCGCTATAATATGCGTTTGAAAATTGATCGGCAGCGATCTCTCGCACGATGTACGACACGTTTTCGTACTCTTTGATTTATCCATGCGAACATCACGATCGCTGAGAAAAAGCTCCGTGGTGTCTGTGTATATATGTTCTCGTCTTATGCTCAGTTTATACGGCCAATACTTGTATTTTTTCCGTATATATAATGTGAAGGATTTGCCAAAAGCGAGAGAAGTATGAAACGATACGGCAGACATGGCGAATTTTTTTTAATGACGGACGATAAGAAGAATGTTGCGCTACTCACCGGTTGAAGCTCGTTATCGAGGTGGCGTGCTGCTGCAGCCGGCTGATCTGAAAGAGCTGTTCGTCTCCTCCGCCTTCGTCACCTCCGCCCCCGACACAGTCCCAAACTTCGCTGGATTCGTCGGATCTCTCATTACTGTCACTGACCTCTTCGTCATCCTCGGCTTCCATTGCTGCACACATTCGATAAATACAGAATTAGTAAAATCGCCCCGCGAGAAATATCCGACTACGTCGAATAGAGATGGAATATTGTTGTTTAATGAGATGAAACTATACTGCAATACATGTCGAATCAGTGAGAATTAAAATATTTTCATTATTCGTAAATTGAGAATGTTCTTTACAATATGTCAACAAACTAAATCTCTCTGTTAAATTCGTCATCGAATTAACATTAGTTTGCCGAGCATGTCTTATTCAGAAATAAAAATTGTACAGAATCATATAGCGAGATCAGATTTTTATGCTGTTTAAATAGACGAAAATAATTTCTACGCTTAATTGTATGTACACAGAGAAAATGTTCTCTTAGAATTTACCTTGAAAATCATGATAATCGTGGGACAATATAGTATCAAAAGAATTTAAAAGTTTCTCTGATTAAATATTTAGCACAAAAAATATTAATATCTACCATATAACATATACGTATAAAATATGTTAAAATTCGATTAATTTTATTTCCAATCCCACGATTTTCAGGATAAATTCTAAGAGAAAATTCTCTCCGTATATGCGAATGGAAAGACTGACGTGTCTGTTTTTCTATTTTTCGAAAAATAAACGTTATAAATTTTCTCGAGATAATTCCCCGGAGCGATGAGAAACTATCTGTCGGAAGGAACGATCAGTTTGTAACAAATCGTTCGCATTGACCTCGAGAGAATGACCGAATCGATCGTAGACAGATCGTGTGCGCGTCTTCCGCCCGTAATTCGATTTCTTTTTGTCCGTCCCACGAAAGAAACGAAGCGACGGGAGGGGTTGGCGAATGTAACAAGTACGATGGCAGCGACAGGTGGTGCGATAGCAGCGAGGAAACGATTCAAAGGAAAAGATATCACGGACATCTTCGAGACTTTGAACGAGCTCGTCCCTACTTGGATCTTCTCGCTTTTCCTCGCTCCATCTCGCTTGTTCGATTTTCTTCGCCGTTTTTTTTACATCCCTACTTAGAACGGATTTCTATCTAGATTTTCTTTGCTTTGTTTTTTAAATACTTATTTAAAAAAGTATACGAAAGGCAATAAACAATAATTGTTTGTAGCGCATGATTATATTTCGATATACCATTTAAAAAACATGGACTTTTGTAAATAAATAAATTTGCTAATTTTTAAAGTAAAATTTAATTTTTATTACTTTCAATATTACTTCAATATTTTGAATTCATTATTTCAATATTTTACTAATGTTTTATCAAGTTTTTATATATCTTTTGTACGCAAAGTTTACATATAATAATAGAAAAAAAGAGATGCATTGTAATCACATACTCTTATTATTTCTAGTAAAATATTTGCCAATCATAATACGAAGATAATTCGAGATAAATCTACTCTAATAAAGAAATGAGTTTTATATTACAATACAATGATTGGAGTAAAGAATGTATTTGCAGAAAGAAAAGATAAATTCGTTAAATTACAAATTTTAATCCCTGGTTATTATAGACCAAATATTATGATAAATGAGTAATAATTGATTCAGCTTATAATTTTTCCTCCAATGCGTTTCACCGCGAAACATTTTTATAGTAATTAAATCTTTTTCTTCTTACAATATCTTTAGACGTGCACGAGTTTTCTCGACATAAGATCGAAAAAAAAAAAAAATACAATATGAAAAGAAATTTGATAAAATAAAGATATTAGGAAAGAAATAAATGTATCGATTAATTCATTAAAAAATTTTTTGATTAATTTAGATTTTTTATCGCGAGTAGATCATATTTTATTAGCCCTTAAATTTACAGTTAATAATCGTTCGATTTAAAAGTATTGCTTTCATATTGTCCGCAACATCTTTTGGTATATTTATTTTCTTATTGTTAATTAGAAAATAAATGTTGCCTCCAAAACTTCACTTAAATTACGTTCAATGCGCATCACATACGGCCTCATATACATTTTTTCATTTTTATTTTTTCTTTGCATTATTAATTTTATCTACGATCTATTCCGTCAGGTTTCATCCAACATTTACTTTTGTCAATAATTATGTATAAGTAAACTAGCAAAGAGATCAGAGAGAAGAGATAAATAAAAAATAATAAAAGAAACTTTACGTAATTCTGGAAAATTATTTCGAGTCTGGCAAACGTCAATTTCACTAATATCGATATTCATGCACCGACTGGAATACAGCATTTTATAATTAGAAGTAGTTAAAGTATTACCGTTATAAACAAATAAAAATAATCGAAAAATTAGAAATAAGAGTACAGAATAACAACAATAAAAGGCGCCGTGTCTTTCCATTTCAAGAGGTCGATGAAAACTGATAGCTGCGAGAATATATCATAAGTAGTATCATATGTAAACAATTTCTCTCACATACTTAAGCGTCTTATACAGTTAATAAATACAATAATAACAGTCAATAATACACGTAGTCGGCATAGATTCTATTTTTATATTCCAAATAATTTACTTCAAGAGAGATTTATTTTTATTTTGTCCTTTCGCACATGTGGTATGCGATATTTGACATGTATAATAAATGTAATATTTTTATAAAATGTATCTTTATATTATTTTATCAGGTTATAAAGATCATTAATTCAAAAATGTTACAAGAAAAAAATAAATTTTTAATAAACATATAAATTACACGTCTCGCAATATTTTTCTCGCATGTTAAGTATTTTTCTGCTACAAAATAATGTTCATTTCTAATTGGAAAACAGCATAAATTATGTTTTGTCCGCAATTTTACGAATCTTTTTAAAAACGTTGGGTGTAAATTAATTTTATAAAAAATGATATTAAGCATAGTTTCGAAAAAATATGTTTTCGAATAAAGATAAATGGATATGGATAAAAATTAAAATTAAATTAAAACAATAAAACAATTATTCTTTACAATATGTCTCTTTATCTACAAACTAAATACAGCTTCGAATATGATACACAGATCTAAGAAATTGTCATTTTCCCATAAAACTGTGTATAGTCAATGCGTAGGAAACCGGAGCCACCACCTTATGCGTTATCACGCTCTCTCTCTCTCTCTCTAGATTTCCCTCTCTCCTGCGACCTTCGGAAAGTTCTCTCCCCTTTGCTCCATTCGTATTAGGCGCCACGATTGGGCGCCAAATGACGGCGACCACGACTATAAGGGGTGCCGCTACCAGAGGGATGAAGATCGCGGCACGCGAAGGGTGAGGAAAGGGGAGATAGAGCGAGAGAATGAAAGAGAGAGACCGATGGGGAAAAGGGGATGAACGAAAGGGAACGAGAAAGACGGGGAATGTGTGGAGAGAGCAGAGGGGCGTGGCAAGATGAATGATCGCAAGACGCGGGAGTATTGATCTCGGGAACTGTACTCTCTCTCGACGGCGGAGTCTCTTTCTCTCTCTCTTCTTCGTATATATGGTATATCCTTCCCTCGCCCACCGCGATCTCCTCTCTTTCGCCCTTGCTTCTATCTCGAGTTCTCTCTCCCGAGGCTTCGCACCCCTGTACCGGGGGTTGGGTGCCACGGCGGTTGGGTTCAGGGTCATGCGTGCACCCATCTCTCTCTTTCTCTTTCCGTTCTTCCTTCCTTCCTCCGGCGAGGGAGAGGTCGTCCCCGTCTGGATCGAAGCCGAAGAACCTGAGGAAGACCCTTCTCTCGCCTCGATATATCCAGACTGCCTATACCGGCGACCAGTTCTGTGACCATCGAGACCTACGACATCTTCGTCGCTTGGTAGCATAATACAGAATCTTTCGCTAAACGTTCATCTTATATCCGCGAAATAGTAGCTTCCGCAAATATCGGAAATCCCAAGAGAAATTATTGTAAGTCAAGAATCGTTAATATAGGTTTATATCGCAGTTTTATATTCACGTTCGTATGTATTATGTATAAATCTGAAAGGATAATTTAATTTCGTTATAATTTAGTTAATCGATAATTATAATTCGTTACATCTTTGGAAAAATTTGTACAAGTGTAATTTAGTTTAATTATCGAGAATATGTACGCGTAAAATTGAAAAAGAGAAGCATGACAATGCCGCGCGTGCATTGTCGTGAAAATACTGTTATCATATTATTCCGATGAATATATACAAACGTTATTTTTTACAAAGCATCGAGTATATCGTGAATTGCCATAAGAGGAATTAACGCAGCCGCTGCTATTCGTTGTTAGTAATAACCGAAGCACGGGGAGAGTGAATGGAGAGCGAGTCCGACAAACGTGACAGTTTCACGAAAAGTAATTACTGCCCTCTTATTCCGCAGTTATTATACGATGAAACGGCATCCGAAAGGAAGCCATCCACCGAGCACCTTCATTATTTTTATAAAACGTAGAAATGTAGCTCAAGGATGTAGATTAATATTTTCTCCGTAGTTGGGCGCTTTGTAATGGAGATGGCATTTTATCGAACCGGCGATTACCATTTTAATTACAATCTTGTCATGTCATGCGACGCGAGCAATGATCTGGCTTGTATAATTTCCAGACGTTCTGAGAGAAAATAGACTCTCGTGTATGTATATATCATAAATTTTCGGTAAGTGATTTAAATACAGAGATTAAAATTAGTATAGGTTACACCTGTTCAATTCGTAATAGCTATAAATATGGGATTTATCCTATACTCCAATTATCGCGTTTAACAACACTATCGTCATAAAATGGAAAGATTAAATATTTTCGTACATTAGTAATATTCAACTCTTTGCGAATTTGCCGAAATTTTATGTAATGCAATTGTTGTTTTGATTGATTTTAATTTCTGCTTAGAAAGAAAATCGGTTTTATTAAGTTCGAAACTTACAACTCTGCGACATTGTTATGGCGTTCTACTTGATCGAATCTTTGAGCGTATTTACGGGAAAAAAATTGTTGAAGGAAGTAGCTTAGCATTACATTAGAATGTAGGTATTTCTTCCTCGCATGATTCGTGATTACCCGTGGAGGCACATAATCAGGAAGTACGCGGCAAATATTTCCCTTCCGCAGCGGCGCACGAAACTCGATGGGTGTCGCCACAATGTATCGTAATGACAGGTGGATACCAAGTACCGGGATAATCATAGGTTAAACGAAGAGCGGACAGTTGGCGAGCGAAAGTCCTCCACTCTCGCGAAGAGCGGAATACTTCTTTGCGCCGTTTGACTTCGGCATCGCGTTCTTTCCGCTGAAAAGCTCATATGTGTGTACGAAGTGTATCGATATGCAGCGGCTCGATGGTGGAACATTTATTATTCAGACGGCGTAGAGCGTATTTTCTCTCTCTCGCCCTTCCTGTATCGGCAAATGATAAAATAAAGTCGCTTTTGTAGTTACATTCGCGAATACCGACGACTCTAAGTCGTCATCGACAACGAGCTCGTCCGTCGACTTACGTCAATTTAGAAATAAGGTTTTTAGATCGTGGCGCTGCATGACTTATTCACGCGAGTCGTGTCGTAGCTCGTTGGTTATACCAGGCGCCTAATGTCCTTATATTAACGGTGTATAAGAGACAAACGTATATTTTACGAGGCACATGTAGAGATACGTGGCTGTACGATTATATTAGACGGCACGTGCACCTTCAAATACTGTACTTTTTTCCACATACGACAGGTATAAAACTTTCTCTGCATGATTATGTGTGCAAATTACACGCGACTCTGTCATACAATTAGAATCGTGCTAATTGCTACAAGTTTGCAGGACGGTCTCATTTATGCAATATTAATTGCATTCCGACGGTAGAGTCGTGACGTCAATCATCGCCATTCCGGTTGATCGAATTTCACGGTAACGTCTATATATGAGGTATTAATATCATTCCTAGAGAGACACGTTCGATCTTTTATTCGGAAAACATATTGCGCGCGATGGAAGGAAGATAGATTAAAAAAAAAAAAAAAAAAAAAAAAAATCCGGAATAACATGCACTCGTTCGTGATTAAATATGATAAGGAAGATATACGAAATTAATCTTGTTTAAAGATTTGACGATTATGGTATATAACGAAAACGTTGACAATATGAGAAAATTCGATATCAAATTATAATTACATATATAAAGCTAAATTTATAGTAAACAAAAAATTAAAACTTATAAATGTATACGCACACATACACACAAATACACACACATAAGCAGGAAATAAAATACGCAATAAAAAATAATTCTGCATTGCAGGATATTTCATATATGTTAAAAACTTTATACAGGTTTTCCTTCTATCCGCAACTTTTTCAATTTTGTGTTTATTGCATATATACGTTACAAACATATATATTATCTAATATATAGTAATATTGAAAGAGATGAAATCGATACAAGCGAGATTCGAATCGTAAATCGCTTCTACTTAAAAAATCATTTTACCACGTCTCGTAAAGTTATTATTTTTATATTAATGTAAACTTTCTCAATATAAAAATAATAAACGGGATACGAGGTATTAAGTCAATCTCTCCTTTAGTACGTATTTGATTGAATCGTTTTGTGCTATAAAACTCTTTTTAAAACTAAATAGTCCGTCAATCGATGCAATTGTCCTATATTTAAGAAATATATGAAAAATTGAAAATTTTTTTTACCAAATAAAGTTAATCGGAGTATTAAAGTTAAAAACGTTTATCAAACTCAGTTTAGCACTATATGTATAAAAATAGAATATATTTAGTATACATACATGCAAATAGCATATTTTCTAATGCTCTTTTAGCTTTTTAATGCGCTCTTAGCTATAAAAATATTTATCACACTGTTTAAATTTTAATTGCAACTACAATGTTCTTCAATTATAAAATCGTAGCTTATTGATTGTGCTTGTATAACCGGTATTGGCATTTGTTTATCTTTCGAAAACTGTTCTGATAGTTCATTAAAAACGAGAGTAAACGAGATAAAACAACATTTTATGAAATCAATTATTTTGATTGAGTATTAGATAAAATTGAAATTTGTTCGTTCGCGAAAAATGGAAGCATAATATATTATAATTTTTATTACAGTTTTTTAAATATATTATAATATTAAAGAATGATGGCTGTTTTTTGTAACTTTTATTTTTTACTGTATCGTCAGATTCGAGATATTTTATGCACAATCTTCGAATTTTCATTATTTGTTATATATCTAGATTGATAATTACATTTTTCCATTATGGAGAACACAAAAAGAACAACACGTTACGTCTCATATTTTAACAATTCGAGCTTATCGATTTTATTTCAACCTGGAGGTCCATCTGTCCCGAAATGATCATAATATATTTTATTAAATGCAGTATAAATGTGTAATTGATGAATGAATAATTAAATTCGCAATTCTAAAAAAATGGAAATATTGAAATATTATATAACATATTATACATATGTGCCTCAAACAAAAGCGGTCAAGTTTAATTATAAAAAAAGAAGTATTTCTCTCTATATATATCGAGCTTTGTGACCACGAAACATTTCACAGCGGCTCTTCTCTATTTTTCTCTCACAGAAACTTTTGGCGAGATTCTCGAGAAAAAAAATAAATAAAAATAAATAAAAAATAAAAAAGTCAAAAGAGAGGAAAGGAGGGTGGTTTTTTCTCCCCCAAGTCTCGGGAATTCCTGCGTGGGACTGCCGTGCTCTCCCACCGCGTCCCTCGTGTACCACCCAACGTTCGTCGGCATGGACGAAGGCAGCAGGACGAAGGACGAAAGGAAGAAGAAAAGTGTAAGGAAGGCGCGCGGAGATAGATCAATAACAAACCATTATGGACCCTCCGGGACTGCGAAGCGAACGTCGAGACGATTCGACGCGTGTTTCTCTTTCGTAATGCCCGACTTTACTCGCGAGTTATCTCACCACGCTAATTACGTAACTTATTTTCGCCAATGAGCACAAGGATGGAACAAAACGAGCAACTAGTTTAATTAGATTACATGATTAATAATAAACAAGGAAGTTGACAAATATGAACAAAATGATGATGGTTGTTTTTTGTCATTTTTATTTTCTATACCGTATCGTCAGATTCGAGATATTTTTTGCACAATCTTCGAATTTTCATTATTTGTTATATATCTAGATTGATAATTACATTTTTCCATTATGGAGAAAGATAAAAATATCTAAGAGAGTCAATTTCCTTCAAGATTATGTCCGCAAGAATCTATTTAGTTCCTGAAATTCTTGGAATTACGCTGAAAAAAGGTTCGATAAATTATCGATTAACGTCGTGTTGTAAAAGAATAAAAGTTGTCTGGCTGTCATTACGAATGCCCCACCATTATTCCGCGAAACGAGTAATCAATCGTGACTTTTCTATTGCCGTTCCGTTCGCCGAATTATCCTAACTATACGTACATATAAAAGCGAAAGGTCTTACTAGGAATGGATAATCTCTTCTGTTTCATGTCGAGGGCAAGTGGAAAGAGCTTCTTCAGGTATATCCACATAACGGCGAGCGCCACGAGCACCACGAAACATATTCTACGCCGTATTTCGGGCGCGCACTCTCGAATCACGCACACATCACATTTTCCGCGAATCGATCCGCGCACGTATTGCACGACGAAGATCACTCATTTCAAGCTGAAGGATAGACAGCCGAACGATCACTTTAGCGGTGGATGAGGAGCGGTGACGTGACAACTGTACGCGAAATTCCATCGAAGGTCGCGCGATCAATGACATTTAAAATCTACCCCCAGCGGGGAGAGAGAGAGAGAGAGAGAGAGAGAAAAGAGAGAGATGGCCCAGTTCTTTAATGAAAGGGGGAACTTGTTGATGGTAGATCGAATTTATCTCGAAAAAATCTCGTATTGGCCGGTAACGAAATCGGTGGGTCTCGCGTGGCGGAAAGTGTCGGTGAAACCGGATGCTGGGGATCTCTCGGAGCCGGCATTTTCCGACATCATTTGGCCAAAACGGCCATGCGTGAGCCGGTGAAACACATCTCTCGTCTGCCGCTCGACGTACCTTTTGCGAATTTTAGAAACGTAGAACGAGAGATCTCAGGTCATCTTTAAGGAGATCCCTTCCGTGAGCTATATCGTTCGCACTAGTATTTCACAGGAATTTCTCCCTACGACGTCGCGATGTCAGCCATGCTGAACCGAAATTCTCGTCCACGAGCACCGGGCGCAGTCTTGAGACGACGACTCCACTTCGACATCGCGGATCCGGCGACCGAATTTTTTCGAGTACAGATATTCGTCGTGGATGACAAATTTATCGAAACCTTGCGTTTTCTCCGATCTGCGCAACCGATCTTCTCGATATAATTTAATTCACGCATGATTTCATCCGAAATTACACGCGTCACTATCCATTAGTTACAGGAATTCTCGTGTCGTGTCTAATGTTGAACTTTTCCACTTATCCTCGAACGTTCTCCCAATTACGACGACGACGAGTGTCGTGTCGGCCGAATTTCCACGAACACTTCGCGGATTCCAGTCGCGACACGCCGGTAGGACGAGTATACTCGACGACGACAAGGTTCGCGATTCGCGCGTGTTGCTCGTTTCTCATCACCCCGGCGAGTGGAGAAAAGACAAAAAACGAGAGAATCCCACACACGACCATCGCACACTTTTCACGCGCACTTTACCGATTTTCACGACTCGGTTCTGTTCTCTCTCCCGGCGAAGAGCCGTCGAGCCGAGACTAGACGACGACGACGACGACGACGACTGACGATGACGATGACGACGACGACGACGACGACGAAGACGAGGTCGAGGATGGCAAACCGGACATTTTGTAATACAAAAGAATGCGACCCTACCAACTAATAAATCCGCTTTTAACGTGGCGGCCCGACGTACACGCCGGGTTCTTGCCGGCTCCACCAAAGGCACGGTCGCTCTCTGCGTGTCGATGCCCCCCACCGCACCCCCCGCCCCCCTCCGCCTCCTGCGCACCATCCCCCGCTGCCCCCCAGGGGCGGATGGTAGCGACGCAGAGCGCCGTCGCCGCCGTCCGGAGCTGACGGGGGCGCCACCGAGCGGTACCGACGCCGACGCCCGCGACCGATCGATAGCCGCGACCGACGACGAAGATGAGAACGACGTACAATTCCCGACGATGTACGTGTTCCTGACCCCGTGGACGAGCTCCTTCCGGACAGTTTTTGGCGAATAAGGGAGAACGATTTAAGGAAATCGGTCGTGGGATTCGATCGGGGAGGATCGCATGTGAAATCGAGGACTGCGACACGAGAAAAATTCGATTTCAGTGTTTTTCCGGTCGCGATTTTTAATCTCGCTCGCGATTTATGTGTAGTTCTAAGCGAGAAAGATAGGATCCGCTATATTCCAGAGAGGGAGAGAAAGAAAGAATACGAACTCTCATTTAAGAGTTAAAATAATATTTATGAATAAAATAAAGATTGACATATACATATATAATAATGCAGAAAAAATTGTATACCGTATAAAAGTAGAATATATATCTCTGTTCTTCGTTTTTCAGTTATGTCTTTTAATATTCTCAATGCAAACTGCATGCATTTCGTTTTTGGAATAAAAATTTTTATGTATTTTATCAATATTGTAGCACCATATATATTTAATATATTAGACAATTCGTGTATTTCTCGCAGAGAAAATTTTCTATATATTTTTATAAACGAACTAAAAAAAAAAAAAAAAAAAAAAAGAAGCGTATTACTATTTTTAAAAAACTGTATGTACGTAATTGATCTAGAATTAATATTTTTCCTTCAGATTTGAAACAATTAATCCTAATTGCTAATGAAATATTAATAACATCGTGGCGCACAATGTACAATTGTTCTATAAAAATATACCTCGGTTTCACGCGGAATTTAAATCTGAATTAAACCAGTGAACAGCGCGTTATATCGGGACTTCCTTCTCTTACTCGACAGTATACGCATTGCGAATAACGCAAACCGGACGAAGGAAGTAGGGGAGGGCATACACAAGGAGACGAAAGAGGAGAAAGAGAAGAGCGAGGGAGGGTATAGAGAAAAGAGCTAAGGGAGCGCGAAAATACGAGTGCGTGCGTGCGTGCGTGTGTACCGAGCGGAAAAGAAGCGTATAGTACGAGAGCGGAAAGATCGTGGTGAGCGTGGACGGAAAGACTGACAGAAAGAGCGAGAAAGAGAGAGATCGAGAGGGGAATGGAAAGAGGAAAGAGAACGTTAGATAAGAAAAGTCATCCGGTCACTGTGCGTGCCGCGCTATACCGTCATTCATTGATTGCATCGTACGCGGAGAACGTTGTACGCTCTACGCCGTTAATACGGATAGCGGAGCGCGCGAGTGTGAAAGAGAGAACAGAAATGCCGGAGGAGAGGAAGATAGACAGCGGGGGCGGAGGACATAAAGTATGAGAAAAGTACGCTCGCTCGCGATTACATACATCCGTCTCATTCTCCCCTGTTGCGGCGTCTTTTTTCGCTCGCATTTTTATTTCTCCTTTCTTTCATTCCGCGTTCGTTCCTCGCGTCGCTCCGTCAATTGGAAGCTCGCTTTATCGAACGGCCGTACTTCGCTTTCGTGACGGTGATTGACCGCGGATGTATTATCACGTATAGTAACGACGATTAACTGTGGCGACTATATCAGATGTAATAACGATATATTTAAGAGGGTACAGCGGTTGATCGAGAATCGAGAATTGTGTGTTGAGGTTGGACTCAATTTTTCATTATTAGAGACGCGTTGCTGAATATTTTTCCAAGTATTTAATGAATATATAAGAAAGAAATATATGTATATGAGATGATATATAATTATGATATGTATACATAATAATTTTTCCTAAGTAAATTATCGGTATCGAAATATATTATTTTAAGCTCTTTTGCGATATCAATTTAATTATCAAATCCCATAAAATATTTCCAAAGTGTGTAATCATGTTCGATGCGTAGATATTTTTATCATTTATAATAACATATAAAACTGACAAATTTAATACTTTCGGAAATATTAAATGTCAATTTATTGTTATGACATAAAAAATATGACTAAAAATTATATGGATAAAAAAAATGTGGGCGCTGTGAAAGAAAAGAAGGTAAATGTGAAATAATTTTTTTGAATGAGCAGCAATCTTTTTGATATATCGAGCAACTCCCTTGTATGAGAAAAATGCGTGACGTCACACACGTGCTTGCGTAACAACGACAAACATTCAGGAAAATTTAAAAAAAAAAATGAAAGAGATGGAGTGAGAGACGGAGTGAGAGATAAGTCATTATGGTCAATGTGCGTGGCCACGTCACACACGCCAGACAGTCAGTCATTCATTGATAGTATCATAGTATAGTCTGAGCGTACACGTTGCGCAGCTCGCGGCACGGCACGCACGTAAGTTTGCGTGGTAAGTCACGGGCGGAAAGAGACGTGACGACTACAACGTGCGCAATGTGGGAGGAGGAGAAGCACGGGAACGATCGAAGACAAAAGAGAAAGTACTCGGTATGTATATACGGTAAGAATGAATATCGTACGTAGAGCCCGTGTATATGTGTGTGTGTGGATTAAGTGCCTCGAGATATCCCGTAGCGTTTTTTCTTCTTTTTTTTTGTTTTAATACTGATATAGTAAGACGAAGTTAAACGGGACTGGACGAGGAAATTCGAAAGACGGGTCGAAAAGACCCGAGTGTACAACCGCGACGGATGTAGTGTTCTAAAAGTAGTCGCCGTGTAACTAGCCTCGAGATGCGTAGAGAACGTGTGTATAACGAAACAGTGTAATGAAATACTATTAGCAGCGTGCTTTGATCTTACGAAGAATACTAATTTAGAACTGGTCTCTTTAAATTTAAACCTCGCTCTGTCGCAACATTTATCAAGCATTTTTATCAGACTGAGCAGACTTTTCAATTAAAGCCTAGATTATTTGTTAAAAAGTCAAATAAGGTATTCAGCGATAGGATACTAAATAGAATGAAAGCTTGAGAATGTATTTTTCATGTCATAGTAAAAATTTAAAAAATAGCCTTTTGTCGAATTCAAGAAATAGAATAATAAATAATTTACTTTTCTTTTGATATTGGAATAAATTCCGGCGTTCAAAAGACTCTACGAGAGACATCACAATTAGAAAAATGTACAGTTAAAATTGCAAAAAAATTATTTAATGTATTTTATCATGTTACAGCTATGGCATGAAGAATTTGGAATATGTATTATGTGTGTATGATAGAACATTTTTAATAAAATGATGTCTATATTGAAATCTTGTACACATGTTGGTTATATAAGAGAGCATGACCTCTCGCGATTTACAATAGTTTGCCGATTTATTGCATAAAGGATGTTCATGGCAACGAACGATATACCATGCTTGGACAAGTATAACGTGTTTATAACAAGCCGGAAGGAAGAGAAGCGGAAACTGAAAGACAGAGGCGGAAAATACGGACGGTATGACTTCGATGCGCGTATTAGTATACAAGAAAGAAACGAGCGGAAAAAGCAGAAAAATCGCAACTCATGCAACTTATCACTCGCGATGCATAAACGTGCGTTTGCGAAACGTTTTACGTGTGTTCGTTGTATAAAAATATTTCTATCCTGAAAAATCGTGTTGATTCTTTTCCATCTGGCGGTCTAAAATTAGACAACGATATGCCAAGTGTATACATTCCTGTCTCTATTTTTAAAACATCAAACAATGTTTATAGTGAATTATAATTGTTATGATTGATCAAGGTTTGACTCAAATCTCAAAACTATTATTCTACGTATAATGCGCGCGAAATACTATGAATAAACAGATATAATAATTAATGTTTTGAATTAATTGTACATCATATGGTAAAATTATATATTGTAAACTCATAATATTATTGTATTTCTCTCTCTCTCTCTCTCTCTCTCTCTCTCTCTCTCTCTCCTTTTCTTTCTCCCTCTCTCTTAATTTGTTTGAATTCTATCGTACATTTTGTACAATTATTTCACGTTGAATTGAAAATATTAATTATTGTATATAGTAATTTATAATATATCCATAATCAGAAATTGGCATAGAAAAATTAAAGTGAATGTAAAAAAAACATGAAAACTTTTTTTATTACAATCAATCTTAATCACAAAATTAGGGAATCACGCGATAGCGGACGAGCTGGTTGGTCGGTTAGGCGGATAAAAACGCGGGAGAAGACGCGAGTTAGGAGAAATGTTGCTCTAATTAAGCGACGTAAGTTTATTAAACCCCGGGCTTAAAATAGCGGACGGCGCATTATCCAGGAATGTAAGGGCAGTCCGGTTTTATTGCCGGTCGAGCCCTAAGATTAACTAGCACGAGCCATTTTACTCGGGTCTTGCCTGGAGAATCGTTCGGAGTTATTCGTCAGAAACAATGTGCTCTCATTGAGGAGCCGGGAAACGCGACGTAAAATTGATACCGCGGTCCTGTCTCTCGCGTGAAAGGCGAAAAATTAGGACCGAACGATCGATCGGCGCGCGGTCGCGTCGGACGCCATTTATTCGGCGGCGCGTAAGATGGATGTATATATTCGCGAGAAAATGGGGGTAGCGCCTAAGAAACGATCGATTACCAGTCGTGTCTGAAATTAGGTTGACCGAAGAACCACTAGAAATATCGGAGCGAAGACTCTTCTTGAAGCGTGAGAGAGAAAACAACGCGATAGAAACGCAATTTCGACAATGTACGAGAGATATTTCAAACCGACCTTCTCTTCAATGAAAGAAAAATTAATTCTTTTGAGATATCACAATATCGTAAGCTTGTTGCGGTCTTCTAACGGAGACATACGGTCCTTAATGCAGAGCGATTCATTGAACGTTATATAAATGTGAATATTCATTTCGTAAAATTTTAAAAGAACATTTATTTATTTATTAATAAGCTTTATTTTATTTATTGCGTACACCAAGTTCATGTAATTTGGAATATAAAAATCTATTATACAAAACAAATATACAACAAATTGTAATTCTACTGATTCTTCGACCAATTTGGAGTTAATCTTTTCTAACAAAAATATTGAAATATATAAATTGGTTTTTCAGTTCTAGATAATTAAACCGTTTCTGCAAAAAAATCTAGCAATATAAATAAATAACATAACAAATAATAAAACTTCATTCTTTTTGTTTAATTTTAAATGGATTTTATATTTATATGTATATAAATTTGATTTTGTTAAGATATTTCATACATATAAGATACTTTAAAGATTTAAAAAGATATGAAAAGATATGAAGAGTTTAGTTCAATTTTTGATAAAGAATATTAATTTTGAATTATATAATAAGACTTTGCACGTGAATAAAAAATATGTTACATATTTCCGAATAAAAATATGAATGTTGAAATTTGAAATAAAAGAGATTTAGAGTGTCTCTTGTCTCAATTTTCTCAAGAGTCATAAAAATAAAAAAAAGTATTCAGAGAATCTCTTGTTCTAATTCTTTCGAAGCGTTTCTCTTCAAAATGAAAGAAGGATAAACGGGGATATTGCACTTTTTTTTATTTACGTATACTTCAATCAAGTGTTGAATCGACGTTGACGATGCGAAGTCGAGAGGTATCAACGTGGAAGTTGCACACGATCGCGAGGGTCAGGATTAAATATAACTGTGCTCGGGCTATTTATAAAGATTAACTTGTTGGCGAGATAACGAAGGAGAAGATGGAGACAACGGCGCTAAATTGTCGCAACAATTGCGCGGGAACCGACGCCGCGGATTCCGGGGCGGCCGTTTCTCGTGCCACTTTGAGCTTCGGCCTCATTCTCGTCTCAGTCGTCAATCGTACATATTTCAAGAAAAAATAACCGATTATTATATGTATAATCAATCAATTATCAAATATTGTATGCCGTTTAACGTTTTACATTTCAATTATAATTCAACGTTAAATCATGTCTTTCGCGATTATTACAATAAAATTTTCAACTTTTCACGCTGATTTTGAAAGATGAATTAATTTATGTAAATATTTTATTTTTATAATTTATTATGCCATTTCTCTTACGGTAAGAATGTCATTCGTGAATTTTATTATTCTCTTGTCTGATTAAAATATTTTTAGATGTGGAAGAATATATATATATATATATATATATATGTAGGATAATTAAAAATAAATTCAGCACGATAAAAGATTGCAGAAAAAATGAACTCATTTAAATTTTAAATCAGATTTTAATATAATATATATGTACCTATATTCGCACTATATAATAGCAATATCTCAAATGAGGAGCAATAACTCATAAAAGCAAAAAATCACATATAAAATCCCTATAGAATCATATAATAAATTTTTCATCTCAAGATTTATCCGTTTACGTTTGAAACTACAGAGAGAATAACTTTGTACCGTTAACATATAATATATAAATTGCAGTCTTACGCATCGTATGAAGAATTTTGGCGCTAGTAAATGGCCTACACATCGCCCACGAAGATATGAGAATTGAAAGAAAATATGAAAATGTTTGTCGATAAGCAGCGGTTCTCCGACACTATACTTTATTACTTATGAAATATATGACAGAGCGGGCAGAAACACCATAACGGAAGTTCGTTGTACCTGGAAAGCGCGTTCCACGGCGACACTCGGAGAACACAGAGTGCAGTCTGGAATTTTATTTACACTAGGCATTCGTACACGTGGACTGTTTGCAGCGTGCAGGCGGGATCCACGTCCGCGTTCCCAAAAAGACGGAAAGAATGTTAGGCCCATCCATTCAGAAAGGCCGGTTAGCGCGTTTACGCGGCGCTGCCTAATCGACCAACCAGCCCAAAAGCAGAAAAACAGACAAGAACAAAGCGGAACCGCTAAAGAAGATTAAATAAGATTGATTTTTTGTATATACCAAAGAGAGTGAGATTTTTACTTATTTCAAATTTCCTATATAATATTAACTTTAAAGAAGAAAAATATTAAAAAATAATAGTCTAATTTGTATTGAAATATCGCTGTTTATCGATAATATACATGCCAATATAAATTAACAATATAATTTATAATAAATAAATTCATAATATAATCAACAATATAATTTATATACGTTTATTCATACATATACATATGTATACGTATATCTTGCACGTCGTGAGAAAGAAAAAAAGAGCGTACACGCGGAAAGTAAAGATATGTTACGACATATTCCGCGTCATTATCTTATTCCCCCCTGAGAGCACCTGATAACACACCGGTTACATATATGCGTCTACGACGCATTCGCCTCTTATTCAGATTAGGAGAATCGCACCGTTTGTTTCTGATCTTCATTTTTTTAAAGATCTAATTAATGGAATTATTGGTTGCTTCTCGAACACAAGTTATACGTATATATAATTTGAAACTGTCTTGTAGGTATTGGCTTTTCTTGCAAATATCGCGGATGCAATAAAAAATCACAAAAATTAAAGAATACTAACTAATGTTACATAACTAATATTGTCTAATTCATCTGTAATTTGGAGAAACAAATCTGAAATTTGCAGGATATGTTCGATTGAATCTGTGTCAAACAGAAAGGAATGTCGCAGATCGTAAATTATCCACGAGGGAATGCCGTTGGTATACTCCATGGAGAGGGAGAGGGTTTACGCGGCTCGACGGTTTTAGTCCGTAAACGTTTAAACGTCGAGGCGCACCTTTGATCCGGCGTTCGCTTTGAAGCGCGAATGAGCGACTGAATGCGAAGGTGGGGAAGCGCGTCGATTGTGCAGGGCGGATGTCCCAGTGCCCTTGTACGCGATGGAAAATTAGCGAAATTGTTTTTTTCTCTTTTTTTCTTTCTCCGGTCGAAAAAGGGAGGGGAAGACCACCATGTAGTGGCGGTGGTTTTCCGTCGAATGTTACGTGAAGGCCGTATATATGAAAGAGGGAAAGGAAGAAAGAAAGAGAGATCAACAGGGATGGTCGGAGAACATGGAGGGTACGTTTACATCGAGCTTTTCCGTTTCCGGAATATCCATCGATCCCTCTGTCAGCGGTTCTCGTAACCCAATCAAAACTTTCCCCTTCGAAGCTTACCTATCCTGCTCCCGTCGATCAGGTAAAGTACATCGTATACGTAATACGCGGTTTCGATGTACTCCGCAAAGATCTACGCGAAATCTCGAATTCTATGAATTTATAATGACCGATGAAAATGTCACTTGGTGAACGGAGAAGCTGACAACGTGGAATTTCTGGCGAAGTCGCTTCTACCCTCTTTCACGATTCACGATGCACTTTACGGAGAATGCAAATTATATTAGCGTATCTATATCTTTTTAATTTACTTTTAAACTTAATCAATAGTTTCACAAGTATATGTTTACTTTTAATATATATTTAATATAAAATAAATTTACCGTTTTTTTTTTAATATTTTTAAAAGAGTGGTCGACGCCAATATTTGTAATGTTTAATTTGAATGTGTATAACATTGTATAAAATCAAGATAAATGCGTGACAATAAAAGCTTTTCTTTTTTAAAGAAAATTGAGAAAATATTTATCATTTTCATTTATTTATTCCTATCTATTTATAATTGTAATTATTTTTCTCGATCTCTCTTTGGTTTCATTCTCTCTTATATTGAGTTTATTTTTATCCGATTATTGCATGTAAAATATAACAGATAAAACACGAGAAAGAGAGAATTATGACCTTTTCGTGCTAGAAAATTTCACAGCAGAGTGTGAGATTATACGGTATCGCGAGCGATTCGAGAGACAATGACATCGGCATGATTCCTAAACGGGCGCTTCTAGAAACAGACAGAAGGAGAGATGCAATGTCATCGGCGTTCTTCCCGGAGATCGGTTCACGCGACAGAACGCGGAAGCGTTTCTACCAGAAAGGACCCATGTTCCCTGCTACTTGTCATCGCTCTCGTACGTCCGATCGCGGATCGCGATCATTTCTTGTTCGTGGTCTTTCTTACGAAGAACTACTCGAAAGGAGTAGAACAGGATATACTTCGCCCGAGGAGGAGCAAAATGTTATCTGTACTAAATACGCTTCGATGAGCCTCCAACTGTTCGCGAACAAATGGCAAAAATGCAGAACACGTATTTTAAATTTATTTCGCAAATATATACAGAATCTCTTAGGATATATCTTAGAATTGCTTTACTACTTCCTTCGTTCAAAGGCTATTGAATTAATATTTGCACCGAATATTCCCTTATAGAAATAAATCCGAATGAGCATCATTTAGTTAAGCAATTTTTTTAAGTCTAATTATAAAATAAAAATATATGTTTATAATTTCCATTTTCGTTAAAGAAGCATATTTTACGTCAAACATCGCGTTTCTATCGCGCATAGTAAACAAGAAAATTATTTTATTTATATATTCTGTTTAAATTCATCTAATTGTAAAATTAAAACTAATTTTCGATTCGACAAATTCCTATAAGATTTGCCCAGAAAATTCTATAATTTTTAAATTATTCACACCTATATATGTAAAACAATACGAACGAGTAGAAAGAAGTATCGTTCGATTGACCGGCGTATAAAATAATGACAAAATAATTCTGTACCGAGAAAGAGAGAAGCGAGGATGCGAAAAGAAAGGAGTGAAGATATGGAAGGCAGACAGGGATGGACGGAAGCCGAAGCTGTTTCTCCTTGCTCGTTAGTCACGGTTTCGTCTTTATGAATGGGTTCGCTCTCGTAGCTTTACGAGAAATCGTACTATCTTCACTACCGACGGCCTCTATCCTTTCTCTCCGTCCCTCTTCGCAACAGGGTGTCGGGCAGCGTCCTTCTTCGAGGTTCGCGTCGCGCTATTACAGTCAGAATGGAAGACGGCCGCGAATCGATATTTCTCTCACAGTGTGCTCGTCGTCGTCGACCCCGGGCTGCTCTCGAGAGAACGAATTCGGGATGCTGCCGCCAATATTGTGCGAAAAAGCCGCGAGCTAGACGAGACACGGATCGAATACAGGGCGAATAGAATCGGAATATGTCGATATAATTAATTCGATAACGAAGGAATTAGTTTTAAATCAATTATCGGGATTTAGTTCTATATACGAAGTATTTCCGTATATATATTCCACGCGATAAAGCAAATTACGGCGCGTTCGACACGAAATCTGTTCTGATTTTCGTTTCATTTAACGATGAATATAAGGGAAAACTACATTTCAGGAAATTCTAATTCAATATCAGGTGATCGAATTTAGCAAGAAGTGTGGCGATAAAATTGAAAATGTGATTAGTTTTAAGAAAAATGGATTAATGTAACACAAAATGCATATACATACTAATTCCTTTCAGATTTGTTCCATAATATCTTGTATCGTGCGTTTCTCTCGCAAGGGCGCGGTCAACACCGAATTTCACTTCGTCGGTCATATATATATAAATCGCGAACGTATATAAATGAAAGAGTAAGATATTTTAAATATTCTTCAAATTAATCTTATATCAAATGCTTTACACAATTTTGAGGAAGAAATAAATTTTTTTGTTTTCTTCTAATTACTTTGAGCCGTACGAATTGGTTTTAACCATGTAAAAAAATGCCAATATCTATTTCGAAACTTTTAAACGAGGTTTATTACAATTATATATAAATCTAAATATTGAAAATCGAATACTCGTGTAAAAAAATAAAGACACACAATTATATGTTAGCTACAGATCCCTTTTTTCTAACTAAACGTAATAATAAACTGCTAAAATGTATTAACAACATTTACAAGATTATACATCTGACAAGAATTAACATTCGTCATATTAAATTTTTCACGTATAAAATAAAATTAAAAAAAATTTATTCATATTGAATCATATCGCGAGGATTAATGTAGGATTTCTGAAAGGAAAAAGGAAGAAGTATTTATCGTTTGTATCGTCTACTTCGATGTCGAAGCCACTTGTGCCTGTTAGGAGGCTCGCGCGTCCTCTAGAACGAGAAGACGTAAAAAGGATGAACCCGAGAGAAAGAAGGGGAGAGTAAATCGGGGAAGAGAAACGGAGAGAAGAGGAGAGGGTGGAAGACTCTGGTTGGACCGCGGGAGGAGATGAAGGAGAGATTGGAATGGTATTCGAGGAATGTCATGTAATAATCGGCCGCCATTCGATCGTCCGTTTCGACGAGAGGCGGCGCCACCTCTTGGCTCGGCTCGATTCAACCGTGACGCTGATGGACCACCAAATCGACCATATTGACATACCCTAGTTTTTATATTTAATTCGAAATCGTTCCTATTGAACCAGTTCGGAAACGAGACACCTACGCTTACTTTACGAAAAAAATATAGTTGCGTATTATATAACAGAATACAATTTACAAATGTTTTTATATTTATAAGCATTTTTCTAAGTTGCCGAACGTTATATTTGAAAATTATAAATTTAATAAAATTCTATTTTCACACATATATATGTATAGAAATGTTTAATAATTAAAAAACTAAACTACTGTGTTATTAGTTTTTATAGCTACTTCGTAAAGTGAAATTTCTTTAAATCACGGTTAGCTTAAACTAACTTGTACGAACGGACTTTAAGCAAACATAACAATTAACTTGCTTTTCATTTGTGTTAAAAATAGTTTCTGAAAAGATTAAAACAGGTGTCGACCATGATAACGATCCACCGCGAGATTCCAAGATAAATAAAAAGCGAGAGAAGAGAAAGAAGTGTACAAACGCGTCGCGAAGTTCGTCGTCTCGAAAGGGTGGCAAGAGTCCGGTTTTGCGATACGGCGGGATGTCTACTCCGCATATTTAGCTAGTCTCGAATGCGAATTTAATAAGGTGAATAAATCATTTTAATGTAACGCGCCCATACGTGGGTACAGGAAGGGCGACGGCCGACAACGAATAGAATAGAAAAGGCTGACATAGGCGGGAAAAGAAGAGAAAGAAAGGAGAGAAAAAGGGAAAGAGAGTAGGAAAAGAAAGAGGGAAGAAAACTGGTATTTTTGCGTTCGAGCACGTCAAGGGGTGCGTTTTGTGTTGCGATTATAAAAGCCGAGGTAACCCGCCTCGCTCCTGCGTCTAGACGACGTCGTAGTCTTCCTATCAAAAACAGACCACCGAACCGAAAAGGCTGAAAGGGCAAGGAACTTCACGCAATGCCAAGAAATTAAAGTTTCTTTATACATCCGCCTATACTCGTTCTATACCCCATATACTTCGTCCCCCCCCCCTTCTTCATGTCTGTCGCCCCTCTTATCCGTCCTCATGTCCGGTCGGATAAAGTCGACGTTACGCGGTGGAAAGAAAGAGATATCCCATCCGACGAGACGTTTGAAAGAGGAGCATATATAAAAACTTCATGAATCATATTAAGAAATATTTCGTAAATTAAAATCATGTAGAAACGAGCGAGACAAGATCTCGCGTTGTATAATGATCTCTCGTTGTTGAAAGTCACAATTGATTTTATATCGATTTGTTATCCTATTTTATGGTGACATTTTTTTTACAATTATTCCTTGTGATTTTTGTAAGAAAAGTTCTGCTCAAATATAATTCAATAAATTATCGATTCGTAAAGAATCTATGGAAGTAAAATTAATTGAATCTCTAGAAACGATTTTTTTTTTAAACTTGTTTAAAAATTTTGTCAGAACAAACGAGAAATATAAAAACGCGAACGCTAAAAAAGACTAAAGAAGTAAATGACAATTTCGTTGGAAGGATGCAAAACAAAAGTCATCGATGCCCGAGAAACGTCTAATGTAGTAGCTGTCACGGCCAGTTACCAAATAATTTGCATAATCGCGATCGATTGTCGACAGTTACCATGGCTGCCATATAGTCATTGCCGCACAGTACCATCGAAAAATCCCATAAATTTTCATCCAAATTAAGACATCCCGGCAATTTAAATAATGTACAATTGTACAAAATAAACAATCAAAAATGAGATCGGTAATTTTTAAATAAATTTGTATTATTAATATAATTTTTATTTTTCGCTAAAGTAAAATTTTCTTTTCGTCATATATTTGATGCTTTCAGATATCAACCGCGGAATAAAAAATGTCCACTGTTAATTTAATAAAGTACACAGAGAGAATTTTCTCTCAAAATTTACTCTGAAAATCATGGTAATCGTGAGACAATATAATGCTGAAGAATTTTGTAAGAGTTTCTCTGATTAATATTTACCATAAAAAATATTAATATCTACCACAATAAGATATAAAATAGATTCAATTAATTTTACCATATTACATAGTAAAATTTATGTATACATATTAATATTTTTTATTGTGGTAAATATGAATCAGAGAAACTCTTTTATAAAACTCTTCCAATACCATATTGTCCCACGATTATCATAATTTTTAGGGTAAATTCTAATAAAAAATTCTCTCCGTATATTAGTTTTGACATGAGCATTTCCTAGTATGAGATACACTCATCTATATAATTATATTACATTATATATGAGCGTAGAAATAAAGTTTAGTAGCATTAAATGATTAACGATTGACTCGCAAACGCAATGCCTGTTCTAAATACGAGGAAAAACATCCCGATCTAGATCCGGGCGTGCTCGGGCATCGGAAAAGGTTACTGATCCGAATATATATATACTTCTATCTAGACACGCTTATGTAGAAATATAAGCGGAGCGAAGTTGATAAACGGTCTCTGGAATGTAAGATAAAGGCAGACTAGGACCAGCTCTCGGTCGGCGACGACGGAGAGAAGATACTCGCGAGGATGACGCAAAGAGAAACGGAGAAGGAGAGGATAAATACGACCGGGAGAGAGATAAATACGCGCGTGTGCGCGTGTCTCGAGCGGAACGAACTGGAGTAATTGTCGTTCATTATATTATGCATAATCGTGGGATGAATTATTCGCGCTGTCCGCGGAGTTCGCGAAATTCGCTCTCTTCGGATGCCTTTGACTTCTCTTTCGAATTTCATCTCCCCTTCGAGGAGAGATTCTCGGGATTCGCCGTAGACTCTGGCACCGGGAAAATCGTCGACCTGGTACGGCCCTACTTACGACAGATGGCACTCGCAAATAGACGATAGAAGAGGAAGACCCGGAGATCAGTAACCCCGATAGAGGAAGGAACCGCGCTAACTGCGCCGTTTTCTTTAATCTTTCGAGATGCCGCCACTCTTCGTGACTCCGACTTTTTCGCCTGAACCTAAGTCTCTCGAATACGATATTTTAGTCGGCACGATTATTACGCGTTTTCAGTTATAAATGGCACATGTGTCTTGTTAAATCAATTATACTCACGATTCCAGTTTTTATCTCTAATCTATGACATCGTCGCAACTGTCGGTCGTAAAGACGACATTATAGAAAATATATAATCATGTCATTTTTTCGTTTAGTTAATAATCGCGTCCCACTGCGACAATTATAAATTATAAAACGTTTATCATATCGTTGTCAACGATCGATATCACTTAATAGCGTCATTCAAGATCTTTGTTCATAAAGTTGCATTTCTTGATCATAAATTTTTAATAAATATTAAAATGTCTCATTGTCAGTTAAGGGGTGTGTCTGTTTTATCGACAAATATTATTTTTATTTAATTCTTTATTGGCTATACAGAATGAAAAATCCTTTACTATATATGTATAGGTATGAAAAAAAACCAAGAAAGTTAAATAATTAGTTTCCTTATTGGTTAGAAGACCGAGAAGAAAATAATTATTTAGCTTTCTTGTTAATTTTTATATATATTTTATATATATAGTAACCTAGATTTGTTATTATGAATACTTTAATTCTAGTAAAAGATTTTTCATTCTGTATAGTGTAAAGAATTACATGAAAATAATATTTATCGATAACAGACAGTCAGCATCCCCTTAATAAGTTACATAAGTTTGATAGATTTATATTTTAAAAATGATTCCTACATTTAATGTTGAATAGAAAAAGAAAACAATCACAAAGATGTAAGATGCATCTGGCACTGTAGCATTCAATATTCATCTCTATTCGATTCTTAAGACTATAATTTAAAAAATCTAGATATATGAACAACGGTGCGACGTCTTTCTCATGTGTCATTCAAATGTCAATTTCCACGATAACATTCGAATACTCGACTTGGAATTATTTGTATCAATCAATAGCGTATAAAAATCGAGTGTATCGGCGCCTTTATGCGAAATCTCTCGAGATCGTTATCAATCCGGCGCCACCGCGCGTGTCGCGGTTGATAACGTCCCAAGAACTCATGATACCGAATCGCAGGTGGTTGCTCCGCAAACGTCGCGCCGTTATTCGAGGAACGTTCGGCACGGTCTCGTTTCGTATAAATGTACTCCTCTCGCATTCGTTCTCACCACGACGACGACGAGATACGCGACGCATACTATATATATTCTCTCGTCACCGCCGCCGCAATTCGTCTTACTTTTCTCTCTTTCTCTCTTGCCGCGATCGAGATAAACACCGCGTGCGGCGTGGCGTTTCGTGGCGCCCCCTCGCGCCCGGTAGAACCGCCCCGTGATCTCGCACGCTTTTTAACCACGCGTGTCCAAGTAGCCGATTAAACTCAGACCCGATACCTGTCATCGTCTCGCGAGCGACGACCGAAAATCCTCGCGAACGTCCTTTGCAGCGCGGCCGGTCGCGCGCGCGCCACGACGTAGCGACCTAACCTAAAAAGAGTCATACCGAGAAACCGCGCGTCGGGAAACGGTCTATTCCGCCGCGGTCATCCCGCCGTTGCCGCGCGATCGTCGTGATCACGCGCGCGCGCGCGTGCACGTGACTACACGGAACGCTACTTCCGGGCGGCGTGTATCCGCCGAGATCCGCCGAACGAGGAAACGAGACGAGCCGTGCCGAACGAGCAGAGGTATATCCGTTGCACACGCGTGTGCGAACGACGGTACCTCGGTAAAGCGGAAGGTGCGTTAAAGGACACTCACCCTCGTCCGGATCCTCGAGATCCTCTGTCTGGATGTAGGATATATCTGAAACCCACAAACACCACCGGTTAGCAGAAAATCCCTCGTGTTTTCGACGCAGTCTCGTCCCGTCCACGGGCACTCTCACTCACCCGCCATCTTGTAACAAACTGCGGCGCGCTCTCGCGGTCACGCGCTCAACTTGCTCGACTAGCGTCCGCGATCGATCCTTTCGATACTATCGCGCGCGCGAACTAATGTATCGATAGTGCGGTATGTTTTCAGGATTGGACGGAGTCGCCGAGTCACTACGGTCGCGCGAGAGTTCACTTGAGAATCTTTCGCGTAATCCACCAATGATACGATATTTTGCACTTTCACACAACACTTTATCCGAGAATCTTCTCGGCACTTTTTTCACTTTTAAGAGACGATTAAGAGGCCATATACGCGCACTCGAGCTATAATTTAATTTTCCGATAATATTTTATGTTCGAGACTAGGATTTGCGAGGATTTTGGCGGAATTTTACTTCGCGGCATCGTCGTACATCCGGCGCCATCGACCCGATATACCCGTTTTTTTCGCGTAATAAACGATCGTCCGATAGTTTTCTCGGCACTCCCGACGTATTTTACTCGCGAACGACGTTTATTTTCGGTCAGGTCGACGAGACCATAGAAAGGGAGCGAGCGATCGGACGACTATAATCTTACGACCGCCATATCGCGCCGTATATACGATAATTGTGACCATCTCTACGTTAATCCCGACGAACAATCAACTCTGATTCTCCGACACTCGGTTATATTTCGCGATCAAACCGAAACCGCAATCGACCTGATGCGGATCGCGCGCGATGCATCGTAGACGAAAGCGGAAACACTACTGAACTCAGTTCCGATACCAATTCCGATAGTTCACTGTGGTTCGATTCCGAGGTTCCGCCATTTTACGCGTCATCACGAGGCGCGTCTTTTCAAACGCGTTTTTATTAAACGCGACATAAACGCACATATGTTGAATATAAATTCGTAACATTGATGAAATTAAATATGAACCTGATGTTAAATACAAATGTATGTCAAATATAAAATGCGAATGTCGTATAATAATTTTTATTATTAGTTATTAGCAAATATACTGCAATTTACTATTATAATTGATAATAAAACTGCGTGAGAAGTGTGTTTGTGTGATGGACGCGTTATATTAATATCCTACGCACTAATAATATCATATATATCATATTAATATATTATTGCATTATTTTTATATTTGCATTTTATATTTTATGTGTTTTGCAAATATTATGTTTCAAAATTAGCGCGCAAGCTACGTCATGGCCATATTAGATTCACTTGTTCTGAACTCGGAATTCCGGAATCGGACCACAGTGCCTCGGTACACCCAGTAGCGGAACCGGATATTGAGATATTGTGTTATTGCATTATTTGGCGCGCAAAAGTCTAAGGCGGTTGTCGATGTGACAAAGAGTGAATCGCGATTGAGCATTGTGAGACGATTGTAAGTTGTAGAGAATAAATATCGTTTGATAAGTAAAACGTGTAGACTCGGGAATGTCGAGAAAGTATCAGATTGTTGTATTATTCGCAAATACAATGTACGAGTCCATATTCCGTCAATGCACTCGACGGGGTCATAACTGCAAATATCATTAATAAAACATCACCGACGATAAATATCACCTACAAATGAATTTATAATATCCGAAGTACCGAAAAAAGTATCGGGCGATTGTTATATTGTGCGTAAATACTATAAATCCCCGTGGTAATGCAATAATTCCGACAGTTTCATCAAGTGGACTCCGCGCGACCGTACCTGGAAATTTCTTATTAAAGCAAATATTAATAGAATTACGGGGAAATTAAGTTACTAAGACTAAATATTGTCTGAAAATAAAAATGTAATGACTGTATAAAATTCTATAATTGTCGTATTATACTTAAATACAATAAATTTCATTAGTTTAGTACAACAATTCTCTGTCAAGTAAATTCTGAGTAAGCGTTGCTTTAAATATTTTTATTTTTATATAAAAAAATATCAATATATATATATATATATATATATATGTGTGTGTATATAATTATTTGAGAAATTAGATTACTGAGGGTATAATGGAAATAAGCAAGTAATAGCAACGCTACGAATAATATTAAATAGTATTAAATAATTGATATATACTAATTTAAATAATCAAAATTTATTTAATTCTGAATGAAATATGTAAATTCTGTACAAAAACTAAATATGTATATCTAACTTTAATTCTACAAATTAATACAGAAAATATTGAGTAAAATCTCAATTTTGATCTCAATTTGATAATATCAAATATCTTTTAATTTAATGTTTTAGGAACAGCCACAAGGTGATAAATAATGCAACAGTTATATTATAGCAGTGCAACAGCTGGTGAGTAAATTTATATATTTGTTTATATTCATTCATATTTTAAAAACTATTACTTTTTTATTAGACATAGGACAAATAATGGGAAGAGGTAATTAATAACAAAAATAAGACTTTATAAAAAAATGTTTGAAAAATACATGTATATGATAAAACATTAATTTTTTTATATCATCCCAAGAATATAATATATATGTATGTGAATGTATGTGTTATCTTAATGTAATATATACTATATCAATATTTCACAATTTCTTAAAGATAAATTTACATTGCATTACTATAGTTATGTTCATTTGCGCAACTTATTAAATAAGAATTTAAATAGTTTTGCAAATAATCTGAACTTTTATATATAATTCTAATAGAAGAAATTATTAAATTAGAGAGAGAGAGAGAGAAAGAGAGAGAATGAATGAATAATCTCTTTCAAATTGAATGATTCAGTCATAAGTTTTAAAGTGAGAATCATCATTAGGCACAGATGATAAAAAAACCGTTATTATTTATTTGACATCATGAAAAATATAAAATAAAAGAGTAGTAGACTTAATACAAGCCAATATGCAGATCTTGTGTGTATTGCATAGAATATTGTAATAATAATGCACAATTATAATATTTTAATTGTTTGAATTATCTTCAAATCTTATAAAATTTTATATATTTTTAATATATTTTAGAAATGTGTAAAAAAAAATATATATATATATATATAAAATAATAAAAACTAAAAAATATAAGAAAAAAATAAAAAAAAAACCATGTAACAATTTATTCTACGCATTAAAAACTGCAAATTGGCTCTTATTAAACATATACCGGTAAAATTTTTTTTATATATAACAATATAAAATTATATAATATATAATTATAACATATAGTATATAATTATAACAATATAAAATTATACATATAATTGCAAAATTATATATGAAATATGTCCATATATCATTAGATAAAAGTACTTTTTATATAAATTATATATAAATTTATTAATATATAAATTATATAATATTAATTATATAAATTATATATAATTATATAATAAATATTTTTTATATATATAAATATATATAAATATATTGGTTTCATGTATAATTTGACATGATTATATATAAACCCTTATATTTTATATAAATAAATTTATATAATTATGTATAAAAATGGACATATTTCACATATAATTTTACGATTATATGTATTTTAATAATTATACAATTATTTATATATAATTATATATAAAAAATTTTTTCCTTGATATCTAATTTGAAAATGCCTAGGAGCTTTCTTTCTTTTTTTGTTTTTAAATAAATTAGGAGGACAGATTAAAAAGATCCTGGTCTCTCTGATTTATGCTCTCTGAATTATGCTTCTTATGTATGATTCTCTTTCATTCAATTATTATAGTTTTCTTTCATCTACTTGCTTCCCACTTCATTAATTATTTTCATATAATGTATACTTAATTATATACATCATTTTAATATCTTGATAATAATGTTTAAATCACAAACAATGTTCTTCTATAAATCTATATAGTAGAAAAAGTATGGAGAGAAATATGGAAAAGTGTTTCAAAGAGAATATTTTTTCAGTAAAATATTTGTTTACGCTGTAGTTAGAATTTTTTGTCTTCTAGAACAAAAAATTGTTCAAATCTTTCTTGTAATATATCATCGTGGAATTCTTGCATCTACAATTAATTTGTAATCCATTTTACTAATTAATGCATTGCTTTGTAAGAAAAATATTATGTAACATGTGATGACTGTATACAATATGCAACGCAAACTGTCCAGTATAATTAGTATCTCGAGATGTGAAAATTGCATGATATAAGAGAAGTAATGAAAGAAAACATCATTGATATGATATGATGATCGATGTCATATGTTATCTGAGGCTACTTCTTCAATAGTAGCTCTACACATTGGGCATTCAATTAGCTGTTTTGAACACCTTTGGCAAAATCCTCTGCAAAAAATTAATTATTACATTACATTATCTCTCATAGAAATTAATTCAAATTTAAATATACAATTATATATTACCTATGGTTACATGGCAGTAACCTCACTGATGCCTTTTGATCAAAACATAATGTACAGGAATCTTCCCTAACACTAAGTCTTCGTAATTGGTCTAGGTATATATGTCTGGGAAGTATGATTTTATCTTCTGGTTTCAATGTAGCATAATCATTAAATTTCTGAAATTCTCGATCTGTAGGCGGATATTTAAAAGGTGCATTTCCAAAGTTAAATAGGCATTGTTGGAATGACATGAAACTAGCTGCTGCAAAGAATCCAGATCTAGAAATATCCATTAATATTATCAATAAATACTCTTCTTTGAATCTTTAACAAAAATTGGATAAAATAATTTTAAAGAAAAATAGATACATACCTAACTGTTTTAAAGACTTGAATACATGGTTTAAGTGGTACACCATTGATCGAAAATATTATCTCGAATTTATTTAAATCCAATAAGCAACCCAGAATATCACCAGATTTCCAGCATGGCCTGTCGTGAAATTTTTCACTTCTTGCATTATACCAAATCAGTCTGCGACAGCCATCATAGGCCAAAGAAAACTCATCATCTCCTATACCATATCCCTCCTAATACCGAAAAATAAAAAATAATGTTGTATATTCGCGTACAAAAATGATAAAAATTTTGTTATGTCTAATAATAGAGGCTAAAGTATATATACTATTTTCAACAATTGTGTAAAGAATTAAAAATATTCTGAAAATGTGGATACGAATTATTTACATGATTTAGAAATGTGCTATCCTTCGTGGCCCATCCAATTTGCATTACTCCTGTAGTGATTATCAGTGTTTCATAATACCATATTCCTGAATCTACTTGAAACGTGCATCGTACACTTTCGAATGAATATGCATCACACCGCGCCTGAAATAACAATAGATAATCATTAGATTAAAATGCCTATAATGAAAAAAAAACTAATAAAACATTGAATTGTGCCAGAAGATACAATATAATATTGCAGACTATCTACCTCCAAACCGTTAGGTGATATTTTCAGGTACTCGCTTACATCCTTTGTATTTAACATTACATTAATACCCGTCACATCGACTGAGTCGTGGGAATATTTTCTACCTTCCATTAAGACTAACAAAAATGAATTAAACATTATTGTGGAATTGTACAAATTAATCATAGCACAATCAATTTACAAATCAACAATTAATTTACAAATTAATCACATTTAGAGAAAGAGTTTGATATAATTATACTTACATAAGTTATCTAAACACCACTGTGCACAGAAACCAACTTGACGACGTACATAATGTATTTCTGTGGCCCATTTCTCCAATTCTAGCAATGGATTTTGCTTTTCTGACATAAGGCGTTTCTTAATAGTTACCTTATTTTCACCTGTTAATTTATTGCAAGTATTAATGCACTGATAATTAAAATAAAAAATAGAGACATTTAATTACTTTCTATTTTACTTACTTGTCTGTGCAAATTTCTCTAGAGCTATTAAAGAATATAACATTACATAAGGCTCAACATCCTCTCGCTAGAAAGAAAAGATTATGTTAAAAGTAATTGACATAGGAATAGCATTAGAAATTAAAAAAAAATCAATTAAACATAAAATTTAACATACCAAATTTGAAACAAGATAATCTAAAGTTGCATCAGATAATATTGCTATACTACTAGGGCCAGCAAGTTTTTCTGCAATACAACCAAGTACGACACATATATTGCGTTGCTGTGTAGCTGTAATTTGTATTTGTCCAAGTCTTTGAGATAATTGAAACATATGTGATAATCGTAGTACAGAATCCTATATCATATAAAAGAGACGATTATTTTCATTATTGCTGCTTAAATCTCTATTTTTTGTAGTGTAATAAATAAATGCCAACCTTTGAAGGTAAAGGGCAGTCATCTAATAGTAATATTATAACAGAAGGTCCTAATGGATTGTGCATTGGAATAACATTGACCATAGAGCTAACTACTTGTATCCAACCATCTTCCTTATCCGCAATGGCATTCAATTTTAACATTGCTGGCGGTGGCTCATGATCACTGAATACATATAAATAAATTAACATATTAAGATACAAAACAAATATATTTACGTGTATTAAGATATTTTTTACTTACTTATCTACCAGAGTATCAAGACTTCCGAGTGTCTCTAATACAAGTTTATCAATGTTTGCCGATGTGGGAAACTTAAAGGAAGATGATGCCGAATCGCTAGATGAAACCAAATTTATGCTTGGCTCTGGTATTATGGTATTTTGAGTTTGTGCATGATTGTTACTGCCATATGTCTCAAGCTCTGGGGAATCTTTACACAAACAATTGCCCATTCCCACAATTTTCTTGTGATTTACTTTCGCGAGTTATTGCCTATCTTATTTAAGTTACATTTACAGAACAATGATACAAGCGTACTATCAAATCTTGCATTTGATTAGGCTGAAAAGAAACAACTCATATAACAAATACTGTTTTGCAAAAACACAATTCAAGATTAGGATTCACTCACCGAAAGGATGATATCATGACAAGTCATATCCCTTTACCATAGATACATATGATATTCTGTTATAAGCGTACTTTTATCTGCTCCATGCCACCACTATATGACAGTTTCGTGATTAAATGCAAATTAAACGTAAAGTGTTGCACGATTTAAGTCTTCTTCATTACAATTTTTTCTTTCAGCTTGCAACTATCTGTGTTTAATCATGCATGCTTCTTTCGTGTTAGTCTATCAACAGAAAATTACGAAAGATTTCAGATAAAAACAAGATACATTTCATGAATCACACAATTTAATGTCCAATTAATTTTATTTGCATGTTAATAAAAAAATGAATTGTGCGGATGCTTTAATATTTTTTTGAGGCAGACATTTGTATATCACTTGTTTAAACGACTACAGAATTCTCGAGTATTTAATCAGAAAATGAGAATAGAATCGAGAGAAATTTCTCGTCTTTGAGGTTATGCGTTTCGAATAATCTATCACAACAGTATAATTTCACCATATAGAATACGAAATGCGGAATGTACATATTTTATATCCTATTCGATATTACTCTGTCAGTCTCGCGCTCCACGGTAGTAAGTACTTTCTGCTCATACTTCAATAAGGGTTACACGAATGGCTCCCCTAATCTCGACGTGACACGTTATCGAATTGTTCTCTGGACAATCTCGTGCAGATTGTGCCGTATCGCATTTTGTATTCGGTGCGAGACGCACGCGTACACGAAAGCGTGATATTTCGATATAAACCTTTCATTTTCCCGTCATTACCGTTAATAAAATAGTCGATTTGCGTGTGAGTCCTGTGGAATTGCTCTGGAGAAAAAAACTCATCGATTCTTCTCGTTTTTTATTCATTTAGAATAGACGAAAAAATCGTCCCTAACATTATCGGACACGTGTATAATATATTTTGACATATACGATTGACATTTGCAAAAATCGTCTGCTTCGCGAATTACAGATAAATTATTCCTCGCGAAATTTTTTATTATGTCCTGATTTCGTTGTTTACATTCGTGATATAACAGTTGTAACAAACATTTCTCCGTGAGCTTGTCGTTTACATGTGACGTGAATAATGTACATATATATATATATGTAGTGATTTTTTATATATGCGATATACGCTATCGCAAAATGTTTCGATTTTGTTAAATATATGCATGACGTATGTGTGCGGTATGTATCTGCACATGTTACGGTATATGAACATGCTTGACATTTAGCGTCCACGTTGAAATATTCATCTGTCGCGTGCGTCCCTCGACGTACTTTTATTTCTAAAGTTCGCGCGGAGTCGCGCGGTTATCACAAGTTCGATTATCGAAGTCGCGCCAAGTTGTACTCGCGGTTTCGTCTGTCAACACACGCGAAACGGAGCGAAAGACGTTTCGCTTTTGAATCTCGCTCGCTCGCGATAATTAACCGGGAGTGAAAAATCGCCGGTGGTGCGAAGGAATCGGCGATTCGTCCTCGTCCCGAGACGTTCACCGGAATATCCTCTTTCCAGAATTTCGGGCAGCGTAATGTCATCACATGGGGCAGAAGACGGCTAGACGGAGGTTGTCAACGATCAATAGTATCAGGAAAATGACTTGGTGACTCATTACACGTCGAGGATTTTACGCGGAATCATGGTGTCCGGGGAGAACGAGAGACTGCTGCCCGAGCCCGAGAACTACGCCAAGTGTTTTTACGATCTCTTCAAGAACGTCGCCGAGGCGCAAAGGTACGAATCCTCGAATGCGTGACGTATAACCTCTTTTACGATTTGTTTACTTGACGCGATCAGCGGCGACTTTGACTGCCAATCGGCTTCCCGGTTGTCAAATCACCGGTTCATAATTTAGAATTAAATAATTCTGTTCCAGAATGAATACTATTTTTTATTGACACGGCGGCATCAATTAAACACGTCACAGACGCATTTTATCGATTTAAAACGTAACCTCAAATTTATTGTTTATTAAGGATTCTTTTTTTTATTTTCTTTATTAATTCTTTATTTGATGAGTTTCATTATGTTTTATTATCATGATTATGAATCCTCCTGTTGTTATTTGCTCATATTAAAATTTTTAGTCATATGTACAATATTAATATTTTTGGTCATGTATAGAAAGTTTTATTCAAGTGATTCTAAAGAATAAAAAGATATCTTTATATGTAGTATATATGTAAAATTATTATTATTTTATAATAAAAGACGAATAATTTTATCATAATTATAATAAAATTTTGTGTATATTATTGCTATACATATAATTCAAATATATTTTGATATTTGTGTTTTGAAGGTATAAATAAATTTAAATAAAGAGATTAAATTAATAATAATATTATATTTTAGGAATAAGGGAGAATGGAGAAAATGTAAAAAAAATAAAGCTATTCGTAAACGGGACAAGAAAAAGGTATTAGCAATTATAATAATATATTTTATCTATTATAATATAGCCTAAAATAGATTTTGACATTCTTTATATGTGTGTGTTTCTAGATTGATTTAAATGGAGAATTAAATTATAATAATCCACCAAAGATAGAAACATCTTGCAATGCCTCAGCATTTGCTGTGTTTGCTAGTGTGAGAAGTGGTATTCTAGAGAAACATGCAAAATTGTCAACTGAAGTTTATAGAGCATCAAACTGTAATTCTCCACCACCGGATCTTAGTGATACTATAGATACAGAAAGCGATGATGAAGATAGAATATCAACTATACAAAATTTACCAAAGGTAAAGTTACTTTAAGACTTGTTAAACTTGATTTGTAATATTATAAATAGCATATGTATACCTGTATAATATAAATCTTTTTTCTTACAGATTGTAGGTATCGGTTTAAGGAGTGTTTTTACATTGATGCGTGAGAGTAGAACAATTGATCCAATCTTGTGTACAAAAGCATTATCAGCTTTATTGGATGTTTTACAAGGACAATTACCAGAAGGCCTCAAATCTGAACCAGACGACGTTATTGGTTTGTATCTTTGAATATTAAGATTTTAAAAATTTGATAAATTGATAAATTTTAAATGCTTTTTTAAAATCTGTTTCTAGATCCATTATTTGATTTATTATTGGATCTTGCAACATCTCATGGTCCTGAATCAGCCGCAGCCAATGATGGCAGTCATTTAACAGCTGTTGCTTGCGCATGTTTGTTGAGCCTTGTTGTGGTTAGAGGAGACACTGGACGCTTGTTAGCAGCAATAGCAGCTTTACTTATGTCTCCCAAAGCATTAGCGATACAAAATATTCAGGTATCTTTTACATATGTCATTGTAACATTATTTTGCCATATAATTCAATGCAGTATACTCTAAAGTTTAATTTTGTATTTCAGATGCCATGTGTGCTAACGTCTCTACAGAGAAGTGTTCATGCAGTTTTGTTAGGTAAACTCATGAGACCAGATTGGATTACATATGGAGTTCCTAAGTGTTCCAAGATATATACCTCTACACTTAAGTTACCAAATGAGATGAACAATATGGTATTGAATGAACGTAGTTTTGTGAGTGATGGAAAATACTTATATTTGCATACGTCTCGTGGTTTATTGAAAATTGGAAGTGGCCATGGTGGTACAATATGGGGGCATATATACATACATAAAGCAGATTTTTATCCGACGGAAATAGGATGGCTTGGTTATGCTAATGTTAGTTATGCAATAAAGTGTTTACAACTGTACAATAATAAATATATTAATGTATAATATTACTTATACAAAATTCTATTTACAGAATTCGTTATATTTCAAATGCGCACCGAGGAAGCAGAGTGAGTTATTAATTATTGATGCAGAAACGCTTATAGTAACAGGAATTGCAGTGCTGGAAGGAAAAGATTGGTCATCTTCTGTTATGTTTTCTGATGGTGAAAATTTAGGAATGATAACAGCAGGGAAAGATGTAATTGTTGCAATTTTATATATATATATTATATTATATTATTGTTTGATATATTTATATAATTAATTCATTTTTATCTTTTTTTAACAGGAAGGCTTTGTGGTGCGCACAATAAATACATTAAGTAATCCTGTAACGGTAGCTTCTGAATTGCCACTGAAATTGGCAAGGAAATGCGTAGATATATTTGGTTATGCGTCATTTGACGAAGAACAAACGATACATACGTTGAATCCAGGATGTGATGATGAAATTACAATGGTTACAGCAGGAAAGGAATTTGGTTTACTGAAAACAGTATCTGGAAAAGTAAGTATCACGAGAAATTTTTTATAAAAGCTATTGTTCAATGTATTTAAATATTACATGTTTTATATTTTGCTTATACAATATTTTTTTATTTGTTACAGTTATTATATAGCGGAAAAGGAACTTGTCTAGGCATGAAGAGTAATACAAGACCTAATAGATGGTTGGAGCTTACTTTTGGTAAAGGTCCGAGGATTACACATTTTGCAGCAGGTCATGATGGACAGCATGTTGTAATGGTCATGGAGGATGGTTCTGTATTATTTACTGGCACTGCTAGACGTGGAGAAGACGGAGATAGTAGTAAGTTTAATGTATAAAAATAATTTATTTTAAAACAATTTGTTTTAAAATTACTTATTTTATTCTAGATAAAGCTCGTAGGCAACCAAAACCGGTAAAACCAAAGAAAATGGCGAAAGTGGAAGGTCAATTTATTGTTGACGCCGCTTGTAATAACGGGTCAACCGCTTTAGTCACGAAAGACGGTTCTTTATTAATGTTCGGCAAAGATACACTACATAGCGATCCAGTGACGGGATTAGTTACCGATTTAAAAGACGTGTGTATAGTTCGCGTGTCGTTGGGAAAAGCTCATGCCGCGGCATTAACTAATAAAGGACATTTATATACCTTCGGTATAAATAATAAGGGACAGTGTGGTCGCGACTCCGCGACAGTGCATACCGTGAATAAGGAAATGTCAGTGGTTGCGATGGAAATGGGTACAGGAGAGGATGAATTGATAATAGCGGAGGAAGAGAGTGTGGATCCCGTGGAGGATTGGGAAGAAACGAGAGACATGTGTCCACCGGGACAACATCAGTGGAGACATCGCGTTTGTATGGTATGCACGATATGCAGAGAATGTACCGGCTATAGTATATCGTGTTTGAGTAGCATACGCCCCGATCGGAATCCCGGTCAGGAGTGCGGTTGTGGCGAAGGGGACAGCGGATGTGCGGAGTGCGGATGTTGTCGCACGTGTGCGCGAAAGAGTTGCAGCAATGGCATATCGGGTTCTAATTTTCGTGAATACTTGCAGAGACGATTAGGCGAGATAAAGCAGCGGCAAAGGGGTAAAGCAGGACCGAGTACCGTCAAATATGGAGTAAAGCTCAAGGGATCGAATAATCAGCGTATCGCCGGTCCTAGTGTCGTCGCGCAAAAGGGATTTTTGGAAAAAGTCGCATTGGGATTGAGCGGTAATCTCGCGATCGAGGAAGCTGTCGGCAGTAGTGACGTGGAGCGAGGAGACGCGGCGAGAATCGCTAGTATATCACCGGCCAGAGTTCCCATTCCTAGCGAGAGTCCCGTGATTCAAGTGTCCTGCGGTTTACATCACACAGTGTTACTTTTGCAAAACGGAGAAGTGTATACATTCGGTAGTAATATATACGGTCAATTAGGCGTCGGAGATTTGGTGGCGCATGCGGGACCGGTTCAAGTTAAATTGCCGACTATCGCTACGCAGGTAGCTGCTGGGAGCAATCATACCATTATACTCACGTCGAAGGGCGAAATTTATACATTTGGTGCGTATCAAAAGGGACAACTCGGCATGAATTGGTGGAACGATCAGAACGAATCTACGAACGTTAGTTCTCAGGCGAATCGTCGCGTTGATCGATCCCAACCGTGGCACAGTTTTCCAAACGTAGTTCCGAATATCGGTCCTCGATGGGGTAGACGGGCGACGTGGATCGGGGCCGCCGGGGATCAAACTTACGTTAAGATAGATGAAATTAATTCCATTAGCTTGACGAGAAGTACCGTTATGGCGAATAAGAATTGTATTATCTTAATACCTCATCAGAACGAGCACGCGAATTCTTTCAAGAGTCTAGTGATAAGTAAACGCGATGGCACGTGCAACAGTTACAACGGCGCGGATCAGGTCGATTTCAATAATTGTGCGGCGTGTTTAGATCCCTTGTACAACGTTATTTGGACCTTCAATTCGATAAATAACGAGATAAGCTTGTACAATATAATATCGACGGAAACTCGAACGATACCCAGCTTGGAAGCATCCATACTTAATCCAGGCTTGGCGCTTCCGGTTGTTTCGACTTGCTTTATAACGCGTTCTCAAGCGGCGATGCATTTGTTAGCTTGCTTGGATACACTGACACAGGCTCAGGACGAAAATTTATCGATAGTTGAAGAAAGCGAATGTAATCAGTCAACACACGGTAAAGTTTACAGCCGCGAAGATTACGCTACTGTCAGCAGATTTGAAAGTCACGGAGGAGGATGGGGTTATTCCGCTCATTCGATCGAGGCGATTAGATTTATGCCAGATACGGATATAATATTAGGAGGATACGGTTTATTTGGCGGTCGAGGTGAATATACCGCGAAGATAAAGCTCTTTGATATTGGAATTGACGGTGGAGATCAAGAGAACGACGGGGAACTTCTCGCGGAGACGGAAGAGATCCCGTATGAATGCGGCCCAAGACAGAAGTATTCGATCCTATTCGACGAACCGATTTCCTTGCAAGCAAACAGGTGGTACGTGGCATGGGCTAAAGTCGGCGGGCCTTCGAGCGATTGCGGTTCCGGTGGGCAAGGAATGGTCACGGCCGAAGATCAAGTGATGTTTTATTTTAAATCGTCTAAAAGATCTAACAACGGTACTGACGTTAATGCCGGTCAGATTCCACAATTATTATATCACGTTGTCACACCCGAAAATCAAACATCGAACAGACAGAGAGATCAAATTGAACCGGTTTACGTTCTGAAGAGGGAATTCAGTAGGACTGTTACGAAGGAATGTTTCCAATCCTTGATATCTCTTCTTCAATGGAGCTGGAATACGTTGAAGGCGGCACTGGCCGACGCGGCCGTTCATATCGCGTCGTCGACCCACGCGTTGCTCGAGATGGAGCGATTAGTATACATAAGTAAAGCTAGTCTAAGATTGCTCAGAACGTACACCAATGAAATTTATCCTAATCATGTTGTAAAGAAGAGCCCTCCCGAATCTGTGCGTCTAGCGGAATGTATAGGCGAAGTACGGGCATTATTGCGTCAAATCTTGTCCGATTCCTTACCGATTACTCTGAAGAGTAAAGGAAAGACACGATCTAATAAGAATTCAAGTAGTACTTTGGGAAATAAGATGATGAGCAGCATATTGGATGAATGTCATAAAACGTTTGTCGCGTGTTATCACGCGTTTTATCCTACTGCATATCTCAAATGGACATGCTTGTGCGAATTGTTATCGGAGATCGACAAGGAGCAGGGTACAACTACGAAGGATCGTCTCCTCTCCGCCGTGCTGGCATCGTTGTGCAATTCGGCGATACGACTCAGGTGTACATTTCCAATTTTGAGCAACATCATGGACAACAGCGACAGCGTAAAACGGCAGCTCAGTCCATCCGACAATGCCGGTTTGCTTATGATAAATTCCACGGAGACTCATCAATATCCGATATTAGTTGAGCAAATCAGCTACAAGTCGCAAGTAGAAAGCGCTAGCAAGGAAATCTTGAACTGGTCATTTCGCGAAGTACTCGACAGACTACTGGATCTGATACTGATACCGGCCAAGAGAAGCCTTTGCAGGGAAAAGACGCAATCTCTGTCGGAATTGGTTCTTCATTGCTGTTATTTATTGGCGCGAGTCATCGCCGAATTGGCTGCGCAATCCAGCGGAAACGAAGACGAACTGCAAGCGGCTTGCGGTAGGCTTATGTATACTACACCGTCGAGATTTACGAGGACAAATCAAACCAGATCGTGGAATACGGGAAATGGTTCTCCGGATGCTATTTGCTTTTCCGTTGACAAACCAGGCATCCTTATAGCTGGTGTGGGTATCTATGGAGGTGCAGGAGTATATGATTACGAATTGGAATTGCTAGATGATGTAAGTCTATAAACATTCTATTATTCTATTTTTATTCGTGTATTGTATTCTTGTCTTTCGAATTCTGCAGTGTATCTATTTTTTTTTTATTTTAGCAAAATAATACTGGTAACGATCCGTCGCATGCTCAACGTTGGAGCAGTTTAGACTTCACAAGAGGCTCCTTTGGGCCAGATGACTGTGTTAATGACACCGTAGAATTAAAATTTGACAAACCGGTTCTTATAAAAGAGAATATCAAATATGCTATTAGATTACGGAATCGTGGAGGACGTACTAGCAATGGTGATGGTGGTTTGAGCGTTGTCAAAGGAGCGGATGGCACAACGTTTACCTTTACGGCTTGTTCCCTGAGCTTCAACGGTGCGTTTATAATCATTGCATATGCTTATATTAGAAAAAAAATATGATATTCAATATACGAATTGTAATACGTAATGCTTTCTGTTATTGCAGGCACAACACAAACTAGAGGTCAAATTCCGCATATTTTATATTATTCAAATCCGCAAGATTCCGATGGCCAACACACGAATAAAGCTATGGCAGAAGTACAAGCAAGAAAATGTACCCTCGCTATGACCGCAACAATTATTCAACGGTCAAATGAAATTTTTTCTCTGGCAAGAGAAAGAGCAGAGGAAGTAACAGCTAATGAAGTTCTTGGTAACGCGACTTTTGTAACGACTCTCTTGCCACTAGTAATGGCACATATTAGTCCCTTGGCTACATCAGATCCTAGAGTAAGTGACTTTTTTCTATATAAACGTTTTAAATGAATGAATGAATATATATCTATGTCTTAAAGACAAATATAATGAAAGAAATTTATAATTATTAATATAATTTTTTTCTATGTTTTTCAGAGCAGTGTGCAAATCCTTACCTTGATACAAGAAATGTTACCACACATCGCTGCTCTAAATTTAATGTCTACGATGGGAATATCTCAAATATCCCAAGATAGCGAAACTCAATCACACTTTGCTCCTCCAGTTACCACTAGTCATCATTATACTTGGCTAGAGAGTGAACATCCTTATAAACCAGCGACAGTGTCGTATTACAAAGTCACTTTTCCGGAAACAGTAAAATGGTTGACTGTCGAATTTACACCGGAATGTGGAACATCACAACCCGAGGACTATCTACAGCTTTATATACCAAATATAATCTTCAATTCCTCCGCTGGGTAAATAGAATATTTTCAAGTTTTTATTACGTATAAGCATATTGTATGCACATATTTTTTATATTTATGTTTAATTATTTTTACAGGACAGCTTTGAATATTATGAATGAAGATACTCCTCTGTATTGGCCAGTATTGCATAAGTTGAGCAATGTTCAAAGTCAATGGCCCCAAAATGCCATTGTATTACCAGGTATGTTTATTTCCAGCATTAACTAAAAGTATGTAACAGAGTATATAATTGTAATAAACTATTAATACATTATTCGGTATTGTGTTTAGGAAATGAAGTGGTATTTTCTTTGGAAACCGCATCTGATTATATGAAAAATGAGAGCTCCATTACATACGGCTTCAAATGCTTAGTTATCGGTTATGATTGGATAACGTCTGGCCATGGTCTAAGGAATTTGGAAATTGAGTTGTCCTTTCTTGGAGGAGCATGTGCTGCAAGTCTTATGAAGAAAAATTTATTGTTACCTCCAGTGTCTTGTAAGTATAATAATATGGATGAATTTCTTTTTTTATATTAATAAGTCAATATAAATATAAGTATCATGTTAGTATATAAAATATTATAATGCATGATATATGTATAATTCTCTCATTTTATGTATCTTCATTTCTTGAAAAAAAAAAATGTCTCGGAAAAATATAATTTCTTATCCTATTTTAATTGTGTAAAAAATAATATAATTTTTTAATAAAAAAAGCTAATCTACGGTAATTATAATTTTAGCGGAAGAAGTAGAAGAGGACTTGGAAACGATGCAGGAAACAGCAAAGAGGATTTTCTCTGTACATTCGGCTTTACTTGGACGAGGATTCGCACTTGCGTCACCCCCTACAGTTTCGCAGGCTCTCGACGGCGTGCTCCCGTACAGGTAAGTACCCAACATCAGTTTTAGTACTTAATAATTAAAAAAAGAAACTGTAATTTTCAAATATAATTATATTAATGTGAGAAGTTGTTTACTGATATTATTAATGTTATCTGTTATATTGCGCATAAAGAGAGAAAATTTCATATTTTTTACTTACAATCATTAGAGTCATCAGTCTTTGGTATATACGGTTTCTTTTTTTAATTTAAGAATATGTTGTGATGGAATGATATTTTATTTATTCGTCATGGCATTATAAGTTATCTTGAACAAGGCCATGGCAAATAGGTCACAAAACTGTATAAATATCTGATGCAGTATCTAATTTTGCACACACAGTGTCACATTGTGTGTTGAGTAATATATGCGCAAACATTTTAGAGATATTTACGCGTAATTTCTGGATTATAGTCAATTAGAATTTCAGTCGCAATTATATAATTACAATCGCGATTATATAACTACAATAATTTGATTTGCTATTAACTTGAAAATATGCGCATTCAGGAATGCGATAAAAATTAATTTTAATTAATAAAATATTTTAAATACGTAATACATACCAATTAAAGGAATATTAGCGCGTGTGGCTTCTTGGTTAGTCTTAATATGATTAGCCAATACATTATTGATATTCTCTTTATTATTATCTTTGATTGTTCAATGTGAAACAAATTATATAGTCGGCAGCTGTCGTTATATATCACAGTATCGCGATAATTATAACCATATATATATATAACATTACAAACTGATTCTGTTTACCACAATGGTATAATTGCGCACGTGTACAACACATGTACATGCCTGCGCATGCAGTTTGCACATGTTGCAACGTATTAGACTTCGATCTTTCGATACGCGGGTGCTAATAAGACCTACCTTGGCAGTAATTCAAGATATCGAGTAAGGTAAGAGGCACAAAAAGTTTTCCGAGAATCTTTTATGCGTTCGGAAAGAGCGCGCAAAGAATAATGTTGCTTATCTTCATCTTCTGTTTATTAATAAATCAACTCTGTCGTACGATATATTACAGTTTCTCTCATAAGCTTTATTTTACGTCTTTTTTTTGCAATTGGCGAGATGTCTTTTTATGATTATCAAAATATTAGTTCAATGTGTCCGCGATATACACATCTTCTTTTAATTGAAGAGGGAAAAGGGATAAAAGGTTTATTTTTATTTTCATCATTATGATCTAGAAATACGTTCGCTCATAATCAGGTCCTTAAAAAATCTTTTTGTCGTGTGTAGATTAAATGTGTCGAAAAATAATCAGCGGGATGTACAATACATTCTAAATAAGTTTTTGATTTTTACAAAATAGCTTGTTTCGCTGAAATTTTCCATCGTTTTACATTATTAACATACGGCAAACAATTTTAATGCGTTGATTACAGAGAAACGTACTTAAGATTAAATGTAAATTATAATAACAGTAACAACAATTTTTATTGCCAAGTTATAGCAAAGTTTTATAGCAAATGTTTGCTAAAAATAAATTACATATTGACATTGATAAAACAACATGATAACGAGATGACAAAAGAATTTACAGTACGACGCGGATAATAATTAACTCATTCTAGTTTACCGTCCGGTTAATTTTGCTTTTCTGGAAAGTATGTACGAAACAATGACGGATATACATTTTCGGACACTTGCACTAATATTCCTTGAAGATATTTCCAACAAAAATTTGATTTAAAAATATATAACAAGTATTTCTCATTAACAAAGTGGTAAAAACCATGTTTCAAAAAATACAAGTTTTACTTTAACATAAGTCTATTACTTATAAATAATTAACATATAATTTTTTAAGTTGAGAAAAAATATACATTAATTATAGTTTATAAAGTGACATAAGTCAACTTGTAAATCCGCCACTGATATAAGATATGGGACATTTTTTTATCTTGGTAAGTTGATCCTGCCGATTTATTTTGTGCATTAATTTATTACATTACTGTCAATCTTTTCTATAAAAACGATAGATTTCGGAACGATTTTGATATGAAAACTTAGCGAAAAGTTGCCTTTCGTTCACTTTCTTCCTTCTTCGAGAGATCAGTTTTTCTATGGAGTGGACACGAATCGTGTGCAATGTCACTCCAGGAATGGCACAGCTGTCCGAACAAGCGGTTATTCCATTTTTTTGGTCCTTTGGTACCGTCATTTTCACTTCAACGCGCTCACTAATACGTAATTTTTACGATAACCGAGCTATTATTATCGATCGATAAACTTAAAACAACAAGAAATGCGAAAGATCCGTCTAATCGCGTATCTTACGCAAGACAGCGAGTTTAGGATTTTCTCTACACGCGAGTTATACTCTTTTTCTGCTTTCTAAATCGCGTATTGCTTCGTCTTCTATGACACTGGCCCTCTTTTTTTTCTCTCTTACGCTCTCTCTTTCTATCTCTCTCACGCGAATGTTATTTAATGATAAACTTAACTAGCAGCGGTGACCGATCACCCGAATCCGCGTGACTCGTTTCGAAAAATTTTTTAATCGCCGCGGAGGAACGTGACCGCCTTCGAGAGAGAAAGGACGGTTCGAGGAATGAAAAGAACGCGTGATCGGATAATCGGCGGCCGCTCGTGATATGTAAATGGAAGCTTACGAACTGTATTGTACTAGAGGAGAGATAATCGATTCAATTAAAAACAAAAAAAAAACAAGAACAAGACGTGGGAGAAGGGAAGGGAGATGATTCGGAACTGCGTATTCGCTTTGCGTTCTATTATTCCCCAAGCAGCAACGATTTACACAGTCTATATATTCGAGTCCGAGGAGAATTTCCCTCTGGTCGGGAAAGAGGGTCCTTTTCTATTCGCAACACCGATCTAACTTTTTATTATTTTCTCGAAATGTCACTTTTGTTGAACTGTCACTCGCTGTGGCGCCGATCGCGCGCAGCGTCTCTCATAGCTTGTACACTCGAAAGCGGCTCGACGTTTCCACCCACTCGAGTTCCTCTTCAACGGGAGCGACGATCGCGGGCCTGGCCGTCGAGCCGCCCGGGGCGTCTCGTTACAACTCGGTCGTAAGAGGTTCGGCCTTCTCGACGATTACGTGGAACTCGGTTTCGCGATACAGCCTGCCATCCGGTACGACCATGGTTATCCTGCTGTCAACCGGGGTGCCGGAAGTTGCGGCTTCTCGGCCGATCACCCCATTTTTTTTGGAGACCACGTCGGGCGCGTTAGTGGGTACGCTGATCCATTTCTTCCTGTTGTTCCGTCGGCGCCTTCGGCAGCACCAGACGATGAGGCACACGCTCACCAACAGAGCGAGAACGACGCCTACGATGATCAGAATGAGAATGAGCATGGAACCACCGAGCGAACAATGACGCGTCTCGTAGTCGACGAAGCTTGTAGGTACCCCATCCAGTCCGCCGTCCAGACATAGGAAGGTTTCCGGGGTCTCGTTGATGGGTTCTTGGGGCTGCGACTGTGGGGGCGGCATGAGCGAATTTTGTCTCACGTAGAATCGCGAGTACACATTCGTGTAATTGAGCACGTTGTTCTTCCACACGGGTAACATCTGGCAGTCACAGGCCTGCGCGATAAGTAGATTGTCGATCTCCGGCCGGAAACTCGCGCGATCGAACACGAGCGAACCCTCCTCGAAGCTGCTCACGCTGTTGTTCTTGAAGATGAGACCGTGGACCAGCGACGACGATGACGATGACGACGACGACGACGATGATGATGATGACGATGACGATGACGACGACGACGAGGACGATGACGCTGACGCTGACGATGGCGGTGACGATCTGATCTCGCGATCCGCGCGAATACCCAGGAAAGCGCCCACGCCGATGCTGCCGAAGGTGTTGTTTTTGATGATGACGGCGCCACGCGCCGTCACGTCAAACGCCTCGCTCTCCAAGTTTTCGATCGCGCAGTTCTGTATCGCCACGGTGCGCGGACTCTTCAGGATGAAGGCGTTGCTCCTGACGACGCCGATTCTCACGCCGTCCAGCATAAACTTGTGGTAGACCTCGATGTCGTTCATGGTTCGGCTCGGCAACTGATCGCCGAAACTGCTGCCGATCACGTGCAGATGACCGACGTCGAATTTCTTGAAAGCCTGCGCCTCCGTCGTTTCGACGCGGCAGTTCTCCAGTCGCAGGTTGTCCGTGTGAATCAGATTGGCGAACGAGAAGGCACTCAGCTGGCCGATCCGCACGTTCTCGAACGTGATCGCCTCGACGTCGCCGCGAAACACGAAGCTCGGCAGCACGTCGATGCTGCTGTTCCGCACGGTGATCCGCGTGCGCGTGCTGTGCGATGACAGCTCGAAGCTCTGCTTGACCAAGGTCAGATTCGCCACATTAATCAGATCCACCGACCGTAGCCCGACCATCGAGGCCAGGCTCGAGTTCGCGAGTATCACGGACGAGCAATTGCTCACGAGTATCCTGCTGGTATGGGGGCTCAGCCGTCTGTCGCCCTCCGTGGTCAGGATCAATTCCTGCAAGTTGAAACGACCCTTTATTTCGATATCGCTTCATCTTTTATATTTATAGCTCTACATTTTCTTATTTTTATACTTTTATGCTTATCTATATAATTTAAGAGGAAAATAGTAATTATCTTTAAATTCACTCTATGAATATATATGATACATTATATTATATTATGTGTATATAAGCGCGATCGATTATTTATATATCGAGACTATCTCAGATCATTTTTACCTAAAAATACAGACAAGAGTTCCTAAAATACTTGAAAAATCAGGGCTTTTCAGTCGGGATAATGAGATTTTCTCACCGGTGGATTAATTTCCGATATATCTCCCTCAAGGAGGAAGAATCATAGTAATTTAGTGCAACGCAATGTACCGACAGAGGGAAAGCCCTAATAGAGGTCGAATAGCCGTAATTGCAGGTCTAACTATCCTAATTATTCGCGATGTGCGCGCACAGTTTCGCTAATTACCGCGAATAATGTCGTTATCATAATCATGAGAGAAGGGCCGACAGCTTAATTTCACGACATATCGTATAGTCCTCATTTCTCTGTCTCTTGTTCACGTAATCGTCCTTTCCTTTAATCAAGTCTCTTTTACCTATCGATCGTTTTACGCGAATTTAACATCGAGGCGATCAGTATCGTCGGATTTTCCGCTCCGGCGCGTGTCGACACGCGTTTACCTTTGCATACAAATTAGATAATTGCGCGGATTATCCGCGTCGCTCCGCGCATATATTGTATATACGAACTCGTCACATCTTGCGCATCGTAAACGATATCGAAACACTTTTCGAACAGGAAGAAGGGATCTTTCCGTCCTGCATCCTTGCGCGGCGGATATAAAATCCTGGGAGAAAAGCGAGACGCGGATGACGTTTGCGAAACCCGAAACGCATCGAGCCACTATATTATATCGGTTACGTTGTACCGTGAAAATATATTTATTCGAGTTTGCCTCATTTATTCCGTGATCGCTCTACAACTTTCATTCCGACGTCGGAATGTCGCCCGCGATAAAGCTCGACATCTGGCGTATATGTGTATGTATATGTATGTATATATAATATATGTACACATATATCGAACGAGTCGCGAGAAACCCGCATCGCTTTGATTGCTACAAAGAGGCCGAGATGTGCGTCGCTCCAGGCCAAGTATATGCTGCTCTCATTAATTATGACTCTTCCGTCTAATCGATTCCCTTTAAGCGTTTAAATTCCAAGATACGTAGATAGTAGATACGTACATGTTAATTTCTTAAGAACCATTTTAATATTAATATTAATCGTCATTATTATATCTTTGAAGTAGTTTTATTATGTCATATTAAAATAAATTTTTACTAAATGTAGCCGCTCTCTCTTTTCCATTAAGAAATATGAAGAACTAAAACTGGATGCACAATCTCTCTTTCTCTTTCTCTATGTAGTCGGATCGCGATGAAACAACGCGGAAAGATATGCGAGACAGAGTGTCTGTTGAATGGTAAAAATAGAGAATAGAAAATAAAAAGGCGCGATGCAGAGCGATGAAAAAGAGGAGAAGGGTCTTTATATTATTCTTTTTCAGACTCTGTCGTTCTTACGCATTAACGTCTTTTGCTCCATTCGTCGTGTCCCTTCCTGCTTCTGTTCGAACTTCCTCTTTTGTTCCGGATCCCATTGTTCACGGCTACTTTTGGACGCACGATGTCGAGCCGAGATTATTAACCGACATATTACTTGTCTATCCGAAACGAAAATCTACCTTTATCGCTCGCACGTTTCTGAAAAATTTATTGGCGTTGCCCGGAGATTTATTTGGAAAGTACCGAAGCTCTCAAGTTTTATGTTTCTTCGTGGAACAATATTGTTCGGAAAAATGTATCGACTTTTTTTCAAGTCTCGTATGGGAGACAAAGGAAAAATTATTAGCCTCGAAGAAAAAAAATTTAGCAAAATGTTCCCGGAAATTTAGTACGGAAAAATTCGACATTGCATTTTCCGAGACGTTTGCGTCGAGAAAAATGTAATTGGTTCCTCGTGATAGCTTATCCATCGTAAATGCGTTCGACGTGCATCACATAAAATTCATATAAGTAGGTAGGTAGGTAGGTTGCGGACGGAAATCGAATCGAATCGTAACTCTGCATGATTTCGATGGACACCTGAATTTTCTTTCGCGAAATTTCTTTCACGAAAATTCTACGCGTCTCTAAGAAACGTGAGGGAAGCTACGAGAACCGGAAAGTGGAAGAGATGTTTGTTTTTTTCCTCGAGCGACCTTCAAACAACGCACCTCCATTCCGCTTTTGCTCTTTCTGTCTCTCTCGCCTGCAATTTTTCTCTACAGATGTGGACTTTCTTCCTCTTGTACGCTCTTGGAACATTTTCACGCGTCACGTCTAACTCCGTGTTCTTTTTCGTGCGCCCGTCGATTACCAGGGAAACGATTCCCGTTGGGAATTAAACTCGAGGACGCGCGTTAGTTCGCCTCTCGAACTAGTTTCTCCGGGCTTTTTTGCCCGCAGTTGTTCACCGTGTGACATTTTCCTCGCTGCAAATTTGCGGGGTAATCTGCGTGATTTCGTCGAGCGATAATTCTAGAGAGAGATTGCGATGAATGATATAAACGTCAATTATGGCAGTAATCGAATGTGCCTTACGTTCTTAATTGAACGGGAAAAGGTGCGCGAGGCGAAACTGGAGCCGTCGTTAGATGGACATTTTCCCGGATGAAAATGAAAATGAGATTGGACGGGATTAAGTTTATCGGGAAAACACGCGATTATGTCGGATCTTGTCGCGCGAGAAAAAGAAAGAGAGAGAGAGAGAGAGAGAAATGACAGAAAGAGACAGATGAAGGAAACTCTCGACCCCAAGACCGGAAGCGAGGCAGTGAACGGAAAGTGGCATAGTGCCATGGAAATGGAAACGAAAGCTCTTTTACGATCTATAAAGAATTTATGTGTAACAATTTTACCCGTAGCAGTACCAATTTCTTTCGCAAAAGTCCTCGGCGTTTCGAAAATCCTTCGAAAATTCTTTATTTCGCGTATTTTTATCCGCGCTTAATAATAGAAAAAAAAAAATGATTTCTTCGATGAATTTGACATTCGACGTCGATCAATCGCGACAGATTCTGCTAATCTATCGATGATGGGCGATTATTAGCGTTTTAATTAGCACTTCGCGCGAGGGCAAACGATTCGATTTATCGACAGAAATATTTAATGAAGTATCTTTACACAACCGCACTGGATCAATTTCCTCTCCACATGATTGTGGCTTATTACTATCGGTTTATTATTATTAGCGAAGCCATATTGCTTGCCATATTCGGGAGAGCGATTGCTGCCGTTTACTTAACCGTGCTTTTTTCTCCGCGCCAATTTTCCTCGCACGAGCGCACACATGGAGACTTTCGTATAGCGGCGTTTTTCCATTTTCCGAGTATTTTCATAACCGCGCGCGCCTCTTTCCCGTAAGTGGCATCCTAACGTTTCCAACAGTACTTCTTACGGCCGTTACTTTTACACCCCTGACCGAGGGTGGCCGCTCTCTCTTCTCTTCGTCGTTTCGTGTCTTATTCCATCGTCTCGCTTATTACGGCCAACCGAGTGAGTTTAAAGTCGCGTTCACTAAAAGGCTCTTTCAATTATTTACGCTCGTCTTCAATTATTCAGTTTGCGACCAAAGACTTTGGTGCCCCCTCTTTCTCTTCTCTATCGTTCTGCCCTTCCTCTGCCCTTTGTGTAGGCGGCAGTTTTATTGGTGGTCCCTCGTGATAAAGTGTTTAAATCCGCAACGACACATCAATTAATCATAATAATAATAATAAGCTGAGTTTATGAAATTTATGCATCTCTATTTCCCGTCTTTATCTATTAAGGCCTATATATTTAGGGAAATCATATTCTCCGTGTAAATATTTTCGTGAAAACTATATTAATCGTTCTTTACGATGCAAAACATTTATCTTCCATTGAATAATAAAATTATATAAAATCTTTACAAACTTTTAGAAACACGTGTTTCAACTGAACAAAAATACGTTTTATAAAATATCAAGTTTCTCTTATAAAAATATCAAGTTACTCTTTATTATTCAGTGAAAGATAAATGTTTTGCATCGTGAAGAAATAACGAGACAAAAAAAAAAAAAAATAAGATTGATAAATTTTGATTATATTAAAATATGCGCATTAATTAACGTTAAGATATTTCTTAACGTCGAACCTCGGTTTTTATCGTACTTCCTCTCGTATACTCTCGCGTTTTGCTATAATTACGAGTTCATTTTACACACGTGACATATCATCGATGATGAACGGGCAGCGCGTTCTCGACCAATTAGCCGGGCAACAGAAATTCAATCTCGTTTCGAGCGATTTATATCCCTTATCCATTAGTGCGCCACTTCTTTCCTATAATCCGCGTTATATCTATCGCTCGACGATAAAGTCCGCGCATGCCTTCGCTTTTTTTTTTCCTCGGAGTATACAAGGTCGTGAAAACTTCCACGCGTATATCAGCGACATATCCACATACATATGTACACGTAATAGATGCTACAACTTCTCGCGATGACGTAAACCTGACTCGTTCGTTCTCCGCGCTCCTCCACTTCCGGTCGTTTCGTCACGCGCGCCAATTTTACGGATCGAGTTTACCAAGTATTGTCAGACGCACAAAAAGAATCCGCTTTATCGCGGACAATAATGACTCTCGTTCGCTCTCGCGCCCGGTAACATTATCTTCCTTCTCGCGTTTGGGATTCGCAATTAAAACGCGACGTCGGTTGTGTCGCGAAATATTTGCCCGCGCTTTGGGGGCGACGTTCCCGATTAAATTTCCGCGTATAACTCTCTCTCTCTCTCTCTCTCCACCTCCTACCCTCGCGAATACGAGACTCGTTTACGTTATCCCTCGGTATGTACAGTTCCACCGGTGTCGGAATTATTCCCGCGTGTGAAATTGATAAAATCTCAGGAATTTTAAATCAAATAACGCGAGAGAGGGACTTTAATTGTAGTAACAGGGCTGATTGTTTTATCTCGTCCTGTAATCGTCGAGCGCGATATATAATTCACGCAGGCGGTTCCCTTTCCCTTTTCTCTCCAAATCGCATTCATTACTTTCCTTATCGCGAGCGTCGAGCGCGCTGCGTTGCACTCTTTATCGCGACGGGAAAAGACGGAAGTCGGAAACTTTCGCCAAGTCGAATTTCAAACTCTCATCATCGCGCGAGAGAGAAAGAAAAAAAAATTTCCAAATTTATTCAATAAATTCAGGCGATAGTAGTCGCGTTACCGCGTCGTAGACGTCCGCTATTCGATTCGATTTAACGAAAACCGACGACTTCCGGTTTTGGCGCGGCACGACTCCTCTCCACGTTTATCGCGATATCGTGTCGCGATTATGAATCATTCGTTACGGCCGCATGTAGACGCTCTTCGTCTACCCTTTAATATCGCGGATGGCCGGAAGCGGAAACGCGCTCGCGCCGCAAGAGAAACGAACGTTATAGCAGCGGCTAGCTCGCGTGATCGCGCGAGGAATCGCCGAGGGAACGTTCGCCCATTTTTTCCCCATGTCGGGAAAAAGAAGGGGTGCGTGGCCGCCGGGGGATAAAAACGAAACATTTACGAGGGGATGGAGAATCGACGAATCTCCATCCTTTTTCGCGCACCTACATCTACCTTTCTCGTCCCTACCGATTTGCGTAAATACACTTTAATTTATAGGAGGGAAACTCCCATCCCTCCGTCGCGGTTGGCACCCTCGCGATTTACGAGAACCTCCCTCCGGGAGATTAGTCGGGAGATTAGAGGCTCGTCGTGATCTTTTTTTTTTCTCTCTGTCTTTTCCTTCGGCAACTTCGATGTTGTCCTCGCTCCGTTAGAATCTCAGCGCGATTATTACTTTATCTCGATCTTTGGTGCCGCCGAAACCTCCGGGCGATACCGAAGACGTCACATCGGGATCGCGAGGAAACATTTTCTCTCCCTTTTTCTCGGTGTCTATTTTTTTTTTCTCCTCTCCCTCGATCGCGGGAGAGATCGGGTTTTATGATTTCGCCCTCGCACCAGGCTACCCGCGGGTACCCGCCTCTTTATCTCTCCGTCGGGTAATTCGCAAATGGAATAACGTCCCCCTGCGGGACAAAAGACTGCCAGACAGAGCTCCGTGTCGCATTGTCTGAGATTTTTCGTGCGATAGCGATAGCTAATCCCGCCGCGGTTTCCGCACGAATTCGTTGTTGAGAGAGCGCACACCCTTCCATCGTCATTCACCGGATCGTCCTAATCATTTGAAGTGGAAAGAAAGATCGGGGACGAAGATCGCGGAGAAAAGAACCGATTCTATGAGAATCTATGAGATTTTCGGTCAAAAATTTATTTTTTTTTCCTGTGCAAACAAGAAAAAATTAAGTAGACTAATATTATAATTAAAAAATCCATGTACGTGTAGAGCAAATAATTTTTGTAGAAAGTAATAATTACTTTTCCAGGGCGGAGCTTATTTTCTCTCTCTCTCTCTCCATCGTAATTATGAGTATGATAAATTTAAAACGTGCGCGCGAGGTCATCGTATGAATCCAGGGCTCGGGTTACATCTTTTCGAGTTAAATACGATAAGCTGTCTCGGGACATACGAGAAGAGAAAATATACTCTCTCTTGTCTCTCGCAGCCGAAAGATACGTGCCTAGATATCTACAGTTACAGATTTTTTTCTCCTCGCTTATTCTCTTTCCCTGAACGTCCTCTCGCGGTCTCGAGGCTCGACAGAGATTCGATCGAAAATCGATCGCTAACGCGAATGCTTATCGGGGATATCGGGTTTGTGGCAAACCTACCTCTCCCTCCTCCTTGCAGTCGCAGGTCAAGCGGCCGTAGTGGTCGCAGGAACAGGGCGGGTAGTCGCACCTGCTGGTCGAGTTGGTCAGGACCCCCTTGAGTAAGCTGCTCCAAAACAGTCCTAAGATCGCGCTGCCTAACACATATCTCGTCGCTCCCATTTTGCGCCTCTCGCTCGCTCCCTCGCCCACGCTTCTCTCTCCTTCTGCCATACGCCTCAAAGGGTTTCCTCTTCTTCCTCGCTCTTTATCTTATAACCGACTGTTTTATGCCAAGCTGGCGCCAGGCAATAATTTCGCGTCGAGCCGACCGCGAGATCGTCTCGACATGTCTCCTTCCTGCTTTAAACGCCGCGTCGAGGATCGAACATCCGTCGAGGTTTCTCTTCTCAATTGAGACGTCGCGTTAACTCAGTGTCCGATTAAATCGCCGCCGCCTGCACCGACTAATCTCGCTTGCACCAGGGAAAGCTATCTCGGCCTTGTCGCGACACGTGACACACGCCATGCAATATTACGTGATTCTGCGCCGCGTCTCTTGCTGAATTCATGCTTCTCGACGACGACGACGACGACGACGAGACGACGTCCGACATGAGGTGTCCTCGGCTCGAAGCTCATTCGAATCGCCGATTCGTAGAATCGTCCTCTACTACGACATTCGTCCCGACGCTTCTTCGTTTCTTCGACGGCGCGATCCAATTTTGTCGGTGACAGCGCGCAACGTTCTCCAACATCGCGCCAGGAATTCTTCCTCTCCTCGATCTTAGTTTCCTTCGGAAACGATCGTCCGTCTGTAAGGATAGAGACATTAGGAAATCTCGCGGTTTTCTCACGTAATTCTATCTCAAATCTCTTTCTCCTCCCTCTCAAACTTCCCGAATATATCGGCAATTGTGTTTTCGAGCTACATTCAATAATCATTTTTATGCTAAATTACAATTTCTATAATTTTATTTAATTAATAATTTGTTAGAAAATAATGTTCTTTTTCTCTTTCGGTTAAATTTATCTCGAATCTTTTCACTGAACGCGGAAACACCGCGGAAATTATGTTCACGATTTATCCGAGAAGATATGACATGTCGCTCGATGATATCGCGAACAGTGACGTTTTTCTTTACTTCTTTCAAGGTGATAAGTGCTAGGTTGCGTTATCACGCTCGCTCGTACAGAAACGACAAACTGTTGAAAGTGTCACATGATATATTCCTGCACTAAATGACAGCGTCGCAATATCCGATGATGATAATCCGCGATCTGCCATTCAGCCTACTCTCCCACTGTGTATCGTTGCGTGACTAATCGCGCCTACATTCTTGCGTTATCAAAATGCTCGCTCGATATGACGCGGTACTGTTTATCGTACAAATATGTCAACTGCCGTTACTGTAAACCTTCCATGCTGGTTCCGCGAACACGATTCTCGGTTATTCACGATCGTTTCGCAACGTAACGAGAAGTAGTCTTATTTGCTGATTCTTTAATTCCAAACTCTTGACGAGCTTAAAGAAGCAAATTTAAATTTATGTGTTTAAGGAAAAGTAACACGTAAGTGACAAAAAATTTAAAATTGACGTTATTTTTTGAGATAGAGATAAATCCAGAGATAATTGAGATGAGATAAATTGGAAGAAAATATAATTTAAATTTAAAAAATTTTAAAATACATTTGAAAAACTTATTCTTAAATAAGAAACGACAAGTCAGTATACAGGTCAAAAACTTTCTGTATTTTAGAATGTATTATCAAGTTTAAAATTTACAGTCAAATATTAATGTTTGCCTAATTTAATCCTTGCACTATGATGATGACAGGATACAATATTATTTCATTTCAAAGTCCCGGATACAAAGCTAGATTTCCATCAGCAAATAGTGTTTGTAACTTAGGAAACTGCTGTCACAGAAATGATCAACGAAATGTATCTTTGATATATCTTCATTTTTCGGTGAGGGTAAAGTTTGGTCTATTCGGATAGTAACAAAAAAGTGAAATGGCACACGATAGAAAGCGGGCGGGATCGATCGACGTGAAAAGAGCGTCGTGAATGAAAGGCGGTATCACTCAAAGGATTTGAGAAGAATTTCCCTTTACGATCGGGTCTTTCCAACGACGAAATTTCTTCCGGTCTTCCGTTTTTCAGTCTCCTTCCCGGCTTTTCGCTCTACTTTTAGTACCAATAAAGAAATACCTCACTATTAACGCGTGGCGCTTTTACTAAGCTAATTGCTCGTGGGATTAATTAGAATAATTACGAGGAATTAAAGAATCTCAATTTTGGTTAAAGTTACAATTTGGTTCCGAATTATTGACTTCAAAATATTTAACTGTTTGATTTTTATCTCTATTGAATTTCCATATGTTGTTCGATTAATTTTTGAACAGTTGTAACCTAAATTTAATTATGTTAAAAAAATTCCAAGTAAGATAGTGCCGTTCTTTACATGTGAAAAATTATATATATATTTTCTTTCCATTTTTTATAAATATTTGTACATTGTATGTTATTTTGCCATGTTTTGAATTGATTCTCGCTTTACTTGTTATCGTCATTCGTCTTCAATAACATAGAGATAAATATCGCCCGAGAAAACTCGTATGTCGCTGCATATTGATATGTAAATCATTTTCAATTAACGTATAGTCGTTACTTCTCGACGCAACGATCGATGAAGATTAATTAATCGGTTTCGGGTCACACTGGACGTCGGTTTCGCTGCTGTTCCAACGAACGAGCGAAGCACGGTGGAGAAATGGGATGAAAAAGTGCGCGTTGAAAAAAATTGAGAGAGAGAGAGAACGAAAATGATAGTTCGATAACGGAATCGACGGACGAACAGAGGAGAAGAAGGCGAGAGGAACGTGAATGCGAATTATTCTCGAGCGGTGGATCCGCGCGGTTGGACGATTGAACGTTTCGGTCCGTCTGATTTACACACCTCATTAATGGATATTCATGTATATTCCGAGTCCGAGACTCCAGACCGGACAATCGGAGGGAACGGTCCGCGTATTTATCGTTGCAGAAACAACTGCCCCGGAATGGATGAACAGCCCCCATCGGTCTCCCTCTCTCTTTATATCCCTCGTCTCTTCGACACGCGACACGGAACGATAAGTAAGGCGCGAGTTGGTGAGGAGTACGTGTAGGAGTAAATCGTTTCCGATTACATGACTCTTCCTCCACGTAATACCACGTCGATTCAACCGACGACACATATGTATGCACGATATATATATATGTATATAGGTGCATGTGTATGTGAAATCGTTCGACTTCTCGCGCCTCCGTTAGAATATTGTATGCGATTCCTCGCTGCTGCACGCAATTTGAGGAAAGATGGAGAGAAGAAGCGATCCTTCGCTCGAGCAGTTCACCCCAGCTGAATCAACCAACATCTCTCCACCCCGTTTCGATACATTTCGCCTTTATTCCTTTCGCCAACGTCTTATCTTCCCATCCGCTTTATCGCCGCGACTTGTAAGAATTGTCCGCACCCTCTCGGGAAAGCATTCGCAGTTTCCAGATAGCAATAACGATAAACGAGGTCGGCTTCAAGGGAGGAATGGCGGAGAAGAACACTGAACTCGGATGGAGGAGAATAATTTTTTTCTAACTCGTGGATCAAGGTCGGATTTCGGGGCTGCGAGTCGTGAGACAAGAGATAATCCGGTGATAATTTGGCAAATAATTGGGGAGAAGAAAGGGATTCTTTCTACATTCTCAATTATGTCGATAAATGTTGAAGAAATGCTGCTCGACTTTTCTAATTAAAGAGTATTTTTCGTATTAATAATATTATAAATTGTAGAATTAATATATCGTATAGTTTGCTAAACAGTTTAAAAGCTACAATAATAATCCGATAGCAGAATGTTTATCTGATTATAATGAGGAAATACTCGAATCGAATTTCATCGGTAGTTGCGACCCGTTCCAATCATTTGCGTATTAAAATGATGCGATTTGAATAAAGTCGACCATCATTAGAGGCGCGCATGACGTGCCTGACGAATTAATGTGGTATTATAAGGGGAAACGGGAGGGAATATACATAACTCGGTATGCGTAGCATCGATTATTGATAAACTCCTCTTCAGGTATCGCGTTTAGCTAATTCAACGAGAAACGTGCAAGTATATTTCGCATACGGTATACGACCGCAATTTTAGTCGCAATTTCGGCCTGCATTTTGAAGTTTTGTCGAAACTCCGAAATCACCGAACCCACTTCACCGCACTTTTATTCCGACGAGTAGCGATGTCTGTTTTTTCGGCGCGATTTTTCGACCGTAATCAAAAGTAGAATGGTTGCATCGGGAAGTGCATATATATACATACACACACATATATATATATATATATATATGTTTTAAATAATTGTTTTACACAATTGTTATTCGCGCTGACAATTCGTTATATTCATCGGTACGTAATATAAATATTTGCATTTTGGCAATAACTAATTTCGAATATTCAGTTGATAGTAACTTTTGTTCAACGATTAATATGAATTATATATATATTTCTCTTAGCTAGTTATTCATGACCGATGATTAGTTATTCATGCATATCCAATTGCGTCGCGTCGTTTCGAATGCAGCTGCAGATCTCGCGGTTCGCGTCGACCAAACGTTTACGATGACGAGGCAGTCGAACGCGCCCAGGCTCGAACCCAGTCGGTTGACGCATGTGAAAAATTAAATCACGTACGTATGTCGAGCGATAGTGGTAACGATCCGATGACGATTCCGTTTCAATAGAACGGAGTTCGGAACAGAGGCGAAGTCTCTCTCTCTCTCTCTCTCTCTTGCGCGCGCGCGTCTGCTCATTTCCATGTTTGTTACGATAACGAATGGCGGGTCGGGTCTGCTTTTCGCTGGGCGAAATGAAAAATCGCAATATTGGTTTTGTCCGTTATCGATAGCACGTTTTTAATGCGACACACGACACTGCTATCGGCACCGAGTCGTTCGACGATAACCTACATTAGAGAGAACGTGCTCGACCGCCTTTTCTAAACGACACATTTTTCTTCGTGCCTTGTCCCTTCTCGTCCACGCCTTCTCCCTCTTTTCTCCCTCTGCCCTTCGCCCTCTTTCCACCGAATAATCCGTCGCGTAATGAAAAGACTTTACGCTCGTCAATCTGGAAGATAAATTCTTGTTCGATCTCGCGCTGTGTATAATAATAATAAACGGTATTTGAAGAATTGATTTATTAAAAAGTGCCGCTGAGAGAAAGAGCGAGCAATTTATCATATCGTAATCTTCCACATCGTCGTGTTATACCGAGAAAAGTTACCGTCTAACTTTTTGGATTAGAGATGTCACGGGTATCTCCGATGTTCGATTGGAAAATTGGATCCAAGTGTATAGTGCTATTGTTGGAAGTGTCAAGGAGGAGGTGATAGATTGTGCTCGATCAATTGCATAACTGTGGAAATCGGTAATTTTGTTCTTTCCTTTATTCGCGATACAAGCAACTTTCTTAGCGGTTCGATTCTTCCCTTCTTCGAAGATTGCGATATCTTTCGAGACGACTCTCGGTTCAATTCGGTGCACAAGTTCGCTGCGGCCCTGCAGTCCGTAACTCAAGTAACGTTATGCATGCAACACGCAGAGAGCAACGCCGGGCGGAATGTTTAGTCTCGCGGCATTGTTTTCAATTTCGAGATAACAGCAGGCGAGAAGGGCAACCCCGGGGCCGAGAGTACTTCAACATTGTTACATCACGAGCAGCCCTCAGAGAGATACGAGAGATACCAATTTCTTCTTTCCCAAATTCTCGCGATACGATACGTGAAATTAGTCCCGAAATAACGCGGAACGTGCGTCCACACGAAAATCGATCGAAGCACACTCGATCGTTTGTAAAAGCCTCGCCGATTGGGGGATCAATATTTTACTCGCGTGACTACGAATTTTTTTTTTTTCGAGTAGATTTATTAAAAATGGAAAATATTTTTTCGCGTCCCAAAGTTCTACAAATTCTTCGCGTACATTCCGCGCGTATATTCGTCGTTCCGGGATTTTTCCGATAAGCGAAATCGGATGCGTTTTCGTCGACAAACGCGAGCATATCGCAATTGTTCGCGTGACGCGACAATTGAGTGTCTTCTACTGCGGCGGCGGCGGCGATTCTTTCCTCGAGGGCAGGGCAGAGTCACTGGCGAGAGAAACGAGCGATTAATCGACCCTACAACTGGCGCGGGATTGTAAAAGATAGTACGCCCGCACCACGCCACGTGGGAAATCAAGTATTACGGTCTCGCGATGATCCATCCGACCGAGCCTCTCTCGAGCGCGCGATCGCATGGAATAAACTCTCCTGCTGTCGCTAAGAAGGAACTTCTCTCCCGTCGTCTCCACGCGATCACGACGACGCTGGTGGTCTGGTCTGGTCTGATGGTCGACCTTACGGTTCAATGCCAGTGGACCGAACCGCGTTTTCTTTCACGATCTGTCAAACGAGCGCGTTGTATAGCTTCGACGGGCAGAAGCTGCGTATGTAATATTCGATATACGTGATGCAGCTGCCGTGTGATACGCCGATCGTTACGCAACGATTGAGAGGACGCGTTCACGTGCCACGCCGATTCTTCCGGAAGAAAAACGCACTCGAGCGTGTCGAATGCATTTTTGCATATGCGAGAAGAGCTATCGCGTTCAACCATAGACGACTGACTAGTGGTGTATTATTATATACTATTGTACACCAGTGCTAAAACAGATCCTTATACCAAGGATCTTGAGTGTCTTCATTTGTAAATTTTTGATAAAAATTGGAATGTCGCTATATTAATGTGTAATCAGGTAATTGTATATTTCTCCAGCTCTGACTCCTTTTTTTTATCATCAGATCCGTCACTCGCGACGCTATCGGTATCAGCACAAAAACACTTCCGTGAGGCTCTGCCTAAGCGAATTTAGGACCGTTTCGCGATGAGATTCGGCTTGATGTACCTTAATTCCGTGTTCGAGGTGAACCAGCGACGCGTCGTCGTCGACGCGCCAACAGCGACTGGCCGCCTTTCGAATTCGCGGCTGGTTTGCACCTCGGCGACGGTTATCACACGACACGAGTGTACCTTCCCTCTCTCTCTTCTCCTACGCTTGCTCCCTCCGCTGTCGGAGCAAAACGCATCCCCACCGATCTCGGCAAACTTCCCTCCCTCGACCGGCACTCACAGTGCGATCTCCGCTGCGTTGCGGCGCATCTCGTTCTTGTTCTCTCCTCGTTCTCGTCCGTATATCTCCGTTCTTTTGCGAAAAAAATTCCCTAACGCCTTTTTAATTAGTGTCTTTAATCTTTAAATTCCGCTCCGCGCACGTTATATGTTAATTTCGTATTATTATTATTCAAGCGATCATTGTTATTTGCTTAACGTCGCATATTACTACGAATATTTCTCTTCAAACAGTCTCTTTGCATCGTATCTTTTATATTTATAATGAATAGTTTATTGCATTTTCCGTTCTTTGTATCTATCTCATTTTTACTTATTTTATCGAATTGCATATTAATTTTTTTTTTAAAAGATTGCGCAATAAACTCAAGTTCATTTTCCTAGACAGGAAACAGCCGGAAATTTATATTTCTTTGATTAGCCGAGTCTTTTTCTTTTTCGTTAAGCTTGTCAGTTATCTCTCATGAATATCTAAAGTAATAGATATTTATCGTTTTTTCACCGTAGTCGACATGTCACGGAAACAATGTATTAATTAGTAAAAAAAATATTAACACTTTTTGCATCTGTCTTTTCTTATCTCGCTAGGTATCTACCGTGCGACCCTATTCGACTCTTTCTCGACGTCTTACACATCTTATACTGCAAACTTCTTATCAGTCATGACCGATAAAGCGTGGCAGATAAGGCCGTTAAGTTTCGGCGCTTTTGCCGTTACGATTGCATCTTTCTTTCTTAAATGGCGAAGAATTTATATTTACTATCAACCATCACGTAGAAAAAGCATGGCTATATTTTAATCTATTACAACTGAAAGATTCCTCATTGTGGAGAGAGATATTTTATTTTAAATCTCTCTCTCTCTCTTAAATACCTTTCTTAAATCAAAATTTTATTTTCTATATCTTAATTGTTCGTGTTTTATAGAAAAATGTAAGTTTTGTTCATGTATTGTCATGTAGATTATACTTTTATATTTGTTATCAGGTTGCAGCAAGGTGAGATATTTAAATAAAGTCTAAAACGGAGTTGATCGTTTGAAAAGCTAATAACTGCTTTGAATTATCTAGGTTGACAACCTATGATAAATTGCTTCTGATAAAAGCGTACACTCTCATATTCGTATATTTTGATATTCATTTCCTCTTTTATATTTCGTAAATTTTTAATTACGTTTAAAAATTGATGGAATCCAAGACACGTTACCATTATACTCGATGAATAAATGATATTGTTGTAAACTCGAAAGTTCATTGCGCATATGTTCACAAATTCCGATTGCTTTCTCTCTGAATTATTACTTCGTATCGAGAGAATGATCGTGTGTTTTCTCTTATACAAATTGGAGCACAAAACTTCAGGAAGAAAAATATCAACAACGTTGATTTCTCTTCTTTTTCATTTGTTCGCGTCTAAAAATTGATTTCGCCATTTGCTTTTCTGACATGATGTCACGGCTGACATTACAACGCTTTAAAACGACAGTCTTCAACGAACGTTATTGCCACGCTGTTATATCGATGATATTTGACACGGATTTTTAGGACATTGATTTCTATTCGGCATCGATCCGCTTCGAAAATCTTGTAAAGCAAGGGCTTTACAAAGAAAAATACACGCGACGCGCCATTCATTTTTGTGAGTAATAGTACGACGATTCGCGTTTCGTAACTCGACAACGACGATTTTTCACCATCAATTTTATGCTATAATCTCAAAGGCGCACTGTGTCGAAATCACGACAATTTTTATATAAAAAGTATTTTACAATTGATATGGCTACTGTATTTAATCCAATTTTTGGATTTATCTTTGTAAGGCTTTTTATAAAGTCGTATTATATTTCGCAGGTACAGCACAAATGAATAAACGATGAAACTTAAATTTAGATAATAATTTTGAATTTAAGAGAGAGAAAGTAGAGAGACGTGTAAATTTATTTATCGAATAAATTATTTCGATAGACGTGAATAATTCAATAAATGTGTAATGTGTATACATCGACGATAAGAATGATAACGTTCCGAAAATTTAGGCCATGAATATATAAATCGAAATATAACTGAGTTTGTGATTCTGGAATAATATAACTTTGACGAATTTAAGCTTTGACGCAGGATATTTCTTTGTTTATTCGTAACAATACAACTATGCGATAATTAATCACTACTCCACGAAAGATCAATGTTCATCGAAGATCATGAATATTATGTTAGGTTTCGTGTAAACCCTACCGTTCTCATCGGCAATGTACGTGTTCAACATTCTCATTGAATCATGCGTGTTTGCGAATTTCGTTTAGCGTGACAAGCGTGCTTGCTCAACTCACCATTCATAGCTCGCAAGTCATCGCAGGCTTATCGCCCCGCTAATTGTGCACGCAGCCTTACACTTGTACATAAACCCGATTTCGTTTCTCTCCAGTGCGCGAGGCCATGTCGCGACATTATGTTGCGTCGCTGAAACCTCGGGCCGAAATCTCACGCGAGGGATCGCGCGGATCAACTTTTCACCTTCAAGCTGGTAGGGAGAGACCCTGGACGGCGACCAGCCGATAAGAAACGTATTTCGATGATCGATTTGTCGCAATGCCCGCACGTTCCCCGTTTCCTTCACCCATCAACATTGTTCTCTCTTTCTCTCTCTCTTTCAGTCTTACACACACTTTTTTTTCTCTCTCGGTACAGTCAAATACGGTACGTCATATCGTACGAGTAAAATATCGAGAAGCTTGCGATCTGACTGTCGTTCAAGATTAATCGTGACCGTGGCCACTCTCGATAGGTTTTCCAATTTCGATATGACGTTGAAAAAGTGACCCCCTTCTCGCGATCGGAAATGCACGCTCGCACACGCGCGAACTTGGAGCATTAAGTATTCTAAATTGATATCACATGCTCGCCGATATCAATCTCGATTGATTATCAACCTGTCGTTTTTCGTATGACGCATTACCGCTATCTACTATGCTACGATCGCGCCGTTAATTTTTTGTTTCACCCGAACAGGTGATTAATTACCGGTAGATGTACGGAGACCCGACCTACTTACGACGATGGCTAAGTCTTTACGTGTCGGAAACTATTTCTATAACTATTTCCGTGTAAACGCAAAATCCAATTTTGCAACATGTGAATTTCTATTAGACATTTTGTTTCAGCAATTATGAATGTTTGCTTCAATCTTTCTCTTTGACTTTCGAAGATTGATTTGAAGACCTTGGCATCTCTAATACAGTTTGTTGATAGGTGAAAACTAATTTTATTTATATTTATTAATGTTTCGTGACTTGTACATTTTCTATATTTTTGCGTCATTGAAAATGCAATCGTCTACATAGGAATTGTATTTCCGGAGAAATGCTTTTAGACCGATATGAATGTGCTTTTTTGATGTTCACGTTAACGACTTTTTCCTGAAATGCTTCAAACATTGGTGCGTTTTATACAAACTTTACTTGGGGAGGGAAAAAAAGATGAGCCTGCCATATACCATTCGACGAAGAGATGACTTTTTGCGATTTTCTGGTATCTCCCGAGAAGGAGATGAGAAAACGCGGGATGCGCCTTGTCAAATGGATCGCTCGCTCGCTCAGTACTCTGGAATATATCTGGAAAATTTGTTTTACCGCGCGTGAAAACAAAAGTGAAAACACAAAAATAGCGCACACATCCCTCGCTAAATGGAAAAACGATGCGATGACGAAAAGGATTACGCGTGAACGTTCACATCGTTTCGTATGTATGTACGCATGTCGAATATAGAGACGGAAATTCATCGGAGACCAGGGTCGCGAGCGAAATTTTATCTCGGATAATAAATAAATAATTAAATGGAGAAACGTTTATTTGTGATTCGCGCGACACGCGTTCCTTTGACACAAGAATTCATTCGAATTAATTAGAAAAATATATAAATATATGTATGAAAAATCTCCTTCGTTATTATTATTTCGATCGGAAATAAATCACCAGCGAGGAAATAAACTTCTGCTTCATTAACTTGGCTCAAACGCCCTCCGTCAATTATTCGACATTGTTATTTTAGCTTAGCACGGAGGAAGAGCGCGAAAGCATTAATTATTCACATGTCAGTAGTTTGCACGAAAATAGCTTCGGATCAGCTGACACGAAACAAGAAATCCTATTAAGAGTGCGAAAGGTTAAAGTGAAGGATATTTCTATACGAAGTCAAAGATAGGGAGACCCTCTTGGCTTAGTAGTCCGGATAAGAAGAGGAGATCCGCGTCGAAGCGAACGTGCCGAGGGGAATAAATCGAATCGCGCGCATCGCTAAGAAAGGTAATCGTTGCCGAGGATGGTTGCCGACCGCAACCGGGCACGGTTGAAACTGGAGAAATTCCGAAACCAGAAATTCCGGAGCTCGATAACACCAACGGGACCATAAATGTAGCGTTTCGGAACGACGTGCGCCGGCAGCTCTCTGCGGCGATATATACCGCTGTTTCCCACCGGAAGTTATAATTGTTTGCCGAGTTTCCATGGTGCTCCCGTTGCCCCAGGGGAGAGCAACGTTGTATCTGACTCCACTCTTCCCAGCGTTTTCGATAGAGACGAAGAGAAAGAGAAAGAGAGATAGAAATAGGGATGTACGCGTTATACTTGACTTTATGTATGTGTGTTACTGATGTTATGATACTTTCGTCCGTGTACAACTGCTGCAGTTTTGCTGTCGAAGCGTTTTCGTTACATGCGCTACATGCGCGAGATATAAATTAAAAGATTTGCCCCACGTCGATGGAATGAAATTCTATGGCGAGCGAACGGGAAAAAAAAATGACACTTGGAGAACTTTTCAGGAGTTAAAGCGCACCATTAGCGCATCGATAACCGGTCTCGAGATGATTAACGATGTATCGAAACGTGTAATACCGCGAGCGATTTGCAAGGAGAGAGAGAGAGGTTCAATCTTGAAGATGAAATGAAATTTTATCGCGTACTTTTTGCTTATGTCATGTGTATCATCGGGATAAATTTCAGCTTCTTTCAACGATTCTCGGTACGATTTCCGCGATCCTCTTTAGGGAAGAAAAAAGATATCGCGAAACAACTTTTATCCTCTTTCTCTTTTACGGAAATCCAAGATTCTGTGCATCCACGTGGATTTACGAAAAATATTAACGATAAATTTGCCGTCAACTCCTTCCATACATCTGTACTATTTTTCTTCCTCGCGCTATCTTGAATTATATCTTTGCACATGCGGGAAGACTAATATCTTTTATCATTTTTTATACGCTACTTTGTGATCCGGTTAGTAATCGAAAGGACGGTATAAAGACGATCGTATATAAATAAGGTTTATGTCCTACATAAAACTTGCTCGTGCAATGGTCATATAAAATTTGAACACTTGGCATACATACATTTTTAAACAGTGCGTTCAGGATAACAATATTATATATTTGCAATAGATTTTTATATAAAATAAACCTATGGATAATTTACAAAAGAAGTATTCTTAATTTCTTAAAATTCTAAAATATGATAAATATACATAAATAAAGTAAAGATAAATTTCTTCGTCATGTCCCTTGCATTTCTATTCTATGTTATTTTTATATATCTTGCAGCAAAATTTATGTTTCGTATTATTTTGATAACGTAGTATAACTAGGAATAACTATGTTATAAATCTAGTGCTTGTTATGCATTTATGGTGAATTCTGGTGAATAAAAATGGAAAAAGTTTCTTGCTTTTTTCCGAATCAACCAATTTCTTTATATCTTAGAATGATTTAGTTTTCTCGACCTTTTAGAATACATTACAAACCTACAAGACAAAGTTTGTTCATTACAGTCGTAATATATTTATTTGATTATTCGTATCGCGAGAGAGTAAGGGATACTAAAAAAAAAGTGATATCCCTCACACAACGCGAGTGCACAAAATCCTACCTACCGCGCAAAAAAGTGAATTTCTTTTTTTTTTTTATGTCGACGGAAGAGACGCGAGCGTATATACGCTTACAACGTCGATATGTGAGTGCACATATAAATATTTATCCGCGGATATATCGCAGTGCGTGCACGCGGGTGGCCACCCCTCTTGACTCATGACACGCGTGCGCGCGTGAGCACGGCATATTTTTTCTCCCCCTTGTCTCGAGTCAACTTTACAACGGGTTTACAACGAAGGAAAAAAAAAGGCTTTTCATTCTTTCTTCTTTTTTTTTCGTCGCGCTACACGCGCGGTGCCGCATAAATTTTTATTCACGCCGCAACCCCGCTATAACTTCGTACTTCGTAAATTCGCGGCGCATTTGTGGAAAATAATCAGCGTTCTTCACCTAAAATTGTTTACGCCGCTCGTTTCAGGAATCTCACGTCGGAATATCGCGTTGCATAACGATATGTCTTTTCTTTTTTGCGTTCATGCATTTCCCAAGAAATCTTTTTGCCTTGCAGATCGCCTTGCATCTGTCACTGTCGCCCGATCGCTCCCTAACGTGACTTACATGCTTGCGATAAGAAATTGCGAATCATAGATTGCATTAAATCACTAATAGCTGTTATCGGAGGAAATATAACTTGTTTAATTAATAATTTTCTACGAAATAATTCATCGTAAAATGAATCATGATTCATTCGCTCGTTAGTAAGGTTTTTTTTTACTAATCTAATTAATTTTCTTAATTGTTAATCATTTTTCTTTGTAGGTACTGAAAATATAAAATGTTTATTTCGCGCATATGTTGTGTGTTGAATTAACAAGAAAAACGAGTTCTAGTTATTCGAAATCTGAATATGTAAATAATATTCATTTGCATGCGTCCATATTTTTGACTTCACTTACCATTTAATTTCTCATTTTTTGTACTTATCAACACGCTCGCACGTTGATATCTAGGGTTATAAGAATTAACTAACTACGCGTGTTCGTAAACGTTTTTAACGATTTTTCTGAACAAACCGCGTTGCGAAGGAAACGGAAAGTCAGAACGATTTGTAAGAAATTTATACTTTGCGTTAGTATTTAAATAAGCAAAATGCGAGCGTAAAGTCGGTCATCCAACAAAAGAAAAGCGGGAAATGAATTCTTCGTGCTTTAATATGTATTCTGCAAAAGGAATTTTATTCATCATAAAATATCATGTTATAAAATATCGACTCATTATAAAACTTCGGAAATTAAAAATAGCCATACATAGTAAATTTTAATGAGATATTTTAAAAATTGCGTATAACTTTTTAATATAATAAGAATGGAAAGAAAGAGAGCACACAGATCTGCAAAGTTGTATTCTCGCTCTTTCTCTCTTTGAGTCAAATAATTTTGTGAAATTTTAAAATTATTAATCACGCGTCAAGGCTTGAAAATCTTTTGTAAAATTGAAATAGCACCCAAGATAGCAGAAAAGCGCGAAAGTATACAGAAAAGAAAAAGAGAGCGTCTCTCTTACGGAGTACTTAATTAAAACTCGGAAAGTCTTTAAATCGCGTCAGACTCGCGTAATTTACAATCGTTTTCGTTCGTTCCCTCTCTCGATGGGACGCAATCGAGAAGGACCGACTTTCTTCGCGCGACTATCTCTTTTCCGGTATCTCTTGCGCTATTTTCCGGTGTCGATCGCACTTTTGCTCGTTTCTCGTCATCGTCGTTGGTTTTTTTCGCTCGTAGCGACGATTATCAGGGTGTCTAGCGGTTAAGGGAATTTTATAAATCTGGAATTGTCAGGGAAAAAAATTCTGGATTTTTTCACATTATTCTACATTTGTCTCATTAATTTGAAAGTTTTTATTAAATAAATATAAACTTTTCCTTGATTCCCAGCACGCTAATTTTCTGTGTTGTTAAAAATTGAGTTATCTACAGCGTGTTTGTTAATTTATATTTTCATTGTCCTGTTAATTTATTTTATTTTTATTAAAAAATTTGATATATATAATAGGTATAAATACAAAAGGTGATTATTTAAATAGTTTATAGTGACATGTTTGTTTCGATTATCGTACATAATGCAGATTGTATAATTGATTAAAATTTTTGTTTTAACTTTCGAATCTTTTCATTGTTGACAAAAATATCTCAAGGCTTTCATGATTTAACATTTAATTGATTTATCATATAGATATAGGTATGCAAATTATATATTTGGAAAAATAATTCTAAAAAGTCCGGGAAAAAATAAATTTCTGGTCTTGGAAAATCTGAAAAAGTCAGGGAATGTCTCTTATTGAGTTTGCTGGACACCCTGGATTATAATCCCGGTTTCTTAACTACGTCCGTTCCACACCGCTTTCTCATGGCTCCTTTTTTCTAAATTCTTGCGGTACGTTTGATGTTCCGACGCGACATGCTGTTAGGGTCCCTATAAAAGCGGGCGATAGACTGTGCATGTGCATTTCTACTGGTTTCGACGAAGCAAAAAATAAACTGTGGCCAGAAAGAGGGAGACGGGATGGGGAGTCTCGCCGCAAAACGTTTTGAGGGATGATAGTCGCCCGATGGAGGGTGGGAAGTTGTGTCGTTGCGGTATAGATAGCGGTGGGCGTGAGTTAAAAAAAACGGAGCTCACACGTTGGGAAGCCATTGAAAGGCCGATGTGTGAGGATGCGATCCTTTGAAGCTTGATACATCATATATTGATATACCTATATACGCAGGTGTATATCGCAAATGTGTATTTATCTGTCCTTCTTCTATCAGTCTATCAATGAAGCGTCGAGATAGTCGGTAGTTTGCGGTATGAAATTGTCAGCTTTATTATCACTTTCAAACGATGGATTTGAAACGAACGATAGTGAATAAAATAATACGTTTTAATTTGCGATCAGCTGATTTCTGTCTCGCCTTTTGTGGAATTTGAACTTTCGGAGGTGTATATGCGAAAGTATAAGAGTTAGATGGAGAAGATAATAAACTCGTGATCTTCTGAAGACATGAAATAGGTCACTACATAATTTAAAGATTTTTTTTTTTCGAGATAAGGCGATATCTATATCGCATACGGGGTGACAAACGGACTGAAAAACAAACGCGCGTTGTCGAAAAGAGAATCGCGTCGAAAAGCTCGCGGCTACATCAGGACCGATACATTGTCTCTCTATGTGAGTCCCGTCTAATTAAAGTTATCCGGCGGCTAACGAATAGCGAAGAGAGTCGCGGGAGCTCTTTGCACAGGTCGTCGGATGTGCATGTCCTACACGCGCCCGCGTGCCGACTATATAAACGAAAGAGATACAAAAAAAGGGGAGCAAAAAATATACACTGTCGTCAAAGCTAAATCTCTCGATGCGCGGATTATCGATGCGCGCAGATAGAAGGTGCGCTCCATCGGCGCACAGTGGATGTTTTATGTTCTTTTTTTTTTGCCGTCTCCTCTTTGCCACGCAACATGACGATGATTCGCATGCGTACTAGGTTTATATATATTTTATATATATATATATATATATATATCTTTATATTAATATCGTCGTTATGTATTACGGTGGTGCACAGAGTTGGAAATTTAAGCGTCCTCGCGCGAATGCGAAGAAATGAATTACCGGGACAGGTGCGAGTAAAGCTGCATTTCCGGGTTACGACGCCCGATGCGATCGCCGAGTGAACAATGGGAAGTGAATTTGTCTCTCGTTCCGCGTATGGAAATTTTGCGCTCGCTGCAATGCAGGTGGCTCCAAAATGCCAGGAGAGTGAGTAAATAACTATTCTTTTGCGAAAAGAGATGCGATCTGTACGTGTATTTTAGAAATAGTGTGGTAAATTGATTCTATTCCACAAGATTGTTATATAATCATTGATCTCGCCTTGATTTTTATCAACGTATTTTGTCATTTAACATATTTTATTTATTTATCAATGATAAACACATATCTTATTACTATCGTTCAAGCCAATTTTGTCTCATTACCGTTCATGATTATTATATTAAATAAATAAATATCATTAAAATACCAAAATTGGAGGTATAAATGACTTTTGTTTTATTTACATTTATCTTTCAACAATAAAACGATATTAAAATCATATATTAACTTTAAAACACGGATTGATTCACTGTATATCAAATGTCTAATTTTGAAATTTTGAAACTTTATATAATGCATTTATAAAATAAATTATTTGATTTATATAAAATAAATGTCATTAAAATATATATGATGAAGTGTCATTCTATTATATAGTGACACGATTTTTTAATAAAAGTATGTTACAATTCTGACAAAATATTTGCGGTCTTTTACGTTATAATAAATTTGCATAAATATAAAAAAAAAATCGGAAAATTTTCAAAATATTCTATATGATTTCGAACCAGGACGTGACATTATCTTGTTGAGAGAATTGACATAAAACCGATATTCCGTGTTCAGAGTATTATGATGCACGAATCGGATCAGCAGTTTTTGTAAAGCGTACGTGGCTTTTCTGTGGCTGCGAGAGCGTTGAATTTTCATTTCATTCATATATGCACATCTTAAAAGCAGTTTTCACTGCGATTTTATCAAGGCTTTACCTACGACGTTACAGGAAAGAAGGTTCGCATAGCGCGAAGTATATATCCTACAGGAAAAGAGACTCTTTTAGAGCCTATAACTATAATCTCTTCTCCCTCCACGTTTTTCAAATTCCACGATGAACTTGGAACGGATATACTTTCTTACGCGACGCGGGTTTACTTGCTGATTCTCAACGAGAATCGACGATTATTCGACGAGAGCTGGGAGCTTTTTCTTTTGATATTACGTCGCTGATATCACGCATTTTTTTCTGATTATGCTAATTTTTTTTGCGCATTTCTGTTTTTACGAATCCTTCTGGCTTTGCAATTTCTACTGGTTTTGTTCGCAGGAGCACGATTGTAATAGACGATGTTGATCTGATAACGACGCCAAAGTGTCGATAATCGAATAAAATACGGATGTACATACCACGTTGCGAATGCGGGTTCACATTTTGTGATTTTGCGCGAAGTTTACGAAGTTTGCGCGTTGCTCTCGTTGTCGGGAAAATTTTGCACATTTGTTAGATCGTTGTATCGAAAGTTTTATCACGTTTTATACGACTATACGACGTTACGTTCTTTTTATATGGTGTAATGTCCGAGAAATTCTTGAATTTTTCTCCGTTTCCCGGCTTAGAGTCCTTGAACTTCCGTTATTGTCGGATGCTTGCATCTTTGAACACTCGTATATTGTATTTTGGAAGTTTTATAGTCTCTGAAACCTTGAATTTCCCCCGTCTCTCTTAGTTTGAATTTCTCGTCAAACTTTTATCTTTAGATCCTTGGAATTGTTACATAAATTGCAGCAATGCGTTTCTTTGACAACATGATATTAACTCATCTTTTTTTTTATACCTTCTCTCGTTTATTCCGTTTGATCTTTAAAATTCTGGAATGTTTGATTTATGGAATTACTTCAGATCTATACACACATGTGAGACGATTTATGTTGTCGATTGGCGGAAACGCGAGTTGGTCGACAACTCTCTCTATTTCGTTTCGCCGCAGTTGGATTACATTTCCTTCGAACGAAATCGGATTATCGAACGATTTTCCGAACCGCGAAATCGCCAGTTTGAAATTTATCGAGCGACATACAACATTCACGAGGAATATCAGTTGGCATAAATATATCTCGAGAGTCTCTGTAATTAAATATCGAAGAGCCGCGCATTATGAGAGTGACAATTTAATCGGCTTTAGAACTGTCCACGAATCGGATTCGCCTAAGACCACCCTCTCTCTCTTTATTCTTTTTTTACACGCTATCTCAATTTGATATACCATGCGATATGACATTATATGATGAATTTTGGTGCGTGCTCACTCGAATTTATGAGTGGGACGGGACTTGGAATTTCGATGAAAACTTAATCATGCGCTGCCAACGAGAATCGATCGCGGGATGCTAATAAATTGGGAAACGATCGTCCCTACACTTGTATCCGGATAATATTTCAACAACGGAACGCGCAAGATTTTGTCAAATATTTTTTCCCACATATTCCCGAAAGAGAAAAAGAGAAACTCCCGAAAATTCGTTCCGCGATATAATTTTTTTTTTTCGCACATCGAAGAACGCGAAACGTTATTTATTTTCGCGGCAAGACACGAACGGAGAATTATAGACATCGCCCCTCTGTTGGCTCGTAAACGGAATTTATTAATACACGGTCAGGCTCGTAATAAACCGCGTTACGTCGTGACGTGACGGTGCAATCGGCATTGACGTGGCAATCGCAGATTCGTTTGACAGACTCGTTATGAATCAATTGTTCGCGCGCGTGTTGGCGACGGCCGTTACTTCAATTTTTACGAGACGAAAATATGTATTTTCGACGACAGAGAGAAATGGGCGCCACCACCACCGGTTATTTATTATCCTAGTCGCGATGTGGATTCAACGATAGGTTTGCTTTCGTTACGGTCAATATCCTTCGACCGATACGAGGAAACTCGGCAGAGAGTTTTACAGTTTCGATGGCCATCTCGCACGCGTTATGATTGAGTTATCTACTAATAACGTTACTTTTTGCTCGACTCTCTGAGAGTCCCAGCTCGGTTACACACATCGCCGTAATTTCTTTGCCGTCGTGAAAATTACGATCGTAAACGCCGCCACGTTCGGTTCTGCAGCTTCGAAAGGTTGTTTAACAAGCTCGCGAAAAAAATATATATAAATAAATATGTATTTTTTCTTGAACTTGTTAACAGCCTTTCGAAGCTTTGACAGGACTGAGTGATGTAGTATATGAAGGATCCATAAGTGTCAGTAATCAAAATTACAGGAAAGTTACAGGAATTTTCTATAAATAATATTTATATATTTATAAAATAAAAAAAATCAGTGTGCCTAAAATATACTATATATATATAATATTGATATGTATAAACATGTTTGTCAAGCAATGAAATATTCGTATACCTATTCTTATTTTTTTACTAATTCATCTCGTTATTACGGTCTGCGCCGATTTGATTATTCCGATAATAATAATTCGAAATGAAAATTACGCGACGTCTATCCAAAATTGGAAACGGGTAAGGAGAGGTGTTAAAATTAGAAGACTGCGGAAATTCGATCGGGAATACCTGAGGGTTCGTCGACCGTTAGTTACGCCATTGGTACCGATCGATAAGGAGACTTCCGTTTTACAATTAAGGTCGGCCACTTTCGCGGCTTATATTTTATCCAAGTGCGAGTACACGAGTATCCGTTAAGATTGATAGCAATAATTTTGGCGTGGGCTATCATTTGCCTATCGCGAGGAGAAGGCAAAGCGATCTTCGTTTCTCTGTTCGTAGCGAACGTAAGATGGAAGATTTAAGATAATGATTTCGAACGCAAAGAGTTTGCGTAAAACGGTGCTGTTTGGTTTTTACGGGTCTCTGCCAACACAGCTAGTGGATGGAAAAAGTTTAGTCGTTACAGTTGCGCTTTAATGTTTGATGTTTTCATATTGATGTCAACAGTGCATCGCGTAGATAAAGTTTTTTAATTTATGTGAAAAAGAAGATACATATAATAATATTCTCTGAAAATAATAGCAAGTTTAATAATTTTTATTTAATTCGCAAATTGTATTAAGAATATGGATATTTGTATTAAACAAGTCGCGATTGATTTTCAAGAAATATCTAAATAATCGCGGTATAAAATCTCAATTATTAAGAGCTAATTATTTCTATATCGTACAAACTGTATCTGAGTAGGTAATATTGATGAGTGAAAAATATTATATTCGGTTGACAGATTTATAAAATATTACATTCGTCATATTCGGGCTCGACATATGATAGAGTAATATTTAAACTCGAAATAGCATCGAGAGATCCTTTCTCGTACGTGTTATACGCGACGGATCAATTTTATTACGTCCGATAGGTCTTTCCCGATGGGAGAGGACACATCGCGCGTTATATCCACTTTCCGGGGGGATAACGGTCATTTCTATTACATTCCTGATAGCCGATCCGATGTTGCTAAAGGTGTACCGCCACGAAAAATCCTTGTAACCGTTTTCCGCTAGAGAGACTTATGGTCGCCGTTCGCGGCGATAAATATTACCGTCCGACAACAATGCGCCCTCGAACGTCTATTACTTGCATGCGAAAGAAAGGATTTATCGGTGATATCGTTCCGACTGCGAGGATTCTACCGTCTTTTATTACGACGAGATACGTCTCCTCCCGACGACGACGACGACGACGATGAGAGAGAAGAGCGCGCTCGTCTGCATGACAATATTTACTCGCTCGTCAGTCCTTCACCTGTCTCCGTATGACGCACCTGCCTAAGAAATATATCGCGCGGGATTTTCTCCTATTTCGAGATACAAAATGTAACGTCTCGTTACACGTGTTTCTGCTTTATGCGGTGACTGTGCGATATTTATTTTCAACGAGATGTAAATAACTATTATTCCTATTCTTCTCGTCGCTATTAAAGAAGAGGTACTTTTATCTTTGTGTTTGCGAATTTAAATGGAATAGGAAATGTAGCGCTTATTTTTATGTAAAACAGTTCAACATATCGTTGTATGATAAATGAATTTCTGGGGTAATTTTTTTCGTAATTAAAAGTGCGCGAGGAAGGTCATCATTTTTCAAAGCTTTAGATATATTTTTTAAACCAATTTTTCGAATCAAAATTCATTCCACGGAAAATTAATTGAAAAATACAATTTTATTATACAAATCATCATTATATTGGACTTTTGAAAAATTGACCGAGGAATCTGCAAAGTGTCTACATGCAACATATGTAATTATTCAGAGAAACTCCGATTTCTAAATCGCAGGTATTCTTCGATCCGACAGCTAAATTCACACACGATTATATCTTTCCGATCACGAATCCGAGGCTTCGTAATCGAATATAGTCGTACACGGATCGTCTGCCGCAAACGCGTGTGCGCATGCATAATTTGTATACGCGCGGTGCAAATACCGATTCAAAGAGGAAGAGGGCTGGAGAAGGGATATATAAGCCGCGCGCGCGGGATCGATGAGATTTATCGATCTAGAGATAGAGGCTGCGAGCACCGGGAAGGATCGGCACACATATGCGCGCCGGACAGTACGAATTATGCACCGCGAATGCAAAGTGCATGCGGAACAAACCTCGCGCCCGAATGCCTCCGAATAGACGGAATTGCGCGCTCCTCCTCCTTTCACCCTCTGCCCATTCTCTCCGGCGTATGCGCATCCCGGCCTGATGCATCCGTACATGTGTGCACACCGGAGGTACTCAAAGATACAAAGTACTCGGCGGCGAATGCGCGCGTGTTAACGTCCCACGAGGAAGAGTCTCGTTTCTTTCCTTCATCCCTTATTTTCCGTGCCGGTCTCTCTTTCTTACTCTCTCTCTCTTCTTTCTCTCTTACTGTGCATTATTCCAGTCACTCGTCGTAGCCGTATACTATGCGCGCGCAGGAACACACGCCATTCTCTTTGAGCCTTTTGCATAAAAGAAACTCGGTACTGGCGCAAGGATCGTGAAAGTAACGCGAGATCAAACGCTACGAGGACTTTTATCGCGTGTGCAAAACGGAATTTTCGCGCGACACGTCGCGGTGGGAGACGAGAGAGAAAAAGAGAGAATAATAATGGAGCAGCTGGTCGAGATTTGACAAACGCCGACGGAAGCCGCGTCTTCCCTTATTTCCTCGCACGATTCCGCGTGTATGTCTGTATTAAAGAACAGTAGGAAAGAGGTAGATTCAACGTTGACGGTTATTGCGAGAGGATTTATTTTCGACGTCTCTCTTCTTTTTTTTTTTTTTTTTTATTTGTCTAGTGAGTCGAGCGTAAGTCATCGCAAAGTTTGTTTTCTAGCACAACCCACGCTCTCGTCCGGCACGTCTCCTTTATTCGACGGGCTTCCCTCGTCATGAGTAGCCCGGCCGGATATTCCTTACCGGCGAGATTAATCGCTGATCACACCTCCTACTCTCTATCCGTGTACGCGTTCGTGTTTATGTTCGCGCCTGAAGCTCGCCTGATTACACGCGAGCCTCATAATAGATCACCACCGCCTGCCTTCGCTTCCTCCCCTGGTTCCACGCTAGCAGCAAGTAATATCTCTGACGCTTGTACGCCGACAAGGGACGGCTGCTGTGGCTCCTGACGCTTCTCGAGTCGAAGGTATCCGCCGAGAAACCGATTTTATCGTTATCTCGTCGGCAGCGATGATCGAATCACGTTTATCCTGTTACGGTAGACCGTTATCGTAGACTTTGTAAACGTATTTTTGTCTCGATGATCGACTCCAACTACGATTAATTCTGATTTGAATTCAACATCTGACTCTGTGTTTTTTTTTTGTGTCGGATGTAAAGTCAGAATGGAACGGAGAAAATAAAGCTAAGCTGGGTTAATGAAACCGGAATTAATCTTCCATAAGTAAAGCTGCATTATGCAGTGTTCTATTGCGATGAAGAGAACGAGACGGATTTTTAATTAGCTACACACAGAAAGCCCAAACGATTAAAGCGAAGAGGAAATCATTTTACATGCATGCAGGATGAGATCAAGAATGTGAAATAAAAGTGTTTTTTGTACCGAGGTTTGTTTTTTCAATTTTTCGAGAATTCGGAGATTAAAATGTGAAAAATCGTATTTTCCACTTGTTTTCAAAGTCATGTCAAATGCCATTACTACTTCGTGTCGATTTTTTTTCCTCACTTTACATTTATATAAAATATTCATTATGTAACAATGAATATCCTTGAAGGAAGTGACTTCCGCCGTGAAGTATGATAAGATGAGAACAGAGATCCAAAAATTCAATTCTCCGAGAATTATTCCTCTGGCGTCACGCTCGACTTAATGCTCCTCGCGTCGAAACTTTGGAAAAGTGATTCGGTAATTCGTTTGGAAATAGATTGGTTCCTGCGCGCGTTCCGTTGCACTAATACAATCCGGTAAAACTTTAAGTAATTGCTCGGCATTGGGAACTTCTGACCGGGATATCGATGTCGCTTCTTTGTGCCCACTCCCTTTCTCTCTCTCTCTCTCTCTCTCTCTCTCTTCTGAAATAGAATAGACGTATTCGTTATTCGAGCTCCTCGAGATTTCGCCTCGCGGCGAATTTGGGTTTCGGCGAAATGTCTGGAGACTCCTCTCGGGCATGCGATATCGATGAAAGCCACCTCGAGGAGATTAACCCGTTGTTACGGGGGTTAAGGCTTTCCTCTTTGGGAGGAATCGCGTGATCGAATCGATGATGCTCGACGAGTGGTTGACTTGTCGCAGGTTTCGATGTTCGTACACAAAGATCTCTTGACAAGTGTTCATTGTAATTGCACAAAGAGCTAAACCTCTATCTCTCTCTCTCTCTGCTTCTGCCTCTTGTCTCAATTCTCGGTCTCTCTCTCTCTCTTTATCTTCTCTCTGTTCACAACAGCTCTCTCGATGGGCATCAACATGTATCAGCTGTTTGTTCGTGACACTAGTCCGGGATACAAACTCCTCGAGATAATCTCTTCGGTTAAAGCAGGCAGAGTCAATTTAAAGGATGAAAGCGATCGTTTCTACAATTACATCGAAAGCAGAAAGAGGGATTAAGTAAAAGTATACAAAAGTATTGTTGTATCCGATTCAACCGTTTAGCTTAGAAATAATACTTCTCTCCACTTGTAAAAGTATCAGATTCTTTTTATTTCTCTTTTACTGCGCGTGGAAATATAAATCAATTTTACCATTTTTTTATGTGTAATAATAAATGTGACACGTGTATGAGTAATTAGTATCTCATAGTTAGTGTTGTGTGTGAATAAGTCTTGATTAGACTTTAATCATTATCAGATTTTGTAGTCATCAAGATTTATTATTTGATATTTATATACAAATTTTTTTACTACAAATTATAATCTTAAAATTTGAAAAACGATGTGTGTAAGTAAAAATGGATGTTGCGCGTTTTTTTTTCTTTCGAGTACACGTACATACATATGCGAAGATGCGACGTGCAGGATTAATCCGGAAGTTAATTGCTCTGCTCCACCTCGTTTTAATTCCATTATACCGGCTGAACCCTGTAGATGCAAATTTCCTGCTTTTCCTCGCGCTTTCTTCCCGCTTCTTTTTCTTTCTCGCTCTCTCGCGTCTCTCTTTCTCCATTTCCCTTAACCTTTCCCGATATGATCCACTTCTATATTGTCCCTCCTTGTTTAAACTCCGTTCCCAGTCGCCGCCTCGTTTGCCGAGGGAACTTTCCGAATTATCTTGTCACGCGAGACAGCACCATATACATATACAGATACGCTATGAACGAACAGGGGCGCGTGTAAAATACTGCTTTATCATCACCGTACATATACATAGAATTGAGGGAAACTTAAACACTTATGCGAAGCGAAGATTGAAATTTCTGGCTGCTCCGGCTCAGATTTAATTAAAAGAGAAATCTACGCATATATTAAAGAGGTTTGTTAATTCAAGCGCGGAGGCTTAATGTCATTAATGTGCGTTGAACTTTTTCCGCAAACTATATTCTAATATTAAATATTCTTTTTTCAACTAAATATTCATAAACCGCGATCTTAGTTTTAGATTCATGAGATATTACGGCTAATCCAACTAGAGAGAAAAACTTTGTAATTCTTGCGACATTGAATGAGTTACACTCGCGTTTTGCTACATTCTTAATGAAATACTTTTAATGCTAACATAACGAGATAATCCATCTATTTGAATGAACGAATGAGATTTATTATTACCGCGGTGGTGTAATTTCTCGAGGTACATACAGGACTGATTCACAAGATAATGAAAAGGGGAAAGAAAACCATGAATAAAAGATATGCATAATTGAACGTAATACACGCGTATATACGTTTTATCTTTTTTTTCATATCTGCACGTTCTGATTTTACTAAATCCTATACGATTTAAACGTCGCGTAACAAAAGAATTTCTCGTATGCACGAACGGAAAGCTCAACGAAATCCCCCTCAAGGTAAACGGAAGTCTCCCCGAAGCGCTGCTGTTGACACGAAGTCGGCGGCGGACTCGTCAGAGCCGTTGTGTAATTGTTTAACGATGCGAATACCAAGTAGCGCGATTTGCGCAATGTTTAACTTGTCCGCCTAGAGTCGCCACGGATCGTAAGTTAATTATTGCTAGACGGCTAGTAATTTTCGAAGCCCAGGCTCGTTTTCAAACGTTCGCCGCGCGTAAATACGCTCCGTATTTGCTCGCTCAAGTTCTCGACTACTCCTCCCGTTGTGTTTATCTCTATCGAGAATATATTGGCTTTCTCTTTTCTGAAAAAAAAAAAAAAAAAAAAAAAAAAAAAACGTATTGGTACAACGTGTCATTAATACGGATTTTATTTTTGACTATTAAAATAAAAATAAAACTTTTACATATTATATGTAAAATATATATTTATATAATAAATTAAATAAACAAAGTTTCAATGTGCGTAACACTTTTTTATATTCTCGAAAGATATGTCGTAACGAAGAGAGAATTCGCGATTACATTGCATTCTTAATCACATCCATACAATTTACAGTGACAGCTGTATATTCTGAAAATATTGATTAGAGGAAACGAATGCAATTTCCGTTGCGCTACAAATTTTATATTGTAATAAGAATTACGCAAACAAAAAGAGTTGAATATTTCTGATCTAATAAAATACAGTATAGAAGCTGCATATTTATTCTTTATACATAAATATTATTGCGGTTAAATATTTGCAACCATTTTCCATATTTGCGAGTTTCATAAAAAAGATAAAACAATGTTTAATACTTTTACATTTTAAGAAGATTTTATAATACGCTTTGCAATTTTTATTTTAAAATAAAATTTCAGGAAAACGATATTATTTTTTTTATAATATATTTTTTCACATTTAACCTTAATCATATATATGGGTATATATTCTTTTTCTGTATACATTTGCATTTTTCATGTTTGCGGCAGTTTCGCAGAACGTAATCCTCGCTAATATGCAACTTCTGTACAAACATATATGGTACAAATGACACGACGGTAATATAAATCTATCTGAGATTATTCTAAGAGGTATTTCCTTACCGTTCACAGGTGATTTAGTACCCGTTTTATAAGCGTAGATTCTGGACTAATGACTATAGTTGCCGATGGCGTACGTATATGTGAGAAACATGTGATCACGCGAGAAACGCGTTAGCTTTATTACCGAAGCCGAATATCATAAAAATAAGCTCATGCCATATATGCGGCTTTATTTATTTTCTTATTTTATTTGCTCCTTATTTTTTTATTCTATTTATCTGATTATATTATATATATTTTTTTATTATAATGCCCTATCTGATTATTGTAAATTTTACATTAACAATCTGAGCATAATGAATTCAATAAATACATATAAACGCCAGTTCCTCGAAAATCTTTGAATAATTTAAATTTTCAAAACGTGATATATATATATTACCTATATATGTATCTCCACACTTTGTTTTGATATAACCGAAAATCTAAAAACTACATTGAGGCCAACTGATAATTTATTAATCATTTTAATATTTCAAAATTTGATTTTACTTATTATTCTTAAATAATACCTTTCATGCAATATTAATAATAAGCCAAAAGAGGTTAATATGCTCATTATTTATTGAACTACTTTAGATTCTGTTCCTTAATCGTGAATTCGCTAATGCATCTATTCTAATTCTACGTTCGATATCCCTCATTTAGGGTCACTCTTCTCAGTTTATTTAATGGCGCGGAATTCTTTTGAGCCCTTCGGTAGGGGAAAGCGAGGAAAATGATACGCGACGTATACTCCCCACTGCCTGTCGCGCCGGTAGAAAATCTAATGACCGCGTTATCTATGTACATATTTCTTACGTAATTACCGAGGCGAGTACGCTTCTCGGAACGCAGCGGCCGTTCGCGTTTACGCCGTCAACGCCGAGATATTTATGCGCATTAATCTCGCCTTTTCATCGGATTTCATTAATGCAGCTACGAACAACCGGCGATGATAACGCACGGTTTAATACACACGTTTCGGCCTAAACGCGACTCTCGCGGCGAGCAACAAGGAAGTGGTGATTTTTCTAACTAGGTGCTCGAATGCCACTCACGACGGAGCGAGTATGGGGATTCGTCATCGCGTGTTCGTTCGCTAAGAGTAGGCCGAATATAATATATATATATATATATTTTCTCTCTTTCTCTCCTCTTTTTCGGATTAGGGTGGTGGGCAGAAAAAAAAATGGTCGATTCGCGCGATTTCGATAGGAGAAGTTCGCAGGAAGTAATTTCAATTCGCGCGCCACACACACCGCAGAAATTCGATTCGACGTTCGACAGTGAAACGTGGTACATAACGAGTCTGCGAACTATCCGGAGGGAGGTCCCTCGCTTTCCTGTCTTCTTCGTCGTCGCGTGATTCGTTCGATTAACAATTGATTTTAATATAAACTTGCGCTCTCCCACATCTCCTTGAAAGTACGGCCTTTTTCTCTCTCGATCCATCGATCGTGTTCGACTCGCGTCGCGTTATGCAGATCTCGTGATTGACGCTTGTTTCGCGCTCGATAGAGTACGCCAGGTAAATGCGGCACCTGTTTGTGCGACGCAAACAAATGCGACGCACGCTCACGCCCTGGTACGTAATATGTACGCACATCGAGAGTGTTTCGGCCGTGTACCGCAGCCTCCGACAACGAGCGAAAGCACGGCGATTAATGACCCGCACATATGCGCCGCGTATCCCGAATTTAATTAATTTCTTTTTGCACGCAAAGTTTGAACGATTCGCCAGATGAAAAATCGGACGACCCCACCGCGATATCTATGTGGAAATATATATAGGCACAGAATTTCAGTAAAAATTAAAATTATTCAATATCATTGATTTTATATCCCAAAACTTTTAATAAATGTGCTTGACATCTAAATAGAAAGCCTTGCAAAACTCGGATAATGCAAAATTGGAAAATCGATTTCAACAATTTGAAAATGTATTATTAATAAATTCAATATTTTTAATAATTAATAGTTTGAATACTGTGTGGAAAATTAACTTTAAAGTTTTTCTAAAAATTACTCAAAAGAGAAGTAATTGAAGGTATTGAGAGTATTATAAAATGTTTCAGACTTTTTTTATGTATCAAAGGAAATTAATAATTAAAGAGTATTAAACCATAGTTAATTAAACCAATTGCTTATTGCATTTAAAAAAGATCAATTTTTTCTTATTTTCCTTTGCCAAATTAATGTGAAAGGAGGAGACCGCTTCTGCTTTTAACGCGCATTTGTTAACTGTCGTTTATCTAGCTACCGGCGGTGCTGTCGTGTCAGATATCAAGGAGAAGCGAGACGACCGGAAGTAACCGGAAGTTGTTTTCAACGCTCATGGGCCCTTATCTAGGGCTCCTTGCGGTGCGATCGTTTAATTCAAAGCGTTCGTTCGTTTGACGCAAGTGCACATCGATAGTATCGCATAGACCGCGTCAGTGGCCGCAAAGTGGTCCGTTTCACGAGAGAACCAGGACATATCGAGATTCCTTTGATTATCGGCGACTAAATAACGGCACCCTCATTCGTGAACTGCGTAACGGCTGGACGAGAGTCTACCATATATCGAATACACGGAGTTCGATACATGTGAAAAGTGTCTCCCAAAAAGACTGAGAAATGTCAGGAGTAAAATGATGAAAGTTTACACACGTATAAAATACGTGAAAAATCCGAGAAAATTTTGTTAAATTTATTTTATCGTGGCAATGGTTGTGTAAAAATGAGACAAAAAATCGAGGTTTGTCGACGCTAGCCATATCAAGTATAGGTATATGAGAAAATATGGCAATGGAATAAATGTTTTTTTTTCCTCATTTTTGTAAGAGCCTCATAATGAGATATTACGTTTTTATAGTTTATGAATATTTCAGCTTCTGTCGTTTCCGCATTCGACAGTACTTTATTCAAGATTTTCACTCAACATTCCCTTATTACGGCGAACTTATTAAATCGGTCGTTCTATCATATCCAACTTAACTGGAAAATATTCCAACTTAACTGGAATTATAAAAAGTTATAAAACCGCGGTGAGAAATCACACGGGATCACGAAAGAAATACAACCAAGACAGCTGAGTTAAATGAAAAATCAGATAAAAAATCGACAATTTTCGGCTTCGATCAATCCTGTCCGAGAACTCGAAGGCTTCAATCAACCCTCGTGCGCAGCCCTCGATAAACCCTGGGTTGTTTCGCCCCGGAAACCAACGTTTCACATCAATGACGCTTTTCGCGGTATTACAACGAGGGCGAATACGCAATAGCAAATCCTCCCTCGTCACACATGATACGTACTACCGTAATGCCAGTCGGTCTATAACCCTTATTATGCACCGTCGCTCATCTACCCTCTCTGGGAGCGCGCAACGTTAAGCAGGAAATTTGCAATTCGTACCATCTCGGAGCCACTTTTGATCCTGTCGTCTCTCATTGGCCGGAATATCCGCTTCAAAGTGGCATCCGCCCTCGCGTCGGAGTCTCCCCTGTGGGTGGGTATTTATCGTGCGAGGGCGGGAAAGAAACGGGGATGAAGAGGGTAGAGGCAGGTCATCATCGACAGGGGGTAACTTTGACCGTGGATCCGCACAGAAGGAAGTAGCTATGTACACCGCAGTGCCATAGTTATGTTGCGCATGTGAGGGAGGAGATTTATGTTGATCAGGAATTATAGGCTCGGCCCGCGGTCGGTCCAGTCCGCGACCCCTTTGTGCCGCATTAACCAACCAACCTCTCCCTCTAGTTTTGGTCCCTCGCCATCAACCGATGTTCGCCACTTTATTTAAAGCGCGCGAACCCGTCCGTTTAATGTCCCGAAAAGCCGTATTTTCACGATTATAATTTACGATCGCGGCAATGGGGAGTGGGAGTGCAGGCGGAAAACGCATTGTTTTGGAAAGCACCGGAATGAAATTTTCGATCGCCCTTCGGTAGCGACAGCAGCTTCACTCGTTAAATCAAATCGCTAACATACGCGAGCAGTTCGATAAACTTTTCTCGTTCGTCTCTTTTTTATCTCTCTCTCTCTCTCTTCGTTTGGCGGTACCTCGTTAACCGCGATCGATTTTACGATGTGTGCGCGACGGGGTCAGGAGCTCTGTCTGTATATTTCGCGAGGTTATCGAAAATCGGCCGAAAGATTGAAACTCGACCGGGTCGTCGAGTCGATAAACTTGATCGAGGGAGGAGTTGTCGTTTATTAGTTTTACGATGTCGTCAGGGTCTATCGAAGCTCTCCATGCTTGTGAATAATCGTGACCGGAAAGTAAAAACTTATTGCAGATTTAACGTCTGTATAAGCATACACGTGTTTTTTTTATTGTTGTCGACTAAAAGAAAGAGTATAACTCTACCCGGATCACTTGTCGAATGTTAAACTAGCGCGGTAATATCGATGGTATCGTGATCACTCATGGAATATAAACGGACCTAAAAACAACTCGGCGAGAATAAAAGTGCATTTGCTCGAAGCTACGGACAATATGCATAACCATCCCCCTAGAGCTGCGCAAAGTCCTCGGCAGGTTAGAATCCTGCGGATAAAATAGCAAAACTTTATATATAAAATAAAATTCCTGAGGTAATCCCTTCTCAATATTTCCGCGATGAATTTTTTGATGGATTGATACCGATATAAGATTTCTGCGAATTCAATTTTTAATGCTATAGCTACACGAGAAGAGATCACGCGTATCTGTATATCTCATCGAGATTTGAATTCATTAAAATTATATTTGAATATTTGATTTGAAGCCGCGCGCGCACGATATATATCGAATAAATGAGAGAGACCGGATGTACTTTTCATCAATTTATTTTCCGCCGAGCACAGACTGGCAGACTGAATTTTAAAGAGATATTATACGTCTATACGTTGAATAGGCCTTGTTGTATAAAATTATCGCAAAGCAACCGCGCTCGCAATTACCAAGTAATCGATACAAAATTGCCCGCATGAGTTCCCCTATATATTCTCAATGGTCTAATTCAAGGAGGACTATTATTTTGACATCGCGACTCGAAAGAGAGAGAGAGGCCGGACGCTTATAGTCGTGGATGGATGATGCGAACGCACAGCAGAGACGTGTTATTTTCTCAAGTTTCGATTATGCTTTGATCGCGAGCGCGAGTTATCGAGTTAAATAATCCGGCGCCGTGCTTCACTCGATGGCGCCGCGCTCGATTCAATCAGCGGATTCAGTCACATAGAGCAAAGCGTGCTACTCGAGCGAGCTACTCAAAGCTGGCCGAATGACGTAGCTCGCTAAAAATAGAGCGGAGTAATGTGCGACTCCCGCGAAGCCCAGAAGCGATGAGGGTTCGTCGAGAGAGAGAGAGAGAGAGAGAGAGAGCGCATGTACAGGGTGTCCCAGAAGGAGAACCTCGGAGGAAAGCTTCCAGGAGGGTGTGTTCGATTCGATTCGCCGCGGTTTGTCAGCTGCAGCGATTTCAATCCGGAAATTATGCGAACGTCATTGCGAGTCATTAAAAAGAGCAACGGAGGAAATGTAGGAATGGATTTGCATGTCGTTTGAAATTTTGATTAGTAATATATATAAAAAAAAGAAAAAAAAAAAAACGTATTTTGACGTTTCATCGAGTTTGAAAAATAAATTTTGATCAAATTCCACGTTTGATTTTAATATGAAATATATATTTTTCTATGCAATGTTCAAGTTATTCGGTGCATTTTGTAACTCGCAAATTTCGACACACGCTCGCAAAAACTTTCCCGTGACCGATCACCCGCCAAAGTATTGACCTTTTCTCCTGGGACACCGTGTGCAGTATTGCAAGGTGATGGAAAGAGAAAATGGGGGAATGAAAGCGGGCGTACGAGAGCGCAAGGAAGAGGAACAGAGAGCGATGTACGTGTGTGTGTGAGGTTTGCGAGTGAGAACGAGAACGGAATCGGGGGATGGGAAGCGAATATGACATAAGCCATTGTGCGGAGAGGGTCGGCCTTGTATCTCTGCGTTTGCATACGAAATCGCGCATAGTACCGGAACGTTGTTCGGAACCTGTTTTCTCCCCTATTCCCATCGGCGGGTCGTGACAGGGCGGAGAACAGGACAGGACGAGACATCACAGGTCAACGAGATTTCTCTCGATGATGACTTTGACCTAAGGGAATCGGCCTCGCGAATATAATTAACGCGAAGTTGTACACACGATCGACTTGGATGGATTCTCGTTAGAGAATATCGCGGTAGACTATTTCCGCGGCGAACGTCGGGATTACGTACGCGTATCGTACCGGGGAAAAATGTTGAATAATGCAAATGAGCTGGGAACGTATCGATGGTATTAATGGACGAAAAAAAAAAAAATGTTTTTTTTAACGGTACTTCCACAGGAGGCGGTGTGCGGCCGGATACGATATGCGCTTCGTTTTTACAGCTACGTTTGTTCAAACGCTTGACCGATATAAGGCAGGCACCGTTAAAAAGACATCCTTTGACTGCCGCGGTTCCCTGTTACTTTATTGAACGGAATCGCGATGAAAAGTATCGCGCTTTTGCATTTTATTCCTTTTCCGCTACGCAGAAACTGCGAGATAATGGAGTTCAATCAGGTGTGGAGAGTTGATTTTTCACTACTATCTACCCCTTTATTGTTATAATAAAATTGAATTAAATTATGCTCGCGAAATTAAATGAATAAAAATAAGATTTCACGCGGTTCTTTTGCACCTAAATATTTAAAATTCTTGAGAAAAATTTTTTTTTTTCCAAAATTTTTCGTCTCTGTATTTTATGCATATCGCCGATCATTACATGAAATATACCGTCTGTAACGCTATTGTTCTTGAAACGAGTGCGCGCGGTATCCGTGTCGCGATCAGTGCACGGAATTTTCCGGATGTTCGATCGCGAACATGCTGTTATCGCGCAGCAACAATAAGGTAAGCAGCGATAGCAGCATGCGCTCACTTCCGGGCAAACGGTTTCGCGTAACACGTTTTTCTTTTTTTTTTTTCTCCCCGTCGCATCGAGGTCGATCTTAAAACACGAAAATCAGCTTTTAAGTTTCACACTTATCGCGCGATTCGCGTCGTTCGCGACGAGAATAACATTCAGGTATTAGCTTCCGGTTGGGGGTTTCACGGCGTGCTTAATCGCCGCTTTGGCCGCATTCCATTCTTTTCTCTATAAAATCGCGCGGAGAACATTTGTTTTCCGCAACAGATACATCTCACTCGCAGTAATTCTGTTACACGATTGTTTCGGAATACTATCTCTTATCGAGCCAACGAAGCGTTATAACACTCGCAGCGTTAACCCCTCGTGTTTCTGTATAGTTTCGTCTACGCAGCTGATTGAATTAAAGAGTTCTATTTCACCAACAAGCATCCTGTTTGAGAATTACACGGTAATTAAACATTTAACATAATATATATATATATATATATATATATATATAAAATAATACATATATATATAATAATGTATATTATACATATATAAATACGCATTATTAATTCAAGAAATATCTGGCACAGAGGCAAAATTAATCAGAATAATATGATACTAATTGTAAATACGTGATAAATGCGACATCCAAATATCTTTCCACGATAAATCCGGTATATAATTAAAAATATTTTGGAGGACAAGAACCAGTTATTTAAATATTCGTGTCATTTAATTATCACCAATTACGTGAAAATGCATGCAATTCTTATTAATGTACCCGTTTTTAATATCGTTGGAAAATATTACCGCGATACACATTGAACCTCCACCAGAGAAATCTATCGCGATTATCCTCGATTGCCGCTATAATTTGTTCGCGATTGATGACGCAGCCAATATATATATATATATATATATAAAATAAAGTCTATCCCGGAAAAACTATAAAAGCCCCGGGGCGAAATAACGAGTTGCGAAATCGATAAGTGCGGTTCTTCATCTTCCATCCCTTTCCTGCTCCCTCGAACGACAACGAAACGAGCTGCTCCTCCCGGCCGCATTACCGCTAAATAATTTCTCGCCGTATCCCTCGTTACTTATACGAACGCACGAAGGGGTTTCCTTCTAAATTTCAGCCGAAGCATGAATCTTGGCGGGCCGCGTCGATGGCTAGCGTGGGACTTCGAAGTGTTCGTCGCGTCGGATACATTGCGTGGGCGAACCCTGTTCGGTGGGGGTAGTCTAATTCGGAAAGGCTATTATTTCTACGTCAGGTCGCGGTGAGTACGGCCAATGGGACCCCTCTGTAGATACTTTAGCACGGGGGTCGCAGTCGACCCCCCAACGGGACCATTACCGCATGATATATACCACGGTCTTGAAGCTCTCTCGAGCTTGCAAGAGAACGCGGTAGCTCTTCTCTCTCTCCCGTTATTACCTGTTACCCTGTAACACGGTATATGTATATATATATGTGTATATACACTTTTATATTCCGCTTTTATTTCCAGTTTCTTCTTTCCTCTTGCGCGCGTTTAGTTTCGGAAAATTCATGCGGGTTATTAATTGTTAAAAAGAGCGAGACACGATATTTGCACGAAAGAATGTATCCGGTCTATCCCGTTGCTCGCTGAACAAAGCTTTGCTCTTGTGCTTGTAAGTTTTAAAGTTGTATATGAATCGACTGTGCGCTCTCTATCCGCAGTTTTATGCATCGATTTTCATTCTAACTCTATAGTACAAGTGAACGTAAATGAGAATTGCGAAGTGGAAAGGGCAACAATGAATATATATAATTTGATGCGCGGACGTTTACATTTACGCGCGGAATAAGGATAAAACGAAGATCTTATATACTTGGGTTTTGTCTTGCGCATCTACGAGGCTTGCAGATTATATCTTTAGATTGAATGTAAATTAACGATGTTTTTGCGGTTCCTACGGGAGGGAATTAAGTTGCCGCACGTTTCCCGGGAGAGACGGCGTCTCTTGCGCTCGTCTCGCGTTATTTCCCGTCGCATTTTCCGGATGATACAGCTGAAGTATACGAAATGAGTCCGGCTACTTCCGCTAGATATACAAGAGAGATCCCGAGATTCTCCTGGGGCCAACTGGCTCGTTCCGTAACAGCGTTTCGTGCTGTACCCCGGGTTCGGGCTTTAGGATAGGGTGCTTGCTTATGGACCGGTCGTAGGAGCTCGAGAAGGAAACCAGGAATGTAATATTAAGGCATCCAAAGTCCGCCGAAGTCTCGGTATTCCCTCTTGACGCGCGAGCTGGCTGCCACCGACCGACTTCCCGCATTTCCGACGCTCGCAAATTTACAAGAACGATGGCGGTGCATCGCATATCTAAACAGTTCGAGCGCGATAAGTGGCCCCGAATTTTCCGACGGATCCGTGACTTTCGCTTTTCTCTCGCGCGTCGCGTCGTCGTAATTCGTGCCTCCAAATTCTTGCCAAAGTATTACGTAGTTTAGGGGAATCAATAATAGGAAAATATTCCGACGAAATTGAGTGTAGTTGATTAATCTTCTTATATGTAATTTTGAAGATGATTTTTTATTATGCGCGTTTAATGCGCGGGAAAAATATTCATTTCATTCTTGTAAACGAATTATTCATTTTAGAATAATGATTTCTTATATATTAATTTGTATGATTTAATTAGAGAATGTCTTGAAATTTTTGTGACTTTCGCTTTTCTCTCGCGCGTCGCGTCGTCGTAATTCGTGCCTCCAAATTCTTGCCAAAGTATTACGTAGTTTAGGGGAATCAGTAATAGGAAAATATTCCGACGAAATTGAGTGTAGTTGATTAATCTTCTTATATGTAATTTGAAAGATTATTTTTTACTATGCGCGTTTAATGCGCGAGAAAAATATTCGTTTCATTCTTGTAAACGAATTATTCATTTTAGAATAATGATTTCTTATATATTAATTTGTATGATTTGATTAGAGAATGTCTTGAAATTTTTGCTTCTTTCTCTCGCGCGTCGCGTCGTCGTAATTCGTGCCTCCAAATTCTTGCCAAAGTATTACGTAGTTTAGGGGAATCAATAATAGGGAAATATTCCGACGAAATTGAGTGTAGTTGATTAATCTTCTTATATGTAATTTTGAAGATGATTTTTTATTATGCGCGTTTAATGCGCGAGAAAAATATTCGTTTCATTCTTGCAAACGAATTATTCATTTTAGAATAATGATTTCTTATATATTAATTTGTATGATTTGATTAGAGAATGTCTTGAAATTTTTGTGACTTTTGCTTTTCTCTCGCGCGTCGCGTCGTCGTAATTTGTGCCTCCAAATTCTTGCCAAAGTATTACGTAGTTTAGGGGAATCAATAATAGGGAAATATTCCGACGAAATTGAGTGTAGTTGATTAATCTTCTTATATGTAATTTTGAAGATTATTTTTTACTATGCGCGTTTAATGCGCGGGAAAAATATTCATTTCATTCTTGCAAACGAATTATTCATTTTAGAATAATGATTTCTTATATATTAATTTGTATGATTTAATTAGAGAATTTCTTGAAATTTTTCTTGGAGGTAAAAAACGCATCAGACTTATCTATAATCCGACCATTATAATCGTTCTGGATTTCTTTAATAGAATACCTGAGTAGAGGAAAAACGCGTGGAATTGTGAATATAATGCAGATTCGTAATAAATAATTGCGATTTACTATATGGAAGGAAAATTTTCTTCGTATTAAAACATTCGTGCGTAACGATGGTTAGATGGAAGGGCAAAGTGTATCGCAAAGAAGAAAAGTCACGAGATAATTTTACGAAATTAGGCGATTTAAATTCATCCTAAAAAAGTCTTTAATTAAAAGCCTTTAATTCCTTACGGTCGCGAGGAGAGGAGGACGCTTACTTACTTATTCATACTAATGACCAGACAGCCGCGGATAATTAATGCAGTTTGCGTGCGGGTTTCGCCCTAAACGACGTATCAATTCTACATATTTGCAAAACAATAGATTATAATAAATCATGGTACGAAATTACGAAAAAAACACTCCTTATTAGTTATATCTTTATGAATACTTCTGGCGAAAATCCCTACTTGGAATCCGATTATGCTATGTATATAAATAAGGATTTGTGCAAGGGGAATACCCTTCTATTCTCCCCTTTCTCGTATTTTCTCTTTTCGTGCCGGTTCTTCCAAGATGTTACGTCTGAACCGTGATCCCAATGCGTATAGCGAAGAGGGGAAGTGGCTTTGTTACGCGAAACAATATAGTTTTCCTTGTAGCTGTACTTTGCCGGGAGTCAGGGGCCTGTCTGAATAAGGTTTACGCCATTCAGACATTCCACGTTGTCTCCCAGACACTTTCTTTACGATCTGGCCTAGTGATTCAGCTTTGACATTGAGAGGAGAAATTAAAGGCAATTCGCTAGACGCAAATTTGTTGCGGTTTGTACACAGCATCCAGTTTTGTCGCATACCGTGAATGCGAAGTTATTCTATGCTCTCGCAAGAAAGATTACGAAACTCTGCATTTTTGCTCTTTCTATTCAGAACCTTTGAGGAGATGCATTTTGTTGGCGAGATGTCATTTTCAAATAGCGTAGGCTATTTCGACATTGAGTAATATATAAATAGCATTTATAATGTAAAAAGGATTTTTATTTGCATATATTTTACTAATAATTATAAAATGTTATATTCTATTATTCATTTTTGCTCTTTCTATTCAGAACCTTTGAGGAGATGCATTTTGTTGGTGAGATGTCATTTTCAAATAGCGTAGGCTATTTCGACATTGAGTAATATATAAATAGCATTTATAACGTAAAAATGATTTTTATTTGCATATATTTTACTAATAATTATAAAATGTTATATTCTATTATTCGATTATGTATTATAAGATATATTCTTATTTATTTTATAATATTTTTGTCCGAATAATTTTTACAAAATGTGTTGTATTAAAAGCGGTTTAATAACTTTGATAGTGGATTCGTGCAGTCGATTTGTTCGCGCAGTCAACGAAACGAGCGTGCGGTTTCGGAGACGTAGGTTAACGTGGTTTCGAAACGATCCAGGGTTGGCTGGCTGCTGCGATTGGGTCGATGGGTGTCCGTGGTTTGTCTCAGCGAAAAAGGGAACTCGTAAATACCGAAACGTGACCGTTGCAAGTGATTCTAGACCTCGCTAGACCCATTTAGATGCACCTGGCACTGCGCGTTGTATTGTACATCTTTAGATACATCTTCTCTCGCGGCGAACATGTAAATGCATCGTTCATTAAAATTAGTTGCTTCCTTTAAAAGACAAAAGGGACGTCGTACCTTTTTTCGAAACGACTATTTTATATTTGATATACAAATACAAATATCAATTAAAATTTCTATTCGCTCGTGTATTGTATAAAACAACAAATGTATTCAAAAAAGGCCAACTTATCGAGCAATATTTAAGATGTTGTATCCAATTAAAATTTATTTCATAAACAATATATTAAATTACAAAAAAACCTTTCATAAACGTTTCAACCGCACGCGGTTTTCCTCAGTATAACAGTGTTACGTAATTTATAATTCTTACAAAAAATAGATTATCCTATTCTTAAACTTATTAATAGTCCGTTAATTCGAGTCGAGAATTTATTAGAAGTTTATGCGTGTTACAATTTATCATATTTAATTTATAAAAGTATGTGATCTTATGATGTTGGATCTATTTTTTTGTAAAATTATAAATCACGTAACACTGTTATACTGAAAAAGACCGCGTGCGGTTGAAACGTTTATAAAAGGTTTTTTTGTAATTTAATATATTGTTTATGAAATAAATTTTAATTGGATACAACATCTTAAATATTGCTCGATAAGTTGGCCTTTTTCGAATACATTTGTTGTTTTATACAAATACAAATTTAATTTAATGCCTAGATAAAAGCAATGAATGTTTGGACTTAAAATATTGTTACTGCTGAATAACAGAGTTTATGAACTTTGTCATTTAAAAGCTATTTTCTAAATTTCAAGAATTGTAATTTCCCCGAATTAGGAGACTGGCAGGTGTAGTCTCTAATAAAAGTACGGATAACGAGGGACTATTCTCAAAGATATTTGTTCCAGTGATAAATATCAGAGCGCGCTATCCTCGGTTCGTCGTTGAAGCGATAGCGGCCGGTCATTTTTCTATCCAATTACTTCGCGGATTTAATCCCCCGGAGGCGACGGTGCTTATCGTAACTGGTAGAAAGTTCATCGATCGAACGACCGATTCCTCTATCAATCTTACCGCCTCACCGATAACGGTGGTACCTCTCTCGTGCCCCCCTTTTTTTTTGCTCCTCGACACATCGATCGACGTATACCGGAGAAGTGTGTCGTCGTATGAGAGAAAAACGCGCAAACGTTTCCGTCAACATCCAGCGAAACACCTCGCTCGTTCATCGCGCTCGAAGGCTCCGAAGGTATCGCTCGGAAGGAAGAGCCTCGTAGTCGAGAGAGCCGAGTGGAAGAGTTAAATCGTCGGTCGCGGACCGAGATTGAATTCGCGACCGCTACCTCGTTTCCGCGCTTTCCGAGTGACCGACGTTAGTTTGAAACTTGGACGAATTTTCATCAGAAGATCGACCGCTGCCGCTCTATTTGCGAGAGTCCTTGCTGTATATTCGTCGCGATCGTCGCGCGAACCGAAAGGGTTTCCGTGAGAATTTTTCCACGAGGCGAAACGTGCTGGTTCTCCATCGAGGAGCAATAAAGATCTCTTCCTATGGCGTCATAAAAGTTAAATAGATTCTTGGATCTTCTCTCGCCGCGAGGAGAAGCGGAAAGATATCTGAGAGTTCGCCTGTAGAATAGTTTCACGAATCGTCTGAAAGTGAAGAGTTAGAGTTTCCTCTTGTCTCTCTCCGAGATTTAGTGATTCAACTGAGAATTTTGCGCGATCGATTATCGATAGTTCGTGGTTCATATAATGGAAATTTTCTGATTATAATCATCTCGATATAGTTTTTAAATATCTATGTTGCTGCAATACGATCGTATCCTATATATTTGAATGCACTAAAAATAGTCGATTTTATATCGCTTTGTTGGATAATTTTTCATCGAACTAGTGATTGATATATACAATAGTAATTAGAATTTTTTCCGATATTCAAAGTAAATAGTAAGTAAAGCAACGTCATACGTAAATGTTTATATTCGGTACATTTATTGACATAAAACTTGAAAGATATGTAATAATTATCATCGCGCGAAAGATGAGCACTCAGAAAAATGAAGTACATTTATTCACGCGAATATACATTACATTTATCATTGTTATTATATACGTTTTCACGCGCACACGAGATCACAGTACATTCATGAATCACTGTTAGAGAATCACGTACTTATAAATATATTGCAGTATACATTTTAACGGGATAAATACATTTTTCCAAAGCGGAGAGTTTTGAAAAAGCTCAACCTTTTTTTCCACCGGCCCAGTTTTTCACGCGGGATGATGGTGAATTTTTATCTCGCTCGAGTTTCTCTTTCCCATATGGATATGCGCGGAGAAAACGCCCGGCTGAAAACGCCGAGTTTAATGCGATGCAATTATTCCGCGTTGCTCGGGACGTACCATGCGGAAGCGTAGTCAGAGTAATTTCGAAACTATCCAGAACGCCGAGGTTACTCGAGTAGGCGTTACTTGCTCTCTCTCTCTCTCCTCCGTAGACAGGCAAATACTTCTTGATTTGGTAGTTTCACCCGATTACTCGGTGAGAACGTGTTTGCAACTTTGCCGCAGATACGAGCTTTGTTATCGTCTACGTATGTAAAGTCAAGCAGAAATCAACCGACAACGTTAACGTCTACACGGATACATAAATCTTTACGTATGAGTTGTGGAGAAATGACCCAAGAAAATAGAGCAAATTGTAACTCTTACATCATCTCGTTGTTTATTAATATTTATGTAGAAGAAAATAGATTGGACATTTTGAACCAACATCCTTTTTTTAGCAATTAAGAGTATTGAATTTTACATGTATAAAGAATAAGAAATACATATATATATAGTTTTATTTATTTTTATATTTGAGAAAAATCTAGTTTTATCTTTAAAAAGAATCGATGAATTTATTATATAATTTAATTATTTTTCATTTTTTTTTACAATTATATTTCCGTCGTTTTTAATAAATATATTGGTTTTGCAAACTCATTTCTCATATCTTAATTTTTTCATCCAGTACAAAAAAAAATCTGTTAAAGAAAAATTTGAAACAATATTACTAAAACTGTGACCTGACAGTATAATAGAGAGTTAGATTTCTGTGTCAATTTTGGTATATTTTCTCTATGTTTTTTTTTATTTCAGTTTATGTTTAATTATTCTTTTTTTTTCATTTTTCATAGCAGTGATCTCTCATATCGAAAATGTTATTATGATTCCATGTCAATGTTGATTTTCGTATAATTTTCGAGCTGGATATAGCAGCTATTTTATTACCCTTGTTTCATTATTCCTCGTTAACTTTTTATTCCATATAAATCTAACATTATGAAAGTTGGTGCAATATAGTCGGAGCCTTTTCTTTCTTACTCGCAACTCCGTGCCGCGGAAAGTTGTCCGCGCCCTTTCTTAACCGCTCTTTCGTCCGCTGCTCTGGGAGAGGAGAAGCTCTTGCGAAAGATAGCGTAATTTCGCGGGTCTGTCTATATCGCGGTAAGAAGCAACGCGCGCGGACCTAACCAAATTACGATGGCGGAAGAGAGTCGGAACTTCCGGCCGCGGGGCTTTGCGCCCGTTAAAGTAACTCGGTTTACGAAGTTTACGAAGGAGAGAAGCCAAAGTTTCGACCGTGTCTACTGCGCCGTGACGGCGCCGACAACGGCGACGCCGTCTATATGAAATATTTGCACGCGTTGCGCGCCATGTGCGTACGACAAATGTAGCTTTGAACTTAATTCGCAAAAGAGGTGACGATAAAATGAGATTGCGAGGCTGCAATAGTGATGAATAAATCTGTGCGATTAATTCTGCGATTATATGAAGGAACATAAATATATAGAACGTAATATTTTAGCGAGAAATATAATATTTATACAATTAAATTGATTTAGAATAGTAGAGATAAAAATAATTTACTAGTGACTTTTTATTGTATTTTTTAAACATTTTTAATATTAATTTATCATTTAATAAATAGTATATTTTTTATATAATATCAAATGAAATTAAAAAAAGTAAAATTTAATTTATATAGCTAAAGGATAAATATACATGAAACAAAGATATTCTGGACTGATAGATTTATTTTATAAAAAACATGCATTTATTCGTTTCATTGTTTATTTAAGAATATTTTTTTAATATTGATTTACACATTAAATATATCAGTATAATCTCTTGCATATCCTGAAAAAATTACAACAGCACAAGTTTGTTTAATTTTTGAAGGAAAAAAGAGCAAAGAGAATGAACTGTCATTCGTTGCTCGGGTAGTTGTGCGAAGAGAAAAACTCCATCGAAAATTTCCACCGACTGAAACTCACAGGTCCAATTTTTAGCAGAGTGACGAAACATGGTATGGTTTATTCACGAATACAGAGGAATGTGTATAGGCATGGTTATCGGAAATCAAACGCGATGCTTTCGAGACGCTGCTTTTATATGTTTTAATCGTAGAGCTTGTCCTATTGCGGAATAACGAAGAGCATACGACTTGAATATTTGATTGTACCAGATTTTCGTATTATATTCAAAAAACGAAAAAATAGCAGAGCGATAACAGCCGCCCCCGATCTGATAGAATACATGAATAGAATCTTTCCAAGTCTATTTTTAGCCTTTATAAACATTTAATCTTGCTAGCTCCGTGCGAAGATTCATTTGATCTCGATTTTAATTATTGAAATTTTTTTCCTTTCACTTCTTTTACACATCTTTACTTTTTCATAATTCTAATTTTATTTCCAAGAGTCGTAATTTTTAATTTATATTTTAAACTTTTATATTAAATCTGTTCTATTACATATTAAATCTTCGCTGTCTCATTTAACTTTCTTTAAAATTTTATCATTAACTTGCATCATTCTCAGTTCGCGTATGCGAATTGTATTTTAATGCATTTTATCTAGTTGAACAAGTTGACCGAGTTGCAAACTCGCCGCGATTTTAATTTGTATTTTGTTACCAGGAGTCTCGCAAAAGTTGCGTCCTTTACGAGACTCGGTAAGGTGATCCTGTGCTTTAGCCGTGCGTCTCTCATTGCAACTTTATATATATATATATATACATGAATAGAATATATATATATATATATATATATATATATATATATATTGCGCATAGTCTCGGTGCATTAAGGACCGCAGCGGTGTAGCAATGAAAGAATATTGCATCGCGCACCATCCTCCGACGACGTTTCCACCTCTCTTGCGCGGTGATTACATCCCCGGTCTTAGGTGGCTTTCTTCCTTACCTCGACTAGTACGAGGAGCACTTTGTGGTGAGGGTGTCCTTTAACGAGCGGACGCTTTTTTCGGTGGAGGGTATTAAGGCGAGTTTAATTCGCCGTTCAAGAAGCTTGTTTTACTGCTACGAACATTATTACTTGCCTCGCAATGTTAACCAGAAAACAACGAGAATAAATAAAATGATTTTTATGAACATCCTTTATATACACAATGATTAAAGGAGCTAGATAATCTTACCCTTTTTATTAATTACATTCAAAAGATATGCCCGATATAAAGAAAAGTATTTTGAATATTAGGAGTTTAGAAGTAAAATTTCGTAATTTATCGTTATTTCTAAACAAAAATAAGATCTTTAATTTTATATATTATATAATCACGGCACTTGCGGTGCATATTTGCTATCGCGGAATTTAAATTAAGAAGCGAAACTCTTTTCTATCCGTGCAAAGATGGAAGAGTGAGAAGACCGACCAGGCTGTACAAATCATTCCAAGTTTTCGAACAAGTTCAGTGAGCTTCGAAACGGTTCGTTCGGTCGGGTGTAAAATTGCTATGATATAGGCGAGAGGGATTGACGATAGTATACCAACGAACGGGATTTGTCGCTGAAGTCATAGATTCCTTCCCGCCAATAGCCGGCGTTTGAAATCTCTAAGAACGCGCTTTTCGAAACTTTCGATCGTTCCGAGACTCGCGAAGATTGAATTATTCCTTGAGGAGTTCCTTGTGTAGTAGGAAAGGCGCGTGCCATTGGCATCGCACGATAACTTATTCCTTCTCTTTCGTGTCCGCCACTTTTAGGAGAGCATAATAAAATTCAATATAGTTGAGTTTTTTTGAATAGTTTTGTAGTACTGTATCAAAGAAAACAAGTTAAGAGTTTTTGTTCGTATTTAGGATAATTTACTGTTTACAGGTAATGTAATTAGTTATTAGAATGTTAATATATAGGTGTGTCTGTGTGTGTTATAATTTTCCTAAACTAGTTATTTCAAGATTATAAGATAAAAAATAATATAACACATCATATTAAGCAAAAGGGATGTTATACAATATTGGATGTATAAAAATGTATTCAAATAAAAATACATTCAAATATTATTTATATATGCGTATATACGAAACAGTGTACAAAATAATTAATATTTAAAAAACTAATTGTATGCAATCAAATTTTTTATTTATTTTTTAAACAGATTCTAATAAAATAGAAAATATTGTATAATTTTCGAAAAACATTTATTTTTAAATATCAATTTTCGAAAAAATGTAATATATAAATCTAATTCTTAAATATTCTAAATAATTATGCCTCTTAAATAAAATGTTGAATTATTTTACATGTATCTACATACAAAAATTTTAATTTATTGAAAATATATTTTATTATTGATATTTTGAATTTGAATACTTTAAAGTAAAATTGAGAATATTACATATGGATTATTTATATTATACACGATAATTAAAAATGGATTAATATTATGCAGATAAATACGCAATTTAATACAAGTATAACTAAAATAATAAAAAGTAAAATTATAAAAAATTTATAAATTATTCTCTTTTCGCTTTTCACAGTTGCTCTGCCTTTTCAGGCTTCTTTTTCTCTCATTCAATCCTTTTCTACTTCTGCATAGCACTCACTCACGAAAATACAGTTAATTACGAACAGAATACAATAATTACACGACGCTTTATGCGACACTCCTTAGCGTTAATCGAACGTGCACTTTATGTTTTGCGACGAGAGGACAGTGAAAATTATGATCCGTTCAGCATTCGAAATTCACGCAGCCAAATTCACGTGCCATTTATTGCCAGGTAATATCTTATTGCCACTATAATGTGTATATGTTCGCATATCAGGCCAATTGATTATTTTGACATAAATAAATAAGCAGAGACGAGATAAATTGAAGAAATAATTATCCGCTGTTTATACGATGTTTATAGATCGAATAAATCGCGTGAAGTATACGTTTTTTTTTAAACAAATTACAATATACAGTTACCGAATTATAATACGAGGTTAATATTGAAATACGAAATTAATGATGACCATTTATCAATTAAACATGTCATGACTCAGTTCGAAATTGATCCGTAATGTACGAAATTTTATTAATGATAAAAAAAATACGAAAATGACATTAGGATCTTTATTCTGATATTAAATATATAATATTACGTGAAACGATTTAATGACTAATTAATTAATATATCAATAGAACTAATTAAGTAATATATCAATAGAAAATACACAATTGATATGGTGCATAAATTTCGCGAAATATACATGTACATATATATTATTAATAAATAGTTGAGCGATATCTTGTTTTTTTTTTAATGAAATAACCGCGTAATAATTATACGTGTCATTTATCAGAAATTAATTAATTAGATTGATAATTGTTATAATTATAAAGAATAATATCGTTTTTCGAAATAACAATACGTTTAGAGGAATGCCTTACGTGGTTGCTTTTTCGTTCGAGTCTTATTGTGTAAATGATTACATGTAAATAACAATATATATATAATATGAATAATTTGTTTCACTACGTCACACGGTCCCTTGTCTTTCGTTTTAATACGACCTTGTGACGTAGTGTTGTCATTGAGGCGCACGCTTCACCTTTTGTCATTCGCGCGGCGAGACTCGAAGAAGCAAGTAGTGACGCGGATTGCTCCGTATATTGTATTAACTTTTACATCATACAACTTTTCGAATCGTAATTACTCGTGATAATATTGCACAATTAGCGATTATTACCGGGACACGCGTAATTAACTTGTGCGATAAATGACAGGTAAATTAAAAGTATTGTGATTATGGTTAGTTCAATTAACGAAAGAACTTGATATACATAAATAATATGTGTATTTTGTATATTTATATTGTATTAATATTAAAATTTGTGTATTTTCTCTCGATTCATCGTTTCAATTAATCATTAATTCGATTCTTGTGATATATGTATACATACATATATGTATATATATATATATATATATATATATATGTATATATTGCGCGCAGTATCGGAGTGAAGTTGCTGATGTTCGGTCGCTGCTAATTCGCGCGCAATCCGCGCGGGTAAGATTAGATTAGGTTAAATATCTATCACTGCGGATCGACTTTGTGCCGAGTGGCGTCGCGACTAAGTTTAATCGGTAAATATGATTGTATTTATTAATCCGACATCTTAATATCAATCGTGTATCATTAATTAATTGCCTGTATATTGTAGTAATGTGTCAAGACGTATATTTGCGAGTTTATTCGAGCAAAATCTGTCGTGCAAACTATCGACAAACCTAACCATATTTTCGAATATTACAGTCCGCGCGGGAATATTTATCTTCAATTTTACTCTTGTTTACTTATATCAAAATAATAAAATTGTTTTAAGATACGAACATATAATGTGTACATATCAGAATATTGCGGCGAATTATTTGGCTACATAATGTCTGAGTATCGGACGGATCATATTTTGCGTCCTTTTTCGCCGTAAAAAGTGTCGCGCGATTGTTAGATTAGATTCTGTTGATCGTAATTAACCGTATTTTCGCGAGTGAATATTGTGCAAGTGCTATGAAGATGCAACAAAGGCTAGAGAGGAGGAGCAGGCCGGGGAGGTATCGGGCGATAGCAGAGTAATTGTAAAGTAAGCAATTTATTATTATTTGTAAAATTAATTGTACGCGATAATTTATCTTCGCGAAATTAATCCATTTTAAATTATTATGTAATACAACGTATATAAAATATTCCTGATTTAATTACAAAATATTAAAAAATATTTATGTTAAATATTATAAAACTTTTATAAATACATGTAAAATATTTCAATGTATTTAAAAATTATAATTATTTAGATTATTAGTTCGAAAAGAGAATTAAATATATTTATTTTTCAAAAGTTTATATCTGAAAAAAGTTTTTTTATAGTTTGCGCAATTTATTTTATTAAATATATATGTTTAAGAGACGAATAAAAAATTTGATTGCGCGTAGTTTATTAAATTAATTAATTATTTTAGATGTTTTATGTATGTATACATGTATATACAAATTTTGGATGTATTTTTATTTTACAGATCAACATGCATTCCGCCATTGCGCATCGTAATTGTGAGTTAAATTATGTTTTATTTTATAATTTTTAAATAACGAATTTAAAAAAATTATAATAAATATTTATTATATTTTTGTTTCGCCGTATGTATTAGTACCTACATTTTATCAGCTATGATTCGAGCAGGATTAAATTTGCTCAAGTTACTAATTTCAAATAAAAAATTATCAACGTTACGACATTAATTGCATATACGTATATAAGTAAATTATAATTTAAAAATTTTTAATTTTTAAAATCAAGTATCTTGATAAATCTCGAAAAAATTAAAAGTGTTAAAATTTATTGATAAAATTAATATTTGATAAAATTATTAATTTAAGATTTTTTTATGAATAATATCTATGAAAAGTTCATCATTTTAATTCATTTATTTACAATTAGTTCTACATAGATAATATGTTATAAATACTACGATAAAATTTATAAAATTGTCATTTGTAAAGAAATCTTTTTGGAACGTAAAAGCTTTTTTAAAGTTTCAACAAACTTGACTCCGAAGCAACGAGATAGGAATTTTTTTATGAACTCATTCTCCATAAATATGTATAAAATTCTTCAAAAAAACACGATCATGTTAAACACGAGAAGCTCCATGTATAGCTCTCATGTGTTATTTACCGGAATAATGTTTTAGCGATGCCATTTTTTGTCCGCAATTTTTCGTGGTTGAACTAGCAAAATTCGGATTATGTCAAATTTACAGCATTATTTTTATCACTCATATATTTATCCGTGTGTTTCGCAAATTATACGATCGTGCGAAATATTTAATATATTATCACATGCAAAGTAACAAAATTCGTAGACTGGATCCATTGTGGGGAATGTGAAAAGGTATGTATATATAAAACGAGAAAGACACTATTTAAACTGAATTTGCACAGGAGCATTTCCTATTCTCGCTTCGCATTATTTCACTCCAGTTCCTCGTTCCCCCGTTCTGACATGAATCCTAGGGTCCTATTTTAATTTACCCCTGTGAGTATACTCGCTCGCTCTGGCGATCCGAACTGAACTTGAAACGACGCAAAGTGTTTACGGTCCCGTTTATGTACATGCTTTGGCATATTTTCGCAAGCGATTCCGTCCGATCGATTCCGAGTGTGTATAGTAAAAGATCTTTCTCCCTTTATAGAAGACACTCTGTGTCGTTCCCATGCAATTTTCCGATAGGCATTCCACGATGGTTTCGCTTACTGCAAGTATACTTTGATATCGAAGGTTTAAATGTAGGTATAAAGCAAGTACACCGACTCAATTGAGATTTAATATAAAAGATTCCTTTATATTACAAAGAATATTAGAAAATAACAGTGCGATGCATCTTCCATTTGAATGTATTTAATATACGATAGAGAGAAACTGGAGAATACTATTATGTTTTAATAAATGTGGCTTCTTTTGCGCGCGACTATTTTGCCACTCAGTGAGAATATTCTGTTTGAAAAATGATGCTCATTTACCTTATGCACATTACCCTCGTATATACTGTCGTATAAAGTTACACGAAACGTTACGTATTTCGGGAAGGGTAGAGTAGTTTTTTCACATTAAAATGCTGGTCTTTTCTCTTTCTTTGTTGGTAGGTTGGTCAATTTTCGCTATACTTTTGCTCTCTTTATTGTATAAACGTGTTGTGACGATATATTTTTCAAGCTTTGGGTAAACATATACTGTTGTCGTACATGACGTTGTCACGTCGTTTTCTTTTTTTGTATATGTGTGACATGAGCAAAGGAATGTAATATTAAAAATATCTCTTTCAAAAATATTTTATCGTTTGGCTTTTTCAAACAAAATATTTTATTTACAATCGCGTTATGAAAAATTAATTAATATAAAGAAATAAATAATTTAATACACACACGAGAAATGATTAATTTCATGGAATAATTGATGACATTTTAGAGATATCGGTATATCAGTTGCGAAAGGATTTTAAAAGCGTTTCTAACAGCGGAAATACTGTGAAATGAATATAAATAAATAAATAAATATATATGCAAATACAGAGATAGAGAGAGAGAGAGAGAGAGAGAGAGAGAGAGAGAGAGAGAGAAATACATCTCCGACTGTAATTTAAATGTTTTATTCGAATTTTAATGAGTTTTCGTTACGAATTTATATATAATCAAATAATCCATAGGGAAGCATTGTTTATATACATATATATATATTTCCGGCTGCAAACTTGAGCTCGGCGTCCAGCTTTTTGAAGAGATACATGAGGGATTGTGCGGACACTTGCAAGTGCGACGCAAAGCATTCTTTCGAGGAATTTAATTCCGGCTGCATCGCCGCGACGAATGCGAGAGATGTTGGAGTTCTTGATCTTTTCTTCCCTTACGTTTTGCCACCTTTTTATCCTTGCTCGGTCTCTCTGTGCTTTCTTGCGCTGCCGGTTGCGCCCGCGTTCCATCCAAGAATGTAATTTCCGCGCGCGGTCGAAGAATCCAGCCCGATGCGGGACTCGGCACGTCCGAAACCGATACAATTCGTTCCGATGAAACTGTAGAGGTGCCCTCGCCCTGACTTTCGAACTTGGGGTGCGAAACGTCGCGACCTTATTCCCGCGCGCTCTTCGTCTTTCACCTACATCGATCCCACCCGGATATTTCCGGAGATCTGTCTTCGAATTCCGAAGGGAGCACTTTATTGGGATAATGTCGCGAGGAAAGGATTAAGTTTTGCGGCGAATTTGAAAGGGTTGCGATAACAAGACGTGCGATAACTGTGTATATCCAAGCGAGTAGTGGAAGCTGCTCAAATATTTATGTACCGATTCGTCAAGTAATAATTTTCGCTTTCTCAGTACAGGCTATTTTGTTATAAACGAGAATATTAGGTGTGATCGAATACAGTATGTTGAAATAATAGTTTATTTCAATAATATATTTATATATAATATTAATTAATGCTTTAAACTATACAATTTAGTATACAATTTAACATTTTTTTGTAGCTTATACTGTTTAATTTATAGTAATAAAAAAATTTTATAAAAGGAAATTCAAGATATAAATTACATAGTTAATAAAACTCTTTTAAAGTGATTATATTTTTTTATTTTTATGTTTAATACGATTTTGGTTCCAAACTGCTCTATCACAATTTTATCATAATTTTGAAAGATTTGAAATTAATTATAAATAAAATATTTATTTTTTAATATTTTTAATATTTTATCGCGAAAGTTTTAATAACCTTTACTTTTATTATAGATTCTGTTTGAGAAATGTTTGAATAATGTATTTAATATTGAATGGAAAATAAAATTTTTCCATTATCACAAACAAACTCACTGCAACTGCAATATGATAAAATAGGTTAAAATAGCATTTTACCTCAATTTATTGGAATTGTAAAAATGATAAAATATATACTCTTTTTCATAAACAGAATTACATTCAATATCAAGTTTGAAATATAACCGTTCTTTCCTCTGAATTTGGAAAAAAAATTATATTTTATTTATCTAGAATATTACATATTTGTTCACACAAATTTAAAACAATAACGCGAAATGATTGAACGAAACGTGAAATTAGAATGTGCGAAAATAATGTACGCTTTTTCGATCTATCGAGGATCGATTTCTCCGCTAAAATAGCTCCGTGTCTTTAATCTTTCCACGAGCGAACGAGATGAAGAATTTGAAGAAGGAATCGCGTATACAACAGTTGCAGTGCGGCGCACGCTTCGGGATGAATCGAAATCTCTTGTTTCTCCTCGTACGCGTATACACTATAAAATCGTCTCAAGAGCAGAATTTCAAAAGCTCAGGGCATGTCGATCCGGGTATATCGTCGCTTGCTCCTCCCCTTTTATCACCCTCTTTCTGGACGGGTGGCGAACTCGATAAGAGTTCCTTTCTTCGTTCACTCGCCCGCACTCGCTCGCCCATGCTTTCAAGAAATCCGATACGGGAGGGATGCATCAACTTGTCAAGCTAGGATATCTGACCTATCTGCCTCCCTCCTTCGACTTCCTTTGGGAGTCAGCAACAGTCGCTCACAGTCAGTTACGATATCCTTTCGCTCGTCGCGCGTGCGGGACTTGGAACTTTGACTCGTGACAAAGATTTCGATCTTCGTGTCTCCGCGTGTGTTCGCCCTTTCGAGATCGACAACTCCGTGAACACGAGACGGAAAGTACTTGACCTCGTTCCGCGAGCGACCTTTCCCTACCTCTGTCTCTCTCTCTCTTTTCCTCGTTACTCTTATTTCCCACATATTTACCGGATCTGCCTTCTGGCTAGTTTTGTTAAAAATCACCCTAGTGCACGTACGCCGCTTTCGTAAACATTTTTCCAACCATGTCCGAAGGGACGCGCTGTCTCTCTCTTTGTCCAATCTTCTTTTCGAAAAATGCCGTCCTACCGGTGGTAGATACTCTTTCGCCGCTTCTCTCGTCTTGTATTACCTTCGGGATAGCTCTCTCAGAAGAGGTATCTTGCTCTCTTTCGTCTTTATAATTTTATTTTCAACTCGCGAAGCTGCCATGCAAGTTTGTTTTTTTATTTTATTGTGTCAGATTCAACTTTACGTCTGGTTTAGCAGATGCATTTCAGCGTGTCTAGTCATCCGGTGTTAGCCACTTGTTGCTGTCACGCGGCTTAGTACACAAACATTTATTTCTGATTAAATTCCGATAGTCGCGCCGGACTCGCCGTTCGAAGTTATGACAGAATGTCGTCTCTTTACATGTCGTGTATGCACGCGATATCGCGAACTGACATTGCGCCATCAGCGACGAGATTTCCGAGTCTCCCGAGCGCGCACGTAAGATTTCGAGTTGCGTTAACGGGATAATTATATAGAAGGTATCCCTCTCTCTCTTTCTCGGTTTTTTTTTCTCTTCGTTACCAGAGTACATTGTACGTATCGGCTTTTCATGTATAGACGATACTTGGTACGACCTGCCAACTTGGTCTGCGAGATCTCCCGTTCCCTCTTTGTAAGTCCCCGAGGGCGACGTTTCCGGAAGTACATCGGGCTGGGAGTCGAGAAGTTACAAGTTTGTTTCTGTCTACCTACTCACCCATCTACCTCGGGCCTGGGCAGCAGTTTCTCCCCATCGCCAAGTTACGTTAGATATACCACTCGATAGCTGGGTTAGAACTACAGCCGATCGCTGCCGTAGCTTCTTATTGGTATCGATAAAGCGGTACATATATCGATAAAGGAACGGAGTTCCATTCGCGGACGAGGCAATATAATGGCCGTCGGGCATCTGGTGACCCTCGGTTACGAAAAAATGGAAGGACATAGGAGAGGAGAGGAAATGTACTTCGTGCCTCTATCGTTTTCTCCACCGGCGTGGCGGAAAAAGATCGAGGAAAGGTGTTCGTCGAATCGAGCTGGAGTCTCGATTGGTCATACAACGTGAAACACGTGCGGCATTCCGGACGTTCCTTCGTGTTCCTATCGAGACGGTCGATCGGTTAATCGTACTCCTGCGAGAACATATATTTGTTGGTTTATTTGAAATTTTAAGTCTAGAGATTAGACAACTATTAAGACGAAATGTGTTTTTCTTATATGTTTATTCATTCTTCTGCATTTATTGATTTATTTTTTCATGTATATTTTGATACATCATTTTTATAATTAAATTAATTTGTGAAATATATAAATTTATCTTTGAAGAATTTTTAGAATAATCGTTGCATTTAAAATACATTTCGCGCAGCCATGATTATGAAGCGATAACTCGAAGTTTTTGTTTGAATGCAGCTATTGACATTGTGAAACGCGCTGGTATTTGTTGGTTTATTTGAAATTTTAAGTCTAAAGATTAGACAACTATTAAGACGATATGTGTTTTTCTTATATGTTTATTCATTCTTCTGCATTTATTGATTTATTTTTTCATGTATATTTTGATACATCGTTTTTATAATTAAATTAATTTGTGAAATATATAAATTTATCTTTGAAGAATTTTTAGAATAATCGTTGCATTTAAAATACATTTCGCGCAGCCATGATTATGAAGCGATAACTCGACGTTTTCGTTTGAATGCAGCTATTGACATTGTGAAACGCGCTGGTATTTGTTGGTTTATTTGAAATTTTAAGTCTAGAGATTAGACAACTATTAAGACGACATGTGTTTTTCTTATATGTTTATTCATTCTTCTGCATTTATTGATTTATTTTTTCATGTATATTTTGATACATCATTTTTATAATTAAATTAATTTGTAAAATATATAAATTTATCTTTGAAGAATTTTTAGAATAATCGTTGCATTTAAAATACATTTCGCGCAGCCATGATTATGAAGCGATAACTCGACGTTTTCGTTTGAATGCAGCTATTGACATTGTGAAACGCGCTGGTATTTGTTGGTTTATTTGAAATTTTAAGTCTAGAGATTAGACAACTATTAAGACGACATGTGTTTTTCTTATATGTTTATTCATTCTTCTGCATTTATTGATTTATTTTTTCATGTATATTTTGATACATCATTTTTATAATTAAATTAATTTGTGAAATATATAAATTATCTTTGAAGAATTTTTAGAATAATCGTTGCATTTAAAATACATTTCGCGCAGCCATGATTATGAAGCGATAACTCGACGTTTTCGTTTGAATGCAGCTATTGACATTGTGAAACGCGCTGGTATTTGTTGGTTTATTTGAAATTTTAAGTCTAGAGATTAGACAACTATTAAGACGACATGTGTTTTTTTTTATATGTTTATTTATTCTTCTGCATTTATTGATTTATTTTTTCATGTATATTTTGATACATCGTTTTTATAATTAAATTAATTTGTAAAATATATAAATTTATCTTTGAAGAATTTTTAGAATAATCGTTGCATTTAAAATACATTTCGCGCAGCCATGATTATGAAGCGATAACTCGACGTTTTCGTTTGAATGCAGCTATTGACATTGTGAAACGCGCTGGTATTTGTTGGTTTATTTGAAATTTTAAGTCTAGAGATTAGACAACTATTAAGACGACATGTGTTTTTCTTATATGTTTATTCATTCTTCTGCATTTATTGATTTATTTTTTCATGTATATTTTGATACATCATTTTTATAATTAAATTAATTTGTGAAATATATAAATTTATCTTTGAAGAATTTTTAGAATAATCGTTGTATTTAAAATACATTTCGCGCAGCCATGATTATGAAGCGATAACTCGACGTTTTTGTTTGAATGCAGCTATTGACATTGTGAAACGCGCTGGTATTTGTTGGTTTATTTGAAATTTTAAGTCTAGAGATTAGACAACTATTAAGACGACATGTGTTTTTCTTATATGTTTATTCATTCTTCTGCATTTATTGATTTATTTTTTCATGTATATTTTGATACATCGTTTTTATAATTAAATTAATTTGTGAAATATATAAATTTATCTTTGAAGAATTTTTAGAATAATCGTTGCATTTAAAATACATTTCGCGCAGCCATGATTATGAAGCGATAACTCGACGTTTTCGTTTGAATGCAGCTATTGACATTGTGAAACGCGCTGGTTCGATCATTCAATAAATACATTTCGTCGCGTTCTTTCGAGCGTAACATCCGCGCGTCATCCGAGAGAGAGGAGGAACGATCGTGATGGTAGAGGGACGGTCGAAAGAGATGACGATAATTTAATTGCACAATGCTTCGTTCCTCTCGTTTCCGCTCGCGAGAAAGAGAGGCCGAGTCGCAGCTGGCGAAGACGCGTTTACCCCTGCTTCTTCTCGCGCACCCTCGGGTTGTCATTGTTTTTATTGCCAAGTCAAAGACCGAGTTCCAGCATCCCCGCGGGCTCTGTTTTGCCATCTCGCTAAGACATCTTTGGTAAGAAGGGACGCGGGCAAAGAAAAACGAAATTGTCTGATGGAGTGACACTCGTTTCCGAGCGAAATCGACGCGGCTCCGTATTTTTGATCATTTGCAGACAAGTATATACTTTTGCAATACAAATAAACCATACTGTATTCATATATATGTATTAAAAGAATTTATTGCAAATGGTTATTATATTACAACAAAATTCCATTTTAAAATTAAATTATCAAAATAAAAATGTTGAGCCTTTTGAGAATTTTTCTAATACCACAAAGTTGAAAAATCTAAACGCCTTTTCAGTATTTATATTAAACGTACATGCACAGATGACAAGTGCAAGATGTCACAGTTTATATGCAGCGTTGCTGATCAAAGGTCAGGAATTGCAGATATATCTCACTCGAAAACTGCAAAAGCAAAAGAAAAACTTTGATATGTCCTTGTTCTGTTTTCCCAAGCGTCGATGCATTTTTCATTCTCGCGTTTTGGATTTTATCGATAAATTCGTCACCCTCTCCGGTCCGTCGTTCTCGCATTCGCAACACAGACAGGGCGACGAAAAAAAATACGTTTTGTCGAGCACGCGGCCGAAAAGTTTTCGAAACGAAACGACATGTACGAAGAGGAACAAACGAGTTTTCTGTCCGTGCGTGTCGCGTAAAGTTAAAGTCACATACACTTTCGAGGAATACAGATCTTCGATGTGTCGCAGGAGTCTCGGAAAAAAAAAAAAAAAGAAAAAAAGTGCGTCTCGTGTTTTCAATGGCTTCCTATATCTTCTTATATCTAATTAACGAGATTGATTGTCCGGTGCGGGCTGCCTCATGTCCGTCTGTCGTTTCGCATGTGAACTTTTCTTTTAAACGCACGGCAACTGCAAATTACGGGAAACACGTTCGCGTTTCGTCCGGCTTCTATCAACGCAATTTCAAGCAAGAAAGGCCGGAGCGAGCAATTTCGAACGGACGTTGATGCATTTGTACTGTCTATGTAGGTGGTGGTCGCTTCGCGCGAGATGTGTCCGAAAACCCGATGGCGTTGTAAAATACGTAAAATGTAACGTTAAACTTTCACGGTGGTTGCCGGATGTTGCGGCGTAATGTTTCACGCGTTACCAGTGCGCTATTTTTCATTTTTACTTACAATCGCACGCATATAGGTTTGTCATATAACCAGAGTTTTTTGGGAGGCATATCGCATTTTCGCTGGCTAAAATTATTTGGAGGTGCGCGAAAGTTTGATTTTTTTTCGCAGCGAGCAACGTTCGATGTATGTTTGTCGATCGATGTTCCAATATGAGAAAAATGACCGTGTTATTTTTAGCATGGATTATTTTGGCGCGATCGAAGTGATTTTTCGTAATATTTCGAGAAGGATGAATTTCTTTCCCGCGGCTTCACGAGAGGAAAATTCTCACGTCGCAAACCGTGAACATAGAGACTCTCGCAACTTTATGCAACTTTCCATTATAGTGGAACTTCGTTCGAATATGTGTCACGGATCCTTGACGCGATCATCGTGGATTTCGCGTCGTTTCAGCATATACGGCGTGACATTTGATCGAAGTATCGCTCGGAGAAGCGTGTAATATTCGATCGATTCGATCGGGATCCGAAAGAGAGGCTTCGGGAGATTCGCGCGGTGAATATAAGGAAGACGATATGTGAAACGAGCGACGAGGGGTGGTTAAGTTGGCGGAGATATAGAGAAAGACGAGCGAGAGCGAGAGAGAGCTGTCAGAACGCGGTTCGGAGAATACGAGCTTAAATATTTACCCGACGCAAACGGAAAACTCCGATGTAGCCAGTCTCCTGCGAGCGCTTCCGTAAAATTCGGTGCAAACGACGCTACGGAGAGGAAGGAAATGTTCGCGGGTATTCGTCGGCCCTCGCATCCACGTTCCTGGTGTGTAACGCAACGTTCCCTCTTTTTCACTGACTGACTCGATCTGCTTCCTCGCTATTTTTTTTATGGACCGAAATGAAAAGCGCATTCTCCTTCGATCCAATAGTGACCGCATTTCAAAGGCAAATTATTAAAAACGAGACGGTGTCTCTTTTATTTAAGAACAAAATATTATTTAAAAATATATTTATATATATATATGTTTCTCGCTGTGATGAAAATATAAGTAGGAAATATTTTTATTTGGAATAAAATAATATAATTTGAAAAAATTACCAGGAATTTTTTTAAACTAATATTTTTATTTAACATTTTTAATATGCAATCTGTAGTGATTTCTCTAATAAATAGTTCTCTCTATTTGCGAAGGTGAACTGATTGACAAAATTTTTACAGAAAACACTAATTTTCGAATATAGTTTTCTCAATAATTTTAATTTTCGAACAATAAAAAAGACGCAAGAGAAAATATTAGTGAAATCTCTATTTGTCGAATCGCAATTCACTGCTGAAAGTTTTTTTAATTTAAAGGAAAATGAAACAATTTTTCTCTTTCTTGTTAAACGCAGTTCTCATTAATCAGTATCGGTCATTTTCTAGATGGCATATTTTTGTGGCTTCGAAAGAGAAACACGAATGCGGGAACGATAAAAAACGTGTCACTCTTGCGAGGCTCGAGATGAATGTTTTTACCGGTGGATATATGAGACCGAGGCGAAACGCGCCCACACGAGAGGAAGCCGCAAAATGAGCAAACGAGTGAATCGCTCGCTCTACGGTTCGCGGAGAAAAATAAATAATAATCGCGCGTATATACATATATATCGTTCAGACCGTACAAGAAACATTTACGCGCATCGTCTCTGCTTTTTCAGAAATAAAGCTTTACATTACGCGGAACAATATACCTATCGGTAGCAACGTAAAAATCTGAGATACGACATAAAAATACATCCTCTGCCCGCGGGATAAAAATCGTGACATTTACAGCGGAATGGCTCTTCGATAAAATTACTGTCCATCTATTCGTAAATATTTGTACGCTGTTCGAAAAATAACTACGCGAACGAAAATTTTTCTCATTTCTCGGGGAGAGCAAAGATAAGTAATTCGTTCTGCGGATATATCAGCCAAGAGAAAAATAAACAATAAACTTATTGCTTTGCGATAGGTCAACGTAATAATCAAAATGTATGTATAGACACATGTTGCACGACAAACATAATGAAATAAAAGTAATAATATTAGAACAATTAACTTGGAGAATCACAATTAAAAAAGCAGGGGACGACGCCATTATTCACAGATTTATCCATGAGAAACTGTTAACAAATTGCAGAAAATATAAACAGAATGACAGTAACAAGCTTATTGTTTGAGGATTATGGAAATAATCGTAATGCACTATAATTTATGCATATTTATGTATATTTATGTATATTTGCACGCCACAGGCACAGAGCTAATACGTAGACAAGATTTACGCGCACGCGACGTGGATTTGCGACCATGCGTTTGCTTTACGTTTGTACTCTGTAATTTAGTTCATTTTACAATAGATTGCATTAACGGTTGCATATATAAATATACAATTATAGATATTCCATGGTGCAATCTCCCGTTCGAGAGTTTCAAAACATATATATGTTTGAATAAAATTAATTATATTCTATTTATACATTTTTTTTTCAAATCTACATATTTTCCTGCAAATATTTTTGGAGAGAGAAGCGGTATTTTTTTGCTTGTTTTTTTTATATGTTTAATTAAAATAAAATTAATTATTCAATTTGTACATTTCTGAAATATATTTTTTTTGCAAAAATTGTTGAAAAGACAAGCGGTATTTTAGTTATTTTTTATGTTTAATAAAATTATGGGCATATTATTGCCTTATGGCCACACATCCATCATTTCGCGAAAATGTCATATCCTTCCAATGTAATGCCAACCTCTTTCATATGATTACACGCGGCTCGTAAAGTGCGCGTAGACGACGATCGTAGTAAAAGTCGGATAAAACGTTTATTGATCCGTTCGGAGCTATCGATGGGCATCGCCAGCCGCAGAGAGATAGATAGAGAGAGATCGATTCCTCTTGGTTGAGACGACACGATAACGAAAATGAGATTCGACGTGCGATATGAACAAGCGACGTTCGTTCGTTGACCGCGCGAATCCCCGCGGGACGGATATTTGTCCGAATTATGCAAATAAACGAACCGTGACGAGATGTAATTAAACTAATTGCAGAGAAATATGTGCACAGATTGTCGGGAACAAAAGATAGCAGATGATGTACCTACTCTATCGGACAATGTATATTACGCACGCTTCGTCTCTAACGCGAACCATTTTGTAAAATATATGTTTTCGTCGATATAATTTCGTAATTTCTGGCATGAGCGATCAAGCTAAAAAACGAAGCGAAAGACATAAAATTGCAATTACTGTTCTGGGAAAGCATTTGTATGAACGAAATAAAAATAATTACGCTTCGACGAAGCTCGATTAAATAAGCTACTCATATATCGCCTTGATTTACGTTAATTCCTTTATGGAATTTGTCGTTAATCATCGTTATCCTCCGTTCTGTTGGTTCAAGCTAACGTTATTTTGCAGGAATAATTGTATTACGTATAAAATGTAATGAAATTCACCTACGTTACGTACAAGTATTCGTCGCGATTTTATCCCGAGCTTAGACTAGCTAATGAAATGACGGGAATCCCTGTGAAATTTAACGGATGCTTCGAAAGGAGAGCGCGGTTATTACAATTTTGCATACTGACAAATATGCGTGCTTTGTATGGCGGTATATAATAATTTTTATTATTTTCAATTCGTTTTTGCGGCGCAAATAATGGCAGAAAGAGTACATTCTCTACGGGTTCATCAAGCCGTGGGGCCTTTTGAGGTTCACCGCCGATAGGCGCGCACTGTCGTGTGATTTATGAAATTTTAACGTGGGATTGTAGCTGGCAGTTTGTCCGGTTGCTGCAAAATCCTCCCTTCATCTGCCGACCATCCGCGGTATTCCCTCCGCAGTCGTTTAACATAATCGATCCGACCTTTTCGATATACATATGCCCGTCGTTCGGTCCTCTCGATCCCGAGCCCACTTTTAATCTCTTCCGATTAACCGACCGCAAATTCAATCGGCTGGCAAACGCCAATCAGACCGCAAACATTCGACCGTTTAAACGTTGGACGCTGGATTGAATCTTTGGGCCTTCATTACACATATGTACACGGAGGGAACGTCGTTTGATCCGTTCTACTTTTTTTCATCTTTAAACACCGATGCGACAAATTTAGTTAGAGGAGATTCGGAAATTGTATATTGGAAATTTACAGACATCGTCAATTTTCAGATGTGAATTGGGAAGGGTCGTCGATCATGTGAAACAATTAGGTAGAATATTTTGTACGTAGTGTTTCTTATATCAATTATACGATACTCTTCTGCTTATTCGTTAAACAAATTAATCATTATTTTCGAAAAATATTGAGATTTTTTAAATAAATTTTTTAAATTATAATTAGGTGATTAAAAATTAAAAAAAAAAGTTACAATTAAAGATAATAAATTATAACTAGAAATAACAATTAATTAACGGTAAAATAAATATTATTTGAACTATATGTTTATTACGAACTCAATTGAATATATTTTTTGAACGTTGAATTTTCGAAAAATATTGAGATTTTTTAAATGAATTTTTAAAATTATAATTAGGTGATTAAAAATAAAAAAAAAAGTTACAATTAAAGATAATAATATATAACTAGAAATAACAATTAATTAACGGTAAAATAAATATTATTTGAACTATATGTTTATTATGAACTCAATTGTATATATTTTTTGAACGTTGAAAATTGTTCACACATTTTTTTATACACTTGGACTGAATGCGTGCTCGATGTTCGTCGTCGCGTCTTGTTAGTGAACTAAGAGTGGTCAACGTAAAGGGTCACCCTCGATGGAAGTTCGAGTGGTGCAGCCTGACAAAAGCTGTTTGTAGTAAACAGCTTCGAGCTCTTGATTGTACCTCGGTAAGCCATTGTTGTTTCGTCGTTATGTCGCGTACGAATCGCGAAGTGACTCGCCACCCCGTGAATAAGGAAATTATTTATACAGTTTCTGTGAGACACCGCGAGCGAAATCCGAGAGGCTTTTAGCGCCGCGTCGAATTCTCATGCTTGCCGCGCCACTGTTTCAATTTTTGTCGTTTTCTATTTCATTTGAACTGCTGTCGAGTCACTTGAGAACGGTCGTAGGATAGTACATATGAATTATACAAGATATCTCTCGGGGAGTTGTGGTTATATGAAACTTTATATATTATGAAAGTGCGCCTCTAAGGTCTTGAAAAATATTTCCAAATATTTTATTAAATATAATAACACTTTATATATAAATATTTTGTCATTTAGAACGAGAAGCAAGTATCACATATCTACCTTTGATCGTTTTGCGTATAATATCGAGTCTTTTGTCGACTCGAATAAATTGTCTTGGAATTCGGTCAACAGGATTTACCATCTCAATTTACGCGTTTTGAGTCGCGGGTAATTTTTACGGGCCATCCTTTGAAGGGAAGAGTTTGCGATCGCCGACAGAGCAATAATATGCAGAAAACCGCGGGAAAAACGATCCAAGTGGGGCGAACTCTGTTTCAAACTCAATATTGATAAACTCGCGAACTTCAGCGGTCATTTGCCCCGCGGCGTGAATTTTTTTCCTGAATGAATACGAAATGGATACACCGTATCCATTCTCTCTCTCTCTCTCTAGTGTCCTCCCCTTTCTCTATCTCTCTCACCTTTTCAATGGGGTAAAGAACGCGCCGAATCGCACAACAACCCCTTTCAGGTCAAACGTTCCTCCACGAACGAGCACTCGGGTGCAAACTCGTTTCCACGCCAACGACGTCGACCTCGTTGCACGTTCAGCTGAGCGCGAGCCACGTTACATCCGGCCGAGAGTTTGAAGCTAGCTTTTCCGACTCGAATCGTGTTGAGAGTGAGTTACCGAAACCGAGTTACCAATCCGGCTCTCCTCATGCTACTGAATCTTTCGAACGAATAAGAGTTGCCGTCTTTCCCTCTTTTCCTCGCTCTTCTTCCTGCCACTTCTCTCCATCACCTTCCGATTTCTCGTTCTCTCACTCGAACCTCTTTCATCTTTATTCAAGGATTTTCATTATTTATCCACTTTTATTCTTTTTCAGTTAAATATAGAAATTTTACTTTCGCGACTGAGATATATCAACATTTTATCCCTAATGTAATATTGACAATATAATAAATGGTAATAATTGTAATAATGAATAAAACAATGATAATTCTTGAAGAGAGAAAGAGAGAGAGAGAGAGCACTTTTCGTTGTTAAAATTTCGCTGATTACCACCTCCCTACCGGTTTTTCCTTTATAAGGTCTCTCGTAAGAGAAGAAAGCATTTTGCTCGCTGCTCTTTAAGGCATGAAAAGACCTCCTTTGTTCCTGGGAATTTTCTCTCTCGCGTGACGTACTCCGTTGGTTTTCGAACCGTCGTAGAAATGAGTTTCGCAGCAGCATCCATCAAAAGCGAATTATGGGGGCGCTGGATTTTCTGGTAGGGCGGACCAAGACTTCACCCTCTCGACAAATGAAAGCTTGTTTCCTCTTTCGGCCTAATTTCCGAGTCGCTCACTTTGCCTCTCGCGCGCGACTGGACGACCGATCAAAAATTACTCCGTCATGTGAAGATCAGAGGGAAGGTCGAGATAAAACTTTAAACGACCGTACGACCGGGTTTTATCTCGCCGTTGCGTCGAGTTGACGTTGAAAATCTCCGGAAGAAGGTAAACGAGGTTCTCGAGTCTCCGCGCAGAGAGGAAAAACGTGTCTGCTCGCGTCGCCATAATTAGTCGCGCTTTCGCGTTATTAATTACGCGAACGACGGGGTTCGCGTCTCCCTTAATAAAGCTTGTAACATGGTTGCGGTGAATATCCGAAGACGGTCGCGCACAAAAGATTCTTTTGAGAGTCTCTCGCGATATTGTTTGGAAAATTGCGATCGGCCGAGAGAAGGAATTTACCTTCTTCGTCGCGGATTATCTTCTTTTCCTCTTTCAATAAACCTTGAGCTGTCTCTCGGGGCTGCGACAAAATCTTTGTTTTACAAAGATTCGTTATAATTATTATATCGGAGAGCACGTGATGTGAAACAAAGTCTGTATATGAGAGAAAGAACCGCAGTGAATCCCTTCTGGCGGTGCATCTTTTCTTTTTTCCCTTGTTTTCACTTTGAAGATACTTTATCGTATCATCCAAGGAGGAGGTTTGCGCATGACTTCTTTCCGCATTCCTCGCGAGCAGTTTCAACTTTGATACTCGCGGTAATATCGCTTACATAGTACCTAAGATACTTCGCGAAGGTATGGTGGAGATTAAAAAGCATTAGCGTCGAGAAAACGGCGGAAAATTATATTGTCTCGGTCTCTCTTAAGTCTCCTTATTCTGTTTCTTTTTCTTTTTTTTTTTATATACACATATATATTTCATAATATGTAGTACTCTAGCTTTCGCCTTTTTTATACGGCCTGAATTTGTGCGAGCGACTTTTCCTCTCTCCCGGTATATCGCGGGATCGAAGGGAGAGGAATCACGGATACGGACGCGAAGGCGAATGTCCTGACAAAACGGTACGTGTCCTTGGGAACAAACGGGCGATGCATTTATGAGATTTAAATCGCCTAAGCGGTCCATTTCCTCGGTTATGCATTATTCACCGGTACCTCGCGGCCCTCTGAATGTTTTATGCGCTCGCGCTCCTCTTCTTCTCCTCCACGCGCCATCTTCTTTCCACAGGGCCTCATTCTTTTTCTTCCACCTCTCGTCCTACCTATCCTCCGGCCTCTCGCTATCCGACCAAGTGTTCCAGACGCGTAAGCTTCCAGAGGAGACCCCCACGAGGAGATAGCGAGACGCGCGAGATATAGCGCGCGCGCTTTTTGCCGTTCGCGATTGCGCCGTCTATTACCATTTTCCGTACAATGGAAATCTTTCGGCGAATAGCGAGGCGCATGTCTCCTTAATATTTGCATACATTATGGAGTATTACGTTTTTCTTTTTCTTTTTTCGACGTACGTTACATTTCTCGCCGTTAACGGACCGCCTGGAGGTCTTACGGTCTCTGTGAAAACACCCTGCGTTTACGTAGATGAGAGCGGATCTGGACTTGTTTACGCTACGTTGAGCTAATTTAAATCTTTTTTCGTTTTTTGTTTTTTTCTATAGAAAAAAAGGAAGAGGGAGAGAGAGAATCCTTTCGCGGAATACGGCTTGATTGCAAAAACGATTAAGTTGATGAAAATCTTATCCTGTGGCAAAATACTTTCCTTAGCAATTTTATCAAGTAGCGAACTTAATATCGAAGTGCAATTACGATAATTATATATCATATTGTATATTATCTTTATGCTGCGAGCGCAATATAGCTTTTTCTTTTTATCCGTTACGTAAATAAAAGTCTGCGATGATCTTATTTCCTCGGTCTTTCTTCCTTGTTACTTGCGGAAATGTAAAATTCGTTAGCATGCAGCGCGGACGTCTCGTCGGATCGCGCGATCCAGCGCATCTCGCGTCTTGACGCAACTTTAGTATTCGAGTCGCTCGCCAGCGAATTTACCCCGCCATCCGAGAGGAATTTCAGCGTTCCCAGGCTTTCCTCGAGATGGCCAGTGTCCAGCTTTCTCTCCGCTTGGATTATCCTCTTTAATTATCCGTCGGATTTTTTTTTTACACGTCTTTCATATGTGACGCACGAAGTCGGAGCATCTCTATTATATCCTTCGATTCCCTTAATTGAATAACAATGTTCACTGCTTTTATAAATATAATATTGAATTTAGTGGAATTTTTGTTCCTATTAGTTGTATTATTTACATATTGATACTCGATGATGAACAAAATGTTATTTGAAATAGGAAATAAAAATATTTACGTAAACTACTAAACTTTTTTTTTTTTGCTAACTTATATATGTATATATGAATCGTCATGTATAAAATAATAATTTATTTGTACACGTTAATTAAAATTCTACTCGGAATATTTAGTTGATATCTGCGAATCAAAAATAAATGTTTTGAATATTCTTCTCTCGTTTATATATTCAATTTAAATAATCAATTCTTTCGCCTCGAAATATACATGACAATACTACACTTTCACGAGTTTGTACTCATTTTATTTATTTGTCTCTTAAATTTGATTAATATTTTTTTATTAATATTTTTAAAATTAAATTATGTTAGAAATTTATTTTTGTAAATTACCATTAAATAAGCGACGATTTTTCTTACGAAATCAATATAATTGAACTCGAGTGTAAACGATCCAGTCGCGTATTGACACTTGAGTGAAATAGCGAATAATTTCGATAGAATCTATGATAGAGAATGAACTTGCGCTTATATATATATATATATATATCTCGACTTTTGTCGATTCTCTCTTACGTTCCCCAAAGTCTCTACCCGAGTCACTTCGAGATCTGAAATTCTTACCGTAGCGGAAGCGGGAACAACCGTTCGCGGCTTTTACGACGGTGGCAGTGAGTACGGCCGTAGGACAGCCATAAAAATCGGTCGTGAAACGAAAGAAGTCTGTCCTCCCGACGTGGAACGTTACTCACCATCGCGATCTCTCGCACCTCTGATTCGCCCCTAGTCCCCGTTTCTCTCTCACACTGCGGTGGTGTGCTGGTTCGCGCGTTCAGATTTTACGATCGCCCAAGTGTGATCTGTCCGCGCGCGCATCCGTTTTTTCCTTGGTTCCTCTCGCACGTTTGGATCATCAAACCGTTACGCGACCGCGACGATTTATCGTGATACCGGCTGTAAAATTTTTACATTGATTTCCGGTCGCCGAGCCTCGACTTCATTCGTAACCTTTTCGAGGGCGGAATGGCGATATATTATCATCCTCTTCATCATCGAGCGTAAAAAGAGCGTTTATGAAAATGGATGAATAAGACCAAATGAAAAGGAGGATCTTGATATAATATTACAACAGTAGGAGAAAAGTTAATGAAAACCAATGAGAGTTATCTTTTGGAATTATTGAAGAGGATCTAGAGTGAAATAAAATTGCTGCTTCATAATTTTTACATCTCTTTTTTATGTGATTTTAGCATTATTTTCAGTTAATAAAGTTAATTATGCATCTCTATCATATTTTAGCCTTATTATCATGATGATTTTATATCAAAGAGTTCTTTTAGGCATGAAAATAAATAACGTAAAATTTACAACGACACATAAACGCCAATTTTATGATTCTCTAAAGCGAGAAAATTATAATTATTACTAATATATAAGAATATAATTCCTTTTTTTATTAATTACTCAAAGCATATTTAAATGTGTATTTCTATTTGATGTAATTATTTACGATGAATTAATGAATATTGCAAGCTTATATAATCAAATAATACACTAATTCTGAAAGATTTAATACGCGGAATTGGATGAAATATTTAATTGCATATTAATTGCATTTTTATGTCTGAAAGGGAAAAAAACTTGAATTATTATAAACATTATATGACCGTTAAATGACGTTTGATTGAAAAATTTCTGGACATTGAATGCATTTTAATTCCAATGATACATGTTGCTTAATGCACATCCGATAAACCTGTTTTATTCAATTCGTTAAATTGTGCCGTGGAAATATTAGCAAATATTTGATACTGCAAGCCGCGGAATGTGTGTGCAGAAACGAGACACAAAAATTGGATTAAAAATAACATCAAATAAATATTTAATACAACAAATATAAGAGAAAGAGCCTTTGATCTATATTAACGTATAGCCGCGAAAGAAAAATAACAGCTGGCGGAGATTACATTCGAGCAAAGGGAAGAAAATCGGAGGGACAGGGTGAGAGAAGTACTATTGAAATTATCGGCTCGAAAATATCTCACGAGAGTTTCCATCGTGCGACGAGAGACAGGGAAAGTACGGAAAACGGAAGTGGACGATTAACGAGAGAGTTTCCGCGGACCGACCGATCGATCATTTAAACTGGGGGCTTCCCCATTCTATCCCCGCCATTTCTAACCCTGCGATTATTCGCCGCATAGGGGGTTGAAAAGTCGCGCGCTCGAATTGCACTCTCTGTTTCCCGGGCATGTCATCGATGGAACGTTTCCCTCACGCAGTCAGCAAACATTTTTGTCCCGGTGAAATCGGAAAATGCAAATTGCTATACGATACACTCTGCTATATTTACTCTTTGACTCTTTTTCTCCACCCCTCTCTCTCTCTCTTTCTAAAGAACTAACAACTATAATTACACATTGCACTCGCAATTGATCCAATTAATACGGAAACGCTTAATCAATGATATTATTTGGTATTGCGTGTAATGAAACGTGATTCAAAAGTCTCTACGCGGCGATTGAATTTTTGGCAAAATTTTCACCAAACCCGAATTAATTAGAGAATAAGATCGCGTTACTGTACGTCCACGGGCGTTTCGTTAAATGCGCCGAAATGTTTAATTCGTTGATATCGACGCGCTTATATCGAATAAACGCGTTGATTAAAATTCAGGTGAAATTTTTGAGTGCAAATTATTTAATTAATTAACGTTCGACGCGATGCGCACTGAACGAGCTCGTTCGAAAAGGATACATATATACACATATATGGATCGTATATGTCAAACGCGTTTGACGAAATGTGACGAAAAATATCATCAATTCAAACTTTTCAAATTCCATTGCGTTCTAAATATCTATATAGACTGTGGTTGAGTGTGACGGCTTATCAAACTTTTTCCGGGTTTCGTTTCCTCTGACAAGAGTATTAATTAACATTGCTGATACGCATTTTACATCCTTACGACGGGATTAATTAACGCAACGACAAGGCGAGGATCTTTCTACGTCGCGCGCGGACTCGGAAAATCGGTTTCGCGAAACTTTTGCCGGAATAAGCGAACTGCCTCATCCTCTCACAAGTTTGAGACGAGCGACCGATGGACCGTCCGACCGATCGATCGTTCGAACTTCGCCGAAGCGTGAAACAAAGGTGTCGAGTGATCTCGTTCGGAGGAGAGAGAGAGAGAGAGAGAGAGAGAATGAGGGAACGAACTACGAGAACGAATCCTCTGCGCGTCGTATTCAGATTAAGCCGTAATTTCGCAGTGTAATTGGAACGTTGGACGACAACGGTGGCGCGAGAACGTTGAAAGAGGAAGTTTATACTCCGGCTTGTGTGTGTGTGTGTGTTGAGAGCGTAGCCGCACTTTAAACTCGCTTTTAAACCGCGTGCACGCCTCGTACGGTCGATTACTAATTAGATCTTTGCCAACACTACGTGAGCGAAAGATGTGAAGTGCGTTTACGAAAAGAGAAGAAAAAAAAATGTAAAAAAAGGGGGAGAGAAAGAAGAAAATTCTGCCGTCTTTAATCGGACGGTCGCGATTTTTCTCCGGATTTTCCGCGATAAGACGGATTTTCCCCTTACGACGCGTAATCGAATTAAATTGAGTGCATCGGGCGGCCGGACGATCGCTCTTGATCGCGTCCTCTCGACTGAAGTGCAATTAATTATCGTTAAATTGGATCGACGATATTTCACCAGGAGACAGGAGCATGGGTGGCGGCAGAAGAGGGAGAGGGATGAAAAGAGGGGGAAGAGAGAGAGAGGACGTTTCCACGGATCATTAACTTGTACGAGAATGGACCGCCAAAGAGTGGCACTTATAGTAAATACGTCTAATTATTTCGCCTACACTGATGGCTCATTTGTCGATTGCGAGCTCCTACAATTTTGCAACTTTTTCACGAGATCTGGAGTATTAAAAAAAAAAAAAATGCCGGATTCGATTTTTCCGCGAAAAAAGACGTATATGATTCTATATAACCGTTCTAATTATCGAAAGCGTCAGAGCCCTTTTCATGATTACCGACAAGTACACGCTCGCCCGTTTGCGCCTGGCCAGGGGTTAATGCCGCAGTGGTTTTATGCAATATTCCATTAAGAGGGCGCGCGCTTCACTATCCTTCTATTAAGTCGCCTCTCCGATAGCCTACGACGGGAAATATCGGCGGTTACCTCGCGCGCGTTTATTCCGCTTGAGATGAAGCAGATATTGTAGCTGGCAGGCCGTCTATTCGAATTTAAATCTATATGCCGTGCATGGTTTCTATCGTCGTCTAAAACATTTCTCAGACGCGTTTGTTCCGATGAATTTTCTCTCTTCTTTTCCCCTCCGATCTTTCGGAAACCTTAATGAATCTTCAGAAGTTGGATGGAGTTCTGTGCACATTTTAATTAGAAGGCATTAACTCTGCATGTAAAAATATTTTTAAATGTTTTTAAAAGAAATCTTAAATTATATTACATATGCCTTTACATATAGTTCTTTCTTCTATAAGATTTAAGCAATTTTTTATCATTGTTTGACATACGTTTATACAAAAATTTGTTAGAATCAAAATATTTGTATTGTTAAGCTGCATATCGTTTTCCAACCATCATGTTGGACGAAAGTTCAAGTTTAAATATTTAAACGCATAACCGGACTGAAGCTACATATGTAACGATATTTACCACGCTTTTTACCGACCTCTGCAACTGTTACGTGGTTTTATATCTAAAGATATTAAATTATTCTACAACTTTGGAATTTTTACATGATGAGAATTGTTGATTTATTTATGCATTCAACATAAAAACTCTGTTTATAATCCGTGCAACAATACGAAACACATTACGTTTTGAATTCGAGCGCAGCAAAAACATTATCGCGATTAAAAAGAGTGAGGTGAGTTTCAGTTTTGCGATGAAAAATTCTGTTCCGATTATGGATCTGTAAAATAAGAAGAGACACGCGAGACGATATATAATATAGAGCTCTCGTAATGTGGAAAAAAGAGAAAGAGAGAAATGAGAATCGCATTGAAATCGACACCGCGAAGAAAGCTGACTCCTTGAACGTTACTCTCTTAAGTCTTTAAACACGGTTACGCTGCTGCATTTCGTAGGCGGGAAGTTGAAATCCAACCGCTGCGCCGGAGAGTAGAAAAAGCAACGTGTACAAGTAATCTTAGACTCTCAGGAAGTCGGACAGACCGGAATTACGTCCCACGCGACATATAATTATTCATGCATGCTTCTTTTAATTGGTGAATGATGTAATGGATTTCTCTCTCTTTCTGATTGTTTCTCTTTATCCGTCTATCTTTCTCTCCTTGTTCCTCTTGTCATCGACTATTTCGGTGAATATTGCACGCGTTTTGAATTATTACTCTAGGATCACATCCATGTATGTTATAACGTGATACGTTAATGAGGTCGCGTTCAGATGAACGTGTGTTGACCAAGAAGCATGTTGAATCGTTCAAACTAATGGTAACTAATTAATTCTTTGATACGTATGAGAGATTAAATTACAGTCGGGTAATTATCGTTTAAATCTAATCTCTCAGGGAGTATGTAGTTTGACCACGATCGTTATTTCGCCACTTGATTCGGTAATAACTCGGTAATAACGTTTGAACAGTACGAACGTATCAAAAGGATAACCGATAACGATACGAAATCGGCGCCAAGAGCACGAGAAACAAAAGTTGAGGGAAATGAAAAAATTCAGACTCAAGAAGTATCGTAAAAAAAGTTTGACAAACTGTGCAGAAAACTTTTATATAGTTTCTTTTAGCTTGCGACAAATAAAGAATTATTTAAATTCACTCGATATTTTCTTGATATTTTAATATTATTCCAAAAATTATCCTTTTATGTATTATACTTATAAAAATATATAAATGATCTTTTTTCGCTTTTGTTGAAACGCCATGATTATTATTATAACTTTGACGTGTCTGTATGTGCGAGAAAAACTTTATTAGTTTAGAAAACTTTTCCTCGCCTTTTTCATCTTGTGATGGACGAGTAGGACGTGAATCGAAGAATCGGAAGGCACGCTAGCAGATTATCGCGAATGCAAATCATCGAGAGAGGTGCGATTTAACGAGTTATTCGCCGCCAACTCCACGACAGTTCGCGTTCCCCTATCGAAGATTAGTCTAAGAATCGCGTCTTCGTTCCAGTCGGAATTCCGATAAACCGAGATTGCCGTCGACGTTCTCGGTCACTATTGACAACTCGCCTTAATCTCGAGTCGGCTGTTCCGGTCGGGTGGCTGCCAACCAATCCGCGAATAAATCTCAGAGAGACGGGCTGACTACTACGAGAGTCAATCTTGGTATAGCGAAGGTTGAAACAATTGTCGGATAAAAGCGAATAAATGAAGGAAAATGAGAATCTACCAAGGCACAAATAGTACTTCGATTATTTCGTCAAGCATATGTGCTTTCCGAGTTTCATGGATATTATTTATTTCTATGGTGTTTTCAATGCAATGTTGTTTATAATATGTACATAATCTAATACAAAAGTTCACGTACATTAATTTCGTGATATCTGGATATATTATAGATGGTAATAATATATAATAATCACTGTTAAATGTTAATATTTACTATTATTAGTATGTACATTCTAATAGTAGATATTCTATTAATAATATATTCTATTAATAATATATTCTATTCTATTCATCTTTATTAATCAGTGATTAGCATAAATAAACAAACTACAAAATGTCGAAATAATTTATCTTTTTAATCGATGACAGGCAACAAACTTACATTATTAATGGGTTAGGTTTATACAGACAAATTTTATCAGTACTTTGACAATGAACAGAAATCTCTAGCATTTATCTCTCGATAAAATAACACGATGTCACATGTGTATACATCCATGATAAGGAAGAGCAATTGTATTAAAATATATCTTGATATTAGCAAAAATGCGCGACATTATAATTAATTACCAGACGATGATAGAAAATTCGATCACGCACGTGACTGTTATCGGAGAGCATTATGACATTTTCGGTAGAGGCACGTGTACTATTTATCTCTCGCGTTGACCCAGACCACCACTTGCTCTCCTCCTGTTCCGCCTTGTCCCTTTTATCTCTCTCTCTCATCGTGCCAACATCCTGTCCCAATGCAATCAAATTACTCGATGCTCGACGCGCCAATAGGGAAACGTCGTTAACCGTGGTGGTTATCGCCGGTGCGTGTCGCGCTGTAAATCGAGTTTGTGCCTTCCGTAACGGCAACGATCGGCAGAGCGCATCCGTGCCTGGGGGCGAAACCTGATTTTTGTTTTTGCCCTGAAAAATTTCCCCATGGTCGTCCGCGCACGCGGACTTTCCGACCGTTTCATTTCGACATACCGAGTGCGAGTGCGGCCATTCGTGTCGTGTCCGTGTCGTGTCGTGACGATGATTTTTAGGCCGTTAAAACGTAAATCTCTCTCGACGTTGAGAGACAGTTAATCGCGACGATATTTCCCGAGCGTAAGTTTCGAAAAAAAAGAGAGATCGTAAGAGACAGAGATATCGTCATCGATTGTCGACGCAAGAATTCGTAATACCTTATGTTTTACTTTCTGTTGGTTTTCGAGATACATTTTTTTCGTTAATATGAGCCATTTTTTTTATTGTGAAATTAGATTATTAAATACTATACACTTTAAAAAAATCTCTCTGCACGGAACGTGAAATAAATAATTAGAAATTGGAATTTTGTATTTTTGTAAAATATCGCGACGCAGTTTGTGCAGGAAAAATATTAATAATTGCGCTTTACGTGTGTGCTACGCGAACCATTATTGTTTACGAGTACATTCGTCAAGTTTACGCATTTCGCGGACTGCATGAAAAACGCAATTCCAGCTTTCGCTCGTACAATTCGTGAGATCGGGCTGTCCTGGTTAATATTCGTTTGTTCTTTGATCGTTTCGTCGTCAAGAGAGCGAGATTGCGTTTTCAGTCGACACACGGTGCCAGCAACCATTTTTCGATTCATAGCATGACAAAAAAAACCGAGCGCGACGTTTTAAAAATCTCGAAAGAAAGTTGCACATCTAATAACGTGGAAATTGATTCGTTACAATTGAGCTTGCAATCTGCACTTTCCGACAAATGAATTATTTATGCACGACGATCTAGAAATGGATCATATTGAAGCAATTTTGAGGCCATTTGAAGACTATCCATAAATAATAAAACTTTTAGAATTTGGTACTTTAATTATAACCTTTGACGTTGAATAATTTTAACAATTACATCTTTGAAAGTACGTACGACTGGAAAGTGGGGCAGAAAAGAGCCTGCGAGACTCGGTTCTTTCATTAGTTTTACCAACTCACTTATATATTTTAACCTAGCTTGTCTTACTACTTTTGTTCTTGAAATTTAGTAAGATACTTTATGTGAAAATTGTGAAATCTTCGTTTCTTATAAATTTTGGTAAAAAATGTTCTTTTCATTAAATTTAAAATGTATATGCGTCGTTTTGGAATATAATCTTCCATTCCTTTTACAGAAACTACAGATCTTTATTCGCACAGATTTTTAAACAAGACCGAAAACATATTTACAAATGCAGAACAATCTCAAATAGTATTTCAGACAAATGTTGAAAAACTAAAATAAAAAAATATGCTCTTTATGTAGGTAATTTTGAATCGCTTAATAGAATTTTAAAATACAGAGAGATGTCCGTCGAGTCGACTGACGTCGACAAAAGAATTGCGGCGATGAATTTTTAGAATAGCGTTTTACTCTCTTGCAAGATACGAGAAATAATGCTTGTCATCGTGCTCGGTGTCTTTCTGTGTACTTTCGCTCTTATTATTTTCCCACCGCGATAGATGGAGGATGCGTTGGTATCGGAAAGGTTGCGATTTCGCGTTTCAATCATCCGGAGAACGAATTTTTGTCTACGTCGTCGTGTTGTGTCCTCACGGTTAAAGCATCCGCGCCCGTTGAGGCTTAGCCGAACACGGCGCTTTATCAACGTTGTAACGAGCTGTCGGCGTTATTGCCGAGGTGTCTCCGTTACCGCGGAAGCTGACGCGGCGTTTCTAATAAAACGATTGCGCCCGCCTGGCAAGGTAGCCTGCATTGTGTCAGGATCTAAAGGGGCGGTCTCCGAGAATGTTGGTACAGGGCTGGTGTTAACGACCTAACCAGGCTGCTACTCTTGCGGCGAGACTATCCGCTCGTAGTTCCGGAGGAGATCCGAGGAAGATACTTTATAACCGTGCAGTCGGTCGCTTCTCCTCGTGCTTTTAATTGAATGGCCTTCTTCTCGCCGTGTCTCTTCTCTCGCCTTTTTCCGCTCTTACGCGATAAATTTCATATATATTTTATTAACTACGACAAGTCACTTATTTATTTATCAATTTATCAACTTGGATGAGTTAATGTTTGATCAGTTAGGAAATTTTATCAATTCTGAAAATATATCTTGTTGAATATAACTTTGGATATATATTATAAATACTTAACGTTAAACGTTAATGTTTTTCTCTTGCAAAAATAAATATATAGTTGCGTAAGATTAAAGTAAATATACATATAGATTAAAATAAATATCTAATAAATACATTATGCATAAAGCATATGTTATGTATTTACATAAAATTAGGACAATCGACAACATATAATTGTATAAATCACCATGTATGCCAATATTTGTGTTCGAATTATTGCTAAATATTGTCAATAGAACACTAGAGTAATACGTTAAATATAACATATGTCAATATAGTTGCTCATATATATTTATCACGAATTTAATTCCAACTGTTTGAGATCGGAACGAGATATTTGTCGATATTTCATTATAAGCATAATCGTATAAAGCTACTGCAACGTTTGCTCCCCACAGTATCAAGTTGGTAATAGAGACAGGTTGACGGCCAATTTTCAATTCTCGTACAAGCCGGAGAATAATGCACCTAACGTATTAATCACTCTAATAAAGCTCGAGTACTTTGATCGTTGGTCCGCGTCTAATTTCGCGTAACACGAATCTTTGTTATTTGAGCTACAGTTCCTACTCTAGCGTCGCTTTATGTTCGCATTTGCATCATCCTTTCACATGCAATGTATGAACGTGCACTCCTAGTTGTGTCACACAAGTCCCGCGGGGCTTTAATAATTGATTCGCTCATAACGAGCGAAACCGCAACCCCAAAAAGCTTTAGCGTAGAAAAATATTGCTATATATGTCTTACATACTATAATACGCTTTTAAAGAAACTGGGTCTTAAAACGTGCCATAAAACTATGCCAGTGTGTTGAATTATTTTTAGGAGATGCTCCTGGAGATTCTCAGTGCATTGTCATTGAATAAATTTCTTTACAAAAAATTCAGTCTTTATAAAGTAAATTATATTTCTATAATAGCAAATTTGTGAATTGGATGCACTAATGTGCAGTGGTGCATATAAAGGTTATCATACACAAACAGTGGCATAAATAATTAACGAAGTAAAATGATTAATAGTAAGAGCTATTATTATTATTTAATACAAATAATTATAATAACTCGTACCATTATAATTATCTTACTATTTTAATTATCTACGCCAAATTTGTGTATGCTAACCTTTAATGTGCACTAGTGCATCCAACCGAATTTCTCTATAAGAGATGAGAATATGATACTGTTTTTAGTTGTGCAATTATGAACTAAAGCACTTATTTATTATGTAACATTCTGTTCTCATACGTTTTTGTATTAAATATTTCTTTAGTATAAAGTAAATAACATTTAGAACTATGCTAACTATTATAAATTTCAAATCATACGCCGAGAAGCAAATATATACATATAACGAAATTAATATTCTATTTAGCAAATATACATATATCTAATAAAATATAATATGTACAATGTATTAGTCGATACATCTGTTTCGCGATGTGTTATTATAAATATCGATATCGAAACTCTACGCCTAGAAACGGTTATAAACTATCGATTATGAACTAGCAGCTGTGCGCAAATCTAATTTTACTCCGCGATTAATTTCACATGTGTGTGACGCATTCCGACACGGGTGTAACTTTACTCCCGCCGTCACCGCGGTATTTGCGTTTGTATGCAACGTGGAAGGAAGGCGTGCAAGTTGTCACATATGGCGCGTCGTGCCACGGACACGAAACAATGGGGGCAAACTCTGTAGACCTCTGCAGAGAGACAAGAAACCCGGCGGCCGACATTAGAGACGCGTCGCGGTTGATGTCGTCTGGCGCGTGCACGCGGTACGTTCATTAACATTCTGCATTTACATGCGCGCCTGTGTATGTGTGAATGTACATGTAGGGGGCGTAGGGCGAAGGGCGGGCATATATACGCGCGAGATATACCCGGATTATGTGTTTTTGGCAAGTATCACGAAACACACTTACTTATCTCACTTTGCTCGACCTAAGTATCTTTCGCGACACTTAACTAACGTTTTGCCCTGAGCAGGGTCATACTCCCGTCCCTCTTAACTTAGCTTTTATTCTTAATTATGATGTATCGCGCTTTGCAATTATCATTAATAAAGTGTTACAATATTTGGAGTTTCTGTCTATATATATGGTATATATATATATATATTTGGATCGTATGAGTGCAGTCATACTGCATCAATATTGAGTGCATCAATAAAGTAGAGAAATAAAGTGAAGAAAAAAGAATGTTGAGTTTACAACTAGTTCAGTGCATTTTATAATATAACTGTATTTCATATAATTAAACAAAAATAATATTTGAGGTGGACAAAAATAATATTTGAGGTCAAATATTGAAATATTTACGTTATGTCTTCTACTGTAAACTATAAATGGTTAATGTGAAATAATAATTTATATGTGTATGTTAATTGAAATTTATTTCAAATATTTAGTTGATTTTACGAATCAGAAATAAATATTTGAAATATGTCATATTTTCTCAATAATATCTATAAATAATCAATTGGAAATATTTCTCTGGTTATATGAATAGTAAAATATGTGAATATTTTCAGATTTTTTAATTTTTTAATTTTTTTTTTATTTTAATATTCCTATTTAATATTTTTTATATATATTCCTGTTTTATATGTTTCCTATTTTTACTTTTCTTTTATAATTTTTTAAATCCATTTATATTTAGTCTTATTAAATTATATTAATTTTTCCTTTTGAACTAAATGTGTGCTCTTATTTGGTCATTTTCCTAATTATTTTTTATTTATTTTTCTTAATATTTTTATAATATATAATATTTAAAATAATTCAAAAAAATTACATTTAGAATGGGCAGTGCAAGTTTGAAAATTTCAAATTTTAATAATTATTTAGAATTTATTTGATGATTAATTTAAATTATCTTTTAAATAATTCTAATATATTTGGATTTGTAGACATCTCGTATTTTTGCAAATAATTAAAAAAATTATTCATTTTAGACAAAATATACAAATATTTTCAATAATCCACACTTAAAATGTATTTATCACTGAATGTAGAAGACATAATTATATTTATAACATATAATTATTTAATTTATAGAAAAATTGTTTGAATATATTATCTTGAAATATTTAAATGTAAAATAGAATTATTTTGAACACTCAAAAGAGTTTGTTCGTTGTTTATCCATAATATTTACCGAATAAAATTAATCTCGAAAGTGGTATGCGTATAAGTATATAGCAAGTGTGCTTCTTCGTCAACGTACGTTTCGTCTTATACGTGTCAGACGATGGTGAAACTTGGTGACAAGAACGCGAGTGTTGCGCGGCATGTACGTGTCGTGAGCCGCGTCGGCTTTTCGGGGTAGAAGCTTAATTTATGATCACGAACCATCCATCATCGAAAACCCCAAAGCCTGTCTGCCGACTCCCATATCCTACGAGAACTTTTGCCGCGGCTCGGAGTCTGCCTCTGGTTTTCTCTCTTGCTTAACCTCGACGTAGAAGCGTTGACACGTGACGAGAAACAATGCTGCGTACAACGATTCGTGCTCTCATAATGGAACTCCTTAAAATGTCAGTGTGTTATATTTTTATATAATACTATATGTATCTTTATAAAAAGTATACACACAAGTATGTGTTCTCTGGCGAATTCGCGCCACTTATAGATAACTTTGTTTTACTTTGCCGTAGTAGTTTGATAAATTTTCGCAAAGTTTAATTCTCTCGTAAGTGAGCTCGATGTTGAAACACGAAAAGTCGATAATTGAAATTGAATTAATTTCTCATAATTGCATTTATATTTCTCTATGTTTTACTAATACCCACATCTTTCTTCCCATCCTCCACTTCTCTTGATGAGATGAATATGCGCGCTCGTTAAATATTATAACGTTTTTATAAATCGTTGACGCGTCTCTGTCGATCGAACAAGCGCGGATAATGCGATTTCCAGCTCAGTCAGCTCGTTCGAACGAAGTGATAATTACGCATTGTTTCGCTTCGTGTCACAGTCGATAATTGGATCTGTAGTGCATTACGTAGAACATTGGGAAAAGTTTTTTTTTGTGGACGACGGTTGTAGCAGATGTCTGTAATATTCATCGCGTTAAACACGTTTGTATCCGATTCGACGTTGCAATTACGGTATTGCGTTTAATCGGTTATCCGGCAAACCCGGCATGCCGTTTTCCATCAATGAAGCATTACGTTTGCTTGTCGGATCACACGAGAGTCATGCGTGCACATGTAATATTTTGATCGTTTGTAACGTCACATTCCGTGCGATAAAACTTTCATGTACTTGACTACCAAATAGTGAAAAGTGCATTTTATAAGATAATAGTTGATTTAATGTATTAAATAATTTAATGATTGTACGATTTATTTTAGAAGAAAATATATGATTCTTTTGGAGAATTGGAAGCTGAAGATTTACAATTTGCTTAACTAAATAATTTCTAAATAATTTTGCTAATTATTAATGCATAATAATTAACATCTTATATAGTACTTCTTTTTGTCTCTTTTACTGAGAAAGATCTCATATTATAGAATTATAGTTTTATATATATGGCTGTAAAAATAAATGCAGATGCGGCGTGTCAGATGTTACAACTCGAGTTGAACGACCTGTCGATTAATATCGAACTGCAGAGCAAAAGAAATCGAATCGCTGAATTGATGAAGATAGAAATATCGAAAGGGAAGTCCGGAGGTGTAGAGATAGAAAGTACGTTTTTCTCCTTTCGGTTCGCGACATTCTTAGAGGGGATGATAAATCGCTGCATCCTCCTTTCGAGCGCGAGCGTCCGCGCGGACTCGAGTATCTTTAATGTCTCGGGAAGTTCTTTTACGAATGCGGCAGGGAAGAAGCTAAGGCAGACGAACTTTACGTCAAGATAATCCTGTTCTTCGACGGGGCGGCCAATAGAAAGAGAGAGAGAGAGAGAAAGACCTTCGTACGGTACGAAGAGACTTCGGAACTATCAAAGTCGTCAACTATCGTGCGCTCCCTTTTTTCCTCGCTCATCCTCCGTGATTGTTGCTACGGGGCAGCTACGTTATATTAACCGTGATAGCATCTTGCGCCAAGGATATCCCTGGAAGATGCCATCGGGTGTCTTTCCCGGAGCGAGTTTCTCGAGCACGATCCTAAAAGAAAGGGATTTGTGCATTAGGATTAACGGATTAAGATGGGATCTATTTATTTTACAGATTGTAAGTTTTTTAAAAAAGTACATAAATTTTTTTTGAAAAGATTAAATGCTCTTTGTAATAACGTAACATATTTCATTGACTTTGACCGCATCTGATTAAACTAAATATTGGGATATTAATAATCGCGCAGTTCCGAGCGATAATTTGACAGTACGTCTAACAGTTAAATTATTTGCGTAAATTTGCACATTTGGAAGTTACATCTCGGGGTTAGATCTCCAGTAGATTCCGGCCGCGATTCGGTTAAGCTATCAATTCCAGGTGGTTTACAGTTACAAGGCTAGTAGCTATTTAGTAACTGTATATGGCGCTCGCGCAGAGACGTCCATTTAAATACGGTATTCCATCGGTTAAACAGAGTTAGTGGCGTTGTTTGAAATAATTGTGCGATGGTAATAATAATAATAATAATAATAATAATGTGGGAACGACGATTTATCAAAATCTTGGATAAACAATTCATTGTGTATGTCGTCCGGCAAGAAATAAATCTCAATCTGGTAGACGAAATTATGCGGGGGATAAATATGATTCCAGGCGGAGATATACTTTAATAACTGTCTTCAATTTATGTTGTTTCCTTCTTCTGGTATCGCATTATATTTGTAACATTTCGTGCTATGAATATTAATTTTTCATATTTATTAGCGACTGTATTTTCTATCGTGAGATTACGAGAATTACTGTCGAAGAATCTCACTGCGCGAGTATAATAATATTTATACATAAATATTCTTAACACAAATCTCGCGCCTGAAATTAATATATGCGTTTCCCGTCAAGAGCGCTTTTTAATAATGCAAGAGCATATTTAAGGCAACGCAAATTTCCTTGTTTGTTCGCGTTTGGTCAATGGCTCTCGCGTACATTATTCGTGGCGATTCGAGCCGAAACGCGGCTCCCTCGCGACGGTTTCCGCACCAGGTCTCCGCATAAAACGCGGAGAGCATTTTGATTCATTTTGCTCCTCGATTTCCGGTCAATTATCGAAACTGCGCGAGGTGGGGGTGGAATAGATCGCGCTCGAATTGGATTTTCAAAGCGGTCGGCGTGTATTACTGCCTACCTCTGTCCCCTATCACCTCCAAGTCCCAATGGGTATTCGGGTACGAATCGAGAGGAGGAGGCATCTGGTACCAGCGATCGTTCCCATTTGTTATAGCCGGATCTAATTGCCGGGACGAAATGACGTCGCGGCCAGAAATTACGCCATATATCCGCTACGTATCTCTCTAGTGATTGCTTTACACCGTCGAACTCTCGGGCTAGCCGATGCGTGTACGTTCGATAAAACTGAAGTGTACACACTCTCGCGTCTCTACGAAGATATCCATAATTCCGTAGCGAGATTCGCCAAACGACGGAGCGTGCCAATTTCCTCTCGCGCGCACGTGATGCGCGCGATTGATGGTCGCGGAATTCAGAACGTTAGAATATTAGTATCGGACGGAATCGACATTGACGAGCGTAAAGCGGCTGTGCTGTGCGATATCTATCTAGATATATGTCTCTCCTCGATGTATCCTTCGATACTTGATGACTGAGCAATATGAGCTATATGACTGAGCAAAGAGTAGGGCAAGTAGAAGTAATTTTATTCGTATGTTTTTATAAAATTATCGTGCTATTTAATTTTGCTTACAGAAGTTTATAGTGACTTTAATAATTTGTTTGCGATAATTAATTTAATAGGAGTTACGTCACTCAAAATTGATATTATTAAAGAAAATATGTGAAAATTATTTTTAAAGATCTTTTATAAAAAAATTGATTATCAATTTTTTTTCTTAACAAGCTTTAGAATCGCATTTACTTAATATTTTTTCCTGCGTAAGTTCTGCGAAAATTCACTGCATCTAAACGCACATGGCACTAGCTTGTAACGACAATGTGCGACCGTCGCGACAGACATGGAGAAAATTGGTACAGGCGGCCAAGAGGTATTTCGTACCGTGCACATATTTGAGATTTGCATAAACATTGACAGTGTTCACTGAGTGGTTTGCGAGCTCATGCAAAGTGGATGGATACCGTGTCCGGTCCAGACTAGTTAAATTAGAGAGGCATTTTAACACAAGAACATCAGGACTATAATTACACATTTTCCGCGTGTAAGACGTCATATGGAAAGATTACTCTATGTACCACTACAAATTAATTAACTGTAGAGTACTAACAGAAATGATAAACAGGCAAAATGTAATTTATTTAAAATTAATTATAGATTAAGATTCAAAAGATTTTCTTAAAAATGGAAAAATAATCGTAAATACAATGATTACATAAAAAGGTGTAATTTGACAAATTAATTGTATAATATATATTTAGTGTTACATTTAGTAATGAATTATATATAATTTTAATATAGATATTTTTATATAAAAATAATTATAAATATGTTAAAATTAGATAACATCTCTTTTAAAATCATAACGAGATAGTATCATAATAAAAGTAATTATAATATTGCTAGATTATTTTTTATAAATTATCTCATATTTTTAATCCAAAGTCGAAGTAACTTCTCATGCAAGAAAAGGGATTCTGAATTTATTGTTATGAATGCATTTTATAAATTTAATTCAATTATGGATAATGCATCATGAAAGCACGTATATTATTACAGTCACGTGACACAGAGATAGGCTGGAAATCGTAATTGACACATTTCTGCCAAATTGGCAGTGACAGTTCAGAAATTTGTACGGATATTGAACGCCGTTACCAATAGTACTGACAGTTCATGAGCGCATCATTCGCGAAGGGGTAGTGGTTACACATGGAGAACGGAAGCAAGATAGATAGAGAGAGAGGACGAATCGTAGTATCCGGCCGCCGTGGAAGCAAACGTGACCTCAAAATCAGCATGCAAATTCGCCAAATAATTATTCCGACTGTCCGTCTCGCCCCAGGCTGCTACGGAGTTCTCTTGATTTAGGACTACGGCGCGTTAGGTCGTATATCGCATTCAGCATTAGCCATGTACGACGGTACGGTGTATATACGAGGGCGCGCCGCGACTGGGTTACGTCTTACGGGCCCATAGAGGCGGATCTAAACTGGCGGAATCCAAAGGGCCGCAGGGTGTCCTTACAGCGAGCTCTGGGAGACATTTAACTTCGTTAAATATGGACTACGACGGTCGTGACTATCCTGCCGTAGCTCGCATGATATATGTACACACGTAGCTGCAAACGGTTACTATTATGCTCACGCCCTTCAACTAGGTGCAATCGTATTTCGCCTTTCTCGATATGAGTATTTAAACATTTATCAAACTCTCGACTTTATACGTGACGTCAAAATAATAAAAGCGATAAGGGTTTCGCGTACACGCGTGTACACAATTACAATTGCTTTCAAACGCGTGGAATGATTAACAAAAAAAAGTAGTGGAATATGTGTATGTAATTCTCTTTACAACTGATATGTTACTTATATATTGATTGGAAAATGTAATATGTAAGAGCAACTTCTTACAGTAACACTTCTCTCGCACGTGACCTGTTTTAAACATAAATAATTTAAAGATGAAATTGTTGGAAGAGGAGAGAATATTGCTTCAAATAGATTTGTTTTGGAACGAGAAATTATGATTATATCCATGTTGATGTACAAATAGATCGCGAGGAATGTCGTCGATATTTGTAATGAAGCTGGCAAAAACGTGATTTATCGATTGTTTCGTGTCGTGTTGGCCGAGCAGGAGGGAAAATATTTGGAAGATCGCCAAGTCGTGTTTAATTAATCCGCTGGCCATTAGCGGCTACGGCAATTGCTGCATTGTCTTTTAACCGGTCTGTGTAGCATGAGAAGTAGTGCAGCGTCGCTTTAGCGAGACCGGAATAAACAGGGAATTGAAGTATATATTCTCTTTAATGTGAAAGGCACAGAGAAGTTTATCGTGTGTGTCGGTGAATTTTGTTTTCCCGTGCAATAAACGATGCGCTTATTAGCAGTAAACATGCTTACAGTAGAAGTTCATTATAAATATAAGCTTCCTTGATTAATCCAAGTTCTTTTTGTATCATTATTAATGAAGGAAATACCCGTTAATCCCCATAGTTTTTAACGAGATATTCTGTATTAAGCGAAAAGCGAGCTTTTTCGGCATTTGTAAAAACCGAGGAGCAGTAATGTTTACTGAATAGGGTTGGAAGTTTTTTCCGCAGGAACGGGTTCGCCTTCTCGTCCCGAAGAGAAGACCCTTGCTCGAAAGAATACTTGCGAGAGTCGAGCACGTACTACTTGCCAATCGCCAGGAAAGGGTCTTTCTCCTTCTGCCTGTGGCCGAATGTGTATCGACAGATATCCTTTTCTCTCAATACTTCTCGACCATCTAAACAATCTTCTTTGTTACAGTTTAGTTATCTGACGGAACTTGATCGCCTAACAATATTAAGTATCGACTGAAACTTTTTCTTTCAACAATTTTTTAGTTAGGTTATTATCAGTTTGTTGTGCCAGAGCTCAAAATTATAACAATTATCGATTATGTAATATTTTACGATTAAATTAGAAATAAAAATTGTGAATTTGTGAAAATTGTGAGGAAGAGACGAGACGTATTTGAAATCAGTAAATTGGATTATTAAACAACAGACAGCTTTTTATCGGAAAGCTTGCGAAAACTTTATATAATAATAGTACAAATCGAATAGCCAAATCACACACTGAGTCGTTTCTCATCCATATTTTGTATGAGCTTTTTGCTGAAAAGAAAAGCCGGAATTGGGGTTGAGTAAAGAAGGTTCGACGAATAAACGTCGAACCCACGGCATTCTTGAAGAACGAATATAGCGAACGAACACGAATAGCAAGGGGTGAAGACTGAGAAATATGTGAAGGTAAATCCCTGTTTATGAGGGTGATAAGGACCGTCATTAGAGGCATCACAAAGGGGAAAGAATGCTTTGCCGACGAGGGATGGTTTATCGACCACAGGGATACATATTTGAGCACCTATATACGAAGTTCAATGGGGAAAGGAAACCTATAAGTTACACGGTCAATGTGCTTTGACGTCAGAAAATCATAATTTCCATTCACAATTTTCCTCAAATTTTTATTAAATCGTTACGTATAATGTAATGATTAATATTGAAAATATTACATAAATAATAAGATATATGTATAAAACGACTTTCGGAACTCTTATTAAAGCGTGCAAAGATTTTTTTTACGGCGATCAAATATCATAAATTATTTATTTAAATTCTTTGCTCGAATTTTTTACACAGTCTCTTAATATTTAAGAAAATATATACGCTTTCTTGTGCGGGATTATCTGTCGGGCGCGGGTGATAATCCCGCGTGTCAGAAAAGTCTTGCGCCTTATATCCTCTCTAGAGATGACAAACGGCAATTGCGGCTGCGTTCTTTCCTCTTTTCATGGTTTCTCTGCCGTTCCTTCGCGAATACGGTGGGTTAGGGCGTTGAGCTTAGCCGTAAATTTATTTTCCGGAGAGCCCGTCGGAAGTCTTGTCCTCTACTCTTCTTCCCGACTCCGCCAGGAAAGCCGGACACTCCGGGTTTCATTGTTTACCGTTGGCCAAAGGCTTGACGCCAACGGGCGGATATGGCGGCCCGTCTGAGAGAGGAGTTTAGTTTGACCAATACTCTTTTCGTCCGAACTGTTCTGTGCCGGACTCGACCTCGTTCCGTGTACTTTTCTAGCCGGCCACTCTTCTTACAGTGTGCAGTTACGTACTTCGGCGCGGCGTAATCCTTCTTGTCTGCCTTCTCACATCCTGATCGATTAGCGATTGGGAAAATCTAAAGATGCAGCAGGATTGAGGCAATTTGTGGTTTTGTCAAGAAGAATTTTTTTTTAAACTTTGAAAATATCGCTTCTTTTTCTTTTTGAATAGAAAGTTTTGTTAGAAATATCGAGGATTTTTAGAAATTAAATGAAGACTTTGTGATACATTTTTATATGTATCTCTTACTCAAATTTTTATTAGGCTATTTTATATAATGTATAATGATAATAAATAATATTACACATGAATAATTTTGTATAAAACATGTTTATTGACGATTGAGGTTTATATATTTTGAATCTGCAACAGCATCAATCACACATGTAAATATATTTGAAAAAAAAAACAGAATTATAAAAATATACAAACGTATCTTTTATTATTTAGCATCGTGACAGTTAGTTTTGCATCGCGCGAATTCTTCTTATTTTGTTTCATGGAAGAGAAAAAATGTCAACTTTGATATCTTGAAATATTTAATTGACAAATCATTTATATTTCATAATTTTTCAAGTTGATTCTCTCTGTTCTAAAGGATCTCATAATTTCCAAAGTCCAAAAAAAGAATACATCAATGGCCCCGTTTTCCTCCGACAACAATGGCTCGGGGCGTCGTCACTTCTTCTGTGTTGGAAAAATTTCATACGTCTACTTTATATCGCAGAAGTATCTCCTCGTACATACTACGTTACCTCTCGCGCGTGAGACAGAAGAAAAATATCCCGGGATCTCTCGGGAAACTTACGCGCCCCTTGTTTCGAGGTGAAAGTTTTCGCGAAAACGGAGAAAAATTGACGTCGTGCATCCAGGGTAAAGCGGTCGTTGCAGCGCACTTGATCTTCGTCGAGCGAGTGTGTTTCGGTCTCTCGCTGAGTTCTCGCTTCTCTGTGAGCTATTGGCGTCTCACTTTTCGCATACAATAACGTACAAAATAATTAATGTACTAATTTCCACAATTATTGTGCGTAACAAAGAGTCGCAAAATGATGACAATTCGTGGATTTATAAGCCTCGGGCTGCGGGACTATCGCAATCATGCGATTATCAAACCCGTTCGTATAAAGACGTTTGTCGATTGTGGTATCGCGCAACAACGGATGTTCACGGAATTCCCCGGATTCGGCGGGAACACCGGGCGGAAATCACCGGTACTATGATTTCTATGCTCGGCGGCGATCCACGTTAATCCATGGCCAGGTCTGACGGGATAATGGAATCGTTTAACGCCGGAATTTGGGCGATACTCGAGACAAGCGGCTTCTCATACCCTTGCCCATCTCTCCCTTGGTTCGTTCCCTCTAACCTAGCCTCCCTTGTCCTCCCACCCGCTGTGTTAGGCCACACGCGCGTTGCAGAAAGCCCCGGTCGATCTATTGGAACGCGCGCCAGGCTTTGTTCGCGTGCCAATTGCAGCCGTTAATTGGCTATAGCCAATAAAGCCCTGATTAGCACAGCTCGGGAGATCCGTAGATCCACTGTCTATCCATCTGGATGCGTGCGTTAAGCTCTATACATCGCCAAAATGGTATCCGCCTCATCGGCGACTGCTTATCAGAAGCAGCGAACGTCTAGCGTCTATCAAACGGATATATTGATAATCCCTTTATCTTGCATAGGTGAATCGTGTTTCCGATACACGTAATATCTCTCGTTCGAAGAATACTTTATTTGTTTAGATATTTATTAACGTGAACATTTAATTTGCTGTCATTAATTAACGCGCTGTTGTTGCATTAAAATATTTAATTTGCAATTAAATGAAATGGATGTTACATTTTGCACACACGGATGCTTTGCTTTCAGAGTACATTTTTAAACGGACGACGCTGTGTTGTCTGTTAGGAAATGCAACGTCGGTTCTATGGCTATGATTTTCACGGATTTAGGGATTCAGAGTTTTCGAAGATCCCTGGCGGCAATGATAAACATTGTAGTTTATTCTCAGGTGTCTCGAATTATTTTGGGGGAATTTTCATCGAGCGAGAAATTGTAACGTAATATACGAGCTTTGTTTTACGTATATCCGAGACGATTTGAAAAAGTAGAAAAATTCAGAAATACGATACAAAAATAGAAAACTTTAGAAAGTTAAATTAGATCCGTCAAAATCAATTTTGATGAATAGAAGACGCAATAAAAGATGGAAATTTCAAACTTAATATAGGAAGACAAAAAGCTCGATAAACAGAAAATTGAGATAAATATCGAGAGAAGGTAAAATATCTGTATTTAATTCGTCTGTCAAAATTGATTTGTTGAAACCTGTATGTTTTAAAAATTTTTTGGTCCAATTTTGCGAGTAATATACTTCATGTATACACATTTCTCGATTTTTTTTTCTCGAAAATATCATACGTTGCGTACTCTTTATAGGAGCGTATATATTTATGAAATTTTGATACAGAGAAATAGTTGCTCTACATATCTCGCCGGCGAGAGAGATGGATTTTATCTCTAAAAATATTTATTGCCGGATACGACAGACTTTCGTACGGCGCATTTACCTCGGAATATTTCCGCGTCGGGCGGCCAAACTCCCTCTTTTTTTTTCATCGGTACGTGATGCCGGTCGCGTATCCCGGCGCCCACGAAAGACAGAAAGGTGCGCGTGACCGTCATGAGAACGATCTTCTCTCTGTCGAGTGCATCCGCTGGCTGATCTCTGCTATCATATGGCACTATTGCGCCAGCCAGAGCGGGGAAATCGACGTGGAAAATATTTTACCCTTTCAACACCTTCGTGTCCTTTCGTCCCGTCGACGCTCTCTCGTTTCACTCTCTGTCTCTCACTCGCTCTTTCACGTCGCGCATGTAAGTACATACATATATATATATATATATATATATATATATATATATGTATATATATATATATGTACATGTGAGTGTAGCAAATGGTACTTTGCTCACGTTCTTTTTTCACTTTGCACGCGACGACACGAGAAAGAGCTTATATACCTTGTTCGCGCCAACCCTTAGCGCGAAACTCTACTCGTGGCAGTACCCATTCATTTGCGCCGGATTTTTCGCGTTCGCATACATATGTTATATATACAGTATACTTTGCTGCGGCCTGATGTCTTCTTTCCAGGAACTGCATTTTATTTCGGTAAGGTTTGGTGTTTCATTCACCATATATGTGCACGCGCTTTCAGCGCGGAATTTCCCGAAATATTGTGAAACAGCGATATCGATTTTGTATTATTGATGCTGTTTACGAAATTATTGTACATTTTGAAAATACAGAGTGCCCGCCGCGGTTATTCTTTTATATTGCGATTACATTAATACACGTCCATTTTATTACGGCTTGTAAAATCGCGCGAATTAAAGATAAAACGTATTTTGCGGTTAAACGATAAAATAAATGTTGAATAACGCTTGTAAAGCGGTAAATAAACGAGTCATTAGCGTGAATGTTAACGGAGATAATTGATTGCAGAATGACTGAAATATATCGCGCTAATTGCGTGCAAGTGGTTCTCAATTAATGCCGGACTAGCGGTTTTTTTCTGTTTTTTTCCTTCGGGTCGCAAAAAAATTTGGATCGTCGCGCGTGAGAAACTTTTGCGAGAAAATCCGTCTTTATTCTTTTCGCGAGACGCAAACGCGGTGTAACATAGGGAAAAGAGATAAAGGAGTGAATGAATTAGAGACACAGGGGCGGTTCGTGGCACGCGAGTTCTGTGAAGATTCTCGGCCAAACGAAAATGAGATCGAGTCCGAGAGTCGAGGCATACGTAAGTAAGACGACGTGTTTAATGGTTTCATTATAGTATAAGAAAGAAAAAAGGGCAAACGCGAGAGACCGCACGCGGGAAAGGGCGAAGCCCTCTTTCTGATAGGATTTTTCCACCCTCTATGGCTCTTTTTGAATTTCCTTTTACCTCGTTGCCATTAAAACCGGAGCGTATATTTCCTTTCTCGTCGCGAAACCGCGGCGGTCCTTTTGTCATTCTCGCGTTGCGCGAAAAGCGATTTGTTCCACCGAGTTGTTCGATTCGTCGTTTCAAGCCTTGGCTTTAAGGGACTTTCGGTTGACGTAAATTACAAACACATTGAGCCAATCCTGTGGAATATTTTATACGCGCGCGTTTATTCTCAAATTGATAGAAATCTCAAATATATTGTAATTATCCTGTAAAATATTGCATTACACTCTATACGTAATTGTCTTTTAAAATATCGTATATTATTTATTTTAATTAATAATAAGTGAAAAACCTAACGCGCCGAGTATTGACTTTAGCGAAGTTTGTGCATTTTCGTGCATATCAAAACAAGCGTACGTAAATTTATATAACGCGTAATATTAATATTTCGATAAACTTGAGAGATTTGTTGATTTATCACTGTCTGGCGTAGGAAACAGAGAGAGAGAGAGCCGTAACTGATCCAGAGTGCTTTATGTCGCACCGTGCACGATGGTAGTAACAAGTGTATTTAACGAGGCGATTGCATTAAAAGGGGGATAGAGAGGGAAGTCGAAAAAGAGACAAATCGAAGCGTTCCATGAGTAAAACACATTTTCTCGTTTACGAATTGAAAACATCGCGCTTGATTGTTCAGGCGTTGATTCAATTTTGTATGCTGATTGTAATTTCACATATGTACGCGTTAGATCGTTAGTACGGTCGCAATGGCCTCCGATTTTACAGTGGAGCTTAAGAATTTTTTTTTCGATCGACGTTGCAACTGTAAATAAATACATAATGGATATAATGTTCGGAAAATGTGTACCGTTTTGAGGATCAATGCGTTGACATTTTGTGAATTGGCCGGGCAGTATATCACTTAAAACAATATGCGCATTGTGCGCTTGTGCATTGTAAGCATCCGTGTTCGGGGAACAAATACAAAAAAAGTCACTTTCCCGCGTTAATCTCCCATGTCGATGGGCGTCGGGATTTACGAGAGCTTTACCATAACGGAACAGTTGTGTCCTGATTAAAAAATCGAGAAAAAGATAAATATTCGTGAAATATCGAGTTCGTGGGGGGATATTTTTCCCATCGAACCTCGGGGGCTCTCTTATCATCGAAATGCAAATATTTATGAACGCGTTATTCTGATTCGAGCGAAGTACGTAAGAGATCGGAATCGAGACCATCCGAATGCGAAGCGTCGAGTAAAAAATGTTCGCTAATGCAATTAAAATAGTTTTGGAACCCTCTTCGCGCGCGCCGAGTTTCTTTTTGCAGTTGTTCGGTATGTCGCTCGTGCGAGTAATTTCGCGAGATGCTTTCCCCGGGCAACGTTTAGAGACATTCCATCGGATTATAAGAAGCGAGAAAGAAGAAATTGCGCGCGCAATTCGGAACAAACGGGTTTGAGCGTCGGGCAGTTGTCGCTACGAGTTTTGGCAGCGATTAAGGCCGGACAAACTTTTCCCGGTTAGTGGTGGAGTCTCTCTCTACACAATAGAAAAAGGAACAATCTAATGGAAATACGATTAAACTCGTCGCGGATGGCCAACTTTTCGGGTGCGCGACTTGTTCCGGAAACTCGTGCGGAAACTCGCGTAGTGAAACCGATATGTTCCTTAAAATGTGTGTGTGTGTGTGTTTATGTGCACACCGAACTGTCCTTTTAAAAGACACTTCTTTTCGTCTGTTTCAGGTAAGAGACATAAGCGACGATTCGCCTTGAGCTTGCGTTTTCCTTCTCACGGTGAGTCTTGCAATCTTAGAAATATATATAGGTTTGTATACGTGTTGCATCGGGATTTTTTGCGCGGTTGCTATTTTCGCGCACATTCGCGGTTTATTTCAACGGTTGGAATCGATTCCGGCGCTCATTGTATTGATCTTCGGAAAGTAGTTTGATTTCAAGTGCATCAGCGTGAACGTCATTATTTCGAATTTGGTACGCGAATCGAGTTTAAATGAATTTCGTGGCTTTCAACCGTCGGGGAAAATTCATGTTGCGGCATGGATATTGCGTTATAGAACGACCTATATGGGCGCGTTCTCTCCCTCTATATATACATATATATATATATATATATATATATATATATATATATATATATATGCGGAAGCGACTAAAAAGCTATAATATGCGCGTAGCGGTTGAAGAAAAATAAATGCGAAATAAACGCGGAGGCCCTGGCAAAAATTTGCGTTGGCTTGCGCGATGCATAAAACATCGTTAATTACTTTCTGCAAAATTAATTATCGTTTTCGCAGCGCATTTCTCTCGAGACAGGTTGGAATATAAACGCGCGGCAACTAAGAAAGCGGGAAGAGGATTCGGTGGAAAATCTAAAGACGCGCGCAGAGTAAAGAAAAGTTACGCCCTTCCGCTGTTTCTCGCGCAGTGGCTGTATTTTTCTGTCTCTCGCGACAAACCTTTCTTCCCGCCGTTTCTCCAACTCCCGGCCCATAAATTCACAATGCTTTCGTAACGCTAGTTTGTTGTCTTTACGTCTACGCGCAGTAATTTACATATCGCACACCATTGTGTATTTTCGTAATTGTTTGACGTATAAAATGCATACGCGTGCCGCGGAATTAATATCAGGTTTTGATCAAATAAGTGTTCCCGAGAAGTTGGATGAAAATTATCAATTAAACGTTCGCGCGCTTTTCACGCCAAGATTTAGGTCGCGCGATTCTTCCGCGGAGTCACAACGTGCAAATTTTCTGCAATTGTTCTCGATCTTTCCCGCAGGCATTTATCTCTTTCTTCTCGCTTTTTTTATAATCTTCTTTTATTTCAACTTCTCGTTTTCCATCGTCATTTCCGCGAGAGGCTTTCGAAATATTTTATGTAAAACATGTATCGTTCCCATCAGGATGTTGTGAACGCGTACGCGGACGTGCGCATTATAAAACATTTTAAAATCTCTTGTTTTTTCCATATTTATTTTATCTAGAATCAACTTTTTGAGGAAAATATTGGAGCACTTAAAAGTCAAGTAAGTAACGATCGATTATTAATAATAAGGAACTTTCGACAAAGTTTAAGTTTCAGGAAAGAAAGAAGATGCAATCTTCTGTTAGTTTTAAGGAAAATAAATTAATTTTTGAAGCTTAATTACAAATAAACAATGTACTCTCAATCGATATTTTTGCTTCGTTAAAATTTACTATCAAATTGAGCCAAAAATTGCTGCAGTTAAAAAGTATCGATTTGGAAACGATCAATATATTATGCGTATATTGTGCTGAACAAAAATATTGGAGTACCTACTTAAAAGTTGAGAATTAACAATCGATTAATAATAAGGATCTTTCGACATATTAAATTTTGGGGAGGAAACACGATGCAATCTTCAGATACATTTAAGAAAAATAGAACACATTACTTTTTGAAGCTTAAAATCACGAATAAACAATGACTTAATCGACATTTCTGCTGATTAAAATTTACCATCAAATTAGTCAAAAAAATTGCTGCAGGTAAAAAAAAATATCGATAATTTGGGAACAACGCGTATACATTACGTGTTTTAATCGCGATCTGGTCGAACAATTTTCGTAATTACTTCTGCCCTTTCGTGCAAACGATCTTTTCCTCTCTCGCGTACATTATTTTTTTGTCTTATATTATAGTTTATTTTTGGAATTTAAATTTAAAATTTAAAATGTCATATTTAAATTTTTGTTAATATCGAGATTGTTCTAAAATATCCATCGCGATAGTAGTTGACGGCTCTTTTTCAGAGATAGGATTATACGCTATATTAAATGGTTTAACAGAGTCGCTTTTATTATAATATTGATAATGTATTATCGGGTAATATGAATGCAACAGTGGTGTTCTTTGCGAGAGACGCGGCGTGTCAATTAATATCGGCGGGTTGCAGGTGTACCAGATGTATGCTAATACCGTTGAAAATCATATCCGCACTATGCCAGGATCGTGATTACTGGAAAATGTAAATTACCACGAGCACGATGCGGATTGTCTGACTAATATTTACGCGCTCGCGCCCATCGTCCAATTTATTATCGCGACCGCACGTTGCTCTTATAAATTAGAGAGTTTGTCGATACGTGCTCGTGGAACCGTCCTAAATTATATTCTCTTTTTGGACATTTCTCTCCGTGTTACGTTTAATTCCTGACGAAAAGAGTAATAGTTTCCATACACGAAATAAAATATCTCAAAAAAATATGAGTAGAGATAATAGAGAATTTTTTCACTCTTGACAGATATTTTTTAGAATTTTTTCGAGATGATAATAAGCAAAAAATTATGAAATAAAAATTATATGATGATATTATTAAGATAAATAGAACTCTGCAACGTATATTATATAATGATTTCTCGGTGCTTGATAATTTTAAATAATTCTCCAAGTTCGTGAAATGAATAGGTCATTATTACGAACGATTTTATAATGCTATTATGTCTATTAATTTTATATTAGGAAATTACTACGTCGCGTCTCGCGCGCTCGATGTGCCTGCATTATTTCGCCCGATAATGACAATAACAGCATTAACGGTAATAGGAATGATAAAACGCTTCCTGCTTGCGATTTTCGATCGAATGGTCCCGGTGCGGCTGAAATCGTGACACATTTCGAAATGCTGCAAATTGCAATTGCATTGCTCATTCATGGACCTGTATTTCTCATTTGACTTGTTGTAACTTTTGTTAACACTATTATTTACGGCGAGTATTCACACTCTCGTCGAAATAGTTGGTATAAACGCTACTGCGTCGATTATCTCGCTCGAGTATTTGAAGTAGTCGAAGAGAGGTAGCTCGAGTAGGCGAGTTTATCGACTCGGAGTATCTTGGCCGTATTGTGCGAAAGGGAGTGAGTTTTCTAGGGGAAGAAGAAGAGGAAAAGGGGTGGGGATTGCATAGGGAGAGGGTGGCCGACCGCAGGGTGTTATTTGCGTTATTTATGCGTCCCACGAGCATCGCTGTGTTTATAATCGGGGGTACCCGCTCTCGACAGCCGTGATTACACATCGTTATCCTAGTTAACCCGCCGGAAATGACAGGCCTCGGAATCGCTCCCGAGTGCTCACGACGGAGCTCGATATGACGAAGAGAGAAAGTTCAAGTTGTACGATCTTCGTGGTTATTTCCGAGCTTTCGAAAAAAGTTTGATCTTCTCGATTGCGATTTCGGTTTGGCATCGATCGACCATTTTTATTATTTGTTCGCCAACGATGAGATCGAGGCAGTTTCATTTCAGTTTCGTCTATATTTTGAAAAAAATATATATGTATATGTATATATATATATATATATATATATACACTGAAAAAAAATTTTATTGAATTCGAATAAATATCTATTTCAATATTGCCTAATAAATCATTCATTTGAAACTAATAATATTGATTTGATGTGAAAAACATTTATTTTTGATACAAAAGAATCCTTTTCAAAACAGATGAATATTTTTTGTCAAAAAAATCATTTATTAGGCAGTATTGAAATAAATATTTATAAATTTAATAATTTTTTTCAGTTAAAAATATATATACATATATGTATGTGATCACTTGCTTTGAATACCTACAATTATTATTCCGCTTTGGCGCACCGATGACGTTATAGTAATCGCGTTGCTAATAACGGCCCCGACCTGTTTATTCGTGTAATTATTACGTTCGCTGTGAAAAAAAGAGAATAGCGTAATATGTGTAATTACACCGCGGCAGAACGATCTGCCATGGCTCGATTGTGGCTTGGTTGTGCTCTCGGATATTTATATTTGCAATTTCCCCTAATTGTTTTTCGTCTTGCCACGTGCAGGGACGATTTCCCGCATCTGTGACTGCATCCAAGCTATCTTCTCTCTCCCTTTTGCTTTCTCTCTCGTTTTGCACTGCATATGCTCGTTTATATTGCGCTTTTTGGAACAACGTGTTTACGACGTTATTAAGATAATACGATCGTTCCCTTATCTGCAATTCCGTTAGCTGCAAGCGCTGTGTTTCGTGAAGTGCAACGATTAATACGCGAATAAATAATCGAATTTATATAGTACATTGAATAATAATATAACACTTGAGAAGTCGGTTGACCTTAAAAATTTGTTACGCCTAAAAATGGTATAAAATAAATGAGCGAAATAAATTGACAATATATATCATCGCGAGATAAATCGCCATTCTAAATATCACGACGACCTACGAGCGATTACCCCGGTGGTATTTAATTCGCGGGTTAATCACCTCGATTAATATTCCAGTATCGGTCGGCGTCAGACAGATGTATATATGTATGTATGTATATATGCGCTTTGCATTTTCCATAATGTGTATAGGGATAAACAGCCCCCTTGGGCTTTGTCAGGAAGGGCTGGATGGGAGGAGTGTGACAGAGATTCCGTCTACTCGTTAGCCGTGCTACACACGGTAAGTGTTAATTTGCTCGGAAAATGTCGGATTGGCTCACAGTGCTGCACGACGTCTCGCATTTGTGCTAACGAACCCGGAGATCCGTTACTCGAGACGAGACACTTTGTTTTACTTGGCCGACTTTGAAACGCGTTGGCGTAATTCTTTCGAATAATATTCCTCTATTATGTTCGTATTCAATTACTCTCGTAACGATGCGTAATTCAGGATTTGATATTACAAAAATAATATTGAGATTATTACTATATAGTATAAAAAAATAAATAAAATCTTAGTTATTTCATACATATTTAAAAATATCTAGCGTTGCACATGTTTATATATATTAATTGCAATTAGCTATCTTGAAAATTTCTCTTTGATATAAAACTCGTAAAATTTTTTGGTAAGGAAAAAAATTGGCACACTGCACTGGATGGGTTAAATTCGCGACGTTTAACAATATAGGAGATTTCACATCAATATTCGACGTTTTCTTTATGAGGAGAGGACCATTTAATTTAACGTGTTTATATATATTAATTGCAATTAGCTATCTTGAAAATTTCTCTTCGATATAAAACTCGTAAAATTTTTCGGTTAAGAAAAAAATTGGCACACTGCAACTGGATGGGTTAAATTCGCGACGTTTAACAATATAGGAAATTTCACATCAATATTCGACGTTTTCTTTATGAGAAGAGGACCGTGTAATTTAGTATATCGGATAATATTTTCGGTGGAGCGAATCGAGGGAACTTTTTATTTCATTGTGTTCAATTTGTGAAAATGGAGATTTATTTTTGTAGTCGGCGATTTATACATGACTGCTTTTTTCGGTAACCGTCTTCGGTCGCGACTTCTATTTTAACGCAAAATGTGTCGAATCATGCATGCGCACATCTTGAACGCGCGACGGCCTCTCGATGTCCGATTAATAGTCTGCGATCGATCGTTATATCTCTGCATTCCGCTCGCGCGCTGCCAAAGTATATAGGGAATTTCCCGATTAGAATGCCTAAAATTCCACGAGTTGAGCCGTCATTGGCGTTATTCGTTCGCCGGATATGCGAGTCTCGGCTTTTCGCCGTAAAATCGCCGTTCGGGCATTCCCTCGAACGCAGATCGGTCACGTTCGATCATCTTCATTAAATCCAATCGCTGTGCTTTGCAGCGGATTGTTGAAATTGCTCGAGACTATAGTACAATGCAACACATATACGTCATAGTGTGTTTCGCCTTCCGGTTCGGTATTTGGCGATACAATCGTATTAATGCGCGTGGTCGGTCGTTTCTATATTAGATTATATCCTGGATACACAGAAGAGAAAGAGATCCGATATCTCCGACATTCCTTCTTCCATTTTCTTTATCGAAGATCCAGAAAGTCTGTTAATTTGGACGCGTAACGTAAATTTCGTCGTTTTCAGGCGGGATTCTCTCGAATGCCCAGCCTTTCGAAGACCGTTATTGGATTTCGTGCCATGCCAATCAACAAGTGTCCACTTAATTAACGCCAATGTATTCCCTTCGCCGTTGTCATCGATTTGCTAGTCAATCTGATTTAACGACTATGGCATACGAACTATTCACGACATATACGCACAAACGTAATTATAACGAGGTCATCAGATTTTTGCATTACGAGTACTAGACACGATTATTATTCGATCTGGAGAGAATGAATGCTACTGGAAATATCATAGAATTACCATGAGATTACCATTAGAATGGCATAGAATTATTGGGTCGTTGCATACGAAATGTCGAGTCCTCAAAGCTTTCATTTTATAGAACGCTTTTATAAAGTAAATATAGTACAATTTTATAAAAGTTTATATTCGGTTCGAGCGAAGTGTTTATTAAATTACGATAAACTCGTAGAAACGAAAAAAAAATTTATACATTTACATTCGTAATTTTAAAGTCAAATAATTACAGGAACAAATAAAGTTATACATTTTTTAGAGAAAAATTTATGTGAATCGGAATATAAAATTTTTAACGTATATACGCACACGAGATATAAAAGGATTTTTTTATGATTCAGCTTTTTATATAATTGTATTTTTCTAATTTTTTAAAATAATTTATACGTTTATGCGAAAATATATAAGCTCATAAAAGTGTCTTCTTATTTTTAAAAATTAGCAAAACTATATTAATTGTTATAATTACATAAGTATAAACATATAATGATGTAAAAATTGATATTCAGCGATCTTTTCTTTCTTAAGGGGTTACACTTACTTATGAGGTCGAAAAAAATGTATGTTTAGGAGAATGTTTTTTAAACTGCAAGATTTTTTAAAATAAATGATTAATTATTCAAATGTATATACACTTTGAAGATTCTATAATATTTTTTTATTACAAAATATTAAAAAACAAAAAAGATATCAACAAGAGCTGTTCTTCAAAATGTATACATTCGAATAATTAATCATTTATTTAAAAAAATCTTTGTTTAAAAAAAAATCCTAAAAATACATGTTTTTTACGACCTTACAGGTAGGTATAACCCCTTAAATATTATAGCTAAAACAGTTTACTCCACTTTTGTTATGATATTTTTATCGAGGACAAATCAATCAGAATATCCTGCGATTCTTTCGCTGATATTACGTGACCAGGCGAAAAGCTTTATCCGCCAACCTCTTCCGCCCTTCGCGTTGTTATACAATTAGTGCAGTCGGGGGGATTCCCTCAAGAGATTTAGAGTTTCCTCTCTGTGTCGGAGGCTGCATTGCTCTCCATCTCTCCGAGAGAGAGAGAGAGAGAGAGAGAGAGAGGAACCGGCCTGCTCTTTACTCGTTTACCTGGCCTGTCGCTTTCCGTTTCGCAATTGAATAACGCGAACAATGGTTTACTTCTGCTCGAATATCTCGTCCCCAATTGCGGTTGCCACGCTAATGCCGGGAGCTACCCCGGGATTCTTAGACGATTGCGTTCTCGCCGTAGAAACAAATTCCATGACAATGCGCCCGCGATCGCGCGTTAATGGCTGTTGCTGATCCGATTATGTCCTTAAATATTATACGCGATGGCCTCGTGAATCGCGGTGTACCTCAAATTCAAACATCCGGCGCGTGCTGAAAGTAATTTCGGTATTATAACCCATTTTAACCGGAAAATTTGTCCGCTATATACATACACGCAGGCATGCGTCTACGCTAAAGAAATTGCGCTGCGTGAAATATATTGAAATATGTATAACATGATTTGCTCATATATCATTAAATATTAATTTGCTGACATTTATCACGTTTATCATGATTTATCATATTTTCGTATTACTCTAATAAACCACAAGCTATATCGAATATTATTTTATTAATTTCTATGAATATAAAGACGTGGAAAAATTATATCGTTGAAATTATAATAGTAAAAGAAAAATAAAATCAATAAGACTGATATAAATATTTGAGATAAAAAATTAAAAAATATTGACTTATAAATTTTTTTTCTAATCATTAGATTAAGGATGAAAGGATAAAATATTATAAATTATTTAAAGATGACTCTTCTTCGTGGAATAATAACGTCGAGACATCCGTTTCCAATGTCTCGACGAGATGTTCGAAAACTGCGTTTCAGGCTGAGCGATACGTGTCATCAATAAGCAAGTCGACACAATATTATACAACGTACGATAGATATACGACGTATTTTCACCATATCTTTTATTCACCCTTCATGCGAATGTGTACCTGCCCGTTCCTTTCACGCCCGTTCCTTATTCGTGCGGTCACATATTTGATGAAATAAAATATAATGCGAGTGAATATTTGTAGAAAGTAGAACGGGAATATAGAGAGAAAGTCTCTTTCCTTTTGAGGCGAGTCGCGGCAATGTCGCTGCTTCCCTCGTGTTTTCTCGCTTCGATTGGAAATAGGGATAAAAGAAGGTAGTCAAAATGCATGCAGGAATGATCTTTTCTGGGAAGGCAGAGCGGAGGAAAAAGGAAAAATCGTAGCCCGATATAGGGACGGCGAGCAGAAGAAGGAGCGCGAAAAACCGGGAAAAGGGAATTTTCCAGCAAAGAGGAGAAGAAGATCCACTCTTTCTCCCTTCGATGCACTCGCGAGTTCTGCGAAGACGCGAGCAATAAAGTCGGTAATCCTACGATAAACACGTCCGAGATGCTAATCCTCGTCTGCCGCGGTAAATAGGCGATTACCCGTTGCAGCACTTGGAATAATTCGCGACAGCCGCTTTGTGCAATGGGTAAAGCGCTGCCACGTACAATGATAATCGTTGCGATGTCTGAGAGGCCGAGAGTTTAGAGTTTGGACTTTTACCTGATTAATATGCAACGCGTGCGTTGCGCATTCGACGCAATTGCAGATTAAAGTTCGTTCGAATCGTTTTATACCGTGTAGTATATTGATATAAATCATTATCTGGAAGTTACAAGTTTGGAAACACATATGAATATATCGTAACATATTTAAAGTCAAGATATAAAAACGTCATTTAAAAATAATAAAAAATTCGAATAAAAGTATTGGAGATTTCGGCTCTTAAATATCATCATTTAAATATCTTACGATATATTCATACGAAAAATCTACACGGATGTGATTGTTTAACTGTATTACTGTATGTGCAAAACTATTTTGTGCCTGAAAATTGTCTAATACGAAATTCAATTTTAACTTGAGCCGCTCTTTTAATAATTTTGTATAAAAGTGAATTCAATACTTCATTTTACGCTATAGAGAAAAAGTGAAAGAAGGAAAGTTGGGTTGTTATCTCTACTTACTAACGCCATTATACAGGATGTTCTCCAAGTGAGGTAGATCAGGTTGTAGTTTTAAATAGGTTTTTACGACATATTTCATAATTAATTTTGACGGAAAATATGAAATGTATCTCGTAAAGTATTCATTCTTCGATGATTTAATCTTTAATACTTTCATACATAAAATAATGAGACGAATGAAAGAAGGGTGCAAGAGAAAATTCTCAATTAGGTTTTATAAAAATGCCAATTAATGAGATATTTTTCATTTTCCATCGATTCAAAGCTACGATACAGAGAGACCGAAACATCCAGTGAGGTAGATCAGGTTGTAGTTTTAAATAGTTTCTTACGACATATTTCATAATTAATTTTGACGGAAAATATGAAATGTATCTCGTAAAGTATTCATTCTTCGATGATTTAATCTTTAATACTTTCATACATAAAATAATGAGACGAATGAAAGAAGGATGCAAGAGAAAATTCTCAATTGGGTTTTATAAAAATGCCAATTAACGAGATATTTTTCATTTTCCATCGATTCAAAGCTACGATACAGAGAGACCGAAACATCCTGTCAAAGCGTCTTTTATTTCGATCTTTGGTGGATATCGCGTTCTCGCGGGGACATCGCGAGAACCGATAAGGATTTCGTTTCGCCCGGGAGTTTCATTAAGCGGTAATTAAGTTCCGCGCGCGCAAGTCCGTTCGTTCAGAGACATTATAAACCGATGCATCTTAATCATTCTTCACCCCGACGCGTATCTGCCTTCCAAACGACGTCTTTTACTCGCTCGTCCCTTTTATCCCCCTTTCGCTTTCTCTCCCGTTTTCCTCCTCCGTTTCGTCCCCTTTCGGGAGCTACTCGACTCTCCCTTTCTCACTCCTTCCGTCTCCCTCTTCGTTTACAGCCTTATTACGTGGGATTAGATTAACTTTCGAGCGCAACCCACCTTGTTTATCCTGCTACTCGGCAGGTATTCCCCGGCCTGTACTCTTGATAACCGGGGATGATCTCCGGTAACAGCCTTAAGGTAATAGCCTTAAAGAGTAGGTAGATCCGTCCCCGGGCCTTGTTCCTTTTAGACACGGATTTAGGAAGAGAGTAGTTGCAATTCGATCTTGGAAAGTTAGCGTTATTTAATATCTAGAGGAGGTTTCCGAAATAGCACTCGAAAGTGAATTGTCCTCCCATTTGCATATACGATACCATTGGGAATTTCATTTCTCGCTTTAGCAAGCGATAGCATCAATATGATAATCATTTTATTTTGGTATGATTATTATAGAAATTAATCATTTTTTTTATTTACACATTATGTTTTATACATTTATAAAAAATGAGACTAATTAATCTCTCTTTTTTAAATATAATTTTAATAATAATTTAGTATTGAAAATGTAGCATAATTTAATGAGCGCATAATCCAAGTGCATCTGTTGGAAACGTTCGTGCAACAGTGGTTTTTGTATATTCTGGACACGAGTTCCGTCCGGAGTCGCATCGATATTAACGTCGCGTACAATATATCGGGTATTGTTTTCGCGCCGGGTGTTCGCAGGGGTTAATATTCAGCGAGTCGTCGGGTTGCGGCAATCGAGGAACGGTAACAGGAAAATTTAACGGCCTGAACGAAGTCAGAGCCGCGAACGTGATCGAGGACGATTCCGAATGGTGGACGCGCGATACGTGAAAGATGAAAATGCGCCACGCGGCTCTAATACATGTAGAGGCGATCTTTAATAATAAACTATTAAATTACCGGCGAATGAGAGTTTGAAACTTCATGACGCACGACGCTCTCTTTCTCTCGCTCGCATTCTCGACTGTCGTTCATTCTTAACTTTTTCTCTAGCATTTCTTCCGCTCGACCTCTTTCTAGATGTCTACGAATAGCTCATAACTTTGCGGTTCTAGCGCCATCTCTCTTATTTCCATCCCTTGTTCACCGTTCAACCTGTCCTGTTTCCTTCCTCTCTCAACTTCTTGGTTCTGTCTCGCTTGCTTCTTATAGCCTTCGTTCTTACTTCGGGTATTCTTATCCCAGGGACCCCTTTATATCGTAATTACCATTTTTATCCTCCTTCTTACTTCCTTCTTCCCTACTGCTAACCCGACCTTTCTCCTCCTCGCCGTTTGGTCCTCCCATCGGAATTCATTAAAGTCTCGGGAGTATTCTCGCGTAACTAGGGGACTTCTCTTCTCTCGCGATGGAGAAGAGACTCTTTCTTCCATCCGGCGAGGAGGAAAAAAATTCAAAGAGGAGATCGGGTCACGTTCTCCGACGTGGGAGAAAATCTCTCGGCAGTTTCCGATAGACGACGACGACGACGACAAAGTAGACGAAGTAATCTTGTGGAAGTTACTTTGCGTCGAGGAGTTTCCGGGGTAATGGGCGCGATTGGTACCGATTTCGTTAGGAGTATATTTAATTTAATAAAAGAAGCCGTCGCGAGAGAACGCGGCAGACGAGACAATAACGCGCCGTTTCCTCTTTCTTTTTTGTCAACGATCCTACGTAAACTAATTAAGCCTTAATTGATTTATCGATGCGACCCTATTTACATCTCAGAGGAAGCCGACGCACAAGGAAAGTTTTGTCAAATACGCTTTATCCCGAGAGGATAAAGATAATCCCCAGTTAAGTTCTTGCGAGAAGAGTCATCCTTTCTGTCAAGCACAGCTATACTTATGTCCTTACATAAGTCTCGTCGTCTTAATTCTAAACTTGCCGGTCCCTTTGAAATATAGCTCTGTTTTTCATAGTCTAGCTCTCTCGCTCGAAATTCTTAATTCTCGTTAAAATATATATCAAATTTTTTTCAAAGGTATCTCCATTTTATAAAAGTAAACAAAAGTTATCTCTCTTAAAAAGAAAAATTAAACGTAAACGTTTTTCATTTATTAGCGAAATAGATCAATTCTACATTTTATATATTTATTTGATTTTATATTATATAATTTTAAGTTTTTTTTATATATTTCTACAGTTATATATTACATTTATAATCCAACAATATGCGCTTTTACAACTTGCAGTGTTTACCACGAAATTCCAATTTTGTAACGTAGCGAAAATATTTTTCACGCGAAAGATAAACAAGTTTTCCGCAATCCAATTAATGCATTTTACTATAAAAAAAGAGGGAACAATAACGCGGGTCAGTATCTCGTTCATGATCTATATGATGGTCTGTATCGTCAATATTGAAAGAAGAGTCTGATTGTTGTTGACACGAGGCTAATTTTTATTGTAGTGTGACAGTAATGGAATCAAGAAGAGCTAATGAGGATCGATAGCCGAGATAAGGCAATCATATCGATGAATTTTATTCGATGTTCGAGGAAGGAAGAGATATGACAGAATATCTCCGTATCCGCGTTTACGTCCACGTGGCGGCTCCTCTCAGCCATAAATGCGCCTTTTGTTGGATGACAGTATGCGACAGAGTTATGCACCATGTTATCGCGAATTTACGCGGACGATAAAGCGGCAAGACTTACGGCGCGCAGTAAACTGAGGCTCTTTGTGACTCTTTGAGGCTCGTCTTAAACATTATGTGTTTCGTCATATTGCGAATAGCGTCGTATCGTATTGTTAAAATTGCGGATTCGAATGCAATTTGCGCGCCACCGAGTCAAGTTTCGCGCGAGAAAGGGAAGATCGCGTAAGAAAACAGGTTATTCCGAGCGAAAACCAAAAGGGGGCGAGTACCAAAAGCGATCGTTTCATTTTTAGACTCTTGTCTGAGCTGAAAGTTTTTACACGAAAACTTCTACCCGGGAATATTTGCTACATTATTTCGAAATCTTCTTTTAAAACGAACGAAATATTGGAAATTGATTCTCTGAATTGGTACACTTAATGAAAACTATATATATACTAGAATACCAATAAAAATCGTGATGAGAAAGATAAAAATGAAAATCGAATAATTTAGAAATTTTCACTCGTGTAAAATAAATGTTATTAGAAACGATATTTTTTGATAAAACGCAGCTAATTTTTTTTTAAAGATTTGTAATCTTTAAAAAAAAAATTAGACAAATAACTATATATGAACTAAATTTATATCGCTTTTGATATACACATTTGATCGCTGAGAAATAAAAGTTTACGAAATTGATGTTGATTTTGGTGTCTTTTTTTATATTTACACAAGCTTATTTGACGGAAAGATCTATAAGAAAAGACGGGAAAGGAAGTGACAAAGTGGATGCGGAAAACTTGCTCGTTTCGTTTCGTCTTCGTTTGCGTTGTGTGGACGCAGCCTGTGATCAATCTCGCAAAAGAATAACATCCTTCTCATGACGGAACACGAATCAAGGCGTGGCTGCGCGAATCTCCTCATGGGAATTTTCGACCTCGCGATATTCCGCGCGGGAGATATTTCTTCCTTAATGGCAGGTTGCTCTCTCGCACGTTCTCTTCTTTAATAGACGCCTGTGTTAAAAAAAAAAAAAAAAAAAAAGAATGATTTGTGCAGAACGCGTTTATGCCACGTAAGGGATGGCGATCGACTCTTCTGAATACATGTATTATACATGCACGTTTAATAGGAGAGAATATCAGTAAATGTTATTTTTTTCAATATCTTTGATATTATATAATTGGAATTTTGAATCGGACAATGTTTATTTATTTAACTTTTCCTCTAAAATTGCAATTTTAAATTTATTTTTCATCGATATATATGTATTCAAAACAAAAATATAGAGAGAAATTGTTTCACACATAACGTAAAACATAGTGACCCAATTTTCTATCTTAAAAGAGAATTTTTTTTATCAATTTTGATTTTATTTATCGAATAGCAATTTTAGTATGACATAGATTCGATTTTTCAATAGAACGGTGATAGAAAAATAAAATACAACTTTTTTCATAAATTTAACTGTCGCGTTCTCTGTCAAATTAGATAAATAAAATTTCCATTATTGTAGATTGTAGAAAATAGACACTATATATATATATATATATACCTAGTTTTCCGAAAAGTGAAAAACTTAGATTTTTCTATCGGTGCGAATTTGCACCGGAAAGTGGAAAAATTCCAGCAGCGAGTTATTCTTTTCTTTCGTCTTTTTCCCTTTTCGTATATATGAGCAAACGACCGGTATGCAAGAGAAGCTTCTTTGTAATGGATTAACATCTCGTGCCCTCGTTTACTTTATTTGCCGTTGCCTCGCCGAGGAAACGCGGGATGCTTTTAGAAGTTTGTCCGAGTTAACCGGAATGCTTAACTGGAATAACTTTGCAGATAATTCTGAAACCGAAGTTGGCCTCGTCGGGTCAAAAGCGTTGGCTGTATCGGATCGATTTATCAGGACTTGCGTAGCTTCCTCTGTTCGCTGAAGCTTTCGACATGCGGCACATAAGCCTCGATGATCCCGTCTCCGTTTATCGCTTTCACTCTCGTAAGCGAAGTGATGAAATACGAGGATGAAGCGCCGAATAAAGCGATATCCCGCGTATAAAAGCGTTACGTACAAATCCCATGAGCGTTTCCAGTTTTAATTACTTTAATGGTGACTACACTGTGTGATGTTGCAGAAACATAAAAAAGAAAATTGAGCCACGTGCATCAATGCATCTCCTCGCGCTTCGAGAGAATTTGCAAGAGATATATATATGTTATATATACTCGGTTGCTTTTTTTCTCGTTTGGTTTTGTAACATTATTTTCCACGCCCTGATAAGCGGCAATTTCGGATGCAACCATTGTGAAAAATTTGCTGAAATGGAGTTTAATAATATTTGCGAGCTCGCGAAATAAATCCGTGACAAAAGGTAATGTCAGATATCCCGCGAGACTCGGATCGGAACGATCTGGCGATATGAAATTAATACGCTGTTAATAATTTATTTAATCACCCGTGGATGTTTATATCGAAGTGTTTGCAGAACGTTCTGATATATGCGCGACGACATTCCGACGTTATTTATTAATCCGGAGAGAGATTTACGAGATGGATGTTTAGGAAAATGGCAGAGACACGCTCATCGCATCGAGATGACGTGGATATTTTTTTTTTGCCGTGTCACAGCGCGAGAAATACTTGGAAATTCATCTCATAGATGACGACGTGACTTAACAACTGTTCGGTCGACTGTGAACTCGAACTCGAACTCGAACGCGAGCGTGTCTCAAGCTCGGAATGCAGAACGCGTGTTTACGTTCCCTCCAAAATCTGGTGTCTTATCTGGCGGATCCCTCGTTCGTTCCGCGTCGCTCTCTCGCTCCCAGGACGATCTCTCTCGTCCTTTTCCGCTCCGTCAACGTCACGGCAACGTATTCGTTAACCGTGGAACAGGAATTGATGCTGTGATTCGGATTTAGAGCGAATATTCGGCCCGGCAAATGCGAGCGACGCGAATATCGACGGAAGACTGATTTCTCCCGTCGCGAAATTGGGTCTTTAGAAGAAAACTCGCGATCCGACTCTGTCGCGCGATTGGAAAAACAAGCATTTTCCTCCCTTATATATTCGTTTCATCTACATTCCACGTTCTGGCGTTGAATAAAAATAACGCGGTAAAGGTATTCCTTTATGTATACACGGGAGAGCTTGTAGGAATGTTGTTGAATAATTTAATTTCTTGATTAAATAGCGTTTTCATTATGTACTTAACTGTGACGGTTTAATTTCTGTGTATTATGTCATTTATTACTTATTCATTCAGAGAGAAATTCATTTTGTAAAATTACTATTTTTACATAGAAGAGTACTTGAAATAATCGCGCTAATAAATATGTAAAATTTATAACTGTTCCCGTGTATAATATATAATTATCATATCTAAAGAAAACAAAGGATACCATTTTTTACAATCCAAGAGAAAGAGAATAAAATATCATTCTCTTTCATAATATTTTTAAAGACTACATGTAATTGAGGCTGTTTTCAAAGTGCTCCGTTATATCATAAAAATTTATATGTAAAAGTTTCTTGTAAACAAGTTATTGGATATAAATCCGATTAAAAAATTTATGAATGCAATACGATTTAACATGTGACAACTATAGAATAGATAATTTATTATAATCTTTCTGCGATGTAACAGATTATGAGAATCATATTAACTTTAATCTCTGCAATAAATTTCCTTTGAAGGTTAAAATTCTAAGGGATATATAATATATAATTTTGAATAAAACTTTTCTAGCACATTATAGAGAAGTCACAGTTGTAAGCATGATAAATTATGTTAAAATGTTAGCTATGCTAGCTTTTTTATATAACTTGCTTAATTTTCTGAAAATTATGACGTAAAGCATCTCCGAAGCTAACTCTTGAGTGCAAGAAAGAAAATTATAAAGAATGATTTTCTTTTGCTCGGCTCCTTTTTTATCGAACACTATATCTGGAAGAACCAGAAGAAAAGAAGTTTAAGTATTCGGTGATACGTTTGACGCCAGAAACAAAAAAATTACCTATGATTAATGATCTAACCAGGAATTTAACGCTCGAAACTTAACGCCTGCACATCTGTTTTCCTTATCCCATATCCTAGCATCGAATCCTCCCTACATACAAGAAGGAGCGTTACATTACCATTAGGTTTCTAAACTTGGGCGATTACGTCGGATCCCGATGGCTCAAGTCGATGATATTAAACGATTTCCTTTCGCGGCTAAATACTTGCGGGTATATAATCGGGCTCTCTCTCTCTCTCTCTCTCCGAACTCGATTAAAATGTTCGGAAACTTTGCTGGAAGGGTTTAGCTCTTCCCTCCTTCTCTACCCTTCTGGCCGTGAGGTTCGATTCGAATAGGGGCCGCGATGCGGCCGTAGGAAATTCAGCAGGATGGTGATCCGCGCTTGGCGATCACGCGGGTCCGCGAGGAGTTTCCGTTCCGCCGCGGGCCGAGCGGCCAACTTGGCTTTTATAATGAAACTCTTCGTGGGGGAAGAGCCGCCGCAAGAGTAGCTCGCAGCGTGCCAAGATTTAGAGCGATAGTTGTTACGATGAAGTTCTCTCCTTCCGGGTTTTCTCAGAGTCTGTGCGCTTGTCTTTCGCTCTCTCTCTGTCTTCCTTCCTCGTCTCGACCCGTTTCCTCGGCAACTTCCCTATGCGATTCCCAGCATCGAATCCGACGTGGCACAAAGAGCCACTTTCTGGTAACATTCGTATACGCCCCCAGGGAGACCGTGTAAGAGTCCTTCGAAAGCGGGTTAACTGTTGCTCGCCTTCAATTGCCGCTTTGTAATTGAACGCTAATAGAATACTGTCAAAATAATCCACGAGTTATTTGATCTCGCTATTTCCCAGGTAGAGATGTGTTCTGCGGTTTCGTGTTGAATTTCAAGCTTGCCGATTAAACCATTACACTCGCGTTTCATTTTTGTTTATATTCATTCGCAATTATCTGTATAATAATATTATTCCATTTGATAATGATATTATTTTCCTCGTGGAGGTTTAATTATAGGTCGATTAATTTCCCAAAATATATAATGGATGAAAAAAATAGTTTTAATAATTAAAGAAAAAATGTTAGAGCTATCCGTCTACTATCTGCCGCTTTTAGGAACTGATAAAGCGAATCCTTAAGTGGCCACCATCTGTATAATAATATTACTTGATTTGATAATGATATTATTTTCCTCGTGGAGGTTTAATTATAGGTCGATTAATTTCCCAAAATATATAATGGATGAAAAAAATAGTTTTAATAATTAAAGAAAAAATGTTAGAGCTATTCGTCTATTATCTGCCGCTTTTTAGGAACTGATAAAGCGAATCCTTAAGTGGCCACCATCTGTATAATAATATTACTTGATTTGATAATGATATTATTTTCCTCGTGGAGGTTTAATTATAGGTCGATTAATTTCCCAAAATATATAATGGATGAAAAAAAATAGTTTTAATAATTAAAGAAAAATGTTAGAGCTATCCGTCTACTATCTGCCGCTGTTTAGGAACTGATAAAGCGAATCCTTAAGTGGCCACCATCTGTATAATAATATTACTTGATTTGATAATGATATTATTTTCCTCGTGGAGGTTTAATTATAGGTCGATTAATTTCCCAAAATATATAATGGATGAAAAAAATAGTTTTAATAATTAAAGAAAAAATGTTAGAGCTATTCGTCTATTATCTGCCGCTTTTTAGGAGCTGATAAAGCGAATCCTTAAGTGGCCACCGCTATGCAAAGCATCTCTCGCTCGTGTTTGCGCGTCGTGATAGAGATACTTTATGCGACGGGGTAAGGCTCCGTAATATAGTAAAGACCGTGCGTTTAATTAGGCGGGCGCGATACACAATCAGAATTATGTGCGGCCAACGGCGCGACGTGTAAACATGTGTTTGCATAAATCAGAACACTGAAGAGATTAACCACGTGTCGGGTCACGCGCGAGACGGTCCACCGAGAGAGAAGAGAGATAACACGCTGCTCCGCCCTCGGGCGGAAAAGAATGCGCTGGAAAATGACTGGAGCTACTGGCGGCTTTCGTGCAAAGCAAACTTTCGGTCGTTACTGCCCTTCTCGCTACATAACTTTCGGATTTCGCGGCGTGCGGAATCTTGCGGAAGCCGCGAATTGTCTCGCCGACAGACGTTCGCCTCGAACTTCGGATATTCCGGGACATACTTCCTGTGAGATATGTCCCGCGATCTGATTTGCGGTCTGTCGCTCGTGGGGCTAGTTTGCGACATCGACTCGCCATTGTGATGTTAGTTTGTCCGATTCGGATCCTTACACGACGCGGAATGTTGCTGCATTCTACGCCCGCTATTTTTCAATTATTTTTGTCTGGATTTTTTATAATCGAATTTCATCTTATTGATAAAAAAATATACATCTTTACTGCACAGCTTTCATGCATTCATATCGAATTTATTTCATATTAATAATAATTTATTATTGTAGAATTAAAACAAAGTAATATTAAATTTTCAATATCTCCCTTTAAGATCCTTACGCGATGCGGAATGTTGCATCCTACGCCCGCTATTTTTCAATTATTTTTGTCTGGATTTTTTATAATCGAATTTCATCTTATTGATAAAAAAAATATACATCTTTACTGCACAGCTTTCATGCATTCATATCGAATTTATTTCATACTAATAATAATTTATTATTGTAGAATTAAAACAAAGTGTAATATTAAATTTTTCAATATCTTCCTTTAATAAGGCTTTATGTCAAATTTTGGAGAAACCATTTATTCCGCCGCAGACTCTAAGAGAAATTGATCAATCAGACGTTTTCCGATAAAAACAAGGCAGCCTGTTTTCATCTCACGATTGTTTAATTTTGCGAGGAGGGAGCTGGCTATTAATCTTTGGAAATATTTGACGGCGGTGAAGTTCTGATCGAAGAAACGTCGTCGTCGTCGGCGCGCCGACGACGGTCTCTAAAATACACGCGCGTTGTGTGTTCCGCGAGTAATACTGATTGGCACTTAACTACGCACGAGTTCGTCTCGCTCTCGGGAAAGACTCGGCGAGAGAGTGTGTCTGCGCGACAAGTTTGGCGCTTCGACGAGAAGACGCGGTGAAGTTTGGATCGAAACTTCCGGGGGAACATCTAAGAACGCGTCTTGGCTTCCGCCAAATTCGCCGTGGCGTAGGGCTCCATCGACAGTATCCTACTTGGAAACGAGACGAAGTGAAGATTGACAGAGCATACACCGTTGATAACGCGTAATTTTCGCGGCCCGCGAGAGGGAAAGTTATGTCCTGTCGAAGACAGAGGATCGTAAATGTCGGCATCGGCCATCTTCGCGCGGAATAATGGAAATATTTCTGTTTAAAACTCGCGTAGCGAGAAGCAAGCTCATATTGTCCCTCTGTAGATTTTTTGCTTGCTTTTTTCATAGTTTCTTTCTTCGAGCACATTCATATATTTTTCATAATTTAATAAATAATTCAAATAAAAGTACAGATGAATTTGAAAATAATTTTGTTGCACCTATATCTGTAAATGTATGACTCTTACTAACTCTCTTCGTACCTGAATTTGTATTTCTACCATTTTGTAATCGCTCAATTAATTGCTCTATAATTATACGAATTCTCGATAGTATCGATTATTTAATAATTCGTGTATTTATTTTCATAGCTGTTTTCTTCGAGTCGGTGAATATACATTTGATAAGATAATAAATAAGAAAGGCTCTGCTATATTTAAACACAAATTTATATATTTTTAATAAATTCCAATAGGAACAGATAAATTTAAAAATAATTTTATTGCATCTATACCCACAAATGTCTCTTAGTTCTTTTCGTACCTGAATTCTCGATAGTATTCGGTTATCTAATAATTCCTATATTAATCACGCGAATATTCCATTCTTCGTATGCGCGTTAAAAAGAATCGCATTTCGTTCAAACGAATAAATGAGAAATAATTTTTCTGAGATTGTCAAGCGAGCGTTTACTCTTTCGTCTGTGCGATGTGCTCGTCTTCAAACGTCCGCTACGCCTTTGAAGCCAAGGCTACGCCTTTCTCGCAGGTAAATTTTAATGAGCGAGCGTGCAATCTACCTCGCACTGCTGCGTGCGTCTCCTTAACTCGCGCGACGAACTTTACGCGCATTTACTGACTGAGCTCGGAAAGGAACGGTAAGGTTAAACTTCGCGTCGGAATTGTTATTTATCGTGCTTTAATTTCTCGGAGTCGAGTATTATTTCCGACGGCACTGTATTGCGAGAAGAAAAAGTATTGGCTTATATAAAATTGTAGCGCGCACGTATACACGCACACAGATCACATTTAACTGAGCTCGCTTGTATAGCGTTTGAAGTCTCCTGGTCGTTTCAATGAGAGGTAAACGCGCGTGCATGTTTCATCGTCCCTAATGGGCAAAGCTTTTCGCTTGAAATTGTCGTCAACAGCTTCCGACTTCAAAGATGTAAAGACATAACGGTGAACGCGAGGTAGTTTGCAAAAAATCACATCTAAGAGAGAGAGAGAGGAGAGTGTTTGCGATTTATCGCGTACGGCTCGCGTTATCTGTCAACTTTGCGGAGCTGTCTGTAGCGATTGTCCCCGTCATTATCGTCCGCGAAGGGGTGCTTTAGCAGCGGCGAAGACATTTCGGGAAGCGACGAAACGTTTCTGTGTATCCTGGGTGGCTGTTAACTCTTCGAGTTAGCGAGCGAGATAAAGGCCCCGGGTATGGTCGAATGGCACTTAGGTTCGCCTCTCTCACGACAGAGTCACCGTGCAAATGTCTCTCGTTTCTATGGTGATCGCTTCCCATTAGCGTGTACTTAGGAAAATAGCTAGGGGCTAGTATATAATAAGGAATAATCTATGCTATGTATATATACGGCATGAGGCGCGTTAAAGACTCGCGCGGTAATCACGCGGATCGATATAATCGGCTCGAAATTATGTAACTTCTGATTCGATAACCAACGTATGCGTAAACGCCATTTATTGCGGCATTATAATAAAATGATGATTAATAGAGAGAGAGCGCGTGCGCCGCATATGCATTCGATTAATAATTCGTTATTTGCGCGCGTATGTATATCAACTGATATTGTAATTACTGGGCAAATAGTGGAACGCAAATACACACCGATTACCCATTCGATAGAAACTTGGCTATACGCACGATTCGGGACGACCTGCAATTATTCGGTCAACCGACGAGATAAATTATTCAGCGCGCGCGGAAGAGTCCTTATCACACGCGAAACCATTTGTCAGATACACAACGAGTGGCGTGGCGTAAAATCCGTTAACTCCGTGTTTTGCAAGCGTATATATATGTATATAACGTGTGTCACATAATGACTCCAAATTGATGTCGCTAAAGTGTCGGACTTTTCACTCCGTGTGAATTATTTTATTTATTTACGACTCTCCGGGCGTGTGCGTTATACGGAATAAATTTTGACATATAAATGAATATTCATGAAAACAAATATGAAGCATATTTCAAAAATTTCCAATAAAATAATTTCACGAATAAGATAATTTTGTGCGTTACAAAAGTTGGAAATATTTTAATTATTCTTTTGTATACAATGAGAGGATTTTCTATATAATGGGACGCTCACGTCTACTATGTATATGGTAAATATTTTCCAAATTTATGCGCGCGCGTTGTATAACGGAACGTGCATGTGGGATATAAAATCAATCGAGAATGGGGTATAGAAGGGAGTTGGATGTGACACGAGCAACGGAGAATGTCTGAAAAAGCCGCGATACCGATCGTGATTTCTCTTTGAATTTCGTTCTGCTGAAAGTGCAGCTTATCGTCCTCGTCGGCATCTCGAATCCATTAAGGGTTATTTCACATCGTGGAGACTCTTTGAAGAATAATCGTGTCAAGTGAGTTACGTAACTTCTATATCCCTCTATATACATACATATACATATATGTATATGTCGACTCGGACCGGCGAATCGAGATCAAAATTGCGTTCACGTATAACCGAGCTTAATGCCGGGAGGGTTAGTTTTAATCCTCTCGACCTTCGTGATATCATTATGTCGTCGTAATACATATAATGCGAGCTTTTGCATTTAAATGAGGTGGCGGGATATCCGTCGTTTCATTTGTTCTATTATTTCCTACGGCGATTATTTCCATTTTTTTGCGAAGCGCGCGATGAGCGTAATAATCATTTTCTCCCTAAATTGTATTTATAATTTTGTACAATCTCTCCGAAAAGATTTCTCCAATTTTTTCCATTTATTCCCCTGAAATCCGAAGGTTCTTCCGCGTACTGATTATTTGCGTTAAATAAGAAACGATACAAAAATTAGCCCGAACACACACTTAATTCGCACGCAGGGCGATCGGGGTTGAATTTACGCTGGGCCAATTAATTACCCTACATAAATAAGTCAGACGATTAAGCCTCCTAGCAAGGAGCGCGTACCTCCCGGCATGTTTATCCCGCTCGGAAGATTGCAATTTGCAAAGCGGGTGTGGTTAAGACTTAGGTGGATCGCGGCGAATTAATTTTAAACGTCGTACAAGTCGGCGAGCTACATAATAATTAAAAACAATCTGGTAATTAATTCATTACCCTCAGAGATACGACGATCCATAGCAGTGGTAGATATATATATATACGTACGTCGAAAGATTATGCCGACTGACCTATAATTTTCGTGAGTTATAAATTTCCTATATAAATATCGGAGACTCGACAACCGTTTGCCGCGGGACTTTTGGCGAGAACAATAATTTTTAGAATGCTTCATCGGTTTACGAAGTTAATCAGCGAATTGTCATATATGATTAAAGAAAGATGTTATTTCGGAGCGTATAAAGAATATCCTTTGAAAATAACTACGACTTTCGAAAATCAAATGTTTTACTGCCAATAATTCGTACAGAAATGATTGTTGTGAAATAAAAAATATAAATGGGAGAAAGATTCGGATAATCTCGATTTGATCGCGTTATCGATGCTCTTAAAATTAAAACCCGCCGCGTTTATTCAGCCCGCGTCGAAACGCTGCGAGAAAACAGTCGTTCGCGACGAACAGAAAAAGGAAATTTCCCATTAAGCTGACTTTGTTAAAGCCGAAACAAAATTAGCCCCTTAAAACAACGGGATTCTATCGTCGATAAACCAGCCCGTCGTGCGCTTCCACCGCGATCCCGTCGTATTTTTATTCCGTCTTTAAACTCGTAACTGGGAAAGATTGTCGAAAGAGAACCGGGAAACAGAGAGAAAGAATCGTGAATGAGAGAGAGAAAAAGGGAGGAAACATTCGGTGCGCCATCGCATCGGTCGTCCGTTTTCAAAGCGTCCGGGCTACAACGCCAAAGAACGTTCGTTAATTTTAACAAGATCCCGGGCGAACGAATGGCGCTCGTTAAACAACGCCGGTAATTCAACTTAAGAAGCCGCGCGCATGCAACAATAGTAGGTATCTGCCGGCGTTACGGAGAGCGAATCCGTATACTGCGCGCGGCTTTCAAGCGAGACTATTTGTAATTAAACGCCGCGGACAAACGGCGGTATCGATCGGAACGGTACCGCGAGACTAATTAGAAAATTAATCGGTAACTTTCGCGCGGATACCGATTTATCAGAGGCGCGAGCGTCGCCGTGTAACGTGGAGAATGGAATGGTGTCGGAGGAAGAAGAGAGAGCTTGCGCGAATTCTCGCTACCCAACGGCTAATATACCCTACGTGGAAAATTATTGGCCTCGAGCGTGTTGGAGTTTATTCGATTTAAACGCCCGCCTCGCGCGAAAGCCCGTAAAACATCCGCGGCTCGACGCGATAGTAATTAGAGCGGTAATTAATATAGTTTTTCTCTTCGCGCGCGCGCGCGAGAAGCTGCCTCTTGTACGGCGGCGAACTTCTACGTTAATCGGCGAAATAGGGAAAAGGGCGAGAGCGAGGGATGTTAGCGAACCGTGAAGACAATATGGAAATTTTATATTTTTCTGGACCATTTTTTTCCCTTCGCTAGCTTAGCGCATTACATAATTGCTTCCTTAACAAATGTATGTACAAAGCTAGTTATCGAAACAGCTATTATTATTTTTTTTCTTTTTTTAAGGAAAAAATATTTCCTGTTGCTACAATTTTAGCTTGGGCAACTAATATTTTTGAGTTATAGCTTAACGGAGAATTCTAAAAATATATTAGCTATATATATAATAGTAAAATTTAACTATATAATAATGAGATACATGAAGAAAATCTCTTTAATATTTCTGAAATTGTATTATCTTAGGAAATACTAGAGAGAAAATGTTTAAATGTGTGATATTTCACGAAGAAAATTTATCGAGTTAAAAGAAATCCAGTAAAAGAACTCCTAAATATAGCTGCATTACCGCTAAAAATTTATATAATCTTTCATCAGTGGTTCAGAAAAAAACGCGGAAAAAGAGAAGAATAAGAGATTGCATTTTTAAGTTAGGAGGAAAAAAAATAGCCGGTTCATGAATTTTATTGTTCAATCACGCTTCATTGTAAACCCTTCGCAGTTTTTATATTGCCAGTGTTCATTCGAAATAGGAGGTTACGTTGAGCGGTGTAATTGGCTTATTCATTTTTAATAGCGATTCGTACATTGATGCGGTGCATAAATAACTCTGGCGAAAAGAAGCCATTGAATATCGAAAGGGAGAAATAGGCTGTTATCGTCGTTAATAATCGAGAATCGAGATTCAACGCTTGGTGAAAAGTATACCGGCAATACGGTATTTGGTACACGAGTATTTCGGCTTTTCATACTCCACGGAATAACGAGATCGCCATTTTCATCGACTATTTATTTCTCTTTTATTTTTTTCTCTCCCTCTCCTCGAACGCGCACGCTTCTGTGAACCCGGACATTTGCGTGAATTTCGCTTAAGCGAATTGCATCCGACGACGAAACAATCGTCACTGACGTTATCACTGCTCTCGTTGCTGTTGACATTATTCTTTTTAACTAATACGAGAGAGAGGGCCATTCGAATTCGGCTCGATAGCGACAGGGGGTTAATAGTTGGCGGTGATACCCGCGCTCTTTTCCCCTTTGTTATATTTCTCTGTTCGCATTTTTTTTTAAATCCCATTTTCTGCCACACACACACGTACATGTTACGTTAATAAAAAAATTTGCACAGACGGAACGGACGGACGGACGAACGAACGAACGAACGAACGAACGAACGAATGAATTGACGCGATAATTAATGACTGAAATAAAGAGGGAGAGGGAGAGAATTTTTATTCGAAAAAATATACGCGATTGCTAAACGTTATTACTCGTGTAACGATGTAGGAGCTATAGCTGTAGTAAGTTAACGATCGCGCAGTAGTTGCGGATATTAATTCTATAATTGAATGGATATTACGCGGCGATATTTTCCGCGCGGCCGGTGATTTTGGAATTTTACTTCGCGCGATGTTTATTATTTATGGCGCTATATTACGTTACCGGTTTAATCATTATGACGTTAATAATGAATGATTTTTCGGTCCGACGGCTTATACCGAATATCGCTCGTAATATAAACGAATGCGCGTATCGCGAGTGTTGTTCTTTTGATCGTGTCACGGATATTTTATTAATATATATATATATATATATATATATATTTTGGACGATGAACGACGGGGACGCGTTTTGAAGATTAATATTATATTCAAATACACACATCCGGCGTGTTGCAGAAATGAATTTACAGAATTCAATGTCCGTTGAAGGTACGTAGCCCGAATTGTAAACCGGCTCGACATTAAATTTGTATCGCACTCGTTACCGGGCGCGTATACTTGCGCAAAACTCCATTGTATTTCGCATTCGTAATAAATGATCCGCGCTGCGACGATAAACACACGGTTCCCGCGCGTTTATTCTCGTTACAAATACGTCCGTCTGTTTAGAGATAACATCGTCCCTCGCGTCTCTTTCTCTCTCGTGTGTTGCTATAATAACGTATATCCAAAATTGCGCAAGAATCTATTTAGCGGTGGACAATCATCGCGACGTGGTGTAATTAAAAATAAAAGAGAGAGAGAGAGAGAAATGCGCGATTCTCGCAAACTCTCTCTCGATAATTGGAATTTGTCCCGTGTGCGGCTTTTACGTCTGTCTCGTCTCTTTTGATCCTTTTTGGTCGAAAAATTTCGAGACAACCTGATAAAAGATTCTCGGCCAATTACGCGGATTCAACGTGTAGGAGAGAGAGAGAGAGAGAGAGAGCCGTGTCCCTTTGAACGGATAATTAGTACGATGATAACCCGGTGAAGCATGGTATAATGAAACGAAAACAGCAGCGCCTGGGGTGCGTCGCCTCGCGGCTACGAAATTACACGGCCACCCCGATATAATATTCCCTCTTTCGGTCACGGTGGGATTGATTGTGTTTATCTTTCATTAGGAAACGCCGGAGCGAACCCCGGAGGTTCCACCAAAGCCGTGTGAATAATGAATCGCGATTCTCGGACGTGCGTCGAATCGCTTGGAAAATCATAGGGAAGAAGACGAGATCCGAATTGTCATTTGGACATCTCATTGTTTCGATTTCACGTATATTTTTGTGCGGAATGAACGACAAATAACCGGCTACACTGCGTCATGTAACGAACATATCACGCCTCTTCCGATTCCCGCGTTATTTCGTTATCGGAAATTGTGGATTTGTTCTTGTGCGCGAAACAAAAAATTTTCTCTTTCTCTCTCTTTCTCTCTCTCTTTTGTATATGTCGGTTTATTTTCTAAAATAATTTTCAGTTGTGATGGACAGTTTGCAGTTGGTTTTATATCTGTTAATTTATTCATTGCACTAAATGATTCAGTATTCGATATATTTTCTTTCTGCATTGAAACGATAACTTTATCATCTTTTTTTTTTTTATTTTTTTTAATCTTCTAAATCTTTTAAATTTTCACATTCTTCAGAGGAAAATTCGTAAATAACAAATTACACGTCATGCTCATTTGATTGTAATTTCGGAATTTACTTATTGAATAGTGAATTATAAAAAGGTTCATCTAAATATGCAAAGTATCAGCAATAGTAGCTGCTTAGAATTTCAGGTTTAATATCAAATCTGGTTTATTTTATGAGGTCACATATTTTTTGATATTTGCATGGCTTTTATTCTCATTCCATTGGCATTATTTTGATATGATATTGACGTTAGTGTAGATTGTAATTTATTTGTACTCATATATTTCGATACGCGTCTAAATAAATTTCTCTTTTAATTTTTGAATTATATCGTATTTTTTATTCGTATTTTATCAATAAATTCTTTAGTTACGAGATGTATAATATGATATAGAAAATCGATTATTTATTTAAATCATATATACTATTATTACTTTTTATTTGAACGTATACTTTTTGTATACTATCCAGAATAGTCGAAGAGGATGAAATTATTTTGATATAAGGTTTGCGTTACTATGGATTTATTATGAAATTATTATCAATATTATACAACATTAATGTAAGAACTATTAAATTTCATAATTAACAAACAGTCAACAAATAATTTTAATGAGATAAATTATATTCATCTCCATATAGTTAGTTAGTTGTCTTTATTATAAATATGCAAGATATAAAATGATAATGTACAATTAGTTTGCAGATATGTGTATTTCATCTTCTGGTAACTAATGTAATATTTATTTTTCTATTTTTATTTTGATAGAGATTCGTGCAAGCGATTTCGATCGTTATAAACCCTATGTTTTTTTTTCCATTTTGACGCTTCACAATTTCTCTTTGCAAAAACAGAAAAACACGACTCATCGCGTGAATTCTTTAAAAAAAATTCCAAATATAAATTCTGACATTATACTAGTTTTACTCTCTCTTATGTTTCATTAAATCGGAATTCCTATATCGTTAACACTGGCGCGTGCTGAAAACTTGGGAAACAGATTTGATACGATGGGCAAAAAATTGCGTCTCATCCAATTTTCCGTTCATGTAACTGAACACAGAGTTGTTTCCCGTGTTCGATCTACCTAGAATATTCGCGCACCAAAAATTTCATTTCGATTTTATTACACTCTTTTTTTAAACTCGCAAGAGAGGGAAATGACATCAAAATCTGTCCGCCTTGGGCCATGTTAAAATACGGAAAGAGAGAAAGAGAAAAATTTCAGCGGCCAAACTTCAATTTCGACATCAATCCGGATGATTTGTACGACGAAACAAGAGTGCACTGTTCAAATTAAACATTATTGTAAATCCGTTTACTTTCATAGCGAAATTTTCCGAGATTTTCTGGTTTAATCGCGGAAATGCATGCGCAAAAGTGCATTACTATCATGATTATTACATAGAAAGATACGATATTATACCGAACAATGTACAATATAGTTCTTAACTTTCGAATCTCGCGAGCAAACAAACCATTTTATGATTATATTACCATAATTTGTTAATTACTGATTCATCATTAATCTCGGCTTTCATAACAATTAACCAATTAATTTTCCCGTTAATTAATCGCGAAACATAGATCGTACGTAGCGTTGAGTGAAAAAGAGAATAAATATGAAATATTAGAAGAGCCGCCGTGATATGGTAAACATCGACGGGGCAAATTTACGATGCATTTGCGTCGCCGTGACTCCCACAGTTGGCTTAAATTCTTCAGCGGTCGCGCGCGAATTCTTTATGAGGACCCGCCGTCCGAGTTTATCGGATGACCTAGTGGCCCTTTGACCTCGAACGCCCTGCTTGCATAGCCCCGTTGACTTGATGCATTGCCGACCTCGGAGAGGTTCTCGTTTGCGCAGCGTGCAGCCATCTAGGCCGAGGAGTACCAACCTCCGAGAATGAATTTTTCTCCACTGGTATGCCGTTGTAATAAATCCTTCATTCTGACGTGACGTCAGTTCCGAGGCGCGGTCACCACTCATTGTCAATTGAGACGTTTTATTAGTTCTACGGCTTTCGATGTGCCCTCATTCGTGATATTTGGTCTCGATATGCAGCTTCAATATGCAGAGAGTATAGAATAGGCACTTCGATAAATGAATCATCTCTTGGCACTGTAATAAAAGGAACATCATTTTTGGAAAATTGCTTTCAAATTATTCGCAGGAATTATTGCTTCCTCTCGCGTAAAACGTGAAGATGAAATATTTATTTTGTAGGATTTTGTTCAAGTTTTAGTAAATTAAATTTACATAAAGATGTAATTTGTAAAAAAGAAGCTGATAAAGTTCTCATCTTCAAACATTATTTAATTGCAATAAAAGATTGGTATAAGATATAAAGAAGACGTTTCTTTAGAACCAAAGCACATTTTTCTTATTGAAGATTATTAGTGGAGGAAAATTTAATACACGCCATAAAAAGCGAGAGTTTAACACTATGAAATTTTTCTGCCAAGAGTGTTTCTGTTTTATAGAACATATAAAATAAGATCTTTGAAACGTTATTCTCCAAAATATGCTTTCTCAGCTTATAGAGTTTTTGTGGCCACTCTGTCTATCTCCAATATGAGTGATATCGCTTTTCCAGGTACAGACATATTTTCTTTTACAACCAAGTTCCATTTTAATATTACTCAATTATGCGTGGAAATAGAGCGAAATAAAATATTCAAATCGAACAATTTCTATAGATACATGTAATCCCTCGCGTTGTATTTAATATTTCCTTTGCGAGCGTTTAAAGTTTTCCAAGATTATCCGAGCTTTAATCGAGATGTAAAAGTACAAGTTTTTTGCGCCCTTGTTCAAAGATGAAGTTTAACGTTAACATCACGTTTCCCTCGAAACGTTGATAATCGTCGTGTTGATCATAATACATTTTACTTTTAATCGCGTCCTTCCGCGCCCGCTCAGGGTGGAGGTGGGCGCTTCTCTCGTGGCGTTTAATCCGACGAAATTGCCACTTTGTCCGCCCGTAATGAGTTCTCACGTCGCGACGGGGCATTATGATCGACGAGGGCGGCGGCGACGGCGAAAAGGAGAGAGAGATAAAGAATGCCGAGAGCGAGACGAATTAAGTTCTCAACTCCATTCAAACATCACTTCCGCCCCGATGATCTCATCGCGCTCCTCCTACAATTTTGATCGGCGCGCACGTTATTATTATAAGGAATTATTCCCTCCTCTTTTTTTTTTTCTCTCATTGAGGAAAGCCACTAAGCCACGCATTTTTCGCGACGGTAATCGATGATATCAAATAAGTAGGAAATGAATAATCGCGGAGGAGCGTTTCTAGTGGAAATCGAGTGCTACGATAACTCTTCCAGACTGAATCGAGCGGTCGATAACTCTTCTGGATGACCGGGCGATCAATCAGGAACGAAATATAGGCGTCCATAGCTCACGCGTTATCGATATCGCGAGAAGAGACGTGTTATTGACCTCCACCTAACGTGATCCTAGTATTATTTCACACACACATACGTACGCAAACGTCAATCGTTAATAATGCTGACAGACTGGCACACATAAGTGAATAGTATGTATGTCCAGTCATTTTCTCTGATTTATATGAATGGCCCGAGTTTACGAGCGTCGTATGAACGAAATAATCTTCATGAATTAAAGAAGAAGCTTCACCTCGAATTACGCAGCCTGAAAAATGTAAAACGCGCCAATTACATGTTCCTACATTTCATTTTCAAAAGAACCTCTCTTTTTTTAACTCTCATTTTTTTACACTACCTACCGTGCACACATTTTATTTTTTTTTCTCTCTCATAAGAGAATGCGGCGTTTAAAATGTTTAAATCTCTTTCCGGAAATATCATCATTAGCGTTCCTTTTTTGGGAACGAATCCCTCAATTACGAATGCAAGCGTTGCACTTGACGCATACATCGTCGCCACTCTGCGGAACTCGCAGGGTCGCATTGTCGGCCAGTTTGCACACAACCTCGGGCAGAATGCGCTCCTTTCTGCACCGAGGACCGCATCATGGATGTATGAAACGGTTCTTCTGCCACCGCCGCACCATACGCTATTAATATCATGAGGTATATTTAGATTTCAATGGGGAAGAGGACGCGAAAGACTACGAATCGCTCGTTCGATATGCCGTCTGCAAGGCGCAATCGCGCGGACAAATTGCGAGATAAAGAAGTGCTCTTATCCCAAAGTCCTTTATCTACACATTAGGGAAAGATTTAGCGCGGATAAAAAAATGATAAAGCTCGCCTTCATTTTTAATAGATCGGATAAATGTATCTTTGTTTCGTCAGAATTTTGAAGGTGTCGACTTGAAATTCCACACAGGCGAAAACGATGTAAAATATTTGTCTCGTTCACTTGCATCTGTGTATCATTTGCCTTCGCAAATGCAATATTATTATTGCGCGTGTAGCACATTTTCGTCAAGCGATATTTCAACGAGCGAATTTAGCCGCGACCGGCGAATCGCATTATTTCTGGAGCACGCAAAGAGAAGCGCCTCGAACGGAATGCACTTTCTGGTTTATATTTATAATTATCGCGACGGCGGAGTTTCCGCGCGCGGCGCGTCTACCGCGACATCCTGTTTCTTGTTTCTGTCTCCTCTGTTTTTGTTTTTCTCGCGCGCGAGAAGGTCTCGAGATCTAGACACGTGACTGGCAAACGACCGGCGCTTTTCACGGATGCACACAGACTCGCCGTCGCGGCAACCCCTTGGAAAAAGCTTCTTAGAATGATAAGTATGCGTCCGCGGTTTTCCGGTAAATCCTTAAAATATTTAAGGATTTATTCGACGTTTCATGAATATCCGAGAAGAGAAGGGGCGAAAGCAGCCCTCCTATGTGTCGCCGAATCTCCATCGACGTGATTTAACCCCGGATCGCTCGCGAATCTCATGATTTGAATTTTTTATGAAAAGAGAAATAAGGGAATTATGTCAAAATATATTTTTGCAATTCAATCTCCAGACGTACAAATAAATCTGTGTAATATAAAGACGTAATTGGAAATCTCTCTATATAAAAATGCTGTAAACAACATTTTTTTAAATTTATTTTCTTAAAAATAAAGTTTTTAATGCTAACATGGACAGAATTTTCTCTTAGAATTTACCCTGAAAATCATTATAATTGTAGGACAATATGGTATTGGAAGAATGTTATAAGAGTTTCTCTGATTAATTTACCACAATAAAAAATATTAATCGAACATATTTTGTATCTTATTGTGGTAGATATTAATATTTGTATTGTGATAAATATTAATCAGAGAAACTTAATAAGATAGAAAATTCTCTCTGTGTTTTAGTGATGAAAAAAAAACAGAAATTAATCAAACTGCATTTTCAAGTTAATTCCCATTTAAAATGTTTTGCTTAAAGTATAAAGATGCAATATTCAATCGGAAGACGTAAGAAGTTTTTCGTTTCCGTTCAGGGGTTATCAATTTCCGCAAAATTGCAAGAGACAGCCGTTGCTCACAAATTTTTTTGGAGGTCATTTTCTATTCCCGAGAGAAGATATCTCATTTTCCAGGCACAACTTGTTCGAACTGTGTCGAATATCTTGCTCTCTTGAGGAGAGGTCGATGACACGGGTTAGCTTATATAGAGAGAGAGACGTTCGGTTTAAAGGTCCATTAGATCCCCGAATGCAATATCGTTGCGACAGGTGACACACACCGGATCGTAAGTCGCAGACGGCGTATATTAAGGACCGTGCCACCCGGTATATCGTCAGGATCAAGTAGAAACCTGGACACACGCGGAAACACGTTTACGTTTCGATTGCTCAGAGAGGGATAATATTATTTCACCTGAGCGTTCGCGCAAATATATCCCCGTCGTGTTGTAATATTCAAATAAACAAATCGCTTTTAAGCGCTACGTGTATACGTGAACTAACGAGCTAATGTACATGATCGCAGCTCTCAGCACGTATTTATTTGATTTCTATCGAGATGGAAAATTTTTTGCCATTTGTTTGCGTGGAATTAAACAATCGCAATTGTGTCGTCTAACAATTAATAATATCGAGCTAAAAATACTTGGGATGAAAAACAACGCTTTACGTTCGAAATGAATGTTATTGGCAAAATTCGACGGGAACGTCACTGACAAATACGAGTTAGAATTTCCTCTTTCCTTCGATCATGTGTCGGTCGACATTATACCTTCTAATGCGTGGGCAAGAATGTTGCAGTAATTACGATAGTTTGTTATAACGAGAGCTGTTTTCACCGACTCCGGACGCATCGAGTCGCGAAATGTAAAATCCATTTACGATCTAAGCTCCGGCTTAGGGTAAGCCGCTGCCCTAGATCGTCCCCCCATGATTTTGGTACTTCGATAACCCGGTCGTGCTGGAGCGAGATGTCCGCCGGCGATTCTCGATCGATTTTCCCGGTATCTCTACAAGGGATTAGGTCAGGGGCCAGAGAAACGGGTTAGAGCGCGGTAGAATCGGATGCTAGGACGGTCATCCGAGTGATGAGATGATTGGCACGCTGATGAAACCTGATAGAGCTGCCTGCTGCTACTCGGCTCGGCTTGGCGGATTATGTTCTACCGTGCGAGAGCACGCTGGAATCATAGCCGCTCTGTGATCTCATCCACTTCCGCCTTGGGACACCTATTCTGCATCGCGAACCTTTGACCCTTTCGGGACCATCTACTTGTGAAATCGAGATCAGATTTTCACAAAACCCATTTCCACCAACTCGGAAACCTAGAATTTATTTTGACGAGTTTAGCTTCGGTGCGAGAATACGGGAGCAAACGTATCTTATAATCGTCATATATAAGTTTCATATATCTGTTTTCCGTCTGAAATCTTTAAAACAGATTTTATTTTAGTAGGATTTTAATTTAAAAAAATGGCCTGTCGGAGATGTTTTTAAGTGATATTTACAAAAGAATAATTTTCACAATTTTGTATATATATTTTTTATAGAAAGAGAAATAGATAGAATATTAAAAATATTTTGTTTTCTATCTGGAATCTTTAAAAAAGATTTTATTTTAGTTGCATTTTAATTTTAAAAAATGGGCTGTCAGAGATATTTTTAAGCGATATTTACAAAAAAATAATTTTCACGATATTGTATATATATTTTTTTTCATAGAAAGAGAAATAGAAAGATAGAAGAAATTCCTATATATATATATATATTTCAGAACATGTACGTCGGCAGATTCGTATATTTTCTCCAGAACGAATACAGATATATATATATATGGCTGTAAATTAAATAAAGTTTAAGTATCCATAAATTCGTGCCAGAGAACATTGTCTGTGCCGGGAGCATGGGTTGAAGGTAGAAGAGAAAGCAACAAATTGCGTCTAGTTGAAAACTCGTTGGGCCATCTCTCTTGATTTTTCCACGACGAGCAGCCAGTCTCGAGAAAAATGACACTCTTATCTAAAAAATGGCCGGCCATAAACAATCCCGCGAATCGGTGCGCGATAGCAGGCAACTCGTATAGCTGCCTTCACACATGTCTTGGTATCGCTCTTTAACCTGTCGACGAAGCACCGCGTGATAAAACGCGCGAAAAATCGCGATTTTGGAAAGAAGTCACATGGACATGCTTCCGGCTCGGTCTGTGTATTTTTTCAGATAAGATAATATTCAATTAGCTTGCAAATATTCGCGTATCACATGTCATTAAATATTGTTTCGTCTCGTTCGTCGAAAACGAAATTTTTCGTGATCTTTACTTTTATTCTATTCTTTGATCTCAAATTTTTTTCAATGGAAGAACTCACAATTTTCTTTGATATCCACGAACGTTTTCTCATTTTGTCTATGTGAGAGATAGTCGACACAATGACTCAAACCATGTGCAAATATTGATAGAGAGCTCTTTATCTCGATGGAAAGAGTAGGGATTCTCAGAAATATGATTTATTATTACAGTTATGTAAAATAATTTAGAATATACGAGGATAATTTAATTAATTAACTATAAATGATAGCCAGACGCTCGTTCGCAAAGCATCTGTTCATATGTAAAATATATGTATAGAAATATGTTGATGGATAGCATTCATTCTATAAAGAATGCAATTTTAATTTCTATAAGTGGGATATACAAATTAAATTTATGATTGAAAATCTTGATTTCATACACAGCATAGGTGCATTGTTCAGTTTTTAATATCAAATTATTCAGCAATATTCCTAGTAAATGAATTTTTTACTGCGGTAACATTTAATTTCAAATTAATTGGAAAGTAAGAAAGTAAGTCCGTCTCATCATTCATTTTACGTTCCTGACATTTAATTTGTCCTGGCGCTTTAATTTTCAACGTTAAATAGCGCGATAATTAGCTCGTAGATTAAATTCGCAAGAGGGAAAAATCGACTGTGAATTACTAAGTGACGAGAGCGAATACTCTATAACTTTGCCCCTCGATTGAGAGACGTGAAAAAAGTATGATGAAAGAATACAATTGAGACGCGAAGAATTAGGAAGATTGATTGTCGTTGGAAAGAGACATATTTCGTCCTCTCTCTTTCTCTTTCTCTCTCGCGGATTTTCTCCATCATTTCTATCATCGAGCGTTCTTTGTTGCCTCTCTGGTTTTCTCTGGGTTTTACCGTCCGTGGAACAGCGACCGTTTAAACGTCAACAGCTGCGTCGCAGGCCGCCCCGGCTGCTATAGCCGGCTCTATTTGCTCCTCTTACATTCTTCATGAAATAGTTTGGTCTCGCCGTGGATATACACCGACTGACTGCGCCCCCGAGAGGGATTAAGAATATTTTCGCTTCGAGGATGAATCTCGTGCTGGTTCCAGGACGACTAGGTTCCCTCGAAAGGAGCACCACTGCTCGAAAAAACGAAAAAGGATACCGAGTAGCCGTGACGACCCCTGAACTCTGAATGTGTTCTCGTGGAGCGAGCGAGACGCCGCGTCTACAGGGAACTACTCGAATCGTAAAATTCTTGGAGATAAGACAACGACGGGTGCTTGGAATGCGAGAGATTTAGATAGAGGAGTAATCGATGCGCGCTCGGTGAACTTACGACTAACTAAGTACTTTGTGAATTGGAATACGGTCTCTCTCTCTCTATCTCTCTCTCTCTCTTTCTCGCGTCGGACATCGGGTGTTATCTGAAGCGGGAGATACTTGTTCGAGAGCAGCTGGAGAGGGAGAGATCCGTGATTGTTGGACCTACGCGGTGTTTTATTGCCCATTCAAGCGGATTGATTGAGGAAACGAAGAGAAATATTCCGTATGTCGATGCGAGTTTTCGTATTGTTGATGTGGAAGACGTGATATTATATATAAATAGATTGATCTAAAAATTAAAATAAAATTATATAGTAAAATATAATTTAAATTCGTACGCGTATAAATTTTTTATTAGATTTTTTGAAAAAATCAAATTGCGTGTGTATCGATGAAGTTTCTCAAGTATTTAAATGAAACAAATTTTAAATATATTAAAGAAAAAAATTTTTTAAATATATTTATTTATTAATTTAAATGTCTTAACATGGGGATTGATTAACTTCTCTCAATTGTCAGATGCAAAATACTTATTTAATAATACCTGAAGCAAATATACATATATATATTATAACTTTATGTTACATTTTCTTTGTCACGGATAAATAAATCCTTGGATTTCTCTCGCGGTATTTTTCGACGATTCACTAATCGGACGTGTAGCAGTAGCAGATAAGTCCATGAACTATTATTGCGTTAGGCGCGCCGGTATGTACAGCCATACGTGAGATGCATTAATAATTTTGGCACGAATTTCGCCGCGGCTTTTGGCGTATAAACGTGGCACTTTGGTCGATATTCGGACCTGTCCCCTTCCCTTCCCAAGAAAATGAAATCATCTGAATGATAAGACTGGCTGCGCGCGCAATTGTTCTAAACAAGGGCTCATTCATGCACGCACAGTTTGAAAGTAAGAACACACTTCGTCATCCGACACGCGCGTCTAGCTCGCTCGAGCCTTGTATACGCATGAATTGCACTAATTTCCGACGTATTTCCTCCCGCTATTGTGACACAGGCGTACACATTATCCCAGTCGAGAGAGAGGCTTCACGTGTCTCGCCTGCAAACTCTCTTACGTAATCGCTCCGAGCGCGAAAATATACGAACACTTTCTTCATACAATCGAGGCGGAAAGGACACTTTATACAGTCTTCGCGACAACACGTAACACTTATATCACAGATAATGAACGTCGCTACGCTTTAGCCGCGTTCGCGACGACGGAATCCTGATCGGGCTTGGTAGGAAGCGGCCTGTTCGCCATCTTGCTGGTGGACGCGGACGTTTGGGGTTGCGACAGTTCAGAGTACAGGTGAGCAGTTGCGTCCGTCGGTTCAGCATACTCGCATAGCAGCGAGTTTGGCCTCTTGTTGTTCATCTTGTTGCTCGTGCCTAGGATGCTTTCGCCGAGTACCTTGAGGAAATTCGTCGGCGGCCTGGTAGGTTGATCCCTGTAGGTGGAATCCAGGTTTAGACTCCTCGGTGGTCCCTTATCGTCCGCACCGTAGCCCAAGTTCTTCGGCGGACCATTAATGCTGACGATATGATCGTTAACCACGTCCGGTGGTAGCGGCTGCGGCGCTCGACCAATCAGACTCTCTAGAATCGGTTGCGACAGTCGACTGGTGCTGGGTACCGTTTCATCTCCCGGCAACTCGGCGTACAGATGATTCTGATCGCTAGTCTGCTGATCGCGTGGTTGCGCGTATTCCGTAATGAGCGGTCTGATTCGTATCCCGCTCGGCAGTAATTTCTCCAAGGACGGCGCTTTGGTACCGATGTTGACGGATGGTCTCGAGGTCCCGCGAGGTCTCTTGATCCTCGGCCGGATCACGTCGTAGGCGTTCTCCTCCTGATCGGCGACTGTTTGCTGATCGTTATTGTTATTGCAACTCTCCTCGACCTTGATGAGATCGTACAGGTGCTCGATCATGTCCCTCGCCTGGCTATAATTGTCGGGATCGTTCAGTCGCAGTCGAAGATCCCTCAAATATTCCTCCGTGAGCTCTTCCGGTAACGTCTGCGTGGCTTTGTTCTCCGCATAAGGATAAAGCTCGCCGTTCTCGTCGTCCTCGTACTCCCGAACACTCGCCTGAGGTTCCAGCTGGATGATCCTAGTTTCCGGCTGGAGACCGACGTATTCGTGCACGCTTAATCGCGAAATTGATCTGGCGGACGTCGCGGCGGTCATGCCGTTGTTGGACGAGAACCAGCCCGTTAGATTCGTCAGCGGGCTGGATGTCACTTTGGGACAGACTCCGCGACGACGCACGAAGAGGATTCCCGAGGTCAGGATCGCCACAACTACGATGAAGACCGCCACGACGCAGACGATGACTATAATCCTCTTCTCACGTTCCGTCTGCTCCAACTCGTTCATTTCCATGTCGAAGAATCCTTTCTGCCTCGGATAAACGTGCGGGCCTACGCTGGGCGGGCTGATACTCGGCTTAGGTTTCGACGACTCTTTCTCGCAGTCGACGACGTGACTCCGTTGTGTGCACATGAGTTCGGTGAAGTTTCGCATGGTCATGGAGCTCGCGGACAGATTCAAGCATTTATCCAGGAACTTATCGACTTCGCAGTAGCTGGAATCCATCATCCAGAGCGCGAAGTTCTCGTGCCCCGTCACTCGGCGCACCCAGTCCTCGAGATTGCAGTTGCACTTCTCCTTGAAGTAATTATTGCCGACGCGCGCCTCGTTCACGCTTTGAGAGATTGCCACGAACTTGAGCGCATCCGCCTGCGTCTTTTGTATGTGATTGCCGGTAAAGGAGAATTCGAAATTGGGCCCGGAAGTGGTGCTCACTTCCGCTTTAATAGCCTCGCTCTCGAGATCGACGAAGACATTATGGTCGATCGCTATGTGGCTCCACTGGTGCAGCGCGATCGAACCCGAGCGCAGATGTTGAAATTCGTTGTGGCTGAAGGTGACTGTTGCCGCCGACGTGTTGATGGCACCGGTGTCCACCTCGAGTAATCTAAAGGACAGCGAAAATCAAAACGTGTATTAAAGTGTAATAAATTTCGAGAATTAAAGAATCCTAAAATCGAAGACAAAATATTAAGAAATGTTGAGAAAATTAATAAACGTCAAATTAATAAACGTCATATAAAGAGAAAGTATCTATAAATTTTTGCTGTGACCTATTGATAAGAATCTTTGTGAAATAAATTTAATGTCTCGAACCTTGAATATTGAATGGTCAGGTTGTCATGACCGGCTCTGAAGGCCGCCGTGTTGATATTTTTAAGTTGCACATCGACGAATTCGAGGCTGTGGATGAGGGCTCTGTCGCTGAAGGCGCCGGATTGAATTTCTTGGATCGACGCGTTGCTGATGATCACTTTTAAGATGGTCATGGCACAGAATGCATCCTTGCGTATAATCTTTGTCGAGATGTCGTCCATTTTGATTTCTGCTACGGCCGAGGGAAATACCGCCTTGGGCAATTCCGCGATCCTCACGTTTTGGAACATTATCTATATTACAAAGAGCGCACCATAATCTCAAAATTTGTAATTAAATTGCTGAAATTTTGTCGGCTTAGTCTAAAGGTTACTTACTGCTCCTGACATTTAATCGAGTAATAATTAGTGCAAATTAGTGTATTATTGCTCTGAGCTTTGTTTAGTGACATTCAAAACGGAGGATGTTTCAAATTATATTATTGAAAATATTCGTATCGATGTGTTATTCGATATCAGATATAAATAACATAATGTGCTCGTAATTGGGATACGAGTATCGCATACATGTATTAAATTAATACATTATTAGAGTGCGCAAATATATGTAATTATTAATACATTAGAGAAACATTATACATGGAAAGATATTTACGATTTTTTATCTTATGAATGAATTTCTGTTTTTTTTTTTTTTTATAATCGTACTTATTTTCGTAAAATAACGTTAGTATTAATTCGATAATTTGCATCTGATCATGCATACACTAGTACAATATATAGAAAAAATAAAAATGTAAAAATTAGATACAATTACATCTATCAAAAAATTTCAGTTATTGAAGATAATAAATTAATTTTCACTTAATTATATTATCAGAAAACTAAATAACACATATGACTTGTGTGATTGCATTAAATGACAAATGCGACTTGTGTTCATTTACATTATAACAAACATGCACGATTTATGGATTTAAATTTTCCACATAAAATACGATATAAAATTATTCACGAAGCTTATTGTAAGATAGTCTCGGTCGAAGTATCAAGTTTAAATTTTCTCAAAATTTTAGATTAGACAATGCGTTTATTCAGAAGCTTCTAAAGAAATAAGAACAATGACTTATTTATCTTTATCAATGGAACCAAATTCATTCAGGGCGATAATCGCGACAAACTGGAAATTAATATCAGCATAGATACGCGCTCATTGTCTAACAGAGAATAAAAGAACACGTGTTATAAGATATATCCAACCTGGGTCGCTGGTCCGTGTCGTCCGTGTTGAGGTGCTTCGAATTTGAAGGCGTTGCTGGAGAGCTCCAGGGACGGCACTTCCTTCACCGTGATCCGCAGCAGCCACGAGAAGGCGTTCGGTTTGATCTCCACGTGTTTGCAGCGCGATATCAAGACGCTGAGCGTTCCGCGCGTGTTCCGGAAGGCGTGACTCTCCAGGAAGACGCTGTCGCACTCGGACACCTCGAGATGCGTGTTGGGTGCGCTGATGTTTTGAAAGGCCTGCCTCTTGGCAACCACGCTGTAGATCCCGGAAACGTGGACGCGTTTTATAGGCACGCCTCCGTTAAATGCGCCCGACTGTATCCTCAGCTCTCGACAGTGCGAGACCTCGACGTCCGTCGCCTCCGGCGGAATCGTTCCTTCCAGCAGATCCACATTCTAGAAAGAAAAGAAAAAATTGAGACGTGAGATGAAAAGTAGTGTTATTGAGTCTTCTATTATTTGTGATTCGCGAGTTCGAGGTTAGCAGGTTGTAATTAAAGAAGCCGGTGTGCGCGATCGACATCTCGAGGCACCGCCAAGGCCGTGTGCCTCGTCATTTACTTTTCTATTCAGATTTACATCTTGCTTACGTAACGAGCGGATATCATAATAACGCGACTGACTAAGAAGCCGTTTTCTGGAATCATAATAAACGCGTATGCATTTTCTTTATAATTTATGGCATTTTTTATAAGGAGAGAAAAATAACATTTTAATTGCTTTATTATAATTATAGTTTCGCAAATCGTTGAAAAGATAAATAATATTTTTGTTTCAAAGTTTCTAAATTTATTTTGTTATAAATAATAAATAGTGTTATGTCAGATTATTCAGAACGGTTATATATATACAGATAATTATATTTAGGAGATAAAATAAGTTGTAAAGTAATAATTTACTTTTCAAATGAAACAATAGAATTTCCGAGGAGGATATTTGAAATATTTTCGCTGAACTCTACGTCGACTTCCTTTAAAGCTATTTATACGTTTATCTCGGCGCCAAGTTTGTGCCGAGATATATTTCCTGTGTTGACTTAATCATAGATGTCATTCAGGCTTCTTTACCGATTAGTTCAGCTTTTCTTGTTGTATTAGTAGAAAGGACGGATTACAGTTTTACGACAAATTATGTAGAATAAATACTCTAACCCCTAAATATTTTCGGAAATGGCCTTGCGCTGTTGAAAAGCGCTGAAAAATGTAAGATAGGAAGATATTCAGCTGTCAACTTGTGTAAAAGATCATCCGAGGTCCGTGAAATTTCATACAATCATTCATACAAAATCTGATTCCGAAAAATCCCATTCTTGTAGAAATGAAAATTTTTGACAATTTGTAAATAAATATCCAAAACGATCGGAGAAGGAAAGCTTATCCTTCTGTTTCTCACATTGTCATTTATGGAAATAACTATTCTTCATTTCTATTTTTTTATCGCACGGCTTTACTTTCATAATGTATGTAAGCGCATCCGGTTTCTTGCGGCACCTTTGATCCATTCGATGACTACATCTGTTATCTACGAAATATTTTTGTTACGAGATAGTACAAGACAACTATTATACTTACACGCGTGACTTAAACCTACCTCGAAGATACGATGTATTAAACGGTCTTAACTGCGTGTTGACTTGAAACATGTAATACATTTCGCGTAGGTAAAAATACAACTTTAAATTATTTTGTACATGATATGCGCGATTAATCTTTTTGCATGTCCGATTATTATCTGCTTGCCTTTTTTAATATTTAACATATTTTTAAAAATTATCTTTTTCTTACAAATTCCTCTTTCTCTCTCTGTCATTGGGAATAGAATTATAAAGTTATAAATGTCACTCTTGTGAGAAAAATATATTCTATATAACCATTAAAAAAAGAATTTTTTTAAATATATTTTCTCCAATTTGAAATCTCTTTCATAAGTTACCGAATACCTGAAATGGAATTATTACTCTCTTCCCGTTTGGATTTCTTCGGATGTTTGCTTTTCGCACGAAGTCATTTTTCCGTGTATCCTGGTTTATTTTTATGTTCGCTTAGGTCTACGAAAAGGTAGACGAAAAGGTTCAATAAACGTGGACCACATAATGCGGCATTCGAGCGTCGTGCTGGTTCCTTCAAAGCACCGGAAAATCGTTTTAAGAGTTCATTAGAACTCGGATGAGTCACTATTCGTCGCGACGAAGTAACGCGTACGGTTCGACTTTCGCATCCCGTCTCTTGGTTACACGGTAACGCGAGGCTCCGGTTTTCTCTTGCTTGTTTTGTCGTCTCATCGTGGTCGGGCTGATATAAGTCGCGGTTTGATTTCAACAAATAAGTTTACCCTTGAAGGCTCACTTGTCAGAAAAGGAAGGGAAAAAATGTTTCCCGTATCGATTTCGTCGTGTATTCTAGATTAATGCGAGGGACGGAAAGAGAGTGAGAAATAAAAATAAGATATCGATTAAAATATCGAATGCGTAGTAGTATCGTCTAATATTATGTTAGACGATCTTGTTGGACTATGGCGATTGTAGTTTCAGTATACGACTCGAATCACTAGACAGTTACGATCTTTGATAGTATCGAAGGTACTTTGGTTTCATGACAGCGTCACATGCATCTAGATAAAGTTTAGAAATTTATTACGCGAAGTAGAAGTAAATTCGCAATAATAATATAGATTTATTGTCGTGTATATTCAGATATTATATTACGAAAAGACATAGTCACGGAATCTATTTAAAGTTCGTTTATTGCCCAAGATTATTAATTTTTTCGTTTCTGATTTATGACAGTATCATATGCATCTAGATAAAACTGAAATTTATTACGCGAAATAGAAGTATATTCGCAATAATAATACAGATTTATCGTCACATATGTATTCAGATATTCTATTATGAAAAGACAGTCACGAAATTTATTTAAAATCAGTGTTTCGCATGAGATTATTAATTTTTTCATTTCTATGATTTATTTTTTTTAATAATAATAATAATTAATTTTATTTTAATATGGTTGACGTTTTACTTTCTTTCTAAGTTTTTCCTGAAATAATATATTATTTTCTGATATTTATTTTTTGCTGCAGCAAAATGCGCACAATGCGATCCTGTTCCGTATGATGAGATATGCGCTGCTCCGGTTGATAACGCCGGCTAAAGTAAAGCAGCAGCACTATAGCAACAGGGAATGTAGTTCGCGCCCTAATTAAAAATATGCGCAGCTTCCTTGTAATTCAACGCGGAAAGTTTCACGTGGAAAGAATTAATTAGTAAAATAGAGAGAAAGAGAGATAAAGGAAAATCCACGATGTCGCTCAACTAAAATCATCGCGATACATCAACTATATAGCTTCTTTGCGCACTGCATCGGTTCTGTTTTCATTATGCAGCATCGATGACATCACTTCGCATGCATCATGCGGCGAAGCCCAGCTGTTGCTGCTGCTCGATATAAAGGGAAACCCGGTCAGGGAAGAGAGTGCAGGTCGGAAAATGCGTCGCCCATTCCTTTTTGCTTCTCGATGAATGACTAAGACTGTTCTTAAAAGTCGCACGATGTGACTCAAGGGCTGGGATAACACCGGTTATTTTGGCGTCGCGGTCCTTGGGCACAAAGAACATTTTCTATCTTTCTCTCTTTCTCTTTCTCGAGCTCTCTCGCGAATGGAACTGTTGGTGCAAATTAATTTTCGCCGCACCGGGATCACGAGCTGGCCTGCAGCCATCGTAGAATTTTCTATGAATCGCCGCGTATTTCTAGACGACGATTTAATGTCATTCCTTAATTTGTTTCTCTACGATACGCTCGATGGGTTAACGTAACAGCCATATATTTAAATTTATGCTATAAGATCAATTCAAATCTTAATCAAAGCGTTGAGATTTTTTTCGATCGAGTTTTAAATTTACAATTATTGAAGGACACCCTTTTCCATTGTTGCACTGTAAAGTGATTCTTAAAATGACATTTTTTCGCGATGGGAGACTATATATGTTACGGATAAAGAAACCCGTGTCAAAATCAATTCAAACTTTCAAAATTTTCTGCCATGCAGCTGAAGATATCCGGTTACGTACCCAAAATTTGTTCCAGAACACCCGGAAACTTTAGAGCGGAATTTTTTTGTAACATCTCTCCACACGTTTCGCTTTTATCCGCAACGGAGCGTATCGAATCGTTTCCGTTTAAATTATTGTTTCGATTTAGTTAGATTCCGTATGTTCGGTTTAGTTTCGATTTTATGTGAGAAAAATTTTTTTATAAAAGTTTTCCTGTATAAAAGATTTTTTTATAAAAGTCTTTAAAAAAGATTTAAAGATCTCTTTCAAGTTCCCGCTTCGATACTTTTACGACACATTTAGCCAATGACATTTTTAGTATTATATATTTAACACATGAGAATTATTTAATCACATGTACCTATCGCTGATTATACAAGAAATTAAAAATCTCAATTCGTATATAATTTTTTTAAATTTGTATTTATAAGATTATATATATATATAACTATATTGTATTTGAAGTAAAATAATACTTTGCGATTTGCGCATATAAAGAATAATAATTAAGGCAGTTTTTCGTTATTTGATCGGTGCTATTTATAAAAACATATACGTGGCGATATGGTAACGTAATATCGAAAGAGCATTTCTGGCGAGAAACTTGCAACGTCTATTGCAAGCGACGGAGGTTGCAGTGCATAAGTTTACCGTTAGCGAAGGGAATCTTAAGAAAGCTGACTGTCCGGAATATCGATGAATCGCAAGGGTCACATCGTCGGCTCTTTTGTAACGAGGAAACATTATTTCAACTTATAGAACACGAATGGTGGGTCTAGTCGTGCGATGCATCGAGCCAGAAATAAAGAGAACAGGCCACTTAAGCCGGATTGCGCGACCACCACAACCGGATATCGCGGAATTCGCGAATCCGCGAATTATGAGAATCGATATAGTTTTGGCCGGCCGCCACGTTCGCAACGAATAAAACGATCGGGTAGAAATCCTGTTTATTATAATGGCCTAATGGAGCTCGCGAAGGTTTATACCGACGTTAAAATATGTTTTCGCACACGCGCTGCTTTCGCTAGAGCAAATCCGGAAAAGAACGATATTGAATAAGAAATATTTCTCGAAAATATTTTGCGATACAAAATTTTATTTCGACAAATAAGCCAATGGATTTTATTTCATTTTTATGTTATTAATGTAATACACACGCGCGGAGAGAATTTTCTTTTAGAATCATTAATATTTACCACAGTAAAAAATATTAATATATACATAGTAAAATTAATTGAATATATTTTATCTTATTGCGGTAAATATTAATTAGAGAAACTCTTATAAAATTCTTCCAATATCATATTGTCCCACGATTACCATCATTTTTCAGGGTAAGTTCTAAGAGAAATTTCTCTCTGTGTATAAATTTAAAATCATCAATTTTGTTAGAATTTACAAAGATCCTTAAAATTGCATTAAATAGTTTTCTCTGCAATAAAGATAAATTATAAATCCTGCCACGCGATGCAATTAATATAGTCCGGTATTAGGAGAGATTCGATCTTGTTTAAAAAATTATAGAAAAATATGATGAGAGAGAGAGAGAGAAAGAGAGATAATTATGCGCGAACGTATTACGGCTGATACACGGATGACGGATGGATGAAAATAAAATGCGAAAAACTGGAGAAGTTACGTAAGATGAATTACGCGCGATGATGAGAATAAAACCGCGAAGCGTCTTTCTATTAAATTTCTCCGCATAAAGCCTTTTCTGCGAAAGCGAGGTCTCCGTCTCGGTTATTATCCGGCCGACTGTCCAAATTATATGCGACGAGAGGCATCCATCCGTATGGATAAATAATTAAACGGCATTGGAGATACGCGTCGCGCATGTCGATCTCGCTCTCGCGCGTCGAGAGGGTTTACGGCAGCCAAGTCACGCGTGTCAAAGAAGATTCGCCGTCTGAATTGAAATCGGCAGAGGCGAATCGACGGGGCCGTATATCATCAGTTCGGCGTATTAACTGCTGGTAGACGGCGATTTAATCGAAACGCGGATGACGTTCTCTCTCCCGCATTCAATTCGTCGCGACAATTCTCGTCATCCAGACGTGCGAATCCATATCGTGTCGGCGGGATGAGAGATGATAGATCAGCGAGATGAATGAACCGGATAAGTGGGAAATGTCGAGTCTGCGTGGAAAGTTTCGAGTTTCCGTTTTCGTCAACTGTGGCGAAGTTGTTGCTATAGTCTCTCTCGGCTAATTGACGTTAGTCGGGGAAACAGAGAGGCCCCGGGGCGTCTCCGATGCGTAAAAATAACCCGATTCACTGTCTAGTTCTAGTTCGAGGTGAACGCGAGGAAGACAATCGAGTTATTCTAAACTCTGAGAAAGAGAGAGAGAGAGAGAGTTCCCTTAGGTGCCGTCTGCTCTCGTCTTCGAAATTAATCAGCCGTGACAAATCTCGACTTTAATTTAAAAAGCGGAGAACAGTCGTCATGTCTTCTTTTAGTTGATTGACACGATATGTCTACGCTTTTCTAAATGTATAATAAACATAAAATCATAGCAAATGAAATTAGATGAGAAGGTACGTTTATAGAATAATATAACGTTATATTTTCCGAGATATAGCATTACATTGATATACTCACCGATAATTTCGCGCAATATGAGACTGAATATTTAATACTATACGTTGGCATAACGAAATTATAATTACATGTTTCCCTCGTATCCTCTAGCTGTTAAACCATTCTGTTAAACAATTCCGATTTAATTACCCGGTTCGTTAATATGTTATCATAAGATCATAAGAGCCATTCTAGCAAAAGAGAGAAAGAGACAAGTTGTGAGATTGGATTTTCAGCGAGTTTATGTTACATCATTTTAATTGTTTCCAATCGATGCGCCGCGAACTTAATTTAAATTATCGAAAAAAATTATTAGGTAGCAATTTGATCGTCAAACATATGCGAATTGATTGGTATCAGAATACGCATGATATGCGTGCCAATTAATACCTTAATTTAAATTATCAACAAATTACTTGATTTAGAAAGATAGAAATTTGAAATTTTCGCGATCGTTCCTCAACACATGTAGATGCTTACATGTGCGATTCGACTTGGACAAGATATACGCACGATATGCGTGCCAGTCAACATCTGCCTTTTATGGCCGACTTTTTATCGTGTGACTAATGTACTAATATTCGGCGACAAACGTGGGCGTTTTCTAACCGGAATGCAACGCGGGCGTATCTCCGCTCCGGGTACATCATAGAGGATATCATCTCGTTCCCTCGCGTGAAATTCGCGAGGCGATCGTCACCGGGAATGCCGGAAGTTAATTCGCGGAAATGGTACGCTGACACTCGACGCCGCATCGCACACACGGGATGAAATTACTCTACTCGCCCTCGCATAACGCGGCCCCGGTAGAACACGCTTGCCTTTGCCGACACATGCGAGCGCCATTATGCCGCCAGGGGGTCCTCGAACCGGGGGTCGCATCAAGGGATAATTCGGTTAATTGTTGCAGCGCACCCGGACGGCGGCCTGCGATCTGCTAAGTGCGCTCGCGTTTTCCATGTGTTTTTTTCCCCATCGCTTTAATCTTCCCCAATCGATACCTCCCTATTTCTGTCCTTTCATTACGCCTACGAGAGATTTTTATCAATCGTCTAGAGATAAACGCTATACTCTCTTTTCTTCTCTCGTATTAATTAGAGTATATAGAATATAAAATATACACAGAGAATTTTCTCTTAGAATTTGCCCTGAAAAGTAATCGTGGGAATATGATATCGGAAGAATTTTTCAAGAGTTTCTATGATTATTTACCAGAATAAAAAGTATTAATATTTACTACAATAAGATGTAAAATATGGTCGATTAATTTTATTATGTACATATTAATATTTTTTATTGTGTTTATATTGTTTTACGATTACCACGATTTTCGGGGTAGATTCTAAAAGAAAATTTTCTCCGTGTAGTATATATTGTGTATAATTAATAAGATGTTATAAACATTTTTTTCCTAAATTTATATATATATAAAATTTGAAGTTTTTTGGGGGACATGTTTCTTTATAAATTTATAATTTTTTTCTTTGTGAAGAGAGAAGTAACCGTGTAGTTATACGTCGAGTAGTGAAGAGACTTAATTCAACATCAATGTTGTTTCAAGCGGTGAATCTTCCGGTTAGAACAACGTCATTCTAAATTAAACGCTTGGCAAGACCGGAAAGGCTGTTCTAACGTTATCATCACAGTTGCGTGCATAGGTCCAGATTATAGAACCATTTCGTGGACTGTAACGCGGAAGACACACAGGGCGAGTGATTTGGATCGGGGGAGCGTAAATGCACACATATTTACGCGATTGTTGGTCTCCCATTCGAGCACATATATGCATACATATATACATAATATATACATATATATGTGTATATATAAGCTTAATATACACAGAGACGTATTCGCGCAGATAGGCGAGGCACTTCGCACGTGTGGTTAATCGCGATAACTAGAGAGAACCCGTGGCAGAGGAGGCGTTGGAGAAAGCGAGAAAGAGAGTTATCGTTGCGAATAAATGAAGCAGGATGTCGGGCTATATCTACGCCTCCGGAGCAAATTCTCCAGACAAAGCCGGCAAACCCGCAATCGGCTCTGGGATGCGCGCGTGCACGTATTGTATGTGCTCGGAGAGAACTGGGAGGGATAGGAGGGACGTTCTAAAATAATTTATCATCCCGTGGGGTTGCGCGAGAAGTCGAGGATGGCGAGAAGTCGAGAGTGATAATAGCGTGTTCCGCGATCGAGATAGCGCCGGATAGATCTCTTCCCTTTCTCTTCGAGCCGTTTTATTGGGTTATCGAAGTTATCGGGAAACTCTGCTGGGGAAGAGAAAGAGAGATTCACGAGCACGATAAAGGATCCTTCCCTCTTCGTCCGTGCGGTTAGAGAAGTGTTCTCGAGTTCATATGTTCGCCGATTTTAATTGTGAAATATTGCGCTGGGTAAACACAAAGGTGGGTCGGATTTGTAGTAGATAACGTATGACAGCATGAGTAATGAATCGCTGAATTTTCGCTGGCGAGAGTTATATCGTTTTGCCAGATGAATTTCAATTTCAATATAGGAAATACAAAGAATTGAAATCAATATTTATAAGAAATATTTAAGGAAAAATTCTCTCGGATAATTCCATAAGAGAATCACAAAAGAGGATGTTGACCAAATATGGTAGTTGTGGTATCGTGCAAGCTTAAAATGGTATTTTAAAAGAGCAGCCCTGTGAAATCAAGGGTCGGAGGAAACCCTCGTGGGTCTCGATTTATGTCAACATTATCTCGGATACTTCTAGCCTCGCAAGAACCTGCCCGCATCATCATCGCGATGACGCCTCCAACCGACCGTAGAGGGTGATTCGTTGAAAAGGTCTATTGTGAATAAATTGAGGTTCTGTCGCGGCGCACGAAAATTCCCAGTCGACCATTTCTTTCCCAGAAAACGGCCCATGAGCCACGTCATTATTCGACTTATTAATCCATAGGCAGATGCAGACCATATGTAGAGAACAAAAGGGGTTGAGGTGCGACGACATGTGTTCCTGCCTCGTAAAATTTAACGACACATTCCGCGACCTCGAATGGGTGGTTTCAAGAGGAAAAGCGACCCTTTATTTTCACGAATGTAACGAGATGTAATTGCGCGCGGGTAACAATGTTACATCTCTGCAGAGATGTCGGGGTCGTCGAACGTATCGCACGCACGCGTGTGTTGTATCTGGTGGCGTCGTTTCCGTTTTAAGTGCCACTATCGTTCTCGCACGATTTCGCGCGACGTGTTATTTTCCAGTTCCGATTGTTAGGTTTTATTCGCTCCACTCGAGATGATTACGGTAACGAGAGAGAGAGAGAGAGAGAAATATATATATGAAAATGAAGACAGAGAGAAATTACAAAAGCAGCGTTGCGAGACGACGTTGCGGCACGCGATCGCGCTTTAATCGGCGGGTCGTATTGTTTTCGTCGGTTTGCGTTAGCGGATTCCATCGTCCCAACCTCTCTCTTCTCCATTTTCCCGCATAATCGCAATCGGTTTGTAATCGAGTTAGTCGGGAAGAGCGCCGCTTATTAACGGATTCGTGAGCGTTAAATCGCGCGCCTAAACTGGCGCCGGGCGCGAAATTGTTTCGGTGTGCAACACGGCTAGCACGTGGCGTTAATTATTGTTTCCACCTGTAATTTCGAATCGACGACCCTCGCGGATAGCGAAGCACTCGAATTAAATCTCGCGTAACAACGGGTTACATGATGCACTTGAGGGCGAAAATTAGCCGCACGATGAGGATCCAATTAGGGAATCGCTTTTAATTTTCTCGACTCTTCGGTGTTCCTCCGTAAATTCGGAATGGAAGGGAAGAGAAGAGAGAGAGAAGAAATTCTTCCCCTTCAAATATTCGATTCTAAAATTAGAACTGGGACGCGGCAAGGAAACGATTACATTACTGTCAAACTTAAGCGCCGATATACTGAAATAGTTTTCAAGTTGTCGAAGACGAACGGGTTATAGAGAAAATATTCGTGAAGCAGCTGGCTCGGACAATGCATCTCGACTTCGCTCGTAGTGAACCCTCCGGCCGGAAATTACATGCGGCGGAAGTCGACCTAGGTTCGACGGAATGCATGAGGACGATTTCCAGGGAGATATCGAGACCGATATCTATTCTATTCCAAGCGAGTTGGCTATTGTTGTAAATCTTTTCAGATATCTAAATTGCGTGTAGATGTGATCATTGTGAGAGATTATTTTTCTTTAAATTATATAATCGAATTATAAACAAGTTATATGCCGATACGTTACTCCATTGAGTCTTTTACTCTAATCAATTGTACTTCTTTTAGATCTCGTAAAACACACAAAGATTTCCTCGTAATTTAGATTAGATAAAGTATAAACGAAATAAAGTATATCAATGAACAGATGAACAGATCAATGAACTTTGGATAAATAAAGCTGGATTTTGTACACACGTGTCCCACGTGTGTATATAAAATATTTTCGTATATTTTTAGCCAATGTAATAAAAATAAAGTGCTAATAATAAAAGCATAATAAAATGAATTAAAAACGAACAATGATATTTTGTTCACGTGTAGACCATGAATTTTACTATTTGACCTGACTCAATCATTTTTTATTATCGAAATCGTTGCGTACATGCGAGAGGAAATCTCGTATTATTTCCCCATAAGAGAGAGATCCGCGCGTTTCTACACTCTTCGACACTCGGCATGATTTCAGTATTTGATCGCCGCTTGATTTGCCATTTCCGCCGATCAAATTAGAGTGTCCTTGTTTCGATACGAGTGAACTTGCATGAGCCAGCAAGGAGTAAGCCCAGTCAGTTATACAGCGCACAGCGATGCTGGCAGTACGATAAATGGAATTAATGGCGTTGGAATGATAAGTGACGATGTGGCTGAATCTGATTTGATTACCAAGTATTTGCCGTCAGGCTGTATAATAGCGGCTTCCAACGCTGCCAATTGATGTTTCGGACTTGTCACTGTTAAGCAAATACGAAACACTGTCATGGCTTGCTTGGTCAATGCACCCGGTTTTTTTATCATATTATTATCTCTGAAAACGCGACCGCGCGTATCTATATTTTTACGTACTTTGTTACTTTCGTGCGACGTATTCGTTATTTTATTCTCGGGGATGAAGCGAGGACGGTCTATCGACTTTATTCATCGACACCAGTCACTTTGCTGTCTGTCAATTGTTAAGGACATTCTGGGTACACGTTGTACTGCGCGTCACGCCTACGCGTAATGTGACAGGCGTCTATCGGCCTGACAGTAATCGCTCTCAATGATTTAGAAATTATTTGACACTGCGTGAAAAATCACGAAGAAACCGTGAAAATTATATATTTTACACGAATTTTAATATTTGCAATCAATTTTGAATTATTTATAATTAAATATCAATAAATTCTTTTTAGATGATTATGAGAATATTTATTATATATTTTTGACAATGAGTGATTCGCGTTAATCGCTCAGGTATTTTATTAGTACACAAAGAAAAATTTTCTCATAGAATTTACTCTGAAAATCAGGGTAATTGTGAGACAAATGCTATTGAAAGAATTTTATAAGAGTTTCTCTAATTAATATTTATCATAATAAAAAATATTAATATGTATACAATAAAATTAATCGAACATCTCTCCGTGTAATTTTCTCTTTAATTAATATTTTTTTAAATATTAAAAAAAACTTTTTCTATATTATTGTATCATAATGATGATTTTATTTGGAACAGTTTAAAGATTGGAATAGTGAATGGCAACAAAATAAGGGAAACGCAACGTCCTTAGACTGCATGTCGGGCTACTATAAAAGAGAAGGCAGTGCTGTGAATGCCGCTTAAAACTGGTTTCCGTTGCGTTTCTATGCAAGCGGTTGATCGTACCATAGATAGGGAATAGGCTTACTCCAGTTTGTGGTCAAGAAGCATAACAGAAATTCAACCTCGCTATTCGAGGAAGAATTATAAATTAATCAATGTTTTTTTTGCTTGTGTAACACTAATCAATTATGTATTATTTAAAGATTTTTATTATACACACTGAAGTAAATAATTGATTTGAATTCATTATTTCCATATAATGAATCAAGTGTAGAGTCCTTAATAAAATATCGCTAATATCCAAAAGAGAGGACAATTAGCTGTCATAAAATATTAAATATTATTGTATTATTAATCTTCTGTAGAAAACATAATTTTTTGTGTCATATATGAATCATAGATTTATATTATAACGTAATGCATCGAGATGAGTTTTATTAATTATGATCGGAGCTCTACATCGAGGATACGATTCGTATTACGTGATGTATCTCAAAGAGATTTTTGCGGTTTTTGGATGTTTCAAGATTTCATATCTCTTTTAAAATCTCAAATCTGCCAGAGATCTCGCTCCTTATACCGCATTATTTGAACAAGTTATCGCGAGTGGCGGTTGCACGTGATAGTTTTATCGCGTTTTCTACCCCTCCGAGTTTCTCACGCTGAAAACTTTGCGCGAAGCGCATCACATCCCGCTGCATCGGTTGCGGCTGGTATTCAGCTTGAGTGCAGCTGACAACGAGAGCGGCAAGTGAAGCTGCGGCTGTTGCATGTTATACCATACAGAAACGTGCTGGTGCAAGTTATAGCTTGTTTCGTGCCTGCCTGTACACAGGGACGATCGTAAAATTTCCAAATGGGCGTTTTTATATTCTGTCAGTGATGTTTTTATCATCAATGCTTTCTATTATAATTTTTTTACATATTTATTATTAACGCAATTATTATTATGCAAAAGAGGCATTTAGTGTAAAAAATGGCATATTTTTTTAAATGTATATTAAAAATACTGTCATATGAACGTGTTATATCTTTATCGATCAAATAAGAGTTTGTTTAGCAATAATAAATTTTGCATGTATTGGAAAAGCTCAAGTCTTGGTCTCATTTTCTATTCAAAAGTTAGACTTCTCTCGCAGGTCTATGCTAATTTCAACGTACTTGCGTGCGCTTGCAGGCATCGAACGTGCGTGTGCGTGCACGCGATACCTTCCGTATTTACCGGGCCAATGATTTATATGCTAATCTCGCGTGGAAGGCGAATCCGAAACTCTGGTAAACTTTCACCGTCGTGCTTTAACGACTTCTCTTTCATGAAATCGGCGGATGCAGTATGAAATTGATTTCATTTCGCATAACGTCGTAAAAATTGCATGTCAATTAAAAGTGAAAAATTATCCGCAGATTCGATAAGTTTAAAAGTTACTTCTAAGAACGAAAGAATCGATAATCAAAGAGCATTAATTTTCAATTCGATATAAATAAGAAAGAATCGATAGAAATCTTCAATTAAGAATCTCTATCTAAGAAAATTGATTAAGAATAAATTTAAGAATCTTTATTTTCCAGAACCGGACTGTGTCGAACTGTGTTATTGGACGATTATTGTATATTTTAATTAAGCAGCGATATATTTATACATATTGACAAAATATAGAATCTACAGTCTGCAAATTTACTTTGCTAAAATCTTTGAAATCTTTTTTTAAAATCTTAAAAAATAATAAAGAGAGAGAAATAACGGTGTGTATGTAATTTTGATTAAATTGATTTTTTTTCTGCTTGGTTTCGTTATTTTTAGCGCATATATCAACGTAAAATTAATCACGTCGGTTCTTGCATTCACCTGTTCTTTGGAGAAGACGCACTTGACGTTAATCCAACGATGCGCCTTGACGGTGCAGTTGCAGCCTTTCATGGCGCATATCCCCGGTGGCCTGTTGGCTTGGACGACGCATGGTAGGAAGGCGAGATACCACAGGAGGAACACCAAGCATACGATCCCACGATCACACTTAATAACAAGCCCATCCAGGGCGCTCAACACTCTTCGCTTGGCGCTCATCGCGATGATCTTCGATCGAACGCAAAACGATCATTAGATCACCATCACCTGTCGATTTCCTCCCACGATCGCCTCTCTCATAACGATCCGATCACTCGTTTCGTCGTTGAACGATCATGCACTCGCGCAAAGCAAAGACCGGTATCATTATTGATTCTCGAATCGATCTAGATCGCCTAGATCGATCGATCGATCGATCGATCGATCGGAAGACACTGTATTCCGTATACTTTCGCGATTTCTTCGACACTGATCAATTCGCGTCCGAACCGAGAAAGAGATACATCTCCCTCTTTATTCTCTATCGATCTTTGATCGACATTCCACTATGTGTAGAAAGAGAAATTAACGATCGATGTAATAATAATTAATTGTTTCTCGATACGCGGCTTCGTTGCCGGAGGGAACGAAGATGTGTGGCGACTAGAGGCCAGCTGATGCGATCGTGACGAAGGTTGCTTTTAAACTGGTCGGTAGCATGCACGATCGGTGTCTGCTCCCCACTTTAGATCTCTACACAGCTCGACTCGCCTTGCCGCTCTCTTTCTCTCTCTTTCCATCTCCCATCATTGCGCCGGTCTCTCTCTCTCTCTCTTTCTGTCTACGGCCTTTTGAGATAAATGCCGGCCATGACTCGTCGTCGACTTGCTCGGGTTCGAAGAAACGGGCTCCGTGCTTCTTTCATCGGTGCACCGCCCTTGCCAAGACGATCGACATCGACTTTTGCGGGAGCAAACGCGTTGATTTTCGTCGCACCATGATCGGTGCGCACCTGTCACAGGACGACCTTGACCAACTTGCTGGCCGGAGAACCCTCGATTTGCATCGCGATGCGGTGACCGATGTTCATCGCGGATGCTAATTGCGTAAACCTTGTTCAGGGCTTGTAACCCCGGTCAATGGGTTTTAATCGGCGTGTCGTTCTTGTGCAAAGTCGCGTTTTCATTCACAATTCGTTTTGGATTGAGATATCGATCGAATTTTGCATCGCACTTAATCATTGACGAAACTGTTGAAATGTTGGCTGCTTCTGGCTTTAAACATTAGCAGACGATAAGATAATCAGGTACACATACTAATTACTTTCTACATTTCGTGTAAATGTGTTGGTTTTTTTTCAAAATTTATACACGTAAGTAGAATTGAACAACATTAAAATTCTTGAAATTTAATCGTTATCTATCTTTAACAAGGATACTTTGTAAAATAAAGAGATATGTTATCTACGATGATAAAATTTTAAGTGTTAATGGTTATACGCTGAGAAAAATATGTAAAAAATATTTGTATTTTATTTTACAAATCAAAATTAATAAGCTGATCAAAATAAAATTTAAATTCCATAAATAAAATAGCGAAAGGACTGATTATTATGCATAAATACTGCATAGATTTTATTGGACGAGTTTGGTAACCATTGCGGATTTTCTACTCACAAGCGTTAGTCATTTTCACGATTACACGTTCTTACTGACAATCAAAGATAGATACACGGGGTTTATGATAAAAAGTAATGTGAACCACTGTCGTATCCGATAGATTTTCCCAGAACTAGTTTCTACGACAAGGAAACCCTAGAGGTATATCATAAAAACGAGACACTGACCTGAAAGACGGCGGTGTGTCCTTTTCCATAATAGGAAAAAGCGTTTCCCTATTAAAGTTCGAGATTTTCACATGAGAAAATTATTCTGGAAAATACTTCAAACATTTAATTTTTTATATACAGTACTCTCCACAAATTTGGAAACACCTTACATTTTACAGTTAAACAATCGCACAATGACGATATAAAAACGCCATTTAAATATCTTACACAGATCGCTGCCATGCGATTGTGTAACTGTAAAATGTAAAGTGTTTTCAAACTTGTGGAGGGTAATGTATATAAATTCCATAAATAAAACAGAGAGAGAGAGAGAACTAATTATTATACATAAATACCGCATAGATTTTATTGAACGAGTTCGATAACCCCTGCGGATTTTTCTGTAACTCACAAGCGTTAGTCATTTTCACGATTGCGCTTTCTTGCTGACAATTAAAGAAAGATACACGAGGTATGTGATAAAAAGCAACGTGAACCACATCGTCTCTGACAGATTGTTCCGGAACTAGTTTCCGCGACAAGGGAAACTCAGAGATACGCCGTAAAAACGAGACAGTGGCCTGAAAGACGCTGCCACATCGCTTTTCATAATAGCAAATAGCGTTTCCCTAAAGCTCGACATACCGTCGTAAGCTCTTCGCTTTATGAGCGGAAACCTGCCCATTTAATTTCCCATGAGAAATTGCTTGCGCCCTTCCTCCTCTTGGGCTGAGCACTGCAACTCCTCCTTCTCCTTTTCCCTGTCACGCATGAAACGTTGTTCCATTCATTCATAACGCGTTTCTCAAACTGAAAGGAGTCGCGAAGTGCCCATTTCCGAAATGGTCACGTACGGGCTGTACGTCACGTGGATACTGATCTTTAAAGCCACATGCTTCCGATTCCCTCTCTCTTCATCTCCATCTCTCTTTCCCTTTCGCGTATTATGCACCGGTGTCTATTATCTTTAGCATGCCGCTCGTTCATCTTTTTCGTCATGACTATGATCGATGGCGAAAGCGCGCCCGTTCCTCGGCGCTTATATCTGACTCGCGAAAATTACATTTGTTACATGGTTTGATACGCGCGCGATACCGCAGACTTGGATCGAGGTTCCAACATAACTCTCATTCTGACTCGGAGGTATCATCGGAGTTTAATTTCTCCTAATCTAGAATTCGCGTTAAAATGGTCTCTCCCAAAATTAAATTAACGAACGAAACGTTGCTGGAATGGTCTATTTCCCAAAATTAAATTAACCATTAAAACTAATGTTAATTTCAGAGATTTTATTCTACTCAAAATAGTTTGTGCATAAATAGTTTAAAACTTTTGGTCTCTCTTTCAAAAGTTCTGTCAAAGTTCGAAGAATTATTCATTAAAAAATATTTTTTTATATTTTTAAAAAATATAGATTTGAAAGGAAGATCAATCGTCACATTAATAATTTCATATTATACAATATGTTGATTAAATTCTTGCAGTACTGCAAGATTTATATATTATAGATTTATTGATCGTGACGTCGTCGAAGAAAATCAATTTTGAGGATTTTCTACGCGGAAATACCGTATAATCGATCGATACACGCGAATTCCAACAAGATCTCTCACGCATGATTTTTCCGGAATACCGGTTCTCGCGACGATAAAACACGGAATCTATTCGTGAGAAAATCATATATCTATATAAGTACGTCTAACTTTATTAACGATTTGATCAAAATGATTGTAGTATTAAATTTATTGGAAAAGAAAAATTGAAATATATATATATATATATATATCATTTAAAATTAAAAAAATTCAAAATAACTCAGCTCACGCACAGAACATATTTTTCCATAATCTAGAAGCTGAGGAGCTACTGTGCGTGTCTTTTTAGAATCTCGGAAACTTCCGTTCTTTCAAATGCTCTTTAAATGTCAGATACAGTTCGCTCACGTTATATAATATAATATGGTATATAGGTAGCGAAGCTCGGATCACGTTGACGAGCCTCGAGGAGAAGAACCGCGATGTGATTGTGCCTTATTAGGGATGAGTCCGAGCGGAGTCCGAAGCGACGATTGTCTGGCTGGTAGAGGAGCATCGTCCTCTATTCGTGATGTCGGGATCCGCGCACTAACCAATTAGGGGTATCACGACTGTCTCAAACTCGCTTTAATGAACTGTGTGTTTCTCTCTACCTGCGCTGGTACATAATAGACTTAGCTCGATTTTATAATAAAAGTACGTGAACCGTTCGCAAACCCGCGAACTTTTGCGACGTTTATATCCCGGTGTATCTCATCGCACAATGATCTTATATTCTCGGCGTTGCGGCTCTCCCTGACGTGACTAACGAAGGATTAAAAGTTTCCATGGAAAATCTCCATTTCCTACTTCCTGCGCGTAATTTTATATCATGCTATATTAATTAGAACGTACAAGTACGAGCTATGCGAAGTTTCTGCACTTTATACATTCATTAATAAAAGATTTTTCCTCAACTTTGATCGAAAAATCGAAAAATCTGACGTTTGCTTGTATATCTCGTATCAAATTCCAAACCACGATATTATAATAGAAAGAGCTTTCGAATATGAATTAAAATTTATGCGCAGTTTTCTAGCTGCGCAAATAAATAATGATTTAAGAAATAAATTAGAGAAAATGTAGATGTTATTTATTCTCTACATACTTATATATCAAATTAAATATATGTATACGTAGCTAGAAGATTAGGAGATTATTGCGAAGTATACTGTAATAAGAAACACTTTGCTAACAAACTAAATTTGGAATGTTTGTTTTGTTATTAGTTGTCACTCGAACGAGCGTCTCTTCCTGCGCGATTTCGTCTCCTGCTCAGCTGGCACCAGCGGTGGCAGGCTAGCACGATGGCTGCAACCGGATAGCTTCGTCGATCCCTCCCAATGTGAGGCGTTATATTCTCGTGAAGAAATGAGATGCGGATGGCCGGCCATCGTCACCGTGCTCACGAGAGATCAATACGGCGAAGTCGTGCACGTATCCGGATTAAAGGTACCTGTATTTCTCCGCTTTCAGGATCGCTGGAGCGAATATCTCGAATGTCAAATTGTCATTCTTCGCAGATCGAAGTGAAGGCGGTGCCGATCGACAAGACAGACATCACGGAATCCGATCAGAGCAGGAAGATCCGCCGTGTCTCTCAACCGGATCCCATGACTTTTGGCGGTCATCCACAACCATCCCTGGACGTTTCTTATGAGGTTACCATCAACAACAAAATGTGCTTCTACGCTATTACCATCATGAAAGCCTATCAGAATTACTCGTTCGAGGAACTGAGGTTCATGTCACCTACTGTCAAGAGATCGAGCGAGAGTATGCTGGTCAGACCCAACGGAGATGGCAGTTACAGTGCCACGTGGACACCGGCCTCGGTTGGCTGGTACTCGCTGATGATCACGGTGGATGGTTATAGCATGGAAGATGTGCGTAGACTATTTATTTTTTGATTGGATTCTCAATTTTAATCGCACTGTCCCCGCTTTACAAGTCGGGAAGTGAGGCTTAAAGTTAATTTAATTTCGTCGTGTTTAGAATTACAAAGTCGAAGTGAAGGAGCCTCCACAAGGTATGCAACCGCCCACTCAGAACATTGTCAAAAAGCCTCAGCTTCAGCCGAGCAGACTCAGGAAATTCGTCGCGAAGAATAGCGCGGGCTTGAGAATACGTGCCCATCCGTCGCTGCAAAGCGAACAAATCGGATTCGTTTCGGTTAATGGCACTATAGCTTTCATCGATGAGGTAAGACTCTTTAATTTTTTTTCCAATTTACTGTAAGGAATAAATGAAAATAATATAATTTTTTGTCAAATCTGAAGATAAAAAAATAACACTGGCAAAATTATTAGCGTGTCCTTATCTTTGTACAATTTTAATTTAAATTTTTTTATATACTCCAAAGATTAAAAAGAAATTTAAACGAGAATAAAGCTTTACTTTTCTGCTTGATTAGATCCATAACGATGACGGCGTCTGGCTACGTTTAAACGCGGAGACAATCAAGGAATATTGTAACAGTAGTCATCTCGAAGCCTGGTGCTTGCAGTACAATCAGCATTTAGGGAAAACTCTACTTCTATCAGTAGAAGAGCCAAAGTCTATTCTAGATCAAGTTATTAAGGAAACCATTCTGCGAAAGCGACCTGACGCTGGTGACGAGTACGTAAACAAATCTTTCTTTCATTATCTATTTCCATTTCGTATTTTAATACGCTCGTCTTTTTTTACAGTAAAAGGAAGACGGTGACTTTTGATGCCGGAAGAAGTATGATAGTTGTGAAATGTGGCGCTTCCGGGCACAATATTAGAAGCAAACCGAGTTTAAAGGGAGCGCCGATCGGAATGTTAGCGCTTGGAAATACAGTGACTATTCAAGAATATGTAAGTTAATTGTTAATGCATTAACAAGTAGTCACTTACACAATATGGTGCTTCACGATTCACCTGTTACAGTGCGTGAATCACGAAGGAACTTGGGTGCGTATCGATGAAGATTCAGTGGCGAAATATTGTTTTGACAAGAGTCGAAACGTAGAGGCATGGTCGCTCGCGATCAACAAACAAACTGGCGTAATTTATATGAAACTCGAGCAAGATTTAGAAAACGATCCGATCGACAAAAAGTCAATACCGGATCCCGCCATTTCACCGAGTTATAAAGGTTTCGATTTTTCGGTACCTTCCGTTAGCCACGAGGGCTTCAATTTTACCACACAAAATTACACGCCGGAGACGGCCGAGTCTATTGAGGGGTGTAACACAAATCCATTTGTTTTTGGTTCGTACAATCAACATGATTCGCCAGGTAGATAATTGTAAAACAAATTTGAATAAATAATATTGTGTGTGTAAATATTTATTAAATATATATATATATATATATATATATATATATTTTTAGGGAGTGAACGCTTTGTATCGGAAAAAGCTGATGGTACTCCAAAATTTTCGAAGCCTCATTCGAAAGAAAGAGTAGCTAAAGAGCGAGAAAGGGAAGGGGGCGGAGGAAAATTTAGCGTTCTTCAGAAATGGCTGCGAGGTGATGATAAATGTCATGGAGAGAAAAGAAGTTCTCCGGGCAGGTATGTATTTTCGTATATATAATATTCTTGTGATAAATCTTTAATTGCAATATTTAATAAATATTAATTTGTACCAATATTTTATAATTTTTTTTCATCAGTTTTAAAAATTATTTACGTAATTATATCTTTCCCTTTGAATTGTATATCATTAAACTTTGAAGTTATCGAATCTATTTGTGAACATAAAAAATCTAATTATGTTAATCTTTATGATGTTATCTATTTCTTTTTGCATAACACATTTCATAGCAAATTTAAAAAAAAATGGTAACTTTCAAAGTGTTAGAAATCCTATGTTCCATATATAATTAATCTATATAATATTAATATATATAATAATTTTTCAGAGATTTTTCCGAATTCGTTGGCGTATCTGTGAAGGAGTTGGTAAAAGCGATGGGGGAAAGCCGCGTTAATGGCAACGGAGCGACACCGCCGGAAACACCGCGACGTACATCAAGAAGTTCCTCGCCGAAAAATCCCCAAGGTGGATCGCCTAGATTTCACAGCCCATCGTCTAGTCCAGTCCCAATACCTGGTATATATTCGCCACACTTTGTTAAATTATAAATTTTCTAGTCATTTCTCTCTATCGAACAGACTTATTTCATGACTCATTTCTCTATAACATTGTACACCCATGTGTATACTCTTGTGTAATTTGGCACTATTTGGCAATTGCTTTAAAAATGAAATTATTTCAGAAGCTGTGAGAACGGACGCTGATACTTGTAAGGCAGCAATGCAAAATATTTTACGTATTTATTATATTTCATTTTTTTATCGCGTATTAGAATATGAAAGAATAACGACATTTGATCTAGTGATATTACGATAAATATGATAGATGTGATAGAAAAAAATTAGATATTTATATTAACTATTAATAAATATACAAATAATATATGCTGTTTGGATTAGTTATAACAAATTAGTCATGTTGATCTTAGCTGGGTCCAGTCGACAGCCAGCCGTTTCTGGCAATTGCCTCTTCCCTCCTGCTGCTAACGCACCAGGTACTCTCTCCTATCCTATTGAATTACTAAAGTTGTAAATTATCGAATAGTGCACAGAATCTCTCTGTATCATTGAAATTTGTTTTAATTATATATTATTTATTTTATATATATATATATATATATATATATATATATATATATATTGATGGCGCACACAGTATATAGAATCCCTCACTTCACATATTAATCAGTGAATATTACGATATTACTATGCATGCGAAATAGCATTCGGTATGGCACGCGACATTTTATTCTTTAGTTGATGCATGATTGATTACATCATACGCATAAATTTTGTATACGATTCAGAAGCCGAGAGCATAATTAAATTATTAAGACGTACTTAATAAACATGCTACAATTAATCAAAATTATTAGGTGGGAGAAGCGCGATAGGAGGGGGAGAGAGTATGAGTAGCAGCCCTGTACTCTGCGGCTCCCCCCGAAGTGTCGGCCTCTCCCTATTAGGTAAGATTATTAATATACACGCTAATATACAATATTTACAACCTAATCCTAATTTACATTACGTTTAAATTTATATAATGAGCAATCGGTCATCAGAATTCGTACTATTGTAATATATATTCTACACTTTAATACAAAAGCAAAATATGTATATATATATGTGTGTGTGTGTGTTTTTTTTTTTTTTAGAAACTTTTAATTTTCAACACGGTCGCACGAAATTAATCTGCACGACTTAAATTTACCGAATGAATTGTGTAATGTAAGCGAATGTGATAAGCGTCTTGCTCTATCGCTGTCCATGCGTTTTACCAGTAAGGTGAGAAAGTAAATACCACTTCGCCATCACAGAATTGAATATTCGAATGTATTTTACGGATTTCGAGATGCACACAACTTGCGATTATTATTATATTATTATTTCTTGTTTCAAGTGTCAGGAGGGATGATCGACAGCATAACGTCGCAACGTCGCGGTTCAACGCAGAGCGACACAAGTGCCTTGGTTAGCAGCTTAACGAGAGATCCATCTCAGTCACCGAGCGGTATCAGTACTACTGCCAATACGCGTGATCTATCACCGAGTCCAAGTTGCAGTTCCCTACACATGAGATCCGAAGGCAGCATAGCTAGTCCACCCGATACTCCGAAGAAGGAGTGTGCCGTAAGCAGCTTGATATAAAAGCCTTTGCACTTTAATTACTTTCTTCATCAAGATAAAATATCTATATCAATCATTACTTCTTAATTTTCTATAGGATCCTCAGGAAAGTCCGCGCAAAGTGTCTCAAGCGCAAACGCAGACGAGTCCCGAAAGCGCTGCTACAGCTATGAAGGGTCACTTCAGCATTGGTTCTTCCGGAGTAAAGGACGAGCGACACTCGCCGAAAATGAGTAGAAGGGATCACATGAAGGTTGTGAAAACTAGAGCAAAACGCGCCATGTCGCCCGCCAACGCGCAGCAAAGTCCCAATCCTAATCGTGCTCTTAATTTGAGTAAAGACAAAGTGAAGGAAGCGATCAGTCCTTCCGTAGCGGAATGTTTGAGAGCTGTTTTCGCGGCCTTTCTGTGGCACGAGGGGATCGTGCACGATGCCATGGCTTGCGCGAGTTTTCTCAAGTTCCACCCGAGTTTACCGAAACAAGGTGCATTGGTTGTGACCAGACATACAGTTGTACAATCCAGTGACAAACAGCAACAGGAGCAAAAGGCACGACAGAGACATTCTGTTGAAGTGACAAATGCCGGCAATTACTTGCACATTCAACCTAGCACGTTGGAGACACTCACGCGTTCAGCCGCGAACGCTAATGCCAATAGGAGCAGGAAGAAACAGGAGAATACGATCAAAGAAGAGATTCAAGCGGATTCGGGCAAGCTCAGTTCCCTGCCCGAATTTCATACAGTCGCGGTGCTGCCACCCGCGTTGAAGAGCTTGGTTTTTCTGTGGGAAGAACTCAGCACGAATTGTCTGCAGGCCATCGAACAACAGTCAATTTTACCTAGTCCTATATCGCAGATACAGACGATGAAGCTGGTGAAACGACCGATACCAGAGAAACGTCCCAGAGAGGATAAAGTGAAGGAACGTGAAAAGAAGAGTAATCGGAAAAAGAAGGAATGGAAACCCATTGGTAGAGCGAATGCATCTGAAGTTTTGACGGGAATCGAGCGCGAGACTATCTGCGAACTTTGTGGCCTGATGTTTCCACATCCAGTAACTTATCATATGAAAATGATGCATCCTGGTTGCGGTTGGCATGCGGGCGGAAAAGGATATAACAGCGGTGGAAACTATTGCGTAGGGTGGGCAGGCAACTGCGGAGATGGCGGCGTCGGTGGTAGTTCGTGGTACTTGATCTGCGACACATGTAGAGATAAGTATTTGAAGGCCAGAAAGAGCAAGTTTGCGAAGAAATTGGTAAGCGGGATTTCCAAGAGAAAAAACGGTACGAGCAAAACTCTATCTCCGATTAATAGTCCCAGTGGAAATGAAACTCATATTATCATGAAAAACAATGCGATGTTTTTGCTGGATTTGGCTAGCGCTTCTGGCTTTAATATCCCGAAACAGCAGAGACGACCTTCGCAGACTTTATCGTCTGTAGCAGAAAATTATAGTCCTCCAGAGGCCGCCGGACCATTTCCGCCAACTGGACCATTCCAGTGTTTGCAAGCATTAGGTGTTCATCACTCACAAAGTCACGACGAAAGATATTACGAAGAAACTCTAAGACGTGAAAATGGACAACAAAATAATTATGAAGGAAGCAGTAGCGCATTCAATAACGCGAATGGCAGGGTAAGAAAATACTTTTTCTATTTTTAATATTTAAACATTGCTTCAATTAACGTTGTCTCATTTTACAGCCTCTGTCGGAGTATCCAATGAGTGACAGTGATAATGAAAGCAGCAAAAATCGTAGCACGTTCCATAGATCGGTATCTATGTCTACCGGTGCACCTTGGGCTAGAAACAGTAATGATGGCAGAGTGGTTATGATGAGAAAACGTAACAATAGCAGTAGCGAAATGAATAACGGTACGTTTGTATTCTATATTTTAAGCAACATTTTGTTATCGTATATTATAAATAATCACGAAATTTTCTTTCCTGAATAAATATTAATAAAATATTTTCTATTATTTTTTAGAAGCCGGATCTTCCCTTTTATGTTATCCATCTGCTGCACTGCAGAAATTAGTACCATCGATGGATCAATCCGCCATAGTATCCACTAGTCAAACCGAAGTAGCGAGTAACGATCGAATTGAGATTCTCATGAGACCTGTGATGTTATTCGTTCTTCAACAACACAACTTACAACATTTACAACTTGCGATGAAGCAAGCATTGCGCCGCGCCGCTTGTCGAGTTTACGCGATGCAGGCGTTAAATTGGCTTTTAAGAAGCGTAACACAACCAATTTGTTTACACGACTTACTGTGGTGGTTCGTCTCGTCTCTTACGCCGATTGTTCCTTCTGACAATACAGACGCGAATGATGATGATAATAAAACAGAAAAGAAAGAAGATCATGTAAGTGATATTTTTAACAAGAAATTGATTTGTATAAATTTTATATGTTTATTTATTTATTTTATTTATTATTTAACGTTGATATGAATGTGATGTAGTTATTGCTTTAATTTTCAGGATACGATCGGTATCAGTGAGCATCCTTTGTGTGATTTAGTGATAGCTGGAGAATCTGTCAATCCATTACCTTCTGTATTTCACACTTTATTGCAAACAATTGCGGACTTAATGCTATTGCCACCACTTGGTAAGTAACTCGCAACAAATTTAAATTAATATTTAATAGATATATTGTAATTATATTAACTTGCAGGATCTCCGTTACAACAAGCTGCAATTCGATGCTGGGGTATTCGATTCACACCAGCAGATCATATGTTTCTGCATAGAAGTCACGTATTTAGTAATATTAGCAAAATTCTTTCACGTTCCGAAGAAGAAGAAGATGTGACAATGAGTATGCATGAGAGTCATCAATCGACAACTTCGCAACAGATAAGCAGTTGTGTGGAAGCTTTAAAGGATTTGACGTCTAGCGTCGAGATTAAAGCTTCCAGTCGCCAAGCTATGATTGGTAGTTTAACTGACAATTCGACAGAAACATTTTGGGAATCCGGAGATGAAGATCGTAACAAAACTAAAGTGATTACTATTATCTGTGGCGCTCATGCCTTGCCTAGAATGTTGTACGTACATATCGATAATTGCCGCGATTTAACAGTAAGTTTCTTTCATAACAATTGAATTATTCAAATTATACAATTAATATGTATCTAATTGAATATTTTTATTTAAAAGCACAAAGTGTCAAGCGTAACTTTCCTATCTGGTATTAACGCCGATGAGATGACAAAGCTAAGATCAGTAGAGATTGAGAGCAGATCTGCTGGATGGATTAATTGTCCAATCACTGGTAATATAAAATATTGTTTATTACTATGCATTTTAAAACAAAGTGGGTTTCAAAATTTTGATTTGTATCATTATAACTATATATATATTTCTTTACAGATCAACGTCATATAGTCGTAGGTATGGAATTGAAGGGTCCAGATAATTCTTTGAGAGTTCGTCAAATCAGAGTACTTGGTGAGATCGAAGGAGGATCTTTAAAAATAGGAAAACAATTAAGCGCACAGACTATTCAGCAAAGAAATTGCGAGGCAGAAACTTTGAAAGTGTTTCGTCTAATCACTTCTCAAGTAAATTTGATTTCTCGACGAATTTGACTTATTTTTTTCGTTTAAAGCCATTCCATTCTCACAATGTATCGTGTTGTATTGCAGGTATTTGGCAAACTTATACAAGGGGAAAAGCAACAACAGACGGAATTGACAGAAGGTGTTAACGAAGATTTAGAGGACAGTAATGATCTCCGAGAACATATGGTCGGAATATTATTTAGCAGAAGTAACTTAACACACTTACAAAAACAAGTGTGTACTCATATCGTGCAAGCGATTAGAAAAGAGACTATTCGTTTGAGAGAAGAATGGGAGACGCTTTTGTGTTCACCGACACCTGTTAATAGTCTGTTAAGCGACAACAGCGATTTACCAAAAGCGGCTGATACTTATTGCTTCGAAATGCTTTCAATGGTTCTTGCTTTAAGCGGAAGTTCTGTAGGACAATATTATTTATCACACCAGACAGGCTTACTAAAGGATTTACTAAGTTTATTGCATACAGGATCAGCAAGGGTGCAGCGTCAGGTACATTTTTCATATTAGCGCTTGAAAAATTATGCGTAAAATTAAAAAAAATCTTTATCATATTTTATTCTATTCTATTTTATTTTATTTTTTTCAGGTAACATCTCTTCTAAGACGTATATTACCCGAAATTAAACCCGAAACATTAGCAAGCGTTACAAACGTTGAACGATTACCACCTACCGACTTCAGTATCGTATCCGCGGCGAATAGCGGCTTCACTCACGTTTCGGACTTCAATGAACATTCTGCCGGGATTCTCGACGTATTTTTAAGCTGTATCGCGAAAGCATTGACGGTGCAAGTTAAAGTAAAAGGGAAAGAAAATGGTAAAGCGCTTCAATGCGTTTCATTAGCTACCAGCATTCACCCAAAAAGTTATGTTGGAACGAGATGGTGGTTGAGAGGTTGTATGACGCGTAAACTGGCAGAAGTGATAATCCAACTTTTGAAGGACATGGCATCGGTGAGTATTATGATTTAATTAATTTATTTAAAATATATCTATTAAATTATTTAAAATATATAAACGAATGTTTTTTCCTCATATTACAGGGCAAGTTGTCGGAGGAATGGGCATCTATAACGAAAGCGGCTGTAGCCGAGAATATTTTAAATTTAACTAGATTGGACGAAAAAAGTCGCGATCCTACAGAATGTCTTCGATCTCCGACACTGTGGTTAGCTCTCGCTTCTTTATGCGTTTTGGATTCGGATCACGTTGAAAGATTGTCATCTGGTCAATGGAGCGGTTCTGAAGGACAACCCTTACCACCTAGAGTAAGATTATTACTGCTACTAGATTTCTTTCTGTGTGCATATAACGTATAGTAACGTTTTAACTGACATTATTTTTCTCGCTTTTCTAGCCAAAGTGTAGTAATCACGATGACGACGAGACCACGGCCATTATTCAATGTAACGCTTGCGGTAATTTGTGCGCGGAATGCGACAAAATTTTACATCTTCATAGAAGAACTAGAACGCATATCAGACAAGTGTGCAAAGAAGAAGAGGAAGCGATACGAGTGGATCTTCACGAAGGTTGCGGTAGAACGAAACTCTTTTGGATCTTGGCTCTGGCAGACAGCAGAACATTGAAGGCACTGGTAGAATTTCGCGACGGTTCGCCGAGAAAACCCGTTGGTGCTACTACTGGTATTTGCCGATTTTGCGGCACCACGGGAAATACGGGCTTGCTAGCGATAGGCAACATTTGCGCCGATCACGATTGTCAGGAACACTCGAAGAATGCTTGTAACAAGGTTCACACTTGCGGTCACATTTGCGGGGGTGTTAGAAACGAGAGAACTTGCTTACCTTGCTTGCATCGTTGCTTACCGGGAACGGATTTAAAACAGGACGCTGATGACATGTGCATGATCTGCTTCACTGAGGCCTTGTCCTGTGCGCCGGCGATTCAGTTGCAGTGCGGTCACGTGTTCCACCTGCATTGTTGCCGACACGTCCTGATGAAGCGCTGGGTGGGACCTCGGATCACCTTCGGTTTCTCTCTCTGCCCGATCTGCAAAGTACCGATGGATCATCCAACATTGTCTGAGCAGTTAGCAAGCGTGAAAGAGCTCTATGAGGATGTACGAAGGAAGGCTCTAATGCGCTTGGAATACGAAGGCTTGCACAAGTAATATTTTCTTTTACACATTTGATGTGTATAATACATTTAATTTTATTCTATCGCGAAAAATGTATACGAAAAATTATTTTCTGCAGGGCCGAAGGAGTTTTTGCACCCGGTGGTCGTTATCAGGACTCCGCTGCTTACGCGATGGAACGATACGCGTACTACGTATGTTACAAATGTCAGAAGGCTTATTATGGTGGTGAGGCGCGTTGTGATGCACAACTAGGCGGAGAGTCGTTTGACCCTGCAGAACTAGTGTGCGGTGGCTGTAGCGACGTGGCAAGGGCGCAGATGTGTCCGAAGCACGGAGCGGACTTCCTCGAGTATAAATGTCGGTACTGCTGTTCGGTGGCAGTCTTCTTCTGCTTCGGAACCACGCATTTCTGCAAACCCTGTCACGACGACTTTCAGCGTGTTACTACCATCCCGAAGAGCGAATTGCCTATATGCCCCGCCGGTACGTATACGCTTTTCCAATTTTCAATACAATACTGAATTTTAGACAATAATGTCTTATCAATCTTGTTTTTTTTCTTCAAGGCCCCAAAGCTAAGCAATTAGAGGGAGACGAATGTCCATTACACGTGAAGCATCCACCGACTGGAGAAGAGTTCGCTCTAGGTTGCGGCATTTGTCGCAACGCACATACATTCTAAGCTTCCAATGCTGTCTTGTGATTTTTAATGAAATCGGAATTGACGCAGTTTATAGCAAAATATAAGAATGAATTCGTGATTACGAGTTTGTGATGCGAAGAGAGAAGTATACTTGTTAAGTAATGGATAAGTCGTTTTTATCAGTAATTTTAATATTTAGATCCCGAGAAAAAGGTTCGTCAACTTGCTTATCATACTTCTATACATGGATGAAAGGAAAATAATTTCATGCAGTATGTAACAGATAGAAGAAAAAGATATTCATAATATGTAGCTTAAGCATTTTGACATACTATAATGCTCTCTATCATTTATATAAGAAATGATTGACATTTGAGTATCAATAAGTAATACACAAGTTTATTATATGTGACGAAAGTGTATATTTACGACAGTACACTAAATTATCGTAAATATCATTTAGATATTAGAAATATATGAAAAAGATGATATATGTATATACACACATACGTGTATACACATATGTAAAATATATATACATATATAAAACTTTATTATATGAATTATATATGTATATATATATATATAATAATTATAATATATAATTTATAATATATAATAATTATAATATATAATTTATAATATATAATAAAATTATAATATATAATTTATAATAATATATAAATATATAGATAATATATATAATAAATTACTAATATATTCTTTATGTCTAAGCATTTTAATGAAATAATCAATAAGTCACTAAATGCTACATTTTGCGTTTTTTTGTTTGTTTTTAGATTTTCATCACATAAATACGTATATATTGACTATTGACACGTCTTTCTATTAATGCGCAGTAATGTTTCTTATTGGATACATTATTTATGGAAATAACAGCATCACTATATTGTCTTGTTACGTATATGAATGTTGTGTGCGAATGATATTATACTGTATGCGTGTCAATTATTATTTATACTTTTAAGCTTATAAGAATTAACTGAAGACTACTGTTTCATCAATACGTTCCAATTATTCATTTATACATACGATCTCGCTGTTTTTGTATTTTGCCAATGATTTGCCAATCTGACAAGTTACACATGTAATGTGTATCAGTTGTGTTTTAAGTAAGAACAGGATAACATTACTTTATATATACAAATTATAATAAACTTATTGTAAAAGAGATATATAAATGGCAAAGAATCAAACGAGTCGTTTCATTTCATGAAACTTCCAATTCAAGTCCAATCAAAATTAGATAGCATTAAAAAACAATACAATTTGTATCTATACTTATTATATAATAATTATATTATTATTGATCTAAAAATCAAATAGACTGAGCATAAATATTGTTATAAATGTTGTCAAAATCAAAGACATAAGTCAATATTAATAATGATTGTTATAAATCATATTCATTGCATGTTGAAATTATGATAATCAGATCCGAATTTAATGCAATAAAGCAATAAAGTCATGGGGACACTTGCCCTCTTCCCTTGGAATCAGTAAAAAAATTAATTATGTAAGTAATTATTAACTTCTTTTGAATAAAGAAATTTATTTATATATTTAATATAAAAAAATGAAAATAAAAAATTAAATTTAGAAAAATTAAGAACGAAAAAATAAGCAAAATTTTGATCATGCCCCTCCTTCCCCCGGAAAAAATTCTATGGATTCCATGAATAAAGTGGAATATATTTGAGAAATCAAACATTTTGGCGCGAATGTCAGAATATATAATGAATAATAATTTATAGCATCGTCTAATTTATAGCGTGACATGACAAATTCTATCAAATTCATGCAAGTTTAATATGAATAGATCGTTCTACATATTGTCTTATCGCACATCTCGCACGGAGAGGTGAGAAAATTCGCGCCGCTGCTCGGCGACTATCGATCCAAGATGGCGGCGGCGCGCGAGCGCCATCGCGCGGCAGTGCGCCGCAAGCAGTCCCCGCAGAAACGTAACAACGCGAGTGTGTGTGTGAGTGCGCGCGATCCTGACGTTTTTCGCCTCGATCAGTGGTAAGTAGCCTTTATTTACGTGCAACAATAGTTACATAATTGGCGAGACGCGCGTCGTACGTCGGCTGGCGGCAGATATGAGTTTTTCCGCGCGCGCGGCAAAACGCGGCACCGAGTCAACGTCTTCGTTGGAGAAGTAAAGCTCCAACGCGTGCTTCATCGTGCCACCCCGCTGTGTATACCACCGCTGTCAACCGGGGGCATCGCGTTTATTTTTACCGTGAATTGCAGCCAATTGCGGCGACCCGGCGCCGCTTCAATTCAGAGCGAAATTATACTCGCGCGTTTCGTCATCACTCGCGCGAATCCGCCAGTCGGGAAGTCGTGCGAGAAAAAGTCTGCCGCGAGGCGACGAAAATGTTACGAAAAATTTAGCGGGGCTCTCGATCGAGGGGCTCCCGTCGCGAACTTCGGACCAGTCGCGAAAACGGCGTCAACTTCTCGTCGCTCGACGACACGCGGCGATCACTTCACGTTGTGTTTTCCTTTCGCGAGCATCCACGGTCCCTTAACCTCACTTCCCTGGAGCGGTCTGTCACTTTGGAGGATGCGCGCGACACGTCAGTTCATCCTTGTTTCCTGTGAGTGACATTGTACTAGTTCATTCATAACATTCTCGTAATTGCGCTTTTGACATATTGCACAAGGCGCGCTGTCAGTCGCTGTCAGATGCTCGCGGCGCGTCGCTTTATTTATGATTCTTCTCGACGACAACATACCAGTTCTGTCTTGATCCTTTCAGTTAACTGGTTTACTTATTTAATACTCGATTCATGAATATATAACTGTCAAAGGCATATGTGTCACTATATATATTATGTGAATGTATATATAACATGAATATATTAACTGTCAAAGGCATGTGCTACTGTGTGGCATAACTACATATTTATATGTGTTACATTTCCAAAGAAAAATTATTTTTTAATGTTCTATATATGTATAACATTAGAACCAATTTCTGTCGTATAATCTGTGAAGTAAATATATTTAATATAAATATCTTTATAAGTAATTTTTCACTTATACATATTTTTACAAAAGAAAAAAATTGTTACATAATTTGCAAAATTTCTTGCACGATTTGATCTGAAATTTCTTATATATTTTCCTATTTTTCTTTTTTTAAATAAATATTATTTTTATTTATCGACGCACAACTATATACACTGAGAAAAATGTTGTTAATATAACTAAATTATTCAACTATTTACTATTTTGTTAATTGAATATATACAAGTATATTTAAGTCAAATGCACGTTATATTATATTTAATATGTTGTACTTTAATTTAAATGTTTCTATATGTTCAGTTAACAAAATAGTATTAGTTGAATGATTTAATTAACTTAACCACTTTTTTCTCAGTGCATAGTTATGCATCGATAAATAAAAATATTTATTTAAAAAAAGAGATGAAAAATGTATATAAGAAATTTCGGAGTAAATCATGCAAAAAATTCTGAAGCGAGGACAAATACCAAAGCAGTGGACATCTGAAATATTTATTTACATGCTTATTGTCGAATAATGGCATTCCGCATGGTTAATATGAATTCGCTGTATCTTGATGTATCTTTAAAGAACCGCACAGAAGGTGTCCCGCAGAAGTTTTATCCTCGCTGTCTTTTCTTACGCTCGCTGCAAACGAACGGGTAAAACGGTAAATCAGGCGCCGTCTCGAGATTCAAATCGATTTTGCTTATGGTCCGACTGCGTATCGCGATCAAGATTAACGTGGTCGAAATAGGATGTTTTTATTACGGTTTTCGTCGGCCTAGCATTAACGAGGCTATTAACGAGAACAGCAGTTCCTACAACTTCCACATTCATAAGAGAAGTGAATAAGAGAAGGATATGGTTCGAAGCAACGGCGATTCCGCTGCCTCGCCAAAGGAAATTAAAGTTTTATTATCAAAAAATAATATTCACAATTGAATCAAAAATGTCTGAGTTCATTAATTGGATATGTTCGGAAGGATACTCGAATGAAACGGGTAATTACGAGATCTACGATAATGATGAATAGAGGCTCTTCCTCCTCTCTCAAGGATCTCTTCGGGAGCATTTCACGCGAAACTGGTTTCCGACACGTGAGTAGCACGCGTCGAATCGTCGAGCACGCGCCTGTCGTTTCGTCTCCGAAAGAAACGCTAGATGCACACAATCTATCTATCTTCTCACAGTTGTGTGCATGCCAGAGAGCGTGCACTCGCCATATGCCTTCGAAATAAATTTGCTGTCGCGGAAATGTATCCATAGGCGTCCACAGGAGGGGGCAAAAAACAGGCACTTGCTTCCTTCTAGAAAATAAAAACAATTTTTTTAATAAAAAAAAATAAATGTTGGCATGGGCGTCCGAAAGAAGGGGGAGGCAAGAGGAGGCATTTATTCCTCTTTGGAATCAATAAAAATTAAGAATTTGCTCTGCTTTTGAATAAACACTGGAATTTATTTGCATATTTAATATTAACAAAAATGAACATAAAAAAATTAAATTTAATTTGAAAAATTGAAAACAACAAAAAATAAGAAACAAAAGAATTGTAATTATGCTCCCCCTTGGAAAAAATCCTCCAGACGCCCATGAATGCATCGCACAAGCGAGATGCGTCTTATGTCGATCTGGAATTATACGGGGACGCACCGTTTTATTTGCATATAAAAACGATCTATGAGCATTAGTGGTATGTTCCAGCCGTAGTTGTTTTAACGCCATATGGACCGTCTCTCTCTCTCAATCGAGAGACTACTCGTCGGAGTATTCCGGGAACCAGTTTCGGTGATGAGAGATCACCCCGTACCGTTATTTTTACCTCATGTTCACGTACGTTGCAATCACAAACACATGTCGCGATTGCCGGTGGTAGACCTGCCTGATAATTTGGGCAACGGTATTGACACGCGAAACACATTTGAAAAATATTGCTTTCATGGAGATACGTTTCGCACGCGAAGACATTATCGTTATGTTACAGATCGCTTGCGAGATGCACGAACTGAACATATTTCTACAAATAATAACTGCTTATATTTGATTATTTTTCTTTGATTCTTAAATTATTTATATGTATATGTAATCAAGTGCATTGACCTTTTAAAATTTATGCGCTGAAGATTAGTACACTGAAAACATTTGTGAACTTGACTAAACTTTTCAACTAAATATTATTTTGTTAATTGAACATATAAATATATTTAAATTAAATATAATACATTAAATCTAACAAAACGTATATATATTTAAATTAAATACTAATATATATTCAACTAACAAAATAGTAATTTGGTTGAAAGTTTTAATCAAGTTAATAAATTGTTTTTTTCAGTGTATATAGTGTATAATAAGGAGATGCTGAATATATAAATATGAAATATAAATACATGAACACATATGGCTCATTTTGCTATATATATAGCATTTTTAGCAATGATGAAATAATTAATAAATATTTAATTAATATAATTAATATATTTAATATAATATAATTGTTTTTATTTATATTTAATTAATATATTATTTATATTAAGAAGTGCAATAAACTGTCTTAATAAAAATAAATGTCTTAACAGAAGTGAGTTCAGCCTTCGTAACTAATGTATTTGTATTCGTCATTGAGCGCGAAAGATGTCCTCGTGCTGTTTGCTTTAAATTAGCTCCAATCAATTCTCGTTGCTGAGCTTCAGCGATGGCATTAATTAACGATTGTATGTTATATGTAGATCATTGCATCGAAGATGCGTTATTTGCGCGTGCTTATACAATTTTCACGCGCGTGCACTTGAAAGCGTAAAGTCTGTAAATTTTACAATTTCTCTTGGTTCGATCTTTCTTTTTTTCTTCTCTTTTCTGTCCGCTGTTATGATATAGAATATAGAAAGTTGAAAACGTGTCGAACTTGTCGCTATATCAAAGAGTACGTGAGATGCATTAATTAGGTAAATATACTTGAGAGTGCACATCTTTTATACGCTTTTTCTTCCTCGAAGATCCGGTTCATGAAAGATGAATGGTAAATTAATCATTAGCTGAATAAAGTGTTATAAATAATTTCTCTCATTCGTAGATATTAGAAAAAATACAACTTATCAAAGTGCACAAGGTAAAGTGCAATTATTTTATGTAGTAGTTTTATAAACAAGAAGTTTATATGATCCTGGAATAAACAGAAATTTATATATATGTAAAATTTTTATTTTTGCTAATATATATGTATACGTATACTGAAAAAAATTATTAAATTATATAATAAACATTTATTTCAATACTGCCAAATAAATCATTTATTTGAAACAAATAAATATTTCAAATAAATATTTTTTACATCAAATCAATATTATTATCAGTATATTAGTTTCAGTTAAATGATTATTTGGCAGTACTGAAATAAATACTTATTCGAATTCAATAAATGTTTTTTCAGTGTAAGAGAGATTATAATCTAGATTTTCTATGAATCGTTTAAGCACGTCATCCATTACATTAATTTTATTTATACGTTTTCATTATACGTTTTCGATTGAGCAGTCTAATCTTAGCACGCAATTATTTTTACGGAGATGTAGAGTAGAAACTCATCGCTAATGTGCGCTGTTCGGTGAATCTGTGACTTACTACAAGACGTGTTTTTGCATAAGGAGATTCCTTTCACGCGGATTTTCTTGTCGTTTGTAATCATCCAGTAGAGCGGCTCGCGATATTTAAATATCACGTTTCGTCGTATTCAGAGTGTGACCACAGGGTGCGTACACAGTGCATTTTAAACACGTTAAGTTCCGTCAAAGCGCGTCTCTCATTAGCGCGATTAACGGCATTATAATCGCCTTAAAGTAATTGCGCGTGCGTTCCTGCCTTCTGTTCGTTTTTTTTCGGACATCGCCGTAAGCGATTTCCTCTGGCAATCTCTTCTTCGCAAGTAATCGAGAACAAAGGATTCCCATCCTTTCGATCTTGTCGATCCCGGTTCCTAACAAAGGGTTTCTTCACTTAATTGCCCTTTGACGTACGAAATGAGGCGTGCTACGTGTTCTCGCTTCTTATCTGTGATTTTCTTCGGCATGCCTATTTATATTCAACTATTTTCTTTTATTTTTACAGATATTTTATTACAATATACATTAAATAATATTAGGTAAACTAAGATATCTTTATCCTACTTTCACCTACGTAAATTAAAAGTTGAGTGATCTTTTTCTTCGTAGCAGCTAAGAATAGTTGAAAATAAAGACTTCGGTTGGTATCGATTTTGGCTTTAACAGACGAGCGGTTTCTAATAAAACGCAACGACTTCTGAAGCGCATTGTATAACAATTTTTCCAACTTCTTGGTAAGCCGACAGATAAGTTAAAAAAAGCTTTTTCAGACGAGTTAAAGAAAAGAGACAAAGATATGCTACCTGTCGGGTAAAACTTGCCAAGAAGTTGAAACAGCCGGCTGTAAAACGAAGCGACGTCTTCGTGACGTAAGGGGTTCGCAAGATCAAGGTTGTGGAGGTTCGGTGCGTTTCTCGATTTCCGTTTACACACGGAGAAACTCCGGTCATTCACGTGAGAGTAAATCGGGTATGTACGCGGATTCGCGATATATGCATCTATGCATGCGTATATGCATACAGCGCAGAGCAACAGACGCAGACCGAGAGTCGCTTACGCGTATGCACACAGATTGCCCGGCAAGGTGAATGTGCCTCGGAACCGGCGCGAGCACCTTCCCAGTCAGTCGTACACCCGCTTCCTCTTCTCCTCGGCATTACGGCGCAGCGCACCGACTGGCACTTCGCGATCTCGCGTGCACTCGCCATCCGTTGCTCGCCGAAACCATAACCGATCGACGACGGGACGCTTCCGACGTCGATAAATTTGGATTATCGTTATATTTTGACGTTCATAAAAGCGCGCGAATGATATTCGGGAATAGTGAAATTGCGTATGTGCATCGGGTGCATCGAAGAACTTTGATTCGATCGGTACAGCTGATGAGATATAGAGATTCGATACGATCGCGCGGGTATATTATAGTCGTTAACTCGCGAAACGCGGCGTGTCGTGTACGATCTGAAGGAATATTATAATTCATCGCGTGTCCAGCTGCTGGTCTGTGCGTGACTATATGTACTGCATTATGCGGTGCATCGCCGAGTGCATCCTCGGATTCTCGTCGTTTGCCGGGCTTTTGAGGCGCGCGTCGACCGAGTACGTCTGTTGGCGGCTCATGCTTTAAGAAAATCGACCAGGTGATCTTAGATCGTAATTGAAGACAACTTGAGTGAAAAGAACTGTTTTTCGAGAAAAATTGGACTATGCAAAATTGTCGTGAATGTTTCATGCAGTGAGTTGAACTATTGGTGTGGTGATTTTATTTTTTTCTAATTACGCGTTAAGAACCTGTAAATTTTTTTTATCAAGAGATATGGGATACGAGTCTTATCATGATCATTGTGACATCATCGGCGGTCGCTTCGATTGAGGATTTTTCGAAGGATACATTAGGAAGGTACGAATAGAACGTGCTTTTACATTGTTCTATTTTCTTCCTTCATCCATGTTTCAAACAATTATATTAATTTTATTAATTATTCTGGGTATTTAAAGTTGACACGTGCTATTATATTACACATAAAATTTAGTTATTAGGTCTAAATTTTAGCTACGATAGCTAATATTTTTTAGCTATAGCATTCTCCGTTAAAAATGTTAATTACCATAGCTAAAATTTAGGCATAATAACTAAATTTCAGGTTGGAATATATGGAAAACTAAAATGTTATTATGGTAGCTAATTTTTTTCCGCGATAGAATGTTATAAAATATAAAATATGATATCTTAGTATATAGAGTTGAGGGATGAGGGATGATTTCGATCTTCGAGACATTGGATTACGCTAATTCTGTCAGAACAACGGTAGTAAATTTGGAGCCGTTACGTTATTCAAGTCCCACGATACGCATTGACCGGACGCAAATTACCTGCAAGTGGCTTCTCGCCTCGAGTTCCGAAGGATGATTCCTGTGATAATGCGCGGCATTTTTCTTATTTTTCAAGCGGTTTCAGATCGATCGCTTTTTGCAGACAATATCGCGACTGTTCCGATTCATCGCGCACTCTAAAGGAGTTGCTGCTCTCTTTACCGTCGATCGTAAAAACATTCGTAGAAAGGAAAAAAATATATATTGCATGAGAGGAAGGAATTCGTACAACTAGCTCGTTTTTTGGGGTCGGTGAAATCCTCCCGGATCGTTTCTCCTCTCGAGAGATTTGAACGCACCATGTCGTTCGCTAAAACGCGATCGACGGATCGAAAGTACATTTAGCTCTCCGATCGTGATGGACGCATTATGTAGTCGGACATCGGCACGAACTTGACCTCGATTGTATACGATGAATTTTCTCTAGTCTTCGATGAAAGGTGCACCAAATGATCACGTGGGAATAAGTAATTTTATATTAATCAAGTGTTACATGTGTCGTGTTAAAATCTTTTATTTTGAACGCGAAAATATATTAATATATAGATTGACAGATACTTAATATCACTGACAATATATTGTTTTATGTCAAAAACAGAAATCGACAATTTCGTTTAAAAAATAAGAATTTTATAGAAATTAGAAATAAAAACTTCGAAAGATAAATGTTGTATTATTTTAATAGAAACTCTTTGAAAAATTGATAAAATTATTAAAGATTATATATATTTTTGCAACATATAAATGAATTAAAATCAATGAAAAATGAATCTGACAATAAGAACGTATATATGCAACATTGTACATTCAAACTTTATTTTATATGAATTCTCGTTTATGCATAAATGCTGAATTATATGTCGATCATTTTTTGTCGATATCATCTAATACTAAAAAAAAAGAGAGAAAACCGCGAATGCAGTCAATCGACTCGATACGACCTTGTGGTTTATAAGAAATTCAGAATGAAGACCTGCGGCGATGAATCACACTGATAAACAGGTCTACTCCGAGATTACATGATATGCACGATACCTGGCAATATTTGTGCTGATATGTACTGATTGCAGATTCGTATCATGTCATTATAAACGGTATGAGTTACGTTGGGAATGATATCTGAATTATTTTTTAATAAAAACGTCATATTTAATTATATGCGTGACTATTTAAGGAGACAATTCTTAACGTGACTCGCTTCTTTGAGCAGATTTTACTACGATTGACAAATCGCGACGTTGATAAATGAGTTTTTTTATGCTAATTATGAGTGCGAGAACTTAAGGTGAATATCATGTATCGATTGTTCGTGCTAAAATAGCTTCCTTGTTATAGAATACCTTGAACTTGACACACCACACATCTTTCCATACGATCGTCTCGTGAGTAAAACCTATTTTAGATGATTTATAATTTGTGATAAAATTTGGAATAGAATTCTTCTTGATTATAATGTTATATATCCACATGTTATCTAGAAGATATTTAAAGAATTCAAAAGAATATGTAGATAAATTAAATGTCTATCAGAATATACACAAATATTAAAGATATATAGTACATAAAACTATAAATAGAAGTTTGTCACAAATAATCTAAAATTAAGTTTTACAATAATCTATTTTTGCTTTTCTTTAATAAAAATTTAGTGTACACTTACTATATTTTAATAGAATTTTAATCTTCAAAATGTTTTGTCATTTCTATAGAGAACAATTAACATAATTTGGACTTTAACATAAGAGGAACACATTGACATAAAAATTTAATTTTTTTTTAAAATTTTTAAATCTATATCTATGTTATTCAGAATCATCTCTATATTTTCTTTTTTATAATATTTAATACATTTTATAAGCCTGGATCGATTTTATTGGAGAAAAGTAATTGGCGTGGGTGTGAAATGCAAAAATTATTCACGTATTTTTTTCTCGTTTCTGACGTCATAATTCAAGATAACTATATAGAGATTTCTTTATTAGGATCTTTAACCTTTCACGTTTTCGTAATATACCTACGAAATAAAAATGGATGTTTTAACTCGAGTGTCACACTAAACTAAATTACGCGAAGTTAATCGGATTCTTCGCGGTTACACTCTTCCTCCCTGAAACCGCCAACAATGCTATTTCCGAAAGTGCACGACTCCAATTTATTATGCGTGTACGTGAGCACGGTTTAATGTCGAGACGCGTAAGAAGGAACGGCGAGGAAGATGCGAAAAGAATTGTCTGACTCGTGGTGGGCGCACGCTCAATTAAGGCGTGATTGTATGTGGGGAACCATGCCGGCACCCAGGTCGAAGACGACGAAGGAAAAGAGGGGCTCAGTGCACGCTCAATTAAGAGGAATACGTAGCCCGGAACGGACATTGCTCCAGAACACGTCGCGCTGCGCCGACTTCGTCAAGTCCATTCTCATATACTTCGCTCGACATTCGTCGAGGCGCACGAGCGAAGCTGCATTTAAGAACGTTTAACTCGATGCTTAACTTAATCTCGACAACCTACTTTCTATACTTAAACAGATCGATGTTACTTTATGAAGGTATATTAAAATTTTATATTAATTTTTTTACACTAACGAAGCTTCTAAGATTCTAAGAAAAGAAAATTTATAAAAATATACATATCCTATGTGTGTATTTATTTTTATAAATTTACATGCTAAAGATTATTAAATTTTTTTAGAATTTTTTATTTATAAATATAATTAAAAGGAAAAGATGCAGATAAAAAATACAATGCAATAAAAAAGTATTAAAGGATATATATTGAACGCGGAGAATATTATTATTCCTTAAATATAAATTTCTGTCTCTTAGCTCCGTATTAATTCTCCAGTTATTTCTTCCGGGATTCGAATTTTATTCCTGTAATATCAGTAAAATATTGTTAAATTAATTCTGACATAAACGTATACTTTTTTCGAGGCATCTTACGTGATGGAATTCAATTAAGTTTACATTACTGTACGCGGGTAGCAATATTAATTTGCTGTTAATTGCAGCTATGGTGTACTTGTCCCCGATTTTTTGGCTTAATACGCTCGCAGGATTTCGTCGCATCTTTGCAGATTCGCCGTTATTCGCTTCGTTCGCTGTTTCTTTATCGTTGCGATTCCGCAAAAATCTCGTACCGGCAAAAACCGACCCGCGGCAATAAGATATCCCGTGACTACATGAAGATATATTTCTTGGACGCGGAAGTCGACTTGCTTGTAGGTATTCCGAAGAAGGTGGCTGCGTAGGTGAAGGTCATGAAAAGGTTACGGAAGACTGGTACTTCTTGACGATCGGGTTTGTAAGATTTATCGAGTAGTTTACTCGTTAAAATTTCTTCGTAGTGATGCCGTTAATGCCCGATATTCACAGAGATTTTCTCGTCGCGATCGGCTTCTCTTTGAATATAATTGTATTTAATTGGAGAGGCCGACCTATCTCCGAATATAATTATATTTAATTGTACTAAAACATGCATGGTCACATCACTGCTGAGACGTTTTACGGCATCAGTTTCTTCAATCCCTTATGCTTCAGCTGATTCGATTAACTTGGATGAAATTATTAATTAAAATACCGAAAAAAATCTTACAATAGAATTGAAACGCTGCGGCGTGAATTATTCACCATAATTTTGCATACCAATTTTTTTCTTACACCTTGACCTTACGCACAATGAAATTTATTGCTTGCATAACGGATTTAAATGTTCACCAATATATGATGTCATCGTCGGATCTCTTCTCTTGTCTCGTGACGTCGATGAGGTTACTCACCCGAGATTCCTGATCGATCTCCTTGCATGGTGACTATTGCACATGCGACGCAATCCTGGTGCGCGCCGCTCTTGTTCGCGGCACGTTATTGCGAGGGTGTCACTTCCGGCGCCGTCGTAGCGGCGTCGGGACGCTCGACGAGATCGAGTCAGTGCGTCGCGAGACGTCACTCGTATACGTCACGTGCTCCGTTTTCATTTTAATTTTGCATCCTTTTTTTAAAGGTTTACATATCGCATGCGCGTGTGTGATATGCTACGGAATTCTTGACTTACTTTTATTTTGCGTGAATGTCCGCCACGTACAAACGTCCGCCTCAAAAGAAGTAAATATATTATTTGTGTTTGTGAAATATATAATAATAATAATTTCATCATTATTTGTAATTTACGCGTAAACGTGCGATGTAATATAAACATAATTATTCCAACAAATATTGCTATTAGTGTTTGTGATATGCGTGATCAGTTTTTGTATTGACATATTAAATTATATTCTAGTAATTTTTGTTTTTATCTTTTATCCAATTTGTAGCAATTATCAAAAATTATTGAAATAATTTGTGGAAGCAGCTGCTGTTTTTTACTTTGACAAAATAGATTGCACACCATATATATATAATTTCTCTTGATTTTAATGTCTCTTCCGCTTTTCTTATCGTTATCTATAATATTTTTGTTCCGAAGATAGGAATCTAGTCCAAGCCAAGTGACTCATACAGTGATGTGAAGTCTTCTAGTCTGAATCATAACGTTTTATGTGTCGAGTAGTTCCAATAATTTCTTATAACTTTTTTTTCTCGATTTCACTCATTTGCAATTTAAATAGACTTTTCAAACAGTTTGATTTGCACATGTAGACATCGATAGCGAAGATCTTAATAATTCAATTTCACTTTTTCTCTACAATACAATTTAAAGCTTCTCGATTAGTCGTCCGATCGCCTGTTAATTTTCTCTCTCCCATTATATTCTCTGTTATATCGCACGGATTTTCCGTCCTAATAGTCAGAGGTTTCACATATATAACGACATACGCCGCCAACGATTATCTACAATATAAGAGAAGATCGTCGTCAGTAATTTCGTTTCTGCACACGAGACTAAAACGCACGGAGATGAATCATCGTGAGATATATAACAAGATTTAACTTTGTGCGAAGAAACGACATTATTAATGGCGCTTTTACTCTGTTAATAAATTTTACGCTTATATGTGCGACATTCATTGCAATTGGTTTTTCAAGAATGCATAAACGCTACGAGTTTTGGGATTTATTGCACACACATATATATACTATAACCGAAATATTAATTCTCAGAATTTAGTGAAGTGCTCAGTGTCGAAAAATTTTGTGCGGCGAGGACGGGAGATTTAATTTAACGACGCATTTAGCACCGAGAAATTTAATCTAGCGAGCAATTAACGTTGGCAGATTTAATTTAGCAAGTATTCACATGTTAATATTAATTCTTAGTATACGGTGTTAGAGATTCGGTAGTGCGGTACGTTGAACCTGCGATAGCGAAAAGGGCAAACACACTTCACGAGGAAGCGCGAGCTTCTTGTTTTTCCTTTTTTATTAATCAGAAGCAAGACTCTTTCAGAGAGGACTATCTTCGCGGTACCGTGTAAAGGAACTATTAGCTATCCCGTAATGGAGGTATTCAGAGGGTCAGCTTTGACCCTGTAAGTCGAGACCGGTACTGGTATTCGAAGCTTGATTTACCCACGAGATAGGCATCACGCGACAATATTCTCCAGACTTTTTTCTGTAGGCAATGTAAATTCTTAGACGGTTTCCATCAAATCGCGAGTTCCGGTTTTTCCTTAGAAAATCTCTGCTTGCGTCAGTGCATATATTAATATGTAGGTCATATCTTTTTCTTTTATTGTGTGAAAAATAATTTCTTCAGACATTTAAAATAAAAATATAATATAAAAAATATAATATAAAAAATATAATATAAGAAATATAATACTGATATTTAATTAAAAATTAAATATTGGCTTATTATAGGGCATAGGGCTAAGAGATTGCATGTGCTAAGATAATGATGCACGAAAATTATGTGATGAACAAATAAAAAATGAAAGATATTTTGTCGCGCTTTTAATGATGCAAATTTAGGAAAAAAACGTAATATGTATAAGTATTTGCTGGATGTATATGTAGCTTATTACATGCTTATAACTTTTATTTTTGTGTAATTTAATTTCCGATTTATATCTCTTGCACTCCTTATCATACATTATTATTATAATTAATATCTTCAAATTTTTTAAAAAGCTATTGCTGGAGTATTTGCAAATAGAATCTAATTTTTTTTGTCATGATATAACCCTGATGCAATAATTTAATATTAATAATTTTCTATTATTTTAAAATAATTGAAGTTTTAATTTTTTTATAATGAATAAGAAACTTTTACATTCATTTTTATAAACTTTTATCGTGCAGTGAACCGGAGAAATCGATTGATGTGAAAAAGTAAAGTGACCCACGCGAAAACGATATCTCGTCTCTCGTTTGTATGCACGATTAATTCAGTCCTGCGCCAAAGGCAGGACAGGATGCGCCGTTATATTGGATTGCTTAAGAGTTACGGTATAAATTAACTCTAGAATGCTAACAGGAAAAATTCCGAAGAAAGTTTAAAATTGTCGTAACTTTGTGTTTAATTTTTAATTTTAATTTTTTACTTTCCTTCTCTTGCATTTATTTAATTATTTATTGCATTTATTTAATTATTTATTCCATTTTTTTTTATTGCATTTATTTCATTATGAAATATGATGATAATTAAAAAAAATAAAACCAAATGTAAGTAATAGCGATCATCAAAATTAGATTAGTACTTTAAGATTGGTATGTGAATGTTGGAAAGCTGGCATTAAAAAGCAACGTGAGAAATGGGGACATCAAGGACGTGGCAAAGAGTCAAGGAGATGTCAAAGTTGAAGTTGGGGGCGACAAAACGCACTCAGAGCGAATTCTCGTAATTGTAACTCACGAGCAATCTTTTTGTTTGCTCGAATGATATTTTTTGTGTTTAAAATTGTTTCTCTTTCGCGAACTGAGTTGTAGAAGAAATATCGAAGTAAAGTACAAAAATCTTTAAGTTCTTGAACAAGATATTTAAAAAATTCGAAGATTATAAGGCAGTGAAATTTAAGATCTAAATATTCAAGATCATAAATAAACTTTCTATAAGAATATATTTTAAATTCTATTTTATTACATTCTTTGTATTTTTTCTAAGTTTATTTTTTATAAAATAATTTTTTTTTTAATTTTGTGTAGTTGATAATTCAAGGATGGGGGTTCTTTAATCTTGTTAATATTATTAAATTTGGTAGGCCAATATATATTATCTAGTACATAGTGATAATGGATTTTATATATATTTTGGTATATAATTAAGATTCTTGTTGGCTAATTAATGTGTAATTAAACCAGATTAACTCACCTGTTACGAGTGTAATGGGTAATGGTCGATTCCCAGCCCCGGTTATTACGTCAAACGTTGTGGAACGTTTATACCAACAATTCATAACTTCCGCCTGGTGAATGCACTTCCTCTTAAATTTTGAGTCGATCAATTAATCGCATTTGCTAGGAATATTACGCTATTATGCAAATGTGTAGCACAAATAGAACCTCTCACAATTGTTTTATTACGTTTTCAAAACCTGTTATTAAAACTTTTTGCCGTATTGTGTGTCGTAACGAGAGATTTAAAATTAAGAAAAGAAATTTTCGCGAATCAACATACTAAAGATTGAAATTTTATTTCACGATAATGACATTAGGCGATACCTAATTAGATCGCTATAAACACAGATGGGTATATCTTCTACATCTCGTTTTATAACTTTCAGCAAACTTTAAACGCCTCAGTGCTTCGTTACCTCGAGATACATTATTATACGACAAGTTTACGACTTGTTACACAATTGCCAGCCACCAGGCTCACATGTGTGTTTGAAGTAATCAACGATGCGTCTCGCTCAATGAATATCGCGATTGATTCCGTATACATATAATAATGTTGATGACAGATATTATTTACATCAACCATAACAAGTTACGTCATCTATATACATATATAGATATCAGAATCTGTCATTAAACTCCCTCGAGTCGGGAAAATATTTAATATAATAATTCTCTGTCCGATCAAAACTTGCTTTCCAACGCGTTTCGAATTTTATGACGTTTTACTCTCCCGGAAGATATAATGAAAAATTAATATTCGCGTATCCCATCAGGAATTGAAGAAATTGCATTTCATCGCAGAGAGATGCGCCCCGGGGGCGAATCAGAAATTGCTCTCGATCGGTGTTTGCCCTCCTTTTCCGGTTGGTACTCGCGCATTTTGCAGACGGACGACGCCTCGACTACCTGTGTTCTCTCATCGGCTCAATTAACGGTCTCGGCAAATTGTCTGAAATTGAATTTTCCTTCCATCACTGCGTACATTTATACCAGGTATTACATTCAAAGTTAAGTTTTAGTTGGTGAAAGTATTTTCAGTTTATACACTGTAATAAAATCATTTCGCGAACATACAATCGGCAGATATTGTTGAAATATTAGATATTTTATTTAATCGTGCGTTAAATATCTCTTAATTTAGATATCTGTCAATAAGATATACATAGAATATTATAGATTAATATTTTCACACATTACTATTAACTTTATTAACACGCTATTACATTTACATTTATAAATTGTCTTAATTTATTTTAAAAGTACATATATTGAGAAACCTAATTAAGATTAAGAGTTTTATTATAAAATTGATATTTTATTATAAATGCAAATGATTCTAAATACTAATTAAGATTATCTTTTATGCTGCGATCAGTTTTACATCATATCAAATAAATGTAGCGAAGAAGATATAACGATCTCCTTTAAATACATATTTATTTAAAAACTTATTACATATAAAACTTAAAATATCGAATTAACATATTTTATTCTTTATAAAAAATAATACGTAAACATTTATTTATACTGATAAAATGAGTGGACGGAATATGATGAGGGAAATATGCGTGCTTATCTAAATAAAGTTGTGTGTACACGGCATGATAGAGTAATTATAATAAATGGATCATGAAAAATCATTACGGTCAATCGACTCGTTGCTTCAAGGTAACATGGTACGAATCGATAACAACGTCGTATCTGTAACAACGCTTTACTAATAATAATAAGAAGAAGAAATCGGTGACGAAAGTGCGCGGTAATATACGTTTGGTACGTTTTGATAATTTGGATAAATCGTATTATAATAATATTTGTAATTGTAATAGTACGGTCTGTAAGTCGCGTACGTCTTTGTTGTCGGATAATAATATGGATATGCGTATGTGTTTAAATGTGGCTGTACATCCGGTGAAGTTGAAACGACGTACGTCACCGGTGCATTACTTTGAGCATTCGCGTAATTGTCATAAACTTTATTTGACGGAACATTTCTTGAATACGCGAAATTTTTATTTAGATATCTATGGAAATTATTGGTCACATATGATGTAAGATCGTTGTCATAATCATCCTCGTCAGAGTCGTCATTATAGTCGTCATTATAGTCGTCATTATAGTCGTCATCATCTTCGATATCTATCTTGTTATTCTGATAATTTTTTACATATTCACCGAAATACTGGTTTGCGAGGGTGTAAGGATATGTGTAAAAAGGTTGTATGAGAGGATTTGGCGCACTGATTATCTCATTTTTCGAAGACTTCGGGTTGCTTGTCGGACTTGTCGTATCCTGTTTTAGCTGGGTGTTGGTTGTGTCAATATATATAGTTTTCTGCAAAAAATAAGAAATGGGATATTAATTTTTATAAAGATATGTCTTTGCTTTTCTAAAAAAAATTATGTATTGTATTATATATCTTGTAAACTATACGAGTTATAATATTACGAACACAAATACGAATAATTTATTTGCAAAAAATATGAATTATTTTCAAAAATTTCTACTTGTTTAAAAGCGAGAAACTACATTTAAAAGTGTGATAAATTAATCAATCAATATAATTTTCATTGATTGACGATTATTATAAATATTATAGAAACTAGTATATTAGACAGAAGCATGAATTTTGATTTACATATTGTATATAGCTTTTTAAAAGAGATCAATATAGTCTGAAAATATCCGATGCATTTTTAATCAAGATTTCAGATAAACTTATTAATTATTTTTATTGAATTAAGTTAGAATTTAACTGAAAATATCTGCACAAAAAATATCTCTATTATTAATTGCAATAGTTAATTAAATCTTTATGGATCGGACGAAAATTAAAAAATTCTAAAGATATGAGATGAATTAAAGATCGGTATATAGAATTTTCTCACCTGTAAAGTTGCTTGATCGATTTGTTGCATGAGTGGATATTGCTCGCCATTACTTGGACGCGTTTCGGCATTGGATATAAAATTGGGCCAAACCCAATATGTGTATGGATATTTTATTGACATTGGCGAAGCGTACGGGTATGTGGTGCCATAGTTATAGTATTTACTATCCTCATGCGATTCCTTTTCTGACGACTGCGTCTGGGATATAGTTATCGGGTTCGAAGGTTGCTCGAAATTTTTTGTAGTAGAAGGTACACTGGGAGTGGGTTGTGGATTTTCGTAATTAGTACTAGATGCTTCTCGACTTTGTCCTTTATCCGAATAAGTTGTCAACATTTCGTGCGCCGGTTCGGTTACTGTTGTTGTTTTAATAGACTCTGGTGTATGTTGGTGGGACAGAAATACTGGCGTAATTAGAGTAGCGGGATGACGTTTGGAAAGCGAATGTTGTGTTTCGTCCTCTGTTTTGCCCTTAATTTCGGAGTGCATTTTATTCGGATCCAAGCCGAATAAAAATGATTTCGTTGCAAAATCGGCGTCGCGTCGACGATTCTTCACATGTTTATCTGTAATAAAATAATTTATTTTGAAAAAAAATTATATTAAAATTAATATATACCGCATAGTTTATGTCCGCATTTCATACTCGAATGCAAGATTTTTTAATTGAGCTGACTGTCAGGTTATTTCCATGAAAATATAAATCTCTGTCATAATTTGTTACATATTTACCATTAGTATCGGTAGATTCATTTTCTGGAAGTAGCGAGTCGATGGCTGTAGGATGTTTAGTGTCGATTAAGGCCGACTTCGTGGCCACATTAGGGACCGCGGGTTTGTCAGATGTGCTTGTAAGATCGGTTGATCTTTTACGCCGGTAGTGTGCTGCCTGAAAAAAATGTTGTACTTAAGGAATCTTCAATAAATTGCAAACTTATATAAAATATAATAAAAATACTTAAAGCTTAAAGAGAGAAATTATTTAAAAACACGACATGCATATATTTACCATATAAATTGATTTTATATGTGTATTAAATATTATACAAATATTACATTGATTTAAAATATCAAATATCATAAAATGATATTAATATAAAATTTTGCAAAATTAAAATTAAATTGATGAGAAAAATAAAAATATTATTTTGTTAGTGATTATAAAATTAACAATGTTTCTCTCTAATTCTTTCTTATATTCTTTTATAATATCATGATTTAATATTATTTTTATTTTGTTACAAATAATTAAGCGTAATGAATATTTACCAAAGGATTGGCATAGCCGACAAATATTGAGGGCCGCACATGGTCTCGGCTTCCTAGCTTCACGTAATGATACTTGTTTGGTCTTGTAAATAGGTGGTTATGATAAGGATGGTGATAATATCTTGAATGGTATGGATATCCTATCAAATTTGATCGAGCTTGAGGCGCTGTCTGAACTTCCAAAGATTGTTTCGGAGGTTGGACCGTTATTTGCTTTGCATATTGCACGACTGCAGATGGCACCTTGTAATGCGGAATTTCAATTACAGATTGAGGTTGTTGATAAGACGGATTATTGCTATATTGAAGTTTGTAATTGGGAACGAGGATGTCGGCGAATATGATTTTTGCCGACAAGATTATCGCCGCTAGAATCTGTAACGTTTAAATAAATTCATGCAATTTAGTCTCTTGAGCAAATATTCGATGGCAGAAGTTTATTTCCTTATTTTTAAATTATTTTTAATTAATCTAAAATTTTGTCGATGTATCGTAGATATTTAATTAGAATTCTGAGATTCTATTATGCACTTAATTTTTATAAAATTTTGTATTAGCGCTAATTTAAATAATTGAGAGGCTGAGTTAAAAAAATATAAAATAAATGTAAGAAAAATTCACTCACTAATAGTCGATATGTGAACATCGCGATTCCGTGTTGCTCTTGCAGTAGTTTGGTCGAGACTGATACGAATCTTCGGTCTGTCGCTGAGCGTAAATAGCCAATGAAATTGCTGATGATACGAATTTCGTGTTCTTTGTAATTCGATTAGTTTGCACATTGCGGAATGAAACCGTTCGCGGCGGAAATATGAACGCCATCAAATATTAAAAGAAACGTATTGTGAATCATTCTAAAAAATCGTTGGTGTGGAACAGTACGTCACTACAGTTGACCATAAAAGATGCATTGTATCACGAACGCTTCGGCAAGCGTTTTTGCTTAACGACTGGCTTGTGAAAGCCCTTACTAATGATCATCGTATTGACAAGAGAGGTTTGATTCCGAGTTCGCCGATTTCCGAGTTCGTTGTGCGATTGCAAAATCCGGCAATGATATGCACGTATGGAATGCGCGAAAATGCACTTCCTCGCGGGAGTTCGTTGCACTTTGGGGCCAGCGCACCCACAGACGTGCCCTGATTATCGCGTAAGTGGGTGGCTGGATGCCGAGACGTTGATCTAGACTTCTCTCTCGTTGTATATTATAGGCACCAAACCTCCGAATATAGATCCGAACATCGTTTAGAAATTTTTCATTTGCATCACTGTTCTTGCGTTCTTCGCATCGCACGCGAAAGTTGAAACCAAGAATAAAATCGCCGACATATTCAGTAACTTAATACGACATCAAATTACTCTATATATTTATGATAATTTCAGTCCTTTCTTTAGAATAAGTATTTTTATTTTTTATCCCTTTTCTAAGTGTATAGAATTTTATTATATTATCTATTTTTTGTATTATAGACAGTTTCTATATAATATCTCATCATTTTTGAAAATTATAGAAGAATGTTATACAAATGTTCTAATTTTTAAAATGGTCACAAATTTTAAAGCATTAGAAATAAAAATTGAAATTATGCATATTTTCATGTTGCTTTAGTATGACATATGCTTGATTATCAAACATTAAAAATATTAAAAAACATTTGTTACGAGCGTTTTTATAAAACTTTTAAAAATATATAGTTTTTTTTTTCTAAACAACGGTTCAATATTAATGCGCTCCAACCAACCATATTATAAAATTTCTCTGTAATTTATTTCTTGATGAAAGATACTTTCTTACAAAGAGCGATGTCTCTTTCGCGATTCTTGGCGACTATCGAGGCATGTGCCAATTTATTCTGTAAATTGTCTAGGTTGCGTATTCGGTACGTGATGCCGGCGGCGCATCTGACGCTGCGCGAGGAGGACGTGGTGCGACTGACCTTGGAGTTTCTCCACAGCCGTGACCTTCACATCTCGCAGCTCTCACTCGAGCGCGAGACCGGCGTGATAAACGGCCAATACAGCGACGACGTGCTCTTTCTACGCCAGCTGATTCTCGACGGGCAATGGGACGACGTGCTCGAGTTCATCCAGCCGCTGGAGGCGCTCTCGGACTTCGACATGAGGAAGTTCACGTATTCGATCCTGCGTCACAAGTATGTCGAGCTGCTGTGCATCAAGTCCGAAGCGAACGTCATCGCCGCCGGTACCAACGGCAGCGTCGACAACGCCGTCGAGGAGGTCGTCAAGGTGTTGAGCGATCTTGAGAAGGTCGCGCCTTCCAAAGAAGAGTACAGCAGTCTATGTCTGCTGCTCACTTTGCCGCGACTGACGGATCATTTGCAGTACAAGGACTGGAATCCCAGCAACGCCAGGGTACAATGTTTCCGCGAGGTTCATCCCTTGGTGGAGAAGTTTCTGCCGAGTGACAGGAAGAGCCTCGACTCCGCGCATCCGGTTACCTCGGCGAAAAATGATCGACTCATTCAGCTTATTATCAAGGGCATCTTGTACGAGTCCTGCGTTAATTACTGCCAAGCGAAAGCTACCGGGTCGAAAGAGAGTGAACAGGTAATTTTTATTTTTTACTTTTTTATATTTGTATTTTATTACATTATAAGGAATTTTTAGTAGAAATTTGACGGAATTAATTCTGAAATTACAATTATTTTCCTGTTATTAAAAGGATAATTTCAGATATCTTTTTCGAAATATTTTCTAAATGTTAATATACAATGTTTTGTACATTTAATTTAATTTTCTTCTACACATTCTCATGTTACAGGTGGAGATGAGTTTCTCGAGGCTGCTGGACGGATCCGTGGGTTTCAGCGATTCGGACTTAAGTTTACTTTCATGGCTTCAAAGTATACCTCCCGAGACATTCGCTGTACCCTTCGCGCAAAGAACTCTGAATGTCGACGTGGAGCGTCTGGAAAGACCCTCTCTAGAGACCTCGTGGACGGAACACATGCTGATAACGCCGATAAAACCGAAAACCTTTCCGCACAGCGCCATGCCGTTCACCAGGCCGAGATCCGCCGCGGACATGATGTCTCGTAGTTTAGTGCCGGCTCTCGAGGCCGGTCTCGGACCCAGGAGTCCTGGATCCAAGAACACAGCCATACCATCCGCGGCACTCATGGCGCTGTCTATCGGCGATGTGAACCCGATGTCCAGGTCGTCCTTTGCTAGCTTTCATCTGACTGGCTTCAAGAATAACAAATTGATGAATACTAGCGTCGATAGGCTCTTCGAGAACGAGGGTGACGTCTTTCTTAGCTCGAATTACGCCGAATTTCAACAGCTACCTTCGATACAAGAGACCACTCCTAAAGCTCCACCGAGGACGAGAGGACACTCAAAGAGTCCCGATGGTAAGATCATAAAGTACATAATATCGTAGCATCTTTTTAAAGATTTTAAATTACTTGGTTACATATATAATAGAATATTATTTATTAAAAGATTTTAAGAAAATTATAGATTTTTTATTCTAATCATAATTATATTTAATAACAGAAATCTAAATTTATAAAATTCTAATTTATGATTTTAATTAATTTAGCATTAATTAGCTATATTAATTTCTGAAATTAATGAACTTGTTCTGTTAAATGAAGTTCTATAACACACATTATAAAGGCTTTTAAATCATTTCTTAATAACAGGTATGGAAGCAGACCCTTCAGCAACATCCACGCCAGAACGTAGAGTAGCTGGCAGGGAATCGCCAGCTCTCTCGACCGCCAGGAGTTCTAGAAGAGACTCTTTGGCGGAAAAGCCTACTGGAGTCGCGGCCAAAATTGCGGAACCGACCGCGATCCCGGTTAGAGCGGTGATGGCTCCTGGCGATCATCTCGAACAAAGTTACAACGGTGGCCTGTTTAAAGAGTACCAGAAGCAGAAGCAGAGATTGCAGGAAACTATTCAGCAAAAGGAAAGGGAGAGAGACGAATTAGTTAGGCAATTATCGGCGCCGTTACCGATGCAAGTAGCCGATAATAGACTGCAAGGAGAAGGGTGAGTGATTTTATTAATTTCATATTTCTCTGATATTTTATTTTTATTACGAATTGCAACAAAGTTATTCAATATATAAGATGAAGAGACATTAGTTACTGTTGGTAGAATTATTGTGGTTTTAATATTAATTTTTATCTAAAAAAATTATTTCAAAGACGGAAAAATGAAACGAATTTGCTATTCATGATTTCTATAAACTGTCAGGTAGGAATTTATTTCTAATTAATAGAATATTAAAAAATGCATAGTTAAAAAATTGTACAATAATGTTTAAAGATTCAAAATTTTTGTATTATAAAATTGCGGATTTACATAACTTAGATTAATTTAAAAAAACTTTTTTAAATTTAAATTAATTATATTAATACATAGATATATACAATCTATATCGATGAAATAACTCTGTTGCATTAAGTGCATTCAATCAAGGTGAAGTTCATTGCATTCTCTAATAGATGGCGATAGCAGAATATCTTTGTCGCATTTATTATGATAAAATATGTTCGAAGAAAAGTATAGCTTAGGTTTAGATAAATTGAAATCATAATGCGATATATCCAAGGTGATATCGATAAAAGACGTCATTTTTCGAGTAAACTGATTATTTTGACTATTTAGTATTGACTTTCCACGCTATTTATCACGCTGTTTCAATCTTATTTTTTTTACTTCTTAAAATTTTAAATTTTGACATGAGTATTATGAAATTAATTTTATTAAAAAAATTTATTGATTTAAAAATATTTGAATATTTAAATATTTATATATATAATATTCGATATACGATATATATATATATTTTTTTCATAAAATATTTGAAATAATTAAACAAAAAAATTTATTGATTCAATATCTTTAGTTAAACATATATATAAATCTGAAATTTTATTTTAATTATTTTATTTAAAAAACTAAACGGCTAAGTAAAATTAATTAGGTCATTTAGAAATTTCATAATTCTATTTTAAAGATAGGGCATAACTCAAACAGTAAAATTTTGATTAAAAAATGATTTCAAAATATGTTCAATGACATGCTGTTTCTCAATCGAGGTAATCTTCGAGAATGCGAACATTCACCGAAAGATTGAATTAAATGCGTCACAATCGAAATTAGAATTCGATCACGGTTCATTGGCATCGACCGTAACATTATGTCTGAACCGGATACCGGATACATATAAATACATGCAAAGTCATGACCCTATACAATCTCGTCCTATCTGTGATTCACGCGTATACCTCCATTATACATATTTATGGTTGCATTGTTCCATTCAAACGCGTAATTGTATTCTGTAATACATGAAACGTGCAAATTTTAGACTTAGACTTGATTTGAATTTATGTTCATTACATATGTATTTATATCAATTAAATAGCTCTGAATTTTTCACAAAAATATTGCGTTTAAAATTGAACACGATGCACATGATATAGAAAGTTCAGAAATCAAATAGTATAAATATAATATAGATCAGAAATAATATAAATTAAAGTAATATTTGCATATTGTATATGTATATATTTATGGATATCAATGCTTATATTATTTTAACATTTTATTTATATATAATTAAAATTAAAATTTTAATTTAAAATGCTTACAATTTCTAGTAGTATAAAATTAGTATTAATTATTCATTTGCAATTTATGATAGCTTTATAATTAGATTGATAGAGCTACCTTAAAATATTCGTGCATTACGGGATGTTTTCCGAGTATTTACTATTTAATCGTGTTTCTAGATAAATAGTATAAAATACATTTCCATGAACGTACCAATGAGACCGGCTAGCAGTCGCATTGACGTTTTCGAGGAATGAGTCGAGAAATTAACTCGCTCCAAAGAAGCCTCGAGTGTCAGGCACTTCGTTAGCAGCGAAATACGGCGTATTTAGACGGCGGTGTTTCGCATTCGAGATAGAGGCCAAACGGAAGCCCTTGATCCTTTAGCGAGTTCAACAAACGTAGTTATTCTTGATGATTTGCTAGATTTATTGCACGATGGGTTCCGTTTTCAATGATGAATATATAAAGTTACTCTTATATCTCGGTTTTTTTTCGAAATATTAATTGCAAAATTATTTAAAAAATTATAACAAAATTTAAAATATATATTTAAACAGTCCTTCAAAACAGAGATGTATATATTTTTTAGAAAATATTTTTTAATACTGTTGCTTTGTAAATTTATTCACAAATTTTTAATAATTAGAAAATTTTTAAATATAAATATAATATATTTAAAAATATTCTAATTACTTAAAATTAGTGAATAAATGTAAGTAAGTAACAACACAAAAAAGTATTTTCAAGAATATCTATAAAAGTCTGAAAATAAAATATACCTATTAGAAAATTGAAAGCTATTACATACGAACAACGTTGCTTGTTAAAAAATATCAGTCTTCCTATATTAATTAAATTTTCACTGATCGCAACTAAGCATTACCATATCCGGAAATATGGTAAATGTACTTTTACCGTCGATCGTTCACGGAGGTGTAACGCGTCGAATTTCTACAACGAGAAGAGAAATGACTTACTTGGTTTGTTGGAATCGAATGACGCCAAAGAGATGGATTTTCTTGACATATCAGTGAGACTTTGCGCAGTTGATTCGCAGTCACCTACTTGCGCGTATACGGCGAGATGCAGCACGTAATTAGAACGCGCGAGTGGCCGTCATTGGTAACAAACGAGGCTTTGTTGAAACATCATCGGAATACGAAGTATAATCGCGATACAGTCTCTCTCCTTCTCTCGAATTGAAGCGTCTCGTTTAACATTGAATACTGTGCAGGTGTTGTGGGTTAAAGATGAATAAAAATCTCAAGTAATCGTTTCGCGGCGATGAATTTATTTATTATATAAGTTTTAATTGCGTGTTATTGAGCGCGATTACGTAATTATATATAATTAATTTCCTTTAATGGTCTACAAACTTATGTAATAACTCATCGATGTGAAACAATTCTTTTTACAGAATAAAATATTATCAGGGATATGTTGCTTTATTTATATTCAGGAATGTCCAACTAATTGATTAATAGAAAGTGTAGAAATTTTAAATAAGTAGTATAACGCGTTGTAATTTCCCGATAAAATTATATAACTTTTAATTAATATTAATAATTAATATAATTATTAAAATTTGATAACTTTATTTAATGATTATGAAAAATAATTGTCGAATTTTTTATCGTTCAAAATTCATTGCATTGGCATATTTAAACAAAGATGTCAATTAATATTTTGTTTGATTTTTATAGCAGTATGGTTATTTCTTTTTTAAGGTAAATTGTTGTGTAGGTCATGTTCACTAATATATAGCGCATTTATAGCGATTGCATTATTAGAAATTTCCTATTTACAAAAGCTTTCTCAGTTACACATTCCGCGAACGAAGCGAGTGAAAACTCGTTGATTGCGAGCGAATAGAAAAAACTGTAGAAAGGAAAAGATGTTTAAATATCAGGAATATTATTTAATGCATTGACACCAAAATATTTCCCGTCGACAATAAGAAATCCTACGAAAATCCTACGCGCGGACGCGATTTCAAGAAAGCAGAACGGAAAAGTTCTTTGTCGATTGTATGAACAAACAACGACGATTGAAAATTCATAGGAATTCGTGTTTGTTTCTGGATGTAAGGCAGAAAGTGTAGCGATATATACGTGCAGACTGTTGTGTAAAATAGAATATAATTCGCGTGTATCACTTCAACTGCGAGAAATAACTGTGAGGCGCTCGTTTCCTATGTCTCTTGAAGCGGGACATCTGCCAGATGTTCCTTCTTGAAAGCGATTGTTCGTGCGATTGTACTTACTGTTCTTTCTCTCGAAAGTTATTCAATGCAACCGAAAGTAGTAGATTGTTGAAAAAATTTTATTAACATTGATCTTCTCTCTTACATTTAAACAAATGTGCATTTATGTATTTTATCGTAAGATTTTCGAATATAATGTTGGGTTTTAAATATCTTTATTTGAAAGTATTTAATTTTTCCAAATTTATTAAAAAGCAAATGACAATTTAAATACTTTTAATATCGTAAAAATGATTATATCGCTTTAGATATCAATGAAAAATTCTGAAATAATTCGTCCAATGTCTTTAATATGATATTCGTCAGATTTGAATAAGCTATATTGAAATCGGATTTTTGACGTGACCTTGTTACTTAATCGTATAACGTCTCCTATAGCGTAATTTCCGCTCGCCTCTAATCGCACTCGATTGCTCTTTTCCTTAACTTTCTATTGATTAAAATGCGCGAAAGAGAGCGAAAGATATCGACACGCTATTTTACTCGTGAAAATAACGGGCTGGGTGCGTTTTTCCTCTTATCCTCCACCTATCTCCGCATTTGCGTTTTGCGAGCTCTTCCTTTAAAGAGCTCGCAAAACTTTCTACGCTTCTCGCCGCCCGCTCCAGCGACAGCTGATCGCCGGGAATGCACCGCGTGTAAACCCACAAAACCGCCGCGCGCGAATCAAAGCGGCCCCTGATAGGCTTTGTTATTGCTCCGGAGCGGAGTCGGAGCCGACAGCTCGGACGAGCTCACTCAGTCAGAGTCGCGGACGCCACCGTCGTCGGATCTCCTAGTCGGCCAGCATCCAGTCCGGAATCGTCTGCAATTGCAACTGTGCCTCTGTGCAACAAACATACCGTTCGCATCTCTCGGGCGCGAATTCCGCGGCTTCCTGAGCGGTCAAGTCGGACCTGTTTTTTTTTTTTTTTTTCGTGCGTTTTGCAGTGCCGAGAGTTTGATCGCCAATATAAGTGCGTCCGATTTAGTAGTGCGAGAGAGAGAGACTCTTCCGACTCGCATTCGTTGGCGGAGTCGCTCGCGCGAAGGGAGTCTCTCGTGATGAAGGTGTGAAGTCGCGATTTGCGACGGCGAGGAAGCATGATTTATCACAAACCGACGACGCCGCGATTCCGTATCGCTGAACGGATCTGCGTAGAGTCTCCTAACAATCGGCCAATTTATAGTAAACAAAACAGTCACAGCAGCACGTGCAGCCTCAAGAGCGTCAGTTCCACACCGCCATGCATAAGCCGGTAAATATTGCGTGTAATTCGCTGATATTTGCCGTTATATCGTTATTTTATAGAATTAGACACTCCAGTGATTCGAACAATATTCAATAAATTATCTTGAAATTTTAATCTCAGAAATTTAGTAAAACTCAAAGATAAGTCACAGTTTCAATATTTCGCATTTTATTATAATTCAATTTTAATTTAACATTTAACATCGAGAAGTAATATTTAAAAAATTGTCTGAAATAATTCATGCTCGGATATATTTAGGGCTGCCAATTGAATAGTTTGAAATCTTGTCTAAAAATAACGAGCTTTAAATATATCTGCTTGTGTGTATAGCTTATTCAAGAAATAATTTTGAAATATTTAATAATAATACAACATTCGAGAAATCACGCGATTTTTAAGTTGGTAAATGATAAATGTAATTTATGCGATATTATATTAATTTCTTAATTCATTAAATATGTTAATAAAGAACAGAAATAGTAAGTATACTTAGTGATTCTAAATATTAACTATACCGTCACGATTTCCACGAATATTTAATGTTAGATTGTTGTACTGTATAATAAGAGAACCGCGCGCACTTAAAGTAAAAACTTGAAATTGCATTAAGAGCTCATGTCGCATCGGAAAACGTTACCTCGATTGAGAACGCAGCACGCGCCATGATGCAGCGCGATTTTGTATAACGGTAACGAAAACTGAGCCATGATCGACTGGAGATTGTTTCAGTCAGCGATTTACAGAATATGTCGGTAAATCAAACCGTTATATCCAAAAATTTGACAGCTGTTTCATACGTCAAAAGCTATCATACGGGAGCAATGGGATCTCTGGTTTGCTTTTAGGCAACGTGAATAATTATATTACTTTGTATATAACTAATAAAAAGTACGAGATTTCGAGAAAATTAAGACATCAGTTTTCTTTTTGCAAAATTTACATACATTTAACTTCAGAATGAATAGAGCATTTCGCGAATTCACACGCTACTTATCTATAAATCATTTAAGAGATTCTTAATCCCTTGCATATGCATCGGAAGGTGCAAGTTCTCGAAGAGGTCGAGACAACTATGTTAAAAGTCGGAGGATGATAAGGAATCCCGATAAATCACGTCTCGCTTGAATAATCGAGGAGGTTTCGCGATTTCTCGGGCTTCTTTATTTCTGTTTGATGTACGAAAATCGCGGTCATGGTTCATTCCCAGGCCCATTCTTCAGAAGCGCAAAAGAATAAATGCTTTAAGAGGATATAGCGAATTATCTCATAATGATTGATAGAGAAAGTCTTTGTATTCTAAGAAGTAGGAAGGAATTATCTATAATAATTTAATGTTACAGCAAGAAAATATTTTTATTTTCTCAAACAATATATGTATATTATTTTATATGTAAATTCCGATAATTTACACGCAATTTACTTTTATTTTATCATTTGTCTTGAAAGTTATCCATGTATTTCGAATTTTTTCTGGACAAAAGTTAATTTTCGAGCTTACATACGTGTATTTAGCAATTATACGGAGTTATTGCGTGTAACATGTGATCGTATGTTGGATTTACGCCGGTTTGACAGCATGATTGCTCGGGATGGAAAATGTCAACAGAAACGGGAGGGACGGGGGTTAATAAGTGACAGACGCGATTGTAGCAGTTCCGGCTGTAAATTCCTCACGCTTTTAAGAGAATTTATGATCGCGTGTTACGAGACTTGACTGCCATCCAGAATTATCGTTCCATCCATTCTGACATTTGCAGCATAAAGCAGCCGTTGAGTAGCAAAGGACCATCGCCGGTTCACACGAGTACACCTGTCCGGTCTGGAATCCAGTCACCGAAGCCTACAATCAATGGATCAGACCCAGTCGCGTAAGTTTTCACATGCATCGTCGTTAAAATCTTCCTATAATCCTGTCGTGAAGCGTAAAGTGAAAATTTATGGCCTCTGTCAGAGGCGTTGCGTCATTTAATATATCGGTAGTGCTTTATAGTGAATGGCTTTCTTTCCGATCTCCCGCGGCGCTAAATTTTTAATTTTTTTTCCACTTTTTTACTTTCTCATATTTTGTGTTTCTTAATGAATATATTTAATTTTTGTTATTTTTTATTATTGTATTTTTCTTACAAGTCCATATATATTTATTTTATCTTTCTCTTTTTTTATATATTACATATTTATATCTTTCTATTTTTATCATATATTGTGCAATTTTTTAATTTTACAACGTGAATATTTAATTGTTACAGAAGGCAAAATTCGATGTCAGGCGGTTATGACTCAAGGGTGTCGGAGGGACATTATGATATCATCAAATCAAAGGTAAGTCAATTGCTAAATATTGCGTCATGTTGCTTTTTGCAACACTATTTTCTATTCACGAATCTCTTGCTACTCTTATTTCCAAGAGTGTAATATTGCATTTATTACGTTAAATATTATTTAATATGCTAAAATTATTCATTCGATTATCATGGGCATAAATCGATGCATCGCATCGCTTCAACTTATATGATCATTTTGTCACCATATTTATCATAATATTGCCACATCGTTATAAAAATTGCACAGTAACTCGTCGCTAACGCAAACTTTCTAAATATCCGTCCTTCTTTATTTCCGTAGACTTTGACGTAAAACCTATAACCCGTTTATATAGTATGTCGTTCACTAGAGAAACCGGCTTTCGCACACATTTTCCGCGAATCGATTGAAATACCGGCCGCGTAAAGTCATTCTACGTCTCCCTGTGTTTACTGTTTCCGGTGTAAAAAATGTTAAGCTTGTTACCGCACCCTCTGTATTTTTGCGTTGAGCAAGAGTTTTATGTTCAATAGAAAAGATTGGTGTATCAATAAATATCGCATATAAATCTGAATATTCGTGATTAAGGATTGTCCAATTTTTTTAATATGTTGAAATTATTGAAAACTTATAATTATCTTACTTTATAAATTGGATATCACAAAATAAAACATTTTTCATGCATATACATATATAACAGATAGTATTTTTTAATAGATTATTTCGACAAACGCGCGTTATTAAAATTTTGGAATTTATGATCTCTTATAAACTGATACGAATTTTTAATTGTTAACAAGAAATATATAGATCCTCCATCTTATTGCCAATTAGATGTATTCATGGCTTCATGCTCTTCTCGTTATTGATTAGTCGTGGCTATTAAGAAATTGTCAATTAAACATCGTAATTGCCTCAACTGTCAATTAATTAGAGGATAATCTTTCTTATCCTCTTTTTTGACTAGATGGAACTTATTCCTTGTGTCACACTTTTTATTATATTCTGTTTATCTATCTATTTTCTCTATTGAAGCGTATTTTGGTATCGAACATTTGATGATTTTTTTAAGTATATGTTATTAATACGTAATACTATGTAAATTTTTTTATATTGCTTTAAAATCTATGTACAATATTGATATAAATTTTCTCATTTTTGATACTGCGATTTATTGTGTGAATGTTGTCTTTTGAATACGAGATATTCGATTCACGTCCATACGCAATATGAAATTGTACGTTTCCGCGCGATATAATACAACAATAGCGTGGTGTTAGCCAAAAATTTGCATATCAATTGCCGTTTCTATCCTCGACATGTCGGATACGTAGTGATGAAAAAGAGCCAAAAATAACGGCTTATTTACTACGAATATATAAAAGTAACAAATGAATAAGTGAGTCAACGTACAGCTACAAATTTCCGCGAATGTGACTTTTCGAAGGAATAATGACGAATGTTTACATTTTACTTCTATTTATATCATATTTTTCTTTTATCCTTGCACCGCGAGGGTATGTATATTATTTCTTTGCTGTCTGTTTAAATCTTGAAAATAAAAATACATAGAGCATGACTGAAGAATTCATATGAGAAACTGATTTCAAATCATTTACACTTTTAATAATTTCACTCTTTTATTTAAAAAACAATTTTATAACGCGCGGATTTTGATAATTTTTTCTTTTGTAAAAGAGAAAATTATTAAAGATATATAAATGATTCGAAATCGGTTTCTTATATATGAATGACTAACTGCATTGATGAGAGAAGCAACTTTATGATCAAGCAATAATTAAATGATAAGATCAAAAAGTTTATCTTTTCGCAAAAGAAGCATTAAATGCTCTGAAATAGCGGCCTCGATATCGACACGATTGCATTATGTAACGTAATAATTCCGCGGAAGTGTCGTGACGTCAGCTAGGTGTGGGTAAGCTCGGTGGCTATAAACAATGCGTTTTATTAATTCCCGGTCATCACCTGACTTCTTAAACATCCAAGATGAATTATTACGATTCCGGCTTCCTTTGATGTGTATTTATCAATTTTTTTCCGCTGCCAGATCTTACTTTAGACCATTTATTTGTCATTTATGAGCTGCGAGAGGACCTGGTTGGTCCAAGCTACGCGCATTTTTTCTTTCATTCGCACATAGAAAACGCGATGCATCGTCAGCAACAACGGTGCAATATATCAAACTGTCGGAGAACAGCGGAAGTTGCGGTAAACTATAACGAAGATTGAAACGTTGTGTTTCCATAAGTGTGTCGCAACTTACCGGTTCTTCAGTTTCATCCGTTTGTCTTTGTACGATCGATCTAACGAATTGCGAATCGCCTATGAAAGTTCATGTTGACATCGCGGAACATTCATTCGCGTTCTACATTCGCCAGTCTTGTACGCATCTAAGATTTTTGCGTCATAAATGCAACAGCGTGTGCTCGATTCTCGAATTAATAAAGATAACAGTTGCAGGCGGTTTCTCTTTAGTGAAAATTTAATTATTCATTCAAGAGACTACACGTCTCAATATTATATTCTCACAACAGCTGACTTTTTACATTTTAATTTACTCAAGTTTTAATATTATTTGAACACAATTATTGTTTTTTAATATAATGGTTTTAATTTAAAATTAATTTGGGAAGTAGATTCTTTCCGCGTAAAATCAATAACGCGGTTCATGAATAACGCAATAATCTGACGAGACCTTTGAACACCTACACTCGAAATTCTAATGCCCATTCTCGTCTGATGTTGAACGCTAATGACGCAGCCGCGGAATGCAAATGCACGTAAATACATATACGTAAGAGCGAGATGTTATCATCGTGCTGCCGCGTACACAATTAGAAGATCGCGCAATTAGCGCATCGCGTTATTGACAAAAATGGCATTCCGTGGGCGCTCTTCCGAGATTTTTCGAGCGTCATCCCACAATTACGACTTCACGGTCGTTAGTATTTATAAGAGAAAAGCCATGAAATAAAGTCGAGTATTTTTTTTTTAAATTAGACGAGTAGACTAATCGCACGAGTCGTAAGTACGAGCGTACGTGCTCTTCCAAAATTTTCAACCTTTGACAAACATAATACGTAAACACTCACGATTGTAACGTGACACGAGTGTTTGTGCAAGCGTGTCGCTTTTTCAAGGGGGTATACCCTTTCCTGACGTATGCAGTCGCTATTTATCTTCGGCCGTCAAGGTGAACGGGCCACCACTTCTTCGTGTAGGTGTCAAAGAGAAGCCGGGTAACTCGATAACCCGCAAACATACGAGCGTTTCCTTCTTACAATACGTGACTTGCAACCGAGTGGCGGTTGCAATTTGCGCGATAAAATTTTACGATTGCGGCACTATATTCCGCGACGGTTCTATTCTCCAAAGGATGAACATACATCAGATCGTATCTCATGATATATTAAGTGCAACATCCTTCAAAGAGGTTACATTGTAGATTGCATTTTAAAGATTATATTTTAAAAAATACGATAAAATATAAAGTAAAATAATATAAAATAAAATATTAATTACATAAAATATAAAAATATGTATATAATATTTATATAGGATATAAATTAAAAAATATAGATATTTTTATGTGATTAACAATTTATATTTTGTAGCAACTTTATTAATTCAATTATTCATATATTTAATAATTTTTTTTTTCAAATAAATTATTTTCGTGTGCAATCATAAATTAACTCGCTTTTATATATAGAGTGTTGAATTTATAGCATTGCAGTTTTAATTTATAAAAATTTTATTTGCGTAACGGTATGCAAATGCAGGTGCAATCTAATCCATGCATGTTGTCTCTGTCTGGTATGCAACGCAATTGCAGCTCCATCTTGATGGATATATGAAAGAATGTTTCTACACATTCGCTGAAGAGATACCATTCTCTTAAATCTCCTCGGCCTTCCCGTTAATCAAGAGTAGATGGCGCCAGTCAATTACAGTTACTAATAAAAGCATTCTAAAATAAGCGTAATTAATCATATATTTGATGATGAATTCTATATGAAAAAAGAAAATCTTTTTGTTTTCCAACTTTATTCGATAAAAACATAATTAACTTTGAATTTGTATTTCATATTGAGATTTTATTTAAAAAATTTAAATAATAAGAATATAATAAAAATTTATTATTTTTAAATAAAATATAATATATAAAACGCACTTTATATTTTAAACAAATTATTTTTTTATTTTTGCGGTTTTCTGTTTTATCTGTATATGTTCTCTTGGATTATATATTTTATAAATTGATGTTTATTTGTTTTAGTTTTTAACAAGCAGTTTATGACATTTCTATAATTGGTCTGGGTTTTTTATATGTGATACTCTTTTTCCCTGAAAGGTATGCGAACCGGTGTTTGCATGAATGAGTCATTTGCCATTCTAGTTCGCAGCAATTTGCAACACAAATGTTTTCTTCTTGCACATCCAGATGAGGCATTCAGCATTGCTGATAAAGATCAAAATCGTACACCTCGCCAAAAAGAGATGTTTAACCAGCTTAAGCTCTTATTTCAAGATTGCGATTTATATTTTATTCCATGACGTATTATAACTGTACTATATTTATGACCCAGTTTAATGAAGTGTTACACGTTCGATTAATTGCGCGGAGGAAATATTAGTACTTATAATTTAATTGCACTATGTTTAATATAAATGATTTTTTTTTTAATTCTACTTATTTGGTTTTTTATCTGTTTAACCTTGCTCCAAACGTTTAAGAAATAATTGCTCTATAATTTTCTCTTCTTTACTCGACCAATTAATTATCTTAGGATTACAAAGATTTTGCATATGATACATTGTGTATATATACATATATATATTTTTCAAACATTTACTATGTAATTTATGATTTTTTCAAAATCACACTTTGAACGCGAACGTATTCGCTCTTTTCCTCAATTGCGGAGGAAAGTTTTATCGAAGATATATTGAATTTAATCCCTTGTCAAGATTTTTGACATATTACCGTTGTGGGCGCGAAAATCGCGACAGTGCAGAGTTCATCGATTTGTGATGTATCGAGCATCGTCGCGGTGACAAACCGGGTCTGATAATCGCGCTTTCGTTGGTGACCTGATTCGACCAGGGTCATATCGATGGCTCTTTCGCAGTTTCTCGCGACAAACCAAACCCATAAGGTTTGACCTAATATGGATACTTCGCCTTTGAACGAATGGCATACACACACACACATACATCCACAAATATCGGGTCTGGTGGGGATCTCTGCATGACGGAGAGCTCCTTCGAGAGGCATCGGGTCTCTCACGTATCGCGGTACCCCAGTACCTCATCGGACGTGTATTACGACGCACACGCGTTTCCATACGAGTCAGGATCGCGATCCCATCACGTTGCGCGCATGCCGGTCGCTTAACGAACCGCGAAGGTAGGACCGAAAAAAATACCCGGTCCCTTCACTCTGGTGTCGAATTGTAGGTGAGTACGGAAGCGTGTCGAATGGATCGGACATCGGAGAATTAAATTTATCTCGTGACACCATCTTCACGTGACGTTGTAACGTTGACTTTTTAGCGATTCCATATATAAAATTGTTAACAAGGCACAATATACAGGAGCAATTGTCAACGCTAAAGTATAATTAGAAAATTATAATTAGAGGGAGGTTGTAAATTAGATATGCTTTGAAAAATTTTGGAAAAAAGACGATGAACAGTGTGGAAATTTCTTCTGTTATGGAATAATAATTTGAAGCACTTGAAAGATTATTGCTATTACGGTTATGCGGAAGTATTATCGTATTACGACGGAATACATGGTCGATGAGCATTAGGATCAAGACGAGCTATCTACCGTCTTGACTTATCGAGAGGTGTTTCTGCGAGCTAATTAGCATCCTGTAGCCGTAAAAGTCACTAAGCGAAACAATTCCGAACAAATTCCTGCGTAAGTGTTCGGAGCAATTATGTGATGCATATGAGCGAGGCGCGGAATCTTTGGACTTGCAGGGTCGGATGTTAGACACTTCCGAGAATATAAATCCAAAAAGAATTGGAGAACGAGACAGTGATCTCTAATTGATTTCACGAGAAGCGAGCGTTTTCTCTTTGAAATTGCACGATGTCGACGCATCAACAAGCGGCCATACGTCGCCTCGAGGAGCTCTTCAGGGACGTCAAGTTGGATCAACTGCACAATAATCCCGAGTTGATCAAGCACGAGATCAAGATCGACAAGTGTTGCGAAGTGCACGGCAAACACGCCAAGGAGAATTGCTGGACTCGTAGAGGATCTTTCGGCACCACGAGCAGAAAGGATTCCTTCGCGCGCCACGACGTTTACAATTATTCCGCCACGTCTCCCAGAAGGGGCTCCCTCGGGATGCCGATGTCGCCGCCCAAGAAAGAGTTGCACCCTTCGACTTTCCCGAGCACTCTCAGGAAGAATCCTTTGGGCTCGTCTATGAGCGCCATCAACAACACCAGGAAGGACATTTTTTCGCACACCATCGGCGCCTCGCCTCTGCGAAGAGACCCCATTGGTCGCTCCATGGGTTGCCTGAGAAAGGACACCACGTTCAATTACAATTCGCCTCTGAGACGAGATTACGTGGCCAAATCGATGACGAATCTTCAGCGGCCGGCGACGACGCGACGCGATCCTGCCTCCCCGAATTTAGCCAGTCTGTTCGTCACTTCCGGGGATTATCGCGCGAATATGAGATCTGGACTTGGCTCGTCGAACGGGAACCTGAGGAGCTGCTTGGCCGGCTTGAGCGGAAACGCGAAGGGCAACTTGAACGTGACTCTGAGCGACGAGCCGTCGTCGACGACTTCGGGCAGCCTGAAAAAGCCGGCGATGCCGCTTTCTAGTGGCCGAAGGGGCTCGTACGATCGGCGACGGCTCTCGACGGATTCTCTGGATAACTTGAAGAGAAACTCGTGGGATCCGGGTCGCAGAGGCTCCTCGGGCTCCTCGGGCGGATGGGACGATCCGATTTGGGAGGAAGGAAGCTTCGCTGCCCAGGTAATGACGAGTTCTGTTTACCCGTCTCGAGTAAGAAAGAGAGAGAATCATGTGAAAGGCCGATGATGCCATCGATAAATAGAAGAGCTAAGTTGTGTGTGCGCTGTAATATCGCTTCTATAATCGTGATTGTATAGATAGGATTATGAAAGTCGATCAGCGAATGTCGTCGTTCGCGTGAAAAGGATTTGTACGAGTCAAACTATTATTGCCGCGATATAAAGCTAGGGATCTCATTAGTCCGAGACTGATGGATATGAAATATGTTTCTGTTGTTCCTGTAAATGCGTCTTGAATTGTTTTTCATTCCCACGAGTGACAGGAGAAAATGTGTCGGCTTGTTGGCTGGAGAAAACCGACCGGATTGTTACACGGGAACGAATAAAAATTTATCAGTCCTTGTTAAGGCGATCCTACGCTAGTACAACTCGCATTAACGCGTGGGAAATACCGGGATCCGTTAATGCGTACGCTAAATATTGGGTTGCTGTCGAGATATGGAATGTATTTACTGGAACAGTTATGTGGTGTAATCCACTCTTCGGCATTGTAGCGACTGTAATTTGCGTAGAAAGTGGGAGAAAACCTGTCGAATTTCGCAGATTAATCGCACGACGGTGTGGTTCAAATTTATAATTTTCATTTATATTCCTATGGAGGGAGGGATACAAAATTGTGCCATTAGCACATTAGCATGAATAAATATATTATGAAGTCATTTTTATATAATTTATAGCGTCAACATTTATCGAAATTATATGCATTTTAATATCTGCTGCTATATTTGCATATGCAATTTTTTCAACAATTTTATTTATATCGAAGCATTTTCTTCCCTTCTTGTTTGTATTATTAAATGACTTCGAGTTTCATCGGTCAGATTAATTTCATGTTACATCGAGGGGGTCAAACATTTCTGGCACGTGCTTACGTCACCGACATGCCTTGCATGGTATGAGAGTGTCGCGTTAGTCATCGAGACGTTATGATACTCCAGCTAACAAATAAGGGAAATACATCACTGCTCCATTCGCTCAGGCCTCTACATTTATCTAAGATCTATTTATTCTCCTAGAATTACGCACACACATTAATCGTATTTTATTTTTTAATAATCAATCATACGATAAATTATGCTAACTGATAAATCACTCTCTCTTAAATGATAGAGTTAATATCAATTATATATATCGTATATAAGTATTTATTATTTTATTCAAAAATTATGCAATTAAAAAAGTGTCAACATGTGCTGCATGATTTATGAATCTATTTGGACTATATTTTGTTCAAGAAAAATTATATTTTTTTATACAATCAGTAACACATTTTTTTCTATAAATTAATATTTTTGATCATGAAAATAAGAAAAACGAATCTATAAGATTCTATTATGTGGTTCACGTGTGGCAAGTGATAGATAAAAAATGTTTTATAGTCGACTGCCGTTATTTCACCTTTGTTCGGCAAACGTTGGCTCTTACATTGTTACGGTACAACATGTGTTCTCTCTGGTTATTTGCCCTGTAGGCTATGGTTCTGCGCATTTCCTGAAACAAGCTCCCCGCAAAAAAGAGAAAAGGGGAGGTACATGCAACCTACGCACAGTGTTCGGCCCTGAGCGGTAGCCTACGCGCTTCCATCAGTGAGATTGATAGTTTACATTTTTGCGGATGGAACCTCTCTCCTGTTCTCTGCTTCCTTTTTCTATGCTCGGTTTTTCTATATAATACAAGAGTTACACGAGATTCACGTCGGCGGACTCGATATGGTCGCTTCCGAATACGAGAATTTTAAATCACCTTATTGCATCACTAAATTTATCATGAGAGAATTTATACATTTTAAATTTGTTCTCAATTTTTTTATTACATTCCATATATATGAAATGCATTTTCAATTTTTTTTTCACTAGGCTCATTCATTTTACAATATATTTTCGTATCATTTTAAATGGTTGTCATGCATATTTTTATTACTCTCTTAGTCACACACGAAATATGCAGCGTTGGGATTCTACGTGGGGTGCCGAAATTCCTGAATCCGGTCTGCGGCGCACGTGCTTTCATGCACGATGCGCTTTACCTACATGCGACTTCACGGTCGGCGAGCACGCGCGATTTTCCGCGTGTCATACGGCTCCGGAACGGTTCTGTCCCACGGTACGGCGACATCCGAGATGATTGACCGATCGTCGTCGGTACCGTTATCAAAAATTGACGTTTATTGGCACACAAAACCGACCAAAATTGACCCGCGGAAATAAGGATGCTTTGCGTGTCACCCCGATACTGCGATAGTTTCTAGCGATCGTTGACCGGAAACGAGCAACTAGGATTGAATTGTAATATAATTTTGCCGAGCGAAAACTGACTACACATAAAAATTAGAGCCGATTTAAAATCATTAATTTTCAACTTCGATGATTTAGATATCGTGCAGCGCTGATAGCAAAGAGCTTAACAAGAACACGCGAGAGCACTTTAAATTATCTGCGGAGAGGAACATAAGTGCAGGATACTTAAAATGACGTTTTTTCGCACAACAAAGAGATTAGTTATCAAAGGTTGAAAGTATAAAACTAATCTTGAGATATGTCAATAACAATTAATGACAATGATATTTTGAACTATTTCTGTAATGGTTCATTCAGAGAATTATTTAAGTCTCAAGTACATGCTTATATATTGATGTAAAAGTATTTAAGAAAATTTCTATAAATAAATATTGATTTGATAATATTATTATTTTTAGAAATTAACATTTGGCGAGAGATTTTTTGAAATTCAAATTTGTCTGTTCTGGACACAAATATATCGTGTAAATATTAATTTACGAAAGTCATTGACGCGATCGATTTAATGGAGGAGTAGGTTTTAGGTGCAGGTTTTCAAATTGTCGGAACAATTTGTTGAAGATATCCGAATTTGCGAGTTTTTAAAAAAGTCTTTTGAAGAGAATTGAATGTTTAATTCGATTAATTTAATATGGTTGTTTACTCTGTTATTCACTTGTTAGACGTGTAGTTATTTATCACCGGTGTTAATTTTCAAAAAGTTCGAATGTAATTTTATTATTTATTTTAAAAGATACCGCACTTTTTAATTGAATTATGCGAAAACTTTTTTATGTCGAAAAAAAATTGTTCCCATATCTGGAGAAGAGTCGAGTGAACTCTGAAATTCTCTTGAATAGTTCGACAAATTCTTTGAAGTTTTAGGTGAAAAATTTGCCTGAAAAGTACTTTACGTGTAAATATTTTTTAAAAATTAATTAGAACCGCCAAATAAAAAAAATTTATATACGATTTTTTTATACAATAAACAATTATAAAATCATTCAAAATTGTTAAAAATTTGTTGCATGCAAACAGATTATAAAGATCTCTTGTATATAACGAGTATCATATTTATTCTACAATTAAAAAAAAGTGATAGCTCTTGGCATATTTATCTTAATCGTAATATTTTTCTGTTTTTGTTATCAATAGCAAATATAATTAAAATGATATAAATAAATGGTGTATCGAGGCTCCTATACTCATTTAAATTCGTGCAGTAATAGAAGCGACGAGAAAAATATTTGCGTGGTTAGTGAATCCGTTTGTTTTGTACACGAATGAAAAAGCGCTTTATTATCTGTTTTTAGTATGTAAATCAGATTTACCGATGTTTACAGTTCACTTGTTTAAATATAATTTTGACGTTTTAATTTGCTGTTGAAAATTCTTTCTATAAATATTAATATTATTTTTACAAATATATAATATTATTCACTGTTAATTAAACATCTTCATGCATAGTTGTAGCTAAATTGTAAAGTGTATATATCGAGATGTATTTAAATTTGCCTTTTGAACATATAATAGATGATTTGCGATCCGATAAACAATCTTGCAATTCAATCTCGTGTACAAATGTCTCGAGAAAGCATGAGATCTTGTGCTCGCGTCACGTACGAGCTTCGAGACTTGTCGAAACACAATGCAAGGAAATCTGCGCGACATAAAATGTTTTTTAATTTGGTGAAAGTCTTCAATGTTACAATCATTCGTTCATCTTGTATTTTAGTGAAATCGAGCGTACCTTTCTTCGCGACACATGACCTTTTTGCTGGTAACGTAAATCGTGGTCTGTTAGAATCATCCTTGAACATTCTCTTTGCCAAGTGAAACAATCTGGTTGCATTTGCTTAAGGCATTACGATAAGACGTCGTTAAATCATTCGGAACAAATACATCCATCACTTGTTTAATATTAATCGATTTTTAATATGTCTCTCTTATATAAGTTGAATTATTTGTAACGTTATGTTTTTCTTCGAAAGAATTGGAGTAAAAAATATTAAAATCTTTAAAAAATCATACAATTAATTTTATGATCAAACGTTCATGAGTTTCTCCCCGAAGCTAAAGATATAAATAAGAATTACGTGAATAATTGATTTAATAGGAAACTGAATAAAGATTTTTTTGTTGCAATGGTCGGCTCTTACATGCAATAAAATTAGACGCACGCTATTCTTTTCGTCATCAGTAATATAACTTGCTGGTCAGTCGGATTTCCATATATGGTATGATCCGTGTGGGTCGTCGTTGCACTTTTACGCTCGCCAACGTGTTCGACAACGCCCATCTATTTTTTTTCGCAATTCTTTTTACCTTCGTAAGTGTATTTCACTATAATATAATTCCGTTTATCGTGCATAGTAGAGTTCCAGCTATTTTAACCGAGAGTTTAGAGAGGCGAATATATATTTTTAGTTTTTAAAATTATTTTTCGAAATAAAGGAATTGGACTAAATTATAAGAATACAAGATCTGTGATTAAATTTTTTTAATGAAAAGTAAATAACTTACGGACATACAAATTGCTTTTATTTGACAAGTTTCGAAGTACGCATTAATCTCATGAAATGACGATTATTCTTTCTTTAATAAACATACGCGTAGAAACGAGGTATATAATTTACATTGCTAATGATGCTGTATTCAATCATCCGCTTGTCGCTGCCGAAACGATTATTCAGTTTGCTCGATCATTGTGGGTGGTATCGAAGTAGGAATACACAGTCATCTTCATTTGAATAATGATGTTTCGGTTATTCTTTAATATATATCGCATATATTCGAGAATAATAACAACGCATTTGATTGTGCGAATGTTTGATAAAATAGATATGTTGCAGATTCTCTTTGTAAATAAAGTCGTTTATAAGACCGATTAGGTTTTAACCTCCTTTATAAAAAGCCATATTTAAAAGACTAAACGTAGAAAGAGCCTTTGTGTGACAGATATATACAATGTATGAAGAAAATGACAAGAATACTTATTTATTGACATTTTTAATCTCTAAAAAATGAGAAGCTCATTTTCGATCTCCTGTTGACATTGAAAGAGCACATTTTCAAATATTGGAATCATTTTGCATTGCTCTTTTTCTCAGTTTTTTAATTTGTAATATATCGAGTGCCATTTATAAATACTGATTTGAATATTGTGGATAAAGGAGAAACCTAAGTTAGCTTGGTGAATGTATAAAACTGACTGGTAAAGGATTTCACCAGAGTCTCTACCTCGTCGATTCTTGGTCAGAACTTCTCTTCGAACATCTCGAAGAGTTCTGCATTATCGGTATTCCAGTTCCCCCTCTCTGTCTCTTTATTTTTTATTGTTTTTTAGTATTTCATTTTTTTTACTATAATAATTTAGAGGCTGTAACAATGCATTTTCACCATTTTTATGCGAAAAAAATTTTTTATGCGAATAAATATATTCATCATGACTCGAAATGTAGCCTAATACTATGACGGATATTATTGTCGAGAAAATGTAGGTCGCGATCTTCATGCTGATGGATGTAAGCTTGACCAGGCGCATCTAATATCATCTACTTTCTTGTAAATCCCTTGTGATTGCTACAGACCAACGCGATGTTTTCTCCCAATCGAGCCTTACGAAGCTCATAATTTAAAACACGACATACCGTAGTATTTATGTACGTTGATTACATCAGTAATTAATTTATACGACATGATTGACGGATTGATGACGGATTGTTAGATGTCTTAATTTAATTCAAGCATCACATAAAATTAAAAACCTTGTCATACGTTTACACTGTTTTACACATGTTTAGTAATTAACTATTATTACGTACATGTAGCTAATTTAAAATTCTATTTCGTTTGATGAGTAGTTATTTTCACATTGTGATAATGAAAGAAAATAATTACATTAATTAGAAAGCAAGTAGTTTAATTAGTTGACAAAATCATTTATTTTCTCTGATAATATAATTATAAATTTATACATATTATTTCAAATGTTAAACAAATTATAAGTACAAATTAAATATAATAACATTTCAGTTAGATACATATAATAACAGTCTGATAATAATTTATATCATTTATATGCAAGTTTTTTTTAACTTTCACGACCGTGTGACTTTTATTCCCTTGTTTTTACATGCTTTGAGCTATCATTTTCTATAGTATTTTTTCGGCGTAGCGGGTTAAGTCATGGTCTATATATCAAAATCAAAGATTATAATTACAGTGCAACGCAGTAAATAGCGGTAAATATATGGTTTATATTTCGTTGTGCCGGTTATTATGCTTTCATGACAGATACCAGTCAACCTGTTATTAATATTTTTTAGCGGTATATGTACATATTTCCATTGCCGGTCATATCCAATATGGTAATTTTTATTTTTGTGCTGAGGTCCGTTTCTAATTCTTAAAGAAGTCTCAGTTGTTTGGTTTCAACGTATTACGCAAACGCTTTTTCAAGAAAACTGGTTTCTTTTTTTTCTTTCTTTCGCGTAATTTCCCGCGAATAAGAAAATACATGCACGAATATGAGTCGAAATCCTATTTACGGAGCGCAATAAATTAGCAAGCTAATAAGGTATTTCTTAATCATATAAGTCGTTGATAGCTTTTCAGAATGAAAAGGTCGAATCGATTGATTTATAGACACGCACACATAAGAAAATTAAATGATTTTCATATTTGCACTTAAGGCAGTTAAGCCAGCTCGTGAAAGGATTGATAATCGGTACAGAATATAGAATTATGTAGTTTATTTTGAATGCGTTGAACTTTTCAAGATTGACAATAAAAGGTATAAGTCAATTTGAGGAAGAGAAGCACAAATGTGTACCGTGAGAAAAAATTAAATATGTATGTATATTTCTTGTGTGACTGGTAGATATACATATATATAATGCAGAATCATTGCGCGAAGTAGGAAATTTGGTAACCGGTAATAAACCGGTACTGAAAACTCGGTCAACAAGTGCCTTGTCTCTATGACAATTTTGACCTCTGCGATATTCATCGTTCGATTTATCATGTCTGCAAGTCATGATGTTTTTCTTCTGAAGACGAAGAAATCGCATCGGACACACACGTAATGGCGCCATTATTACCATAGATGATCAATGATTGTCTATTGACCCTATATTTATGTTTCGAAAAGAGTGCTACAGCTATATTTTTTAATGAAAAAATAATATATTGTTTCCAAAATATTGATTGATTTATAATGTATCTATAGTGTTATTTAAAATTATCTAATATGCATTTTATAACCAATCTACTGATGAGCTACTCTAAAGAATCTTTCTTTAACCAGAAAACGTAATTTTTCTACCTAATTAGAATTGTTTCGCGGCTTACACGGATCACCGTCGATTTCGTTATCAGATAACTTCCCTACTGTTATTGTCCCCGAAACAAATGCTCGCTCCAGATTTCGTTTTCTCGCGATCTACATCCATATGGAAAGTCAACCAATTTTAATAACGACGCGCGATAGCTCGCACGCGACTCAACGTCACTCAAACGTACTGGAACGAACTTTTCTAACGGCAGCCGACCGTGATAATTGTCCAAGGATCCACAAAATGACAAAAAAATATCCGAAACATCCTCTTTTCGTACGCCGAGATAAATTGTGCACACGCGTGTCACCGGACCATGGCAATTTATTTTTTGCGTTACTTTACTTTCTCTAGAACGCAGATGTCTTATAAGAATGATGTGCATCGACAGCTTCGTGTCTATATATTTATTTTCATTTTCGACCGATGCTGAAATGTTTCGGAGAAATTTCCAATTTCTATCTGTATCCCATCATTGTTCCCAAATTGCACTCTGTTCGGACCAAAGTATCTTATAATCGGGGAACATTATATAATGATATACATTATATCACATAGACGAAACGATCAATCTCAAATTTAATACATCTAGCTGTAAAAAGTTTCAACGGTGATTAAACTTAATTGACATTTGTTACTTGTTCATCGAGAAAAACAGTTTTTTTATAGGCGCCAGGATTGCCCGATCGATCAATCGAGATATTAATTAGCGGGCGTGACTTTATCCGCTATGTTAATCGATCAAGTGAGTTTTGGAACACGGCGATAAAAAGATCGATCCACTTTCATTCTCGCGCACTCTTAATAATTACGGGCACTCGTGGTTTTCCTGAATGCATTAATGCAAATCTCGGATAGTGAAATTAATGCGGCGCGCATAAGTAAAACGTGATATTAATAATTGGTTGACGCTCGATCGAAGGATTTACGATCCACGTCTGTCGGTTCTTATCGCGGCGAAAAGAAATTTCGCGCGAGAAGAACGATCGGTGCAATTTTGCAACGCGAGAAAGGAAGAGAGAGAGAGACCGGAATGAAAACTGGAGGAGGATTATTGCCGCACATATCGCGACTGATTATTAACGGAGCGTATCGGAGAAAGCAGCGATGGAAAATCGAATTGACGGGATCGCACGGCAGAGTTGAAGGAAACGACAATTTTTTGTAAGGTTTTTCCCGAGATATGAATCTATTTAAATAAAAATACATTTTCCAATTGCCGAGAGATCTTAATGCGGGATACAGCTAGATTGTCAATGTTTTTTTGTTGAATTACATATGTATCGCCTTGGAAATTTTTCTCGCACTTGTTTACCAGATTTTTCTTGCGAGACGAGTCTGATAATGCAGTAATTTATGTCGTGGCATAAGATATATGTACATTGCTGGTCGTCGGAAAACCTAAATCCGCGATGAACGTATAAAGCGCGCGTTGAAATCAGCCAACCGAGAAAATTTATGAGACACGCACGATAACATTGATAGAACTCTCAGCGGTGGGCGCATTAACAGCATCGATCACAATGCAGGAAAGTGCAACGGTCCATATACAGTGCTTGTAAGGCTAAAATCGTTGTGATCGCGACGACTCTTGGAAATAAGTAGCGCGCATCTGTACGTTGTCAGTAAATAAATACATGGATATTAAATTAATTTCTCTTTTCACATTTTTTTCTGAAATATATATCACGTTAATCATGCTAATTATTGTTACTACAGCGTGCATTTACACACATGCGAGAATTAAACGATTTTTCAAATGAAAATCACCGAGCATAATTAATATAATAATATTATAATACATGTATTATATGTAATTATACATTTTTTATTTACATACATCACAATTTTTGGGAGTATATATTATGATATTTTATAATTGTACGTATAATATTATGGAGAAAAATATATTAGAAGATATACAATTAGAAAATATAATAATACTAAAAAATTTGCTATATGGAAGAATTTTGAAATTAAAAAAAAATTAAAATTAAATCGAATATATGTAACTTTAGTTGCAGGGTTAATCGTAATAATAATAAATCTAAAGGAAAGAATACGCGAACAAGAAAAATAGCATAAACTATCACTCGCGCCTGTTTCTCACACTTTATCGCGATACATACGAGTACATCTTGATCGAATTCTGCAGCAACCTTTAATTCTGACGCATTGCAAATCATTACGACACAATTCGCAATTGAATTCGCGAAGGCAACGCGTTTTACGATCTGAAAACGATCGGGCCAACAAGTTGGTCCGCGACGCCCATCTTCGTTCTCACTTCCTGCAAATAATGACGCGATTTCTATCTCGAAACAAGATTAATACGGGCGGATGGGCTCGGCGGTTGTCGCTGGAAAAGATGATTGCGCAGTGAAAGCGAGAGAGGGTGAAAAATGAATGTTGCAAGTCGCTCCTCTTTTCTTTTTTTTTCGTCCGTCGTGTAGGTATATCATCACTCTCTCGATACGTGCGATTATCCCTCTTTTCGGTTCGTGGCTCGCGAAGATGATCTCCCGAAGATCTCATTTGCAAGACTTCGAACACGAATTTTCACGCGAGCATCTCTTATTCTGCGTATTCATGGCGAATCGCTGAGAGAAACATCATCTTTTCAGACATCGACATTGGCATTTTCTTAATAAGTATCTTTTATTGTGCGATCTCTTCTCCCAACTTTATTCCTGGTGCGCGATTTTTCTTCGCGTGCTGTGTTTGCAACGAAGCTATCCCTCGCTGAGTCTTTTAAATGAGATCACGCGCATATTGCGGGACTATCGTGCAATCGCTATTGTTCTTTACGATATAATTGTCTTCATATATAGTTACTCTAGCACTCTAATTTTCTATTCTTGTTATATCAATTACAATTTGCAAATTAGATTTCACTTATATACGGGAGCCTTGACCGCTACAGAGATTATTTTCCCATCATCTATTATTGCTTGTTGCATATCGTATTGCTTTTTTGTAATTTTAATTTTCTAATAGCATTACATATTCAAATCGTGGAAAGAGTAAGTAATACATATATCGGAATATAAGATGAGGAAAGGTGAAACTTTTTTTAAATATAATAAATATTAAACTTTGATTAATCAGAAATTTATTATTATACAGACCTTCTTTCTGACGTATATATGAATTAATTAAATTTCTTTTATTTAAAAAAAATGTCAGGCAATTTTCATATTCTTGTAATTTTGTAGATGATAAAATTTCAGAAGATGTTGAATTAAATATTTTGCAAAACTTTTATTCAAATAAAATTTTACAATAATATTAAAAATTAAAGAACTGAGGAATTTTTTAAATCGTTTAAAATAAGATTTGAAGTAATATGACTAAACTGTGACAAGGAGAAATCTTGAAGATTTATATTTATGAATTTTATTTCGATCCTCTAATCATTTTACTTTTTACTTGGCGGGGTAACATGGTAGAACGCGATTTGATATATTTTTTTATTTACAGTCCGAGCCATTTTTCTCGGCGGAATTGCAAACTACTCTCGCTTCGCACGATACGCGCGAAGAAAGGGGGATGGATGAGTTTTGCGGCGGTAGGGAGTCGAAGTCTTTCGCGTTCGAACGAGGAGAAGTGGGTCGTTTCTCAACAGACCATAGTAGCTCGACGTGAACGCGGTCTACGCACTTCTCCGTCGTACTCAGCTGAGCGCGGGCCGCGAAAACTCGCGATCCGCGAAACGTCGTTTCCGATCACCTTCTCTCGGTGCTGTTTCTCGAGTGTGGATAAGAGACTTCAATTGTTTCGACAAATCTCGGACAGGTAAAGAATTGAAAGATCCGACGATAAGGGAAGACACGATGATGGGTGGAAGAAAATCGGTTCGAATTCGATTATCGGGGTGACAGTACGAAATTGAGAATCCGATAGAAAGTGAAGTGAAGTGTTGAGTCGAATTACGAAACGTTTAAAAGTGATTTTCGATCTTTTTTTTTTTTTCTCTCAAGAACACTGGAAAGTGATAAGATTCAAATCTTTCGTCACGCATGATCGAACTGTTCTCTCGATCCTTGTCTCGCCATTTTATAAAAGAGAGAGAGATACGTTTCTAATTTAGAATCTCTCTCCCGATTACTCGACCGAGCGTGCCAAACTCTCTAAACGCGCGATCATCAGACATTGCTAAGCGCTTTCGTCTACATCGGCTTTTGACGACTTCATTATACCGATTTTCTCGAGGCTTTCGACGATCAGTCGTCGAAGTTATTTTCACGACTTTAAAAAACATTTATATTTCACACAAATTTCGTTCCCTCAAAATTACAAAAGCTATTTAAGCAAAACCTTGCTTGAACCTTTCCTATGCAACCAATTAATAATATTATATTACTGAAATCATAAAGTATCTTTGATATAAGAGCACACGCATCAGAAGAGAAATATGACAATATATATAAACTCGCTCTGAGGTGATCGGCCTCCAGACCTCGTACAAGGACAGAGATCGAGTTTACGATGGGCGACATTCGAGTCCTGGATCCCCGCATGGATCCGCGTTTCGATCTCAAGCATCGGCCTTGGCCGCCGATGTATCGAAATCACCCGAACAGCCGGGCGCCGTCTTACTGTTACCGGCCAGTTCCGCTGGACACCCTGACCCAATGGATCACTCCCCACATCCCCGATTACAATTACGTGCCCGCGCCCAGGATCCCTGGCAACCCCAACAAGGCCCGGGACTACTATTACCTCGCGCCCTTATATCGGAACGCGATGCCGCCTCCGCCGCAGGCGATGTCGCCGGTCGCGATGCCGCCTCCGCCGCCACCGGGAGTGATGATGATGGAACGGCCGCGAGGGCGAGCCAAGAGCTCGGGCGGCCTTGCCAGGAGCAGCGCGCCACCCTGCACGTGCGCGATCGGCCGCACCAGGTCCTTGGAGGACGTCAGGAGCGAGATGAGCGAATGGGAGGACTATCACGACGAGAATGGGAATCATCTGCAGAGGAACAGTCCGAAGAGCGTGAATGTGTGTCGGCAGGTTCGCAGATCTATGGAGAATCTGTTGGATGTCGATACGGAGGAACGTGCGTTAAACACCTTCGAGAGGATTGGGAAGATTTGCAGGAGGTCCGAGGAGAGAAGGAATGACAAGTCCGGGAAACGACGAGGAAGCTATCTGGTGTGTTGAAGGATTCTTTATAAATTGGTTTTTATTAAGAAGGTATACGGGTCAATTTTGGTGATATAAGGAAAGATTTCTTTCTGCGATATATGCAGAATATTATTTTTATAATAAGCTCTTATCGAACGAAAATCTTACACATATGTAAGAAAAATATTTAATACGTTTTTTATTACATGATGATATTCTTTTATGTGTAATAAAAAATATATTATAATATTTTTCAAGATTTCTTGTATCAAATTCTCTTATAAATAAGCGGTTAAACGCTTTTAGCAATTTTATTGCTCAGCCTATCCCTATTTTCTTGGTGTGCATATATTATACGCAGCTAAATAAGAGTTTATTTTACATTGTAAAAAAGGCAATTCGTAACTGTATATCCTTACGTCACATTCTAAGCCGTGTAACAGGCCATTCATTCTTGATATGATTTTCGCGATCGTATCTTGTATAATGTGTTGAACTACGTGACTAATCTACTTTTTCGCATACATGCACGCACACGCAAACATTGTTGGAACAACTTATAATCGAGATTTACAGATCAGTGGATTTGTTAATCAAGTCTAATGATAGACTGGTTGCGCAAAATCTGCTTTTAGTTCCGGAAACGTTTCTCACGTTTGTAAACGCACGTTGTAAATTGCTACATTAGCCAAATCATTCGGCAAGTAATGAGCCAAATTCGAAAAGGAACCAACGTTTTGTAGTCATTTTATTGCAATTATATTGTATTGTACAATCTAGAACTTTGTTCCTCGATTCGCTGACAGATGCATAAAGGACTTTTCCTCACGTTTGTCGCGACTCGCAAATATGGGTCGAAGAAAGTGTTTCGTGGAATTTGACTCTGCTTATTTCTGCAAGTAATGTAATAAGCAGTAAATTGTTTATGGATGGGCTAAAATATCTGATGCTGCAACTATACTTAATGTCAGATTATATACGACAAGCTATATTAGATTATATATTTCTGAGCTGCTATAAGACGTTATAAACATCAGTTTGCGTCTCTTTGTGCGAATATATGCACTAAATAAAAAAAAGGATATCGAAAATTATATAAATTTTTGGGTGAAGAAAATTTTATTTTTTTATTAATTCTAAAATATAGCTTTTAATTTGATTTTTTCCTTTTCTTTTTTTTTTTATTAAAATTTTTCCTATACATCTATAAATGGGAGAATATCCTGTTTTATTGGTGATATATGATTCGGTCCATATCCTTCTTCAAATTATGCATCTTTAATGAACAGTAGTCTGGATTAGAAAGTGTTCCCGATAGGTTTGGAGTTAATCAACCGTTATTCCTTTATTAGAAAAAGTAGTTTGCCCCATCGAAAATAATCGCTAATCAACGCGAATGATTTTAACATTTTACTCCACGCTCTGCGGAGTTACGAGGAGATTATCTGAAGATTATAATTGTATTTCATTATTTTTCGCAAGTGTCATTAGCCAGATGCCGATTATTAAATCGTTATATTATTATCACGTTGCTATTAATTACAATTCTGTTGCTAATTAAGATACGTTGACGAATCGACAGGTCGACAGGTCGATAAACCATTAATCGAAAACGAAATGTCCCTTCTACCACCGGTTATGTTATGGCATATTATCGATAAATCTTAATTACGCACACGGAAAGATATATATCTGTTCTATACGAGAGATCGACGACGTCGATTAGTTTTTGTTGTTCGCTCATCAGGTTTCGATTTCCTGCTCTTTTCGCCGAATCATATCGCGAGAAAACAATCGTCTAAAAAATTGAATGGACTTTATAGCGGATTAAATGATCGATACAGTAATCCCGGTCTCTTCGGCGAAAGTGAAGTATGTTTTTCGCGTTGCGCAATTAATCATCGTACACGTGGACGATGAACGTGGGGAGAAAATAATGTCGACGTCGACGACGGGGCGGTTTTGTTCCCGGTGAATGGACATGAATTGCGCATGTATGTCGAAAGCGTAAACGGCGTAATTTTCGAGTTCCTCTCCCGAGTCCATCATTATCCGAGCGTGCGTTTTGCGTCACGTCGTAATCGACCGCTTAATTACAACGTTCGTCGCGTGCGTTTCGTACATACGGTAGAAAGTTTACGGGAGGCTTCCTTGAGGCACTATGCGGCTATGTAAGAAAATTAATTGCGTTGTTGCTTGTAATTTTTTAAGAACGAAAAGTTTTAAGTCATACTTGGTTAGTTTCACCCGGAATAAAAAAAAATGTATTTCAATAACAGCTGAGTAATTGCAGTCGCATTAATAATCGGTATAATAAGCCGATATCTCTTTGGACACCAGTCGATAAGGATTACATATATCTGTATATAATACTTTCGCTTTGCTTCCTAAATGATTCAATGTCACCGTCTGAACTATTGCGTCGACGAGCGGCCAGTCAACTTTCAATGTTTCTAGCCGAGAAATGTCACTGGAATATATCAGGGATCTGTCAGAGGTTCGTTAGAGACAAACGTCATATCTTGTTCATGAATGAAAAACTCTGTGAAAACTCGTTTCCAAGTAACCTTTCACGAAATGTCACCAGAGTTCTTTTCTTTTGAAGCCACTTCATATTCCATTTTGCAAATTTAGTTGACGCGATTTTTTCTCCTTAACTCATTTTAATTTCCTAGGAATATATTTCGCGAATTCGCTACTATTTCTCAAAAGTTTTCTCCATTCTCTCGGGAATACCAGCTGGTTTGCATGATATCCGTGATAATTTAATTCACTTCCGCATTTGTTTAATATTATATATAATAAATTTCTAGGCTGTTATTCTCAATTAATTTAAGAGAAATGATTTATTAATCTTATAAAAAAAAGAACCTCTAACGTTAAAGAGTGTAACGACAATTAATCACATTAATGGAATGTAACGCGCTAATTATGTAGCTGAGCACATTAATTATACATAATATAAAAATAAGAGAAGCGCGGCGCGAACGTTCCCTTTCCGGTTGCAAAGTGTCTGCAATTTCACGAGTTTAAAAAATCTCGCGCTAAAATTATATACGGTGAAATTTGTGCGTCCAAATCTCGAATGTCCTTAAAACCCACGCATTATATATGTGCACCTTCGATTTCTGTCTGAATGACCGAGCAGCGACTCAAAAGTGTGTCGCAACCTAAAAAACGTCTGATTTCACCGAGTTTTATTTTGTTTTATCTTAAATATATCAAATTATATATAGATCGAACTATATACGATTTTACATCAACGATTGCATTTTGCATCAACAATTTTTTCGTCTTGTGATTAATGTATGTATATCAAATGTTTCTACGGATATCTAGGCTCATCTGAGATTGTAAATGATCGTTGTTAGATTCGGTTTAACCGGTTTTCCAGAGAAGAGTGAAAATTTTGATAATCATCATCGAATGATCATCGATAATTGAGACTTACGGGATAAAAAATATCGCACGTGACAGCGCGAAATTGAATCGTTGCAATTTTCTTCGCGGACTCGTGTCGATCGCGATTTGCATTTAGGACGAAAATAAATTTGTAATTGGCGTCGCGCTAATATTTATGAGGTCGCGTTCCATCGTTTTCTAATGCCGTGACGATGAAGGAAAGTAAAAAGCGACAATCGGGTCAGGGTCTCTTTATTTGTTGCTTTTTGCCGCTGTCACGCGTCGTTGGATACCATCCTGCCAATCTTTGATAGAAGATGTGTATTCGAAGGCCTTCGAGGCATCCGGCGGATCCTTCGCGATCCACCCTTCCTTTCTGGAAAAGGAGATGACCGTTTATAAAAGAATTAGGGTCGCGGATATTAATTGTTATTAACGACCTAGATGCATCTCAATGTCTTTAATTTCTGCTTTCACATTATTACATACTTATGCTATTAGATTTTTATAAGAGATCCTGTATAATTTTAATCAATAAATTATATTTTATTTCAGGACATTTTAGTATGTGTAATACACTCTATATAATATGTTATTTATATATATTATTTTTTATTATATAATTTTAATATTTATATTAAATACTTAAATAAAGATATTAATATATATACTATATATATATATATATATATATATATATATATATATATATATTAATATATATTAATTGATCTATATTTTTTAAAAGTATTATTTTGTTTGTCATTATTACTGTTATAAGATGACAGTTTTATTTATCAATAATATTATCAAGCGAGTGGCGAATTAATCGAATGCAAAATCATGGGGCGCTCGGAAGAAGATTTGCATAATCCTCGTCCTGCTTTGGTGCACGGGACCTCAAGTATCTGTGATATGATGATTCTGTATACATTCACATACATCACCGCTAGCAGACGCTTTCGCAAGATTGCGGAGCTATTAAGATCGAACGTCCATAACGATGGCCGACGATGGGTGATTGACCGATCGCTAAACTAGGCTTCGGCTGTATCTCGCCCGATGTTTCATCCGCTTTTCCCGGCCGAACACATTCACAATCGAGAATCGCTTCCGGTTCGTTAAATCGCCCGGAAGAATGCGAGAATTTCCGCGAAATCGGTATTCTTTCTCTCTCTCGCGGATCTCTATACGTACAATTGATTCTTTTTCATGGCCCGATTCTCACTCATAAATTGCATCGTAAAAAAGCGATCATGTATTATTCGCGCGATTATTCGCCGTTTCACTTTTCGCGTTACAATAATAAGAATAATAGTCATAATAATAATAATGCCGACGACGATACATTAGGACCGAGGGCGGATTAGAGTCCGATGTTCCAGAGAAAGTACAACGATTGGTCATAGGAATAAATTGCTTCTTAACAAATAGCGTAGAGTGATTAGAACAACTTGAAGTGAAAGGAAATGAGTTAGCAAGAGAGCGAGATTATAATTAAAAATCCAGTTTGAATTCATCTTTCAATTCCGTTCGGCTATTGTTCCGATGACTGACTCACCGAGAATAAGGTGAAAAAAAATTCTTATCGAAAGAAATCAATGAATCATACATATATCGATTTTATTTTACACGGTATACTGATTCATGCTGAAAGTAGAATTGTGAAACAGGATATTTCGAATGCTTTTCTCAAAAGCAATCTCTCAGTTTTATTATTTTCTCTACTCTTTTTTCAGTTACATTAAAATTCCTTGCGTAGCATTTACATTTACACAAATATCAGCGAAATAATTATAGAAATAATCATTCTGCTTAAAATATTCTCGTTTTAATTGTATACAAACAATTAAACTCAATTTCTCGTTGATTCGCGTAGCTTCAGATTTTTTATCTCTTTGAAAAATCTGAGATGCGTGAGTCGTGCACGATGAATCCGAGATCTAATTGCGTGTGCGTAAGTCCATCACCAATTGGCAAGAAGTTAAGCACCGTTAGATATACGTCGGCGCGTGAAGAAAAAAAAACGCGCACGCGTTCGCTCATAATTCCGTTCGCGTTGCACGTTCTTGTTTGCCAAGGAGAGGATCAACAGCAAACGGATAGAGTGGCATTTGCTTTGCTAATTTATCCATCTAGATAAACGGTCGCCGCCGATCTCGGCTCGAAAGTAAAAGCGTGGCGAAGCGCGCCGTTGCGCAAACGCAAATCGCGAAACGATTCTGGATCTGCAGTGTCAGAAAAAAAAAATCACAAAAATGCGCTCAAATGCGGCAAGAAGTGTTGGCCAGGTGCGCTTAGGTGATTCCTAACTGTTGCCTCGTCATTTGTTCGATGTTGGAGCGCAGAATTATTATGTCGGTTTTATTACGCGTGGAAAATCGCCGCATCTGAAATTATCGGTGTGTGGATTTAGTTTTATTTTTTTTCTAATAAAGATTGATTTATATTGAAGATAATTTGAAGAAGAGAAAATTATTGTTTTTTTTTTTCGAATGATAATTATTTCATGAATATTGAAATCGACAAACTGGAAAATCCGGCGAGAAATCCATTTGGAGTTTAACTTTCTAACACTTTTGAATTTTTTACTTTTTTTGTTTGTGATTTGCTGCGCGAGCTGGTTTGGCGACTTTGGGAGTAATAAACTGTCTCGCAACAAGATGAAGAGCTCATCTTCCCATCTCGAAGAGAGGCGAGAAAGTGAAATTTCTTGATACATAAAACATGAATATCTCCATTTCAAGGATATTAATTAATTTAAGAGAAAAATTAACAGCTGCAAAAAAGAATTAAATGAAAACACGACTGCCAGGCTATTATGAAGCTATTAAAGCGAATGTAATGAATAAATTATTTTTCGCGAAAAAATACGAGAATAAATTCTCGTAAAAACCCGATCCGTTATTTAAACAATTTTTATTAGTGCTGATCTCCGATCCGATATTTATCTACACTTTTCTTTGCATTAGGCCGTATTTTATCGTACATATTATTCTTAACACTGATTGTCTGAACATTTTATGAATCTTAAGGTTACTCTCTCTTTGCAATTAATACATACGATTATATATTGTATTCCGTTGCCGTATAATTTTATCACTTTCAATTAAATGGAAAATAATTCAACGTGTGAACATCAAACGCAGTGATATTATTGTTGAAATGTTGCATTTATTTCACCGCGATGGAATATTTTCATATATATTCATCGCGCAGCCGGATGCAGCAGAAGCGCATCCGGAACTTGCGGCGCGATACTTGTCCCTTCCGCGAGAATACATAGTGGAATACATATAGAAGCAATGTTGCGCCGGTACAGAGGCATTCATTAGATATCTCGTTAAAGCACAGCGCACCGCGCCTTTTCCGCATGCGTTTTTTTTTTGTAACGGCGAGCGTATTATTAGTTGCGCGTGCTCGCTCGCGCGATGATAATTGCGTATTAATGCCAGATCGAGTAACGATCGCGCGTATTACCGTTTCTGTAGCAGGAGCCGAGACCGGAACTCGACACCAGCAACGGAAGCAGCAACGGCGGCGGCAGGCCGCGATTCGTTCCCGTCACTGCTTTGGAGGACGTGCAGGCGGTGCGTTGCGCCGAATTCCACCCTCACGGAAAACTCTACGCCGTAGGATCCAATTCGAAGACGCTGCGGATATGCGCCTACCCGAAGCTGCACGATGTCAGGTGAGAATTATATTATTTATTTACGAAATTCAGGAAAACAAATATTTATAGAAATAATAAATATATTTGTAATTATGAAATTTATTCCATAAATCGAACGAAGATATCAAAATTGTGATATAAGGGTCTTTAAAGAAAAGAAATTTAAATATGTTCCACTTTATCAAAACTGATATCAATTTGATTTGTTTCATCGAGAGAAAGAGAGAGATTTATTTATCAGAAGTTCAATTTTTGCATTTATTTATGTGTGTAATTGATTTTTTGGATTTTTAGAAAAAACCATTTTTGCTCCAAAAACAGATTTGAAACAATATCAAAACTGTAATGTAATCTGACAATTTTTGAAAAAATTTATAAACAAATTTTTGAGCTATACAGATACCTGCTAGAGTACAAAATATTACCATATATCAGAGTTTTTTAATATCTTTTTTCTAAATGAACAAAAGTAACCCTGGACATGAATCAGCTTTCATCCACAAATTTTGGAGACAATGTTTTCTTAATTCTATTTTAGAATCGTTATTTAAAACCCACAAAATAATTTTAATTATGTACATTAATATTACTTACACGCGATAATTTTACGTTATTTTTTTACTACTTGTGTCCGTGTGATCTTAATTTATACTTTCATCGAACTCTTACTAATTAAATATTTCAAAGTTAAATAAAGCGATTTCACTAAATGATTTTTTTTTAAATATGCGTTAGTAATAAATTTATAATATTGAACTTTCTACAAAGTGCACCTTATATCAACTATGCGGAAATTCAAAATAGGTGGAACCTGCTTTCGTAATCTAACGTTCGAAAAATTAGTAAATTATGATTGTGAATTGCGGAAATAACGGGATAATCTTTTTTCTTTCATCCATAAAACGTGCAATATTTCGATGCAAGATATTTCGAGATAGCATGTCTAATAATATCTACTTCGCGTTAGCAGTTTCTTAACAAATTTTATTATACGGTATCACTGTATCGCTACCTGCGGTCTTACGCAAAAATAATAAATGAGTCGCTTTCAATTAAATTCGATTATTGAAAAATTCAGTTTCCGAGACGGTCATCGAGACGCGGGAGAGAAATCGAATGAATTTATATTCACGCGCTTCCGCAAAAAGCGGGAGAGAGTCGTGATACATTTAGTGTGGTCGAGGCGAAAATAACCATAAATTATAATAATAATTCGAAGGTCAATTCGCGATCGTTATTGAAAATAGAGGAGAAATTTATCGATGACAAAATAATTTCGCGTTTTGCAGAGCAGAGTTTGCGGTCCAAACGATAAATCCGGCGTAGTCAGATTCGGTGCTATTTTTATTTTTCATCGCGGATATATTTTGGATCCTTTATGTAGGCTCGTCTACAAAAAAAGATTATGTACGAAACACGAGAGAAATCACGGCTCTTACAGCGGAACGCGTCACGCTATTCAATGAGCTCGGCTTATCTATTATCTAGGCGCGATGATATCAACGCAACTTCGCTGCTCGGAGTAATTAGAACAGAGATTGTGAATAATCTAATGCGTTCTTCTACGTTGCTTTCTTGGCGCGAACTATATAATTTCAGACGAATATTACAATTTTAATAAAGTCTATGTACGTAATAACACGTTTAGATATAATAATACACGTGCTAAAGATATATATTTTTTGTTGAGATTATTACTGAATGGCTTTCGAATTTACGTTAGATAAAGAATTACTTTATCTCTACAAATATTTTAATAAAGAATTTTTTTTTTCAGATTTTTATCAAGTTAGGTATTTACGTAATAAATATTATCAAACGAATCAGGAAATATTATCAATGGTATTTTAGCTTTTCGAAAAAAATGACTAGTGAGAAATAAATTCTTATTTTTTAATCGCATGTTTTTTAAGAAATTAAAAAAAAATAACGCTATTTAAGAAAACGATAACAATAATCTTCATTATGTAAATCGACTGTGTAATTGACGAGACATGATTGTCACTCACGCTTGACAAAAAAGCTTTGCCATCAAATTTGAGACAAATCGTGTAATCGGTTTGCGTCTGCTAAATTAATTTTACGCGAACATGCCGGCTTAATGAGCGGCAGAGACCTTTATGCCAAACGGAGCATTTCTACGTGTATAGCGTAAACGTGAAGCTTACTACTGGTACAGTAAGTACCATTTTTTCCATTAGCGGTGTTTCCACGCTACATCATATTTCTGTTTACATCGTTCGTGATTTACAATATTTTATTTTGTATGTCGCATTTCTAGAGCGAATCTTCATAATTTTTAAACGGGAATTTTATTTATAAGAAATCCGATTCTTAATTAAAAGAATAAAAGAATCCGATTCTTAAAACTCTTCTTTCAGAATACAATCTGAAAAAATTCTATAAAGATTAAGCGAAATTCTTGTTGCACGGTTGAGTGACATCTGAATCACAGCTGATGGAGATTCATGAAATATGAAGAGCAATTAGCTGCTTTACGGTTTATAGCAATAACAACCGAAGAATATAAAGTAATCGAAAGTGTGAATAAGTAACCGAGTAACAATTCCATGAACAAAGAAAAGGCAAAAGTTTTATTCATATAAATAAAACGTGAACTGGAGAATTGCGATGTACTTTCATTTTTGGAAGATAATATTTTATTTTAATTCGAGATATATTGTGTCGACTTTGCATTACAAGGAGGGATAATAAACAGTCCCCTTTCACTCGCAGAATTACGTCTATAGAATTCAGTCGGGATTGCTCGTTTTACATGACGCTGTTCCGGTAAATTCAACGAGCTGTAATTGGTGTCCAAAGTCAATAACATAACGCGCGCACAGTAATTTCTATTCATCCGTTTGTAACAAAGGATCCTAAAAGTGCCGCGTTCGCGATGTTGCTTTATTCGCGCGAAACGACTCTCCTCGTCGAGAAAGTTCGAGAACTCGAGAATTTATATTCGAATTAGCGGAAAGTGGATAAAGCGTGCGACGTACTCGTTACGCACATCTTGCGTAACTGTATTATGTACTTTCGAAATTACTATTTGATACTATAGGTAGGTATATATGAACAATCATCAAACGCAAGGATCATTTCTCGAATATTTCCGCGTGCGTTTATTTTAGACCGTAATCATGAGGTGTGAACAGTAAAATTCATACTGTTGCAATTACGAGTGGCAACGCAATTAAGTAAAATTATTAGTGCTGAAGAAGGTCTAAAAATAGACTGAAATGTTTGCTTCATATTATTTAAAATTATTTAATAAATTTAATTAGTTTTTGCGCCTTAATTACTGCGCATGGCTCTTGTTGCCATTTATTCATGTATCTTATTTAATTAAAATTATTAGTCTCCAGAGAAAATTGTTTCTAGTATCATGACACTTTTATGTTGCAAAAAAAAATCAAAATCAGTGACATTATTTACGAGAACTCGATTATTAAGTAATTCTATCTATATGATTATTCTATCTCTAAATCAGGATTCTATTGTTTGATGAAATTACCCCGAAGTTAATGATATTTACGTCATTGTACTCTGATGATAAAAATCTAGGATTTCGTTACGTCTATTGTCAAAGCAATATCTTGTTGGCAGTAGATAGTACACTATAACATATACTATTGACACTAGAGAGAAAAGATATTTGTTTAACTATTGTGTAAAGTAGAACGGATACATGGATCGCTCATTAAACACTCTAGCTTATGAATTATATGAAGAAACAGAAATGTGTTAAAAGATATAAGAACGAATAATGATAGTCGTTAGTAGCATCGTTAAATTAGGTGTACATGATGAGTACGTACGTGACACATCCATCATTTGATGGATAAGCGAGAGTGCATCTCTACATCTGTCACTTGAAACGTAAGAACGAAAATTTTTCTATATCTTTTTTATATTGGCATATTAATTTTTTTCGCACAACTTTCACGTCAACTTTCAAAATATGAAGAATTACGTAGCTGTCTCGAATGTTATAGATAATAATGCTCCAGCATAAGATTTCTACGTAGCGATATACAGTAGCTTATGAAGCATCGTTTGAAATCCGACAGTCATCTTCCTTGATTTTAATTAAACGAGATACAGGATATCTCAAAAGTAAAATAGCTACATTTAGCGATTAGAGATTTCATACTTAATCATTTGCAAATCTGATTTTTTGAATTTTTTTATTTAATTAATATTATAATTAATTGATTAATTTAAAAATATAAAATAATTATTTTAATCGATTAAAATTATGATTTAAAAAAATTGCCATTTTTCTGCGATCTTAGGTGCGCGCATGCATTTTAGTCTTTATTTTTTTATATTTATAATTTTTTATCAAAGATATAAATTTTTAATTATAATTATTATAATATGAATTATATGTAATAATTTGTATAAATTTTTTTATATTTGATATTAGAAGATTGCTTATAAGTATCAGGGCGGAGAAATTTCCAATATCCTTACATGTTCCTCGAATATTGTACGCCGTAATTTACTTGTATTACTCTTATCACTTAATACGAGTATCTTCAACTATGTTGTTATTGTCCATGGAGAAACTGCCTTGAGGAATAATTGTATCGTCACTTTCGAAAGTCGTTTCCCTTCGGCGCTCGCTGGAAATTGCGGCAAACAGGAGTGACGTTAATTTCGCGCATCATATTCCGAATAGACTCAAGGGGGCTAATAATAATTAACAGGGAAGATTTTGCAGGGAACGTTTCTTTCTCTCTCTCTCTCTCTTTCTTTTGATCGGTAGACACGGAGGGAAGTAAAATACTACGATCTCACATGCATCAGTCTGGCGCAAAGAGCTGGGAAAGAGCTGTGCTTAATTAAAATCTGCGTAAAAACCAGTGTCGTGAAAGTGGTAATACATCTCTTCTCTCTCTCTAAAATTGTCGAACCTCTCCCTCGTTTCCACGGTCCGACAATATACCGCGATATATCGACTACGATTAGAGATGACGCGGCTGATGAGGGCTGGGAACGAAGAAGAAGAAAAAACAGCTCGATGAAAGTGATGCCTGGTGCGAGAACTCGAGCATTTTTCCTTCTCTATCGGATAGATTGATGACTCGGGCGGAATAGAATCTCCTTTTCAAACGAATGATTTATGTATATCGTTGCGAATCGGCGAAATTATATGTTTATTACTTATCATTCCAGGTGCTAATGATAATAATGAGTAATGATATCGCGTGTGTTTTCAAGGGAGGATCATCAGACGTATCAACCCACTGTTCTCTTCAAGCGAACGAAGCATCACAAGGGCTCCATATATTGTCTTGCGTGGACACCGGATGGTCGACTGATGGCAACCGGAAGCAACGACAAGACCGTGAAATTGATGCGATTCAACGCCGATACTTCGAACCTTGAAGGTAATCGCAGAAATCAGATGTAATCTTGGTATTCATACGTGTCTTAAAAATCTTAGAATGAGCCTTACAAATTATAGCTTCAATTCATTTCCATATCAAATTCTATAGACATTGAGATGTCTATTAATCATTGTTCTTTTGCATTATTTTCTTGAATCTTGAAAGAAACATTTGTTTACTTTTACTGCAATATTTTATTATTCTCGAGCAGATTCATTGAAAATTGATATTCCTCTAATCTTGCAAATAAAATAAAAAATTAATTTTAATTTCCAGGACAAGAGGTCGAATTGACTATGCACGACGGTACAGTGCGTGATCTGTGCTTCCTCGAAGACACGTCGAACAAGTCGAGTCTTCTGATCAGCGGCGGTGCTGGCGATTGTAAGATTTACGTTACCGATTGCACGACCGGTACACCTTTCCAAGCCTTAAGCGGCCACAGTGGCCATGTGCTAACACTTTACAACTGGGGTGGAGCGATGTTCGTCAGCGGATCGCAGGATAAAACAGTCAGATTCTGGGACTTGAGAACGAGAGGCTGCGTCAACATGGTCACACCTGCAACGGTACCTGGCAGTCGGGTTAGTTGGTTTCCTCGTTGATATTCCCGTTCAATTTTTTACCGATCGTTACGAACTGTAGATAGCGGAAAAACATTGTTTTTCGAAAAGAAAGCTCGAAGAGAGAAGAGTAAAATTTTCTAAATTTATTGATTATATTAAAAATTATTAATGGAAAAATATAGTTTATATTATTTTCGTTATACTTGTCTATCTACATGTATCAATCGTACAGATCGAAAATCTCTACACGACCATTTCAAATGGAAATTAGAATAAATAGGAATTAGAAAAAATTGTCCTATCATTTTAAATCGGTATGGGTCGCGCCAACATCTATTTTCTGTTCTGTACTAGTTTCGTATTGAGTTCTAAGTCCGATAAATATTCGATTTAGTTTTAAATCGCACTATCATCTCTCCCGATCGCAGAATATTGATCACCTCTTTAAAATTGAATTTTTATCGGACATTTTAACAGTACTGAAGAGTGGAAGCAGTATTGTTTGTCTGATCAGCATTTGATTCCGTTGCAGGTCGGCAGCCCCGTAGCCGCGCTATGCGTGGATCCGTCTGGTCGGCTTTTGGTGTCCGGTCACGAGGACAGCAGTTGCGTTCTCTTCGACATTCGCGGCGGCAGAACGGTGCAGTGTTTCAAACCTCACGCGGCGGATATTAGGAGCATACGATTCTCACCGTCGGCGTATTACTTATTAACGGCGGGATACGACAACAAACTGGTGCTTACAGATTTGCAAGGTGGGTCTCTTAATGAGTCTCTCTTTGAAACGCTTTTCGTAACGCTGAAATGATCCAGCAGTAACATAATGTAAATAAGAGTCATGATGATAGAGTAATCACAATGAAATGCACTAAACTATGTTGCAGGTGATCTTACGATGCCTCTACCTAGCGTTGTGGTTGCTCAACATCAGGATAAAGTCATCTCAGGACGTTGGCATCCGACGGAATTTTCGTTCCTCAGCACTTCCGCTGATAAAACTGCAACTCTTTGGGCCTTGCCGCCTGTTTAAAGATCCAGCATGATAACGCGCGCATTGCTATTTATTAATCCGTTTTTTAAAAGAGTATTTTGATTCATCTACGTTGTTTAGACGTGTTGATTTATATCGAATCGATCGCGTAAAAAAATTCATTTTTTCAAATTCTACGACGGACATTATGACGGTAAAACAAAATGAACAATTTCGAGCGATATCAATATTCTAACGTATCTATGTATCAGCGCTTAATTTAACTATGACCACAATTCAAACTTCTTTAATATATGACAGCGCCATTAACTCGCAGTGAGGTATTGCGAAAATTAAGCATTTAAACGATTTAAATCTAATGATTTAAAGACTCAGCTGAAAAAAAAGGATAAAAAAACGTTAACCAGATATGTATTGTAAAAGTATAGGATTGTTTTTATAGTTATAAATTTGATACCGGAAATCACAAGACTGCAAATGAATAATTGCTTCGACATTGCTTTATAGCTATACGAAGCATATATTGCGAGTTTGAAATATTTTCTTTTTACATAATATCGGGATAGGTTTTCAGAGATTTTAACAGATGTTCTTTCCACGAATAATAACGCACGCGTACTTATCAAAACCGCGCGATGCGATATATCCTTCCCTCCCTTTTTAAATATAATTTTGTTATAATCAGAGATGCCTGATATTTTGTAAATACACGTTAAAGTAAGTTAAAAAAATTTCGTAACACGATATTCGCACATCTGTGCAAAGGACGTACTAATTTCTTATTGAATTCTCTCTTACTTTTGCTCAGTAGCACGTTATCTGCATCTGCGTTTTATAACGTTTAGAGAGATTTGATAGATTGTCCTATTTGTTATTTGATTCTTGTTTTACTAAAAAAAAGCGTTGCTTTTTTACGTAATTTGCGTGCGCATACGTTCAACTCATAGATGCTCCTACTTCCATCTCCATGTTATCGACTCACAAGCCAAATATACACACGCGTTCTAGTATACATAGATATATTATACTTATATTATATCCGCATTTTCGCGAAGAAATTATATACGTATGCTCATATTAATCGCTATTTTTTACGGATTAAGATAATTAATATAAAACGAGAGAGAATTTATTCGGAGCATCGAACAATTTGTCGCGATACATGAGTACGTTTACACAAATCGAAGGAAGATAGTATTCTTTAGTAATATAAAGTCATAAGGACTAACAATTAGAGTTTTAAGTTGCTTGTCGCAATCGTCAAAGTTTGTAGTAGCAGCGAAACTAAAACAGATAGAAGGAGAAATGTTACGTTTCGAACTGTTGATAGCAATTTTTTTCTTACAATTATAGCAATTTGATGGGACGAAGTTTTTCTGTAAATATATATAGTTGGCAATTGAACTCGCTAATCCTTCGACTTTATCATTAATCTGTCGATGCACGCAATCATATCATTGCTTATTTTTTATCCCTATTTCGACATCGACGCTCTTAAGAGCGAGTTTCACTTTGTCCTATTAGCGTATGTTTTTCGGCGTACGGACAAATCATATCTTAAGATCGCGTATGTATTCGAAGAGAATGGAAAAGTGATTTATAAGATATATTAAAAGCAAAGGAATGATAAAGGAAAAACGGGTGAATGATACGCAAGTAGAGTTAATCGCTCGCCAAATAAATTTCACGATTTTTCGCCTTCAATTATTCGCAAGATCGCGCGAAGTGTGATTTTGTGTGATTCAAATTGATTAAAGTTATTCAATGAGTTATCTGTCTTTTATAAAATAATTTATAAAATTAATGTGTTTTATAAAATCTTTTATAAAATTAATTATCACGAACGTTTCATTCTGCATAAATTTCTTAAATATTGTCGCGAATTTTAAAAATTTATTATTCTTACAGAAATTCGAAACTTTGCGAATATATAGATAATCAATACAGATAACCGAGTAATAGGCGAATGTTTGCATTTATTCTGATATAATTGCAATTTTTACAGTAATTCTGCGTGTTTCGTCATTCATTTAGTCTTGCTATTTAATAGATTTGTCTTCCCGCTTCGCGCATATTTTGCGATGATTGACAGAAGAGATCAGAGAATAACGTTGGCGAGCAAACGGAATAGAATGAAAGCAATTATTTGTAATTCAACGCAAGCATCTGCTTCCATGTAGCAATTTATCGTGCCTTCCTGTCGTGGCTGCTTTCGGCGATTCACACATTTATTTTTGTATTTTTTTGTGAACTCTTTTTTCTCCTCCACCCTCGCATTTTCACATCCCTACAATAATATTCTTCCTCTTCCTCCCTCCTCCCATCTCGTCTCACAATTTATTCAAACGAGTTCGTAAACGTCTAAAGTAAAAAAAAAAAGTCTCTCACTATCTCGTACTCGAGTATTACCGCATAACGCACTATATACGTATAGTATATAACTTATAACTTTGTACTTTTCTTGTAGATACGATTATATGTCACGTTTAATTTAAACAATAAAATTTACGTTATTAAACCGGTTGTATTGATAATAATGCCTGAAGAACCCATCAAAGTTCCATCAGAAGGTCCGCCGCTAATTTTATTCGGGCCAGTTTTTTTCAAAAGTTCCGGTAATCGGCTCGATTAGGCCCCCGTAAGAGAGAAATTACGTCGGATCCGTATATATATACCAAAGGCGTATACAATATACAGAGCTCGATCGACTTTTTATAAATTTCCCATAATAACTGTAATCATGCAATCATCCACCCGCATGTATTACCCATGGCGCCGAATTCGGGCCCAGTTTCCGTGAAATAGAAAGTATATCGCGAATGAAACCGTGACCAGTCTCGAAAGTTTTAATGAGAATCGTTTAATAGAGACCATCGGCAATTTTTCGACGCTTAGGGGTAGAGACGCTTGTTTTCATCGATTATTATGGAAAAACTGCCCTTGTAATATATCACGTTTAGAGCGCGACTGTATTAAAACAGGTCAAAATTTTTGATTGGACGGCTTTCGCGGAATTGAACAAATAATTTGCTCTAAAGAAAGAAGTATAATGATGCAATCGCATCAGAAAAAAATTATCAAAATAATAATGTAATATAACATTTTATATTATAAATAAAAAATATATTATTTTATACAATATTTTATATCATCAATACATGATATATCATTTTGTAGTATCGAGACTTGCATACAGATGCAAGAAAAAAAAAGACACAAAGCGAAAAACTGTCAAAATAATATATTTTCTATTGAACTCCTCCTCTTAAAAATAAATGTCTCGTTTATTAACTAACGAGCTACATCGAAGTCAGCAAGAAGAGAAGAGGAATGAAAGACAAGCGTCGCGGCGACCGACTCGTTGATCTCCAGATCTTAACTCTCGGTGTCCCGAGAAGCATACAACATTTTATATTATAAATAAAAATTATATTATTTTATACAATATTTTATATCATCAATACATGATATATCATTTTGTAGTATCGAGACTTGCATACAGATGCAAGAAAAAAAAAGACAAAGCGGAAAACTGTCAAAATAATATATTTTCTATCGGACTCGTCCTCTTAAAAATAAATGTCTCGTTTATTAACTAACGAGCTACATCGAAGTCAGCAAGAAGAGAAGAGGAATGAAAGACAAGCGTCGCGGCGACCGGCTCGTTGATCTCCAGATCTTAACTCTCGGTGTCCCGAGAAGCATACAACATTTTATATTATAAATAAAAAATATATTATTTTATACAATATTTTATATCATCAATACATGATATATCATTTTGTAGTATCGAGACTTGCATACAGATGCAAGAAAAAAAAAAGACACAAAGCGAAAAACTGTCAAAATAATATATTTTCTATTGGACTCGTCCTCTTAAAAATAAATGTCTCGTTTATTAATTAACGAGCTACATCGAAGTCAGCAAGAAGAGAAGAGGAATGAAAGACAAGCGTCGCGGCGACCGACTCGTTGATCTCCAGATCTTAACTCTCGGTGTCCCGAGAAGCATACAACATTTTATATTATAAATAAAAAATATATTATTTTATACAATATTTTATATCATCAATACATGATATATCATTTTGTAGTATCGAGACTTGCATACAGATGCAAGAAAAAAAAAAGACACAAAGCGAAAAACTGTCAAAATAATATATTTTCTATTGGACTCGTCCTCTTAAAAATAAATGTCTCGTTTATTAATTAACGAGCTACATCGAAGTCAGCAAGAAGAGAAGAGGAATGAAAGACAAGCGTCGCGGCGACCGACTCGTTGATCTCCAGATCTTAACTCTCGGTGTCCCGAGAAGCATACAACATTTTATATTATAAATAAAAATTATATTATTTTATACAATATTTTATATCATCAATACATGATATATCATTTTGTAGTATCGAGACTTGCATACAGATGCAAGAAAAAAAAAAGACAAAGCGAAAAACTGTCAAAATAATATATTTTCTATTGGACTCGTCCTCTTAAAAATAAATGTCTCGTTTATTAACTAACGAGCTACATCGAAGTCAGCAAGAAGAGAAGAGGAATGAAAGACAAGCGTCGCGGCGACCGACTCGTTGATCTCCAGATCTTAACTCTCGGTGTCCCGAGAAGCATCCCCGGGGCGAGGACCCACCCACGAAATTCCTGCGCGTCTGTCGAGAGCCCATCTGTCGATTCGACGAATTCGGTTGGTTTGCGTTTCGGGATTTTTCGAAATCCTCACCGCGGGCCAAACGATGAGCTCTAATTACCTTCGGTGCGCGATGATGGACTCGAGAAGCACGGACACATTTCTCGAGTCCCTGGGGATAAATGTGGTTTCTATTGACCTTACCTATCTACTCAAATCGGATACTACACGTCTTCAGGAATGCCCTCCAAGGTGCGACGCCTCCTCGCTAATTTCACGTTCTTACTGCGGTTTATTCGACGGTCTTCAGCAATTCGCATTTTTAGAATTCCAGATAACTATTAACTTGTATATGGTAATGTTTGCTAATGCCGAAAAGAAAGTGAGTTCTTTAATATATACCTTGCGAAACATCTTTGGCATTTTTGATCATTCTATGGCTTTGGAATTTCAATATTGTGTGTGTACGTGTCGTATATGAAAGATATAATTTTTAAGATTAGATTGCACGTAGAAAATACTAATTTTATATTCTACTTTCATAGTACTTGTCAAGAGGAATAAAATCAATTCAGAACGATTTAAGTAGAATATAAGGAAAAATTAATAAGGCACTTTGCGTTGAACGTATAATTTTTTTCCACAGAAAAGGCGACACATCATTGGGAGACGTGATAAAAATAATGAAGCAAATATTTTTCCGAGAAGAATCCCAAAGAATATTTTCTTAATATCCTCGCTAAACCGCTCGATTAAAAGAATTAGCCGCTTAGAGCTAGGTATAGGGATTTGTGGTCGGCATCACGAACAAGTGATTTTGCGCTTACGAGCAAGAAACAAGGAACTTAGGAAGAAGAGGCGCGCGATGATGCATTAGGCTAATCGCGCCGTTAAATAATTCATCACGCACGAAGCATTCAAATTAATAACGTATTAGGAGAATCACCTCCAATCGAGAGCTCGAGCGCACGAATTGCTTTGTATACTCTATCATTTCCACAGAGGTTCTCATATACTTCTTTACCTCATCGTGACAGTCTCTTCGACATCATTGACTTGTTTCAAAATTCTATTATCTAATATTACATTATTTATTATTTTTCTTACATTATTCGGAACTTAATTAAAACGATATATACGGGAATTCAATGTGAAAAGCACCTAAATCTATTAAAATAATTCGTCTTTCTGCAATTAATTGTAATGTAAAATGTACAAGAAAAATTAACTTATCTTTTACATAAAGTAATTTAAAGACTAACATGAAATAATTAATTGATATTTTAATGTTTGACAAAATATTTAAATATTTTTCATCTATGTAAGAAATAAATATTTTAATCTTTAATTTTTATACAAGTGAAGAAAGTGAAAATTATAAAACATAAATACTTATAAAAATAAAACTTTTTATTATACGTTTATTACATTTATTAAGGAAGATCTTGATACATATGAGAAAAATTCTGACATATTGCACGATGCTAAAATAATATTAATATCTTTATATAACTTTCCTCGTAAAATAAAATAAAAATAACATTTATACCAAGTTTATTTTTTCTATATAGGACGAATTCTAAATTTGTCGCACAGCTATCGATCAGAATTAGAATCACTTTTGATACTCTTTCATTGCACAACACATTTAATGTTATTCATTCGCATCATCATAATATTCTATATCTCTTTTATTTTTTACATGACAAATTTACTTGATCAATGATTAAATATCTAAAACATTCTTTCTCTCATTGTTTAATCTCGTTGCTAACATATGATATTCACTTCATTTGATATCCAAGCTATTCTATATCTCTCTTATTTTTTACATGACAAATCTTGGTCAAATTTATTTGATCAATGATTAAATATCTAAAACATTCTTTCTCTCATTGTTTATTCTTGTTGCTAACATATCGAGGTATACATCTCTCTTATTTTTTATATCTTTCTTATTTTTTACATGACAAATTCACTTGATCAATGATTAAATATCTAAAACATTTTTTCTCTCATTATTCAATCTCGTTGCTAACATATGATATTCACTTCATATGATATCCAAGCTATTCTATATCTCTCTTATTTTTTACATGACAAATCTTGGTCAAATTTATTTAATCAATGATTAAATATCTAAAACATTCTTTCTCTCATTGTTTATTCTTGTTGCTAACATATCGAGGTATACATCTCTCTTATTTTTTATATCTTTCTTATTTTTTACATAACAAATTCACTTGATCAATGATTAAATATCTAAAACATTCTTTCTCTCATTATTCAATCTCGTTGCTAACATATGATATTCACTTCATATGATATCCAAGCTATTCTATATCTCTTATTTGTTACATGACAAATCTTGGTCAAATTTATTTGATCAATGATTAAATATCTAAAACATTCTTTCTCTCATTGTTTATTCTTGTTGCTAACATATCGAGGTATACATCTCTCTTATTTTTTATATCTTTCTTATTTTTTACATAACAAATTCACTTGATCAATGATTAAATATCTAAAACATTCTTTCTCTCATTATTCAATCTCGTTGCTAACATATGATATTCACTTCATATGATATCCAAGCTATTCTATATCTCTTATTTTTTACATGACAAATCTTGGTCAAATTTATTTGATCAATGATTAAATATCTAAAACATTCTTTCTCTCATTGTTTAATCTCGTTGCTAACATATCGAGGTATACATATACGACTGCGCACCCCTGGCAGTCCAAATCGCATTCAAATGAGGAAAGGAAGGGCGGCTCTCGTCGTAGGGCCCCCAAAAGCGAAACGATACACGCGGCGCATCTCTGACCGCCGCGTGTAATCATTCTCGGAAGGGCGATTCCCGTGGTCGGGAGATGATAATAATAATTTGAATCGCGGCCACTTAGCATACGTGCAATTTGGCGCTTAAGACGATTCCGTCCTCCTTCTCGACGGCGCAGTCGTCGTCCCTTTCGAATATGCCGAAGAGCACAGAGACGTGCCCTAGCTCCGGCCTGGCCATCATTCGGACCCAGAAATTCGTAATCACCGACCCGGGATTGAACCCGGGGGCCTGCCCAGAGACACGATCCTTACGGGACCCGAATCAAGTGCGACGAAACGCGCGTCATTTACGGGATTCCTCTATTCTCCGACAGAGAAGTCGTTCTTTCCTGCTTTAGGTCGTAAATTATTGCGTTAGACAACGTTGTTATTCTCGTGGCTATTTAAGGCTATATTTGATTTGTGGGAGATCAAGACGGTAGACACCTACACTTGATGTGTTATTAACACCTAAATAATAGTGTCCAAGTAACGGACTTGACTTATGACAGAAGCAAAAATAATTATAATAGAGTTAGATAGTTGAAAAAAATGAGATAGTCTATAAATTGTGTATTTATAAGTATAAGAATTTCTTGTGCGTGTGTGTGTTGTGTGTCACGTGTTATATATTGTAGAATAAAAAAAAACGGTAATTTATTTTCATCTAAATATAGTCTTTAAGGCTTCAGCTCGTGGCATTAATGCAACTTTGCGTGACAGAAAATGTCGAGCAAAACACAATTTTATGCAAAAAACATGGAGTGAGAGAATTTGTCTAACCGGAAAGTTCGAGTTTATTATAGGTATTGGCTCCAAAATATTTGCATGAATCTGGATGGCATGTCTGTCTAGTCGTTGATTATAACCAGCATGTTCATAAGAGAAAAAAAAACAGATTTAAAGACTAAATAATGAGCCTCAAAATTCATTTCGATGTTACAATAAAAAATAGCGTATCAAAACACATTTCATTTTTGAGTTTTAATCCTTGAATGTTGAAAATAAAAATTCACATCTCTAGATATATTTATTACAGTTTTTTTTATTACAACAAATATTTTGCAAATCGTTAAACTATCAATACTTTTGTCCATATTATTTACATGATAAAAATCACAGACATCTGCTATTGTACTCTGTTAGAAGATCCCGTTAGATTTGTGTTCTCGTTAAATTTTGAAAAAATTTGTCGATATTATTAAATATGAGAGACATTTTTAATTCTGTATTAATTCGGTCACCTTTTTCTTGTGATATAACTTGACAGATGTATTGCAAAATGTATTTTTTCCCCCGATGAGCTTGCAAAAGACTATTTAGAGTCATTCGCGTCTTCTTAGCTAACGGGTGGAGATCGGTCGCACATTCTCGCCATAACTCCACATAATAGCCAATATCTCACAAGAGTTGTACAAACGCGAATCGGTTACTAGTTACTACTTACGTGAGTTAACATGATTTATCGCTCAACGTTAGCCGCTTACCGAGCTTGGTGAGAAGAAGCGAGAAGAATGGAGACCAAGGGAAAGAAAGAAAGAGAAACAGCGAGAAAGAGAAACGAACGCGCAAGGAGGGATGAAGAGCGCAAATCTCTCTTGGGAGGTTTCACTGCAGCCAATTAAGGCCCTGTTTTAATCGTTCGCGCCTAATTGCAGACTCATTACTTTGTCTCTCGAGGGTAAATACGTCGAGCTAAGTACCCATGTCCAAATAAAGAATACGCGCACTCTTGAAATCATCAGGAGAAACGTAATATTTCGAGATAGAAAAACATTTTTAACATATGTAACATACATTCCCCAAAATAATTAAGAAATAAAAAAATTGTCCAGAAAATAGGCAAATTTTAAATGGCTGTAACTTTGTTTTGAAAAATGAGAATTTAAATTTTAACAAAGGATTTTAAAGCTTGAAATCTTTTTTTTCATTTTCTTCGATTGTGATATTTTTTACATACAGAAAACACAACGAAATTGAAAATGTTTTCTCACTTTGTAGACTTTTTTTAAAGTTTAAATAAAAAGGAAAAAACTCGCGAATTTCTTCGTTATTTTCACCTATTTGTAAAGAGTTCACAAGTTTAAAAAAATTTATTCACTATATCATACTATAGAGTAAAGATTTAGCTTTAAGAATCCATTCTCAAAATTGCTGTACGATAATTTTTAATGGAGTTATAACCGTTTAAAGTGAAAATGACCATTTCTCTTCAATTTGCGATAACTTGATAAGGAAAGATCGAAATTTAAATTTTAAAAAACGATTTTGCAGGGAAAACTTTAGACTTTAAACGTAAAAATGTCAAAACATTTTTGCAAATCTTCTTATGCATGCGACACGTTTACAAAGTGAGAAGAAAATTTCAATTTTGTTATGTTCATCGTTTTCTGTATGTAAGAAAATTTCAAAATCGAAGAAAATGAAAAAAGCTGTGATCTTTTGAAAATAGAAATTTCAAGCTTTAAAATCCCTTTTTAAAATTTAAATTCTCATTTTTCGAAACAAAGTTACAGCTATTTAAAGTTTGCCTATTTTTGGACAATTTTTTGATCTCTTATTTATTTTGAAGGGTGCATCTTTTTAAAAGTACTCGATTTTGGAATTCCAAAAATGAATTTTAAAATAAAGATTAAAACCGAAAATGTAGACATATAAAACAGAAAAAATAGTGTATCCAAAGGCGATAAATTTGCTTCTATATGACTTGCCCCTGTTGACAATTTGTTGCACATCTTCCATTTCATCCAAACATAACATCGGATGCTGAACTTTAGCATCAGACTCGATTGCCGGACCGTTTCTCGCATAGATTCGCCGTCAGTGATGCATCTGAAAATCGAAGGGCTTTCTGCTTCTCTTCTAAGCCCGGTCCTCTCACGAGATGGAACCGGTCGTTCTTAATAACCACCCTCGCAAGGCGCATGGCCTAAGGATCAACGGCGCGACCTGCAATCACGCCATAGACAACTCGCAGCGACTCGATCATTATCACGGCCAATAATCACCGGGAGACGTATTCCTCTAAGTGTTCTCCCTCCGTTAAAACGCACTTCGGACGCCGAACGCCGATCCGGTCCACCACCGGCGGCTTCTCGATCAGCAAGAGAGCGACTCCTCGTTCTCCACGATATTTGCCCGTCTCTTGGTCTCTCTTTAGCTCACTGTTATTTTCTCCGACCATCGGCGATAATCAAGGACCGCAGCCCGTCGCTGGATGGACGGCATCTCTAATCCGCGGCAATTACGCTGAGCGATTAAAAAGATTTAATTGTCCGACGCGCCACTCTAGGACGGAACGTTTCTTCGCCTTTCTTCGTGAGAAGGGCGGAGTGATCACCATGAAGTGGAGATAGAGCTCGCTAGGATTTTTCGTCGTCATTGTGACTCGACAAAGGATTTTTTATTATTATTATTATTACGACGGAAGCGACGACAAAATCGGACGAGCGAAAAATTTATACCTAATTCGAAAGATGTTGGTGATGACTTTCGCGGTAACTTGATGAGGAGAAGGTAGACAAAGCTATAATAATGATAGCTTGCGATGGCAAGTAAAATCAATGACGAAGGATATGCAAAGATGCACTTACAAATCAAGAAATTAGTTCTACGAGGAGGCAATTATTCTGTATGATCAAAGAATTTAAGTGGTAGCTGCACAAGAGATCAAGCGCGCGCGCTTTTATATTACAACGATAACTGATGATGATAACTTAGCGACGCGAGTAGAGAGTAGAGAATTTATTTAGAGAAGTACTTAATTATGGAAACTCCACCGTCGAAGTAATATAATTAATTATGGAAACGGCATAACGATGTTTTAATTACATTTAATCATCTATCGTATCATCATATTTACTTATCCATTTAGCAACAAGTATGTTAAATAACAATAACGATCTTTTTTTTAGCTTTTTCATCCTTGGAATGGAGAAACATTCTATCTATGTCGAAATCGAATATTTATTCTTACAATCGAAAGATCGCTTTCCTTATGTTTTGGTAAAATTAGCTTATAATTGATAAATAGTCAAATGCATTCAATAATCACTCAAAAAAATATTTCGCTGATATATTTAGATGTTTAAATGTTTTTTGTATCTGTTAAAACTGTTGTTTGTCACGTATAGAATTTATAGCAGGAATATATATTCTGTCTCTGTTATTTAGGCAAATTAAGTAAATTACATATGCAATATTACAATACTTGTCAATTACTTAGCTGTTTTAGTTAATTTTTTATACCTAGAAAATTTTTGCTGTACTTGCAATATCATTTTTTTGAGTGCGTGAATTTTAATTGAATATTTCATAATTATTATCATAATAATAATAGTTACTAAATACATTTAATTCGAATTTTGTTCGTAACTATTAAGGCAATTAAATAATTTAGCAGAAATATTAAATATTTATAATATTCACTATTAAATATTTAATTAATATTTGATAATTTAATCAATATGTTTAACAATAAAAATTATATTAATTAAAATATTTAAAAATTACTGCATTTGTTGATTATATTTTTTATTTGTTTATTATATATTAAATAGTACAAATTTTATTTGTTCATTTTAGCAAATTATAATAAAATTAAATAAACTTTTTGAAAATAGTACGCTGTGTATTTTAATTTTAATATTTATCTGATAATATACAATAGTGTAAAATAATATAGAATTTATTATAAATTTAATGAGGCAAATATCACAAGTTATATATAATAAAAATATTAAATAATAATAAATATAGAAAACATTAATATATAAAAATAATTATAAATGTACACTTTTTATATATTATATTGTATTATATTATTAGAGCTTATATTATATACCACATAATATTAACATATTAATTTTTATTTATCATTAATATTTCTAATATATTTATAAATATTTATATATTTTTTATAATAAATATTAGAGATATTAATTATATATTAAAATGCAATATAATATAAATATTTATTATTATATAAGTGGATGTAGATATATTATGTTGATTATTATGTAGAACATAATAATATATTAATAATATATTAACATTTATTATTATACTTTCTTCAAAGAGCAGAGGAAAAGATAATAGAGATTTTGTGATCAAGACTTATTGTTATGGTCTTCTCAATAAATAGTCATTCTGTCACTGAGCTTTTTCATGGCCTCATTCCCAATACTCCTCTTGTCTACATATTCTTTTGATTACTACAATTAATAATAAAAATAATAATAAATGCTAATTTATTAAATATAAATTTATATAAGATATAATATAAATTATTATTTTAATACCTATTTATATCATACCATTTATATTATACCATTAAATTACTCTAATATAAATTTTATTATTTATATTATATTATTAATTAGTATAATTTAAATTAATATTAAATAAAATTAATAATTTAATATAATTTATAATTAATAAATTAAAGCTATTGAAATTAATTATGTTAAACATAATATTAAAAAAATTATATTAAATAAAAATTTAATTATTATAGATAAAAAAAATAAAGAAAAAATAAGATAGATAAGAAATTAACCGTGGATAAATAACACAAAATTAAAAATAAAATAATATAAATAGTAATAATCTCTAGCCAAAATATAAATAAATATGTACAAATTGTATAGTGCTATCTTTTCCATTGATTCAGATGATTGATCAGTCACGCTTGATTTGATCGAATTTTGAAAGTTTTTGAAGACAGTTCAACTGACTTTTGATTTGAGATAATCGTATTTTTATCTTACGTTCGACATCCAACTCTATTGGTTTTAAGTAGCTTTTTACGAATTGGCGTATCTAAAATAAATTATATTATTTCAATATTTTTTTCCGCGTGAGAATAAGTTGTTTTACATAATAAATAACAATCTTTTAAATAAAAATAAAGTTAATTAAAAACGACTAATAAAATTAAAGATAATTTAATTATAAAAATTTACCTTATAAAGTTGTTCTTCAGAGTATACATGATTAATAATATCAATTAATATTGCAACTGTACTGATTTCTCTAGATAGATATAAAATAGTACGTTTTCAATTAATATATATGAAAAAAATATATTACTAGCAGAATATATTTATGAAGAAAGATATATAATTACCTCGGTGCTATTGTCTCAAATTTCGATAATATAAAATCAAGTATTACGCTATTCTTCGCATATTTGGCAACAATGAAATGAAAACTGTCAATACGATCCTCGTCTTTTATTCTTCCATTATGATTTTCAGATATCATTAGCATATAATTCTTAATAATAGCAATATTTTCAGAGCAAGTAAGAAATTTTAAATATTTATTATCAGATTTTTTCATATATATATTAAATATTTTGTGCCAAGTATCATCGCTCAACATCACCAAACCATTACAATATGTCCATTCTTCCCACCACGGCAGAAGTCTATGAAAAAGAACATAAAAATGTATTATAAAAATTTAGTTTTTTTATTTTATCTCCAAATCATTAAATAGTATATGAATCACGTCATATAAAAGATACAAAAAATATTACTATCTTTCTATTTAAGAATCATATATGATAAGAAAAATTACATATTTATTTTAGGATTTATGAGATGTCGTTTTAATTTAGAAGCTGCTACTTGTTTGCAATTAGGTTCATCAAAAATGCATGCCCATTTTATAACTTCTTGTTTTAGACAATTAATAAGATAATCTTCATTAGATTCTTCATATCCAATATTCTCAAGAAGTCCGTTCAATATATTTTGCATTTTTTCCTAAAAATTATACAATTATTATCTTTTAGATTCTACAAATTAAAATTGAAAATTGAAAAATTTTAGTTATTCCAAAAATGTATATATAGCATAGGTATAAGAAAAAATATGTTAAACATTGTTCTATGATTCCAAAGTTTATCGACTTTAGCATTACGTTGAATTAATTATTAATAAATTTGTAATTTAATAACGATTTAGTTACGAATAAAATATATATATAGGTTAATATTCAACGTACATTAATATTCAACGTACAAGAAATATAATATAAAATTAGCAATAATGAAAAATTTCCGTTTTTAAATTTTGCATCTTTTAACCAAATAAAATTATAAGAAAAAACTGAATTATTTTTTTATTTTATCTTTTTGGAGATTATATGTAAATATAATTTATATAAAATTAATGTATTTTATACGTAACAATTTAATACGGATTATACATATTATTTATGAAGTTTATTATTACTTTAATATGGTAAACTCTTATATCTGATAATGGTAAAACACTTGACATGTGCTCAAGAGCTTTGATCATAGGATACCATGCTATATAATCTCTCTCTTGAGATAGATAATTCATGAGTTTCCAAAATATAGAAGAATCAATTTGATTAGTCGTGAAGAAATAATATGCATCATCAATGATTTGTGCACGATTGAGAACATGTATGTTCGTATATTCCTTAGAGTTTAGATATTCCGCAATTTTGTTCCAGTTCTCATTTTCATAATTGACACGATAGTATCCTGTCATAAAGTATAAATAAATTTTATCATTATACATAATAATCAGAAATGCGACAGTTAAATCGACGATGCGATAATCAGAAATGCGACAGTCGAATCGACGTCGAATAGATGCCGAATTGATCGAATCGATATCGATTCGACGTCTTTTCGATTGATCATTTTTGATTGAGAAAACATTTGAAAGATCAGAAGTTTTGTATAAAGAAAATTACAAGAATTTTTTTAAATTTATAGTAGATTCGTAACAAGAAGTTATTTTTTAGTTAATTGTAAACTATATGGTTAATTATAGAATTATTTTATATTTAGTATTGTGTAATATTTTGTAGAATAAAACTGCATAAGAAATTATATACTTAAATTGATTTTAGTTACACAAGTAATGACTAGATCATGCATAGTGACATGTATATTTAGTGGAATTTAATTTATTGTTAATTTTTAAAAAATGGCAATAATGCCGTATAATTCATATAACATTTTACTCAACATTACACAATTATTATACATATTTACATTTACTGTAATATATAATTATGTAATATACATATTGAATGTACTAGTAATACTTCGTATTTAAAGTAATATATTTTTTACGTTTGATATGTATAATATATAATTACATATGTATATGTATAGTATTTATTAAATACTTTAATAATATGTATATATTTTTAAAAAAATAACGCATAATAGTTTTTAATGTATATTAATACAACAGAAATATAAATAAAACAATAGAATAAAATCAAATTTTAATTATGTGGAATAAAACATTTAAGAGCATAATGGATTAATATTTACCAGCTTGTTGTAAATTGACTATAATCCATTCATCTTCATTAAAATTGGATACATGCAAGGCTAAATTTTGCGACGTAAATTTCAACCATATGACATTATGAAGTGAAATATTAAAATCAAAATTGTTCTGTGTAGTATAAGTTATAGGTATCCACAAATTACTATCAATTGAATCGAAATTTTCTAGCGATATAACTGTATATGTAGCTTTAAAATACTGTGCTATTTTCAATATAGGATAATGTTTTAGTTTCATCCAACCATCCATTCTTTCTGTTAAGTTATATTTGTTGTTAATCTTTTCATCAAGAGCATCTTGCATAGCGATCCAAAATTGATTAGGTTTTATCTGATTAGCAGACGCACTAAATTTATTAAATTTAATATTATTAGAAATTAGTACACACACATACACTGTAATAAATTTTATTAGAAAAGATAAATTTAGTACTTATACATGCTTGTGTCAACACATATCTATATAAGTTTAATTGTTATAATAGCCAAATATATAGCGCATATTTATTGCGCAGCATATTTATACATAAGTATTTAATTTTCTATGCATGTGTGTTGGCACATATTTATTAATTATTATATTTATTAAAATAATAATACTTACATTTTGTTTAAATACGTTAGGGTACCATTTTGAAACACCTTATTAGTAAGTAGATATTGCAGCATACGTAATATAGAAGATGCTACGAATTATATTACACAATATATTTAAAATAATGTTTGGAATAAATTTATGTAATAAGACGTTCATGAATTCGTGAACTTATAGAGAAAAATTAAATTTTTAAAAACTACATATATACATATGCACGCACATATTATCTCTTCCTGTTTTTCTCTCTTTCTCTCTGCCTTTTTGTGCGTGTATATATATATATATATATATATATATATATGTATATATGTATACAGAGTGTTCCATAATTCGCGAATTACCTTTCATGGGCAGATAGAGCGTGTTAAACTGAATAGAAAATTCATGTATCATTTTGCGATATTCGCAATAATTATTGAGTTATTTATTAAAATATCTAAACGAATAAGCAGGTAGAAAGCATTATTTAATCAAGAGGCAGTGTCATGCAGCGAGCGGCGACCAATGTAATAACGCCGAAAAGTAAGATGATACTTTTGATACTAAGCGGCATATAACAAATAAGTCATCCGACATGCACACCGAGTCCGGCCTACCGCTATCTACCCGCTCATTCGTTTAGATATTTTAGTTAATAACTCAATAATTATTGCGAATATCGCAAAATGATACAGGACTTTCTATTCAGTTTAACACGCTCTATCTGCCCATGAAAGGTGATTCGCGAATTATGGGACACCCTGTATATATGTATATACAATAATATACATTACATAAAATTTTTTTTTTACATTTTTTTCTAGTAAACATGAATTAAACATTAAACAAAATTTATTGTTTAGCTTTTAAATTTTTTACATATCACGTTCCAGACTTTATGGAGAATAATCGCGCATTTAAATAGTTTAATATATCTATTCAATCTTACCTTTGTGATAACGAAGAGAAGGAGGAAGTGAATTGATTTCAGACAAATTGTAATTTTGTAAGAGGCTTTCATAGAAATAGGAATTTAAACGAAAAGAGTCGTGTTGATCTTGCACTACGAACAAGTCCATCATTCGACAAAATTTGAAGTTCTAAAAACAGAAATTTTAATGTGCGAAATAAATGTTTAAACAAATACTTGATCAAAAGAAATTGTTGGATATTAGTAATATATATTAGTAAAGCTTGTTATTTTATTTAAAAATTTTGTTATGGTTTATAAGAATAAGTTATATAATAAAAACATAATAAATTATGTCTGAAATAATATGTTATGTGTATATATAATTTAGATTTAATATTGAAATATTTTGAACAAGAAAAAAAGAGAGAAAAAATAAATGTGTATTCTTTTTTTATATTATTTTAATTTTTAATACTATTTTATGCTATGCACCATTTTCTGATAGAGAATTTTTTTATGATTAAAATTTTATAAGAAGTTAAAAAATTCGAACAATTTGCTTTCTAACTTTGTCATACAAAAGATTTAAAAATCTATTTTATATTATATTATAATAACTATAATAGATATTTTATTTATAATTATTTAGGACGTAGATAAACTAGTGCTAAGAATATATTGACTAACCTCATCAATGATAAAAAGTTCTAAGAACCTAGAAAATCCTTCATTTAACCACGGTAATAAATTATCGACAGATTCTTGTGCTATATTATGTGCTATTAAGCGGATTATTTTCATTATGTTATGCGTCATGCCTAATAACGGTGGTTCTTTATTGATAACATTTGTTTCTCTGAAAATAATTAATGCATAATTAATGCACATTATTAGACAATCTATTTTATGTATTTTAAATATATAATTAATTTTTTAAAATATTAATTATATTGGAGACATAAGTATTAGTTTGATCGTAAATTCCAAATAATTTAAACAAGCCGATTCTTATTTTTAATAAATGTAAGAGAGAAAAAAGTATATTTATGATAAACTTTAATTAATAATAAATGAATTTTTTAAAATAAAATACAAGATATGTTATGGTTTTATTACAGCACACACAGCACACACACACACATACACACACACACACACAAAATATATATGTATATACATATATGTAAGTATATGTATTATCGATTAAAATTAATGAGCAAGCATAAAAAATATATATTTCGAATTTTGAAATGTAAAGTAAAATAATTTTGTTCTTTCGCAGTTTAATTTTGATTTTTATTATACATTTATAAATTACCTGTAAAGAACGAGACCCCAAGTTTCTAAAGCTTCTTCCGGAAAATCCGGGATTGCAACATAATCCACTTTTGGAGACATTTTCAAAGTTATCATGGACCATTTATCTTCCAAAATCATTGTAAAATAATAAGTAAAAAGATATATATATGATGCATCTATTATGTTTTCTCTATGCCATATTTTAATCTTGTTATTATCAGAGATACTTATAAAATTGATCACTGCTATCGCTATGTAATTAGGAGACATTTCAGGACTCGTATTAAATTGTGTCCACATCATGTCGTTTTCAACTTTCTGTACTTTTTGCAACGGCATATTTGACAAAGCTGTGTATTTTGTCGGATGCTTTACGGAAATGTTAAATTTAGCCTTTAGTTCTGGTTTGTTCCAACATGGAAATAATTGCTGTGCCCCAATTGTTTTAAGATATGTTGCGATCAACCACCTGTTACATTTTGATAAGAAATATAATAAAAGATATTAAAAATAACACATTTTTATTTTTTATTATTATTATAAATATTAGAGAAGTATTATTAGAGATTGTTTAAATACAATTTATAAAAATAGTGCTTGAAACATAATATTTAAATATATAATTATTCTTACTTATTATATCGTTGACATTTTAATTCGTTCGCATTATGTAAAGAAATAAAATTCATATGTAACAAAAATGCAAATATAAAAAAGATTTTGCTTATCATTTAGAAGCGATTCAAGTTATGTAATTGTAAGTGATAACATTCGATTAAGTGTTACACAATAAATAGTTTAAAACTTTTAAGCACACACATGTGACGATTTATAAAGAATAATAATAAATAATATATATGTATATATATAAGTATCAAAATATATATATTCTCTTTTAATATTTTAACAATTACTTACACTTTCTCTCCCTTTATATTGTTGTAAGAAGTTCTAAAGAGACCTTTAGTATTATTAGTTATTTTACCGAAGAATTCTATGTTTAAGGTGTAATTTCCGGGTATTAGTTGATTAGTAAAATCAATTGTAATAATGTTTTTCTCATGATCATATAAATATTCCGTTGGTTTATAGACCAATTGTTTGTTCTTTCTAGACTGTACATTTTTATTAATTAATGTGGTTTCGGTAATAGCTAAATTCACTGAGTGCAATATTATATATTGCGTTGCATTATTAATCGCAATGTTGATGTTTGATTCACCGCGGTATAAACCTTCTTCAATATTTAATATCAACTTGATCTTATAATCCACCGGTTTTATATTATCCGATAAATAATCAATTGTAGTAGACACATTATTTTCCAAATTTTTATATTCTGTAGAAAGAGCCGCCACGGCGATGATTATGCCAAGATTCAATAACAATTTTAGAAATGCCATGTCAATTTTTGCTCTAAACATCTGCAAAATTATTTTCTTTGTTAGAAGAAGACAAATATAAATAAAATATTATATATTTAATATAACAATCATATAATTATTATATTAAAGACAAATAACGGTTAAGAGTGATTATGTGTATAATTCTGATATTTTTGTAGAAAATCTTGATATTGATTATGTTATTCTATTGCAATAAAAATATTTGAAGCATATTACTGTTGCGATAAAAGTATTTTCATTTAAATAAAAATGTAATGTTTGATTAGAAAGCGTTCGATTATTTTTGAATCATAAATTGAATTAGATGGATGTACAATATATAATAAAAATCGATATATATAACGTGATTTAAATATTAACAGATGCTTTGTTTGTATTTTTTATGATATACAAATTTTTATTAGCGACGAAAATTGATATTTGTTGTTTGTTCGCTCAGTATGTCCATCTCAATGTAACTTTGGAGAATATTTATAATAACAAACAAGACATATGAGGTAAAGCATGTACTAAAGCATATATAATGTATTGTATAAAATTTACTACTGCAATAAATAAAATATGTTAACTTTAAACCCTAAAGAACTGTTTACATTAGTTTTCCGAATTTATATTTTTGATATATAGATAATATCATGCATACTTGAAACTTAGATACTTCGAACTGTGTGCTCATTGTACTTGTACAATGTAGAATCATTTTAAATTGCGTTCTATACCATTTTTTCAACTTAAAAAAGAATAATATATATTAACTTGCTTCATTTCTAATAACTTACCTTGTATACTAAAAATTAAGAAATGATTTTTGTAATACTTATAAATACTAGCTGCATTATAACAGCAACTAACGTATTATTTCCACAACCTTTTAATATCGAAGATGTACCTATATACGTCTTATCACTTTGAGAGGTCACCGAAAACTAACTTCGATGCCGGTAACCGAAATAATAAATACATGTAATATTATATATAAACAACTTCTACAATATTGTATACACAGATATATTGTATATACAGATATATTATATGTATAGCTTTATCATCGATATATTATATAGCTTTATCATCGATATATTATATAGCTTTTGCAAAATTAATACAAAATTTTCAAAATTATTAAATATTTCTATTTGTTAGTGTAATAATAAGCTATAAATTTTTGTAAGTTATAAATCTTTTAGAATTTTAAATTAAATAACATTTTTTTTAGTTTAAAACAATATTCAAGTTATTAAAACTTTGAGTGCGAATTTCTTAAATTACAGTGATTTGTAGTTCTGCGGTTTATGGTAAAGCTGGTAAACTCAATATTCTCTATCAAAATAGAACCAATTTCTTCTTTCAGAAGAGTATGAATATAATTATCTCATTATTATTAGGATAAATTACATCAAAGAGGTAGTGTTATCAGAAACTTTTTTTATTAGACATTTTTTTATTATACCCAATACATGATAAATTGTACAGGCAGCATATTTATTATACATCCATTTATTAAAAATGTTAACATATTATAAGTTTACTATATCTATTAAACAATAATATAAATATTATAAATATTGATATATGCATAAAAATAAACATTAATATTGTATTAATATTAAAATTTAAAAAATATCACAATTTAATATTAATATTATATATTAATGCTATAAATCTCTGTTCTTAACATTAATAATAATAATTTTTATTATTTATAAGAAATTAATAATTAATGTTAACCTTAATTATAACATGTTAATTATATAATAAATTTTGTTTGTTTTTAGTATTAACAACTAAAAATAATATTAAAAAGAAAAAAAATGTAATAGAAAAGTAATGGAATTATTAATAATAGATGGATAAAATATAATATTAAAAATATATAAATAATATAAAAATTTAATAATAAAGTTAAATTAAATTAATTTCTAAACATAAAATAAATGCCTACAAACAATGTATAAGATTATCAGTTTCTATTGATTTAGTTAATTAGTTGATTTGTAAGTTAAACTTAATTTGTAAGTATTTGCAGATAGTTCATTTGATCCTTGATTTCGGATAAACGTTTCTCAATTTTGCGTTCAACATCCGAAATCAGCTCTTTTGCAAAATTTTTCGCGAATTTGCGTATCTAAAAAAAATTAATTTAAACATTTTTTATGAATAGTTAATTTATTCTCTTACATTATAAGAGTTTCATTTTTATTTGAACATTTTCGAATATCTGACGCGTCATTATATATATATATATATATATATATATATATATATATATTGTATATGAAAACAGATAAAATAGAAATAGTATAATTATAAATAAGTATAGTTGAAAAATACTAATTATTAAGAATAAAGATTTTATTATTATTATTAATTTGCAAAATTTACCGCATCGAGGTGTTCCTCAGAATACACATGATTAATAATCTCAATTAGTGCTGCAGCTTTACTGATTTCTCTACAGATAAAAATAGCAAATTTATAATTAATAAAAAACTTTTATGATATTACTAACAGAATTTATTTATGAAGAAAGATATAAATACTTTGGCATTTTCTCAAAATGTGATGAAATAAAATCAAGCATGCTGTTATTCTTTGTATGCTTAGAAATAATGGAATGAAAACTGTGGAGACGGTCCTTGTCTGTTATTTTTTTTCCATTATATTTTTCAGATATCATCAGTTTAATATAGTTTTGAATGATATTAATATTTTCAGAGCAAGACAAAAATTTTAAATATTTATCATTAGACTCTTTTGTGTGTATCTTAAAAACATTGTTCCAAGTAGTATCGCCCGACATCGCTAAACCATTACAATATGTCCATTCTTCCCACCACGGCAAAAGTCTACGATATTGAGAAAAAAAAATAAAAAATTATAAAAATTTAGTTTACTTATCTTGATCAAATATCACATAAATCATGTTGCATGAAAGATGTAATAGAAAAATGGTATTTTCTTTATTTAAGAATTTAAAAAAAATTACTTATTTATTGTTCGATTTTCGAGATGCTGTTGCAATTTAGAAGTTGCTGTTTGTTGGCAGTTAGGATTACCGAGAACACATGACCATTTTGCTGCTTCTTGTCTTAGATAGTTAGTAAAATAATGGTCCGTAATATTTTCGTCGTATCCTATATTCTGAAGAAGCTCATCCAGTATATTTCGTATTTTTGTCTACAAAAATTATTAAATAATATAAAATATGAATTTAATATGTATATAATTATTACACACCATATATAGTCTCATTTATGACATTAATTATTACCTTGAGATTATAAACTCTTCTATCTGGTAATGGAAAAACACTCGACATATACTCAATAGCTTTGATCATAGGATACCATGCTATATAATCTTTATCTTGCGGTAGGTAATTCGCGAGTTTCCAAAATATAGAAGAATCGATTTGACCGGTCGTTAAGAAATGATATGCATCATCGATGATTTGTGCTCGATTGAGAACATGTATGTTCGTATATTCCATAGAGTTTAGATATTTTGCAATTTTGTTCCAGTTCTCAGTATCATAATTGACACGATAGTACCCTGTTATATAATAAATATAAATAAATTTTATTATTATACATTATTATAACAGAATATTTAAAAGATCAGAATTTTTTTAGCGTATTAAGCAGAAAATTACATTGCATTTTAGTATAAAAAATGATAAGAAATTTAAGAATTAAGTATATTTAATATATTTAATGTAATATATCATATATTTAAAGTGATATATTATTATGTTTATTTAATTATAACACATTATTTTAAATTTACATTAGTTAGAAGTAAAAGAGATATATGAATAAAAATATAGAATAAAATAAAATTTCAATTACATAAAATAAACATAGAAGTATAATAAATTTATTGATTAATATTTACCAGCTTGTTGTAAATTGATTATAATCCAATCATTCATTTCAAAATATTTGAGTTCATCAATACATAATATTTTTTGCGACGTAGAGAACCACATGACATCACGATATGAAGTCTTATCAAAATCGGGATTTTTCTGTGTAGTATAAGTTATAGGTATCCATAAATTATATTTGTTACTATCAACTGAATCAAAATTTTCTAACGATATATTTATGCAACCAGCATAATTGGGTATTATTTTTAATATAGGATAATTTTTATGATTCATCCAACCATTCATTTTTTCTGTTAAATTACATTTGTTTTCTTTATCCCATTCATTAAGAGTTTTTTCCATAGATTGCCAGAAGTCTTTGGGTTTCGTAAAGTGTCTATAAAATAAAAATAAACTATATAAATTTGTAAAATAATATTATTACAATATTGTAATAAATTGAATTAGGAAAGAAAGTTAATAGTTATATATATTTAAACATATAACATATATATGTACGTTATATAAATGCATATATATAAAGAATATATAAGAAATGTATTACACATTAACTCTTTGTCCACATACACACATCCAAAATAACTTGCTTTAAACTTGTTTTAAATTTGTTTTAAACAAAAAAAAAATACAAATATTGGGTTTTGATTTTGAAATACGCGTAATAATAATTTTATTGTAAAAAAATTACGTAAAAAAATTTCAACATTAATCTCGTTTTTTTAATAAAATATTTATAATAAAATTTGGATGAATTTTAAGAATAAAGATATTACAGAGCAAATGTAATTTAAAACTAATATTATAGGATAAATATGCTTGATAATTTATGTGTAATACATACTGAAATAAATAATTTTACTTACTTTAATTTTAAATACATACTCATACCCTTTTGGAACACATTTTCGGTAAGTAAATGTTGCAACATCCGCAATATAGGAATTACTACAATTCACATTAAATGATGTTATTAAATAAGCTTAACTATAAATTTATTATAATATTCATAAGTTTATTAACTAATTGATTTTGCATAGACAAACTAAATTAAATTAATTAGAAAAGTGTTTTTTAACATTAATAATGTATAACTGATGTAGTAAAAATTGCTTTTTTCTTATTTTGTTCTTTTGCAAACTTAATATTTATATTTTAAAATTTATAGAATTTATTGTTTAATTATATTCAGTTAGCCTTACCATTATTGTAACGAAAAGAAGGAATTGAATTAATTTCAAGCAGCTTGCTGGTTTGTAAGAAATTTCTATTAAAATAAAAGTTTAATCGGAGAGATTCATGTTGATTTTCGACTACGAGTAAATCCATTCTCCGAGAATTTTTGTACATCTAAAGACAAAATTTTATATTTTTTAAATAAAATAAACCTTTAATATCAAAGATTTTAATATAATAAATAAATATTTAATCAAGAGATAACTCGCATTAGCAATATCTTTTTGAAGCAAATGCAAATTATGTCTAAAAATTATTTCGAAATTAAATATTTGTTGTAAGATTTTAATAAAGAAGCAGAAAAAATGAAAAAGAATAATTGCATTCTTTTTCTACTAACAATAAGTACTTTAACTTTAAACATACATACTATTTTTTAATAGATATTTTTTTTTTAGAAAGTATTAACAAATCAATATTTTTTTTTTATATTTTAAAATTATATTTGGAAATTTTTTATAAAAAATTAAAAAGTTAAATAATCAACACTTTGATCTTACCAAAACAAAAACGTAAAAAACATATATAAAAATATAAAAAAACATAAACATTTTTTATTTCATAACAATTGCAACAAGCATTCTTTTAACTGCCTAAGTGAATTAGCACTAAGAATATAATAAATATTACCTTATCGTAAGTATATGCGAGAGCGAAACTTCCAAATTCCTCCTTTAAGTAAGATGGAATATCAATGAGATATTCATTTATCATGTTACGTGCTATTAAGTACTCCATCTTTATTCTGCTCGTAATGTCTACGTTGTTTGGTTCATAAAAAATATCTGCTTCTCTAAAAATTATTAAAATCGGTTAAAAATTCCCAAAAATTTTGGTAAAACATTATAATATACATTATATTGTATAATATAATAAACATAAAATTTAAATTCTAACGCGATTAATTTTATTAGATTTATTAGTTTCATTAATCGCTTGAAAAAGTATAGATTATTTAAATAAGTCAGCATTTGCTTTTCTATATTTTAGAGATTTATGTGATAAGTTTGCTAGATGTATGTGATTTATAATTAATGTAAACATATGTCATATTTAAATATTATTATATTTGAAAATTTTAAAATGTAAAATGTAAAAATAGCTTTTCGACTCTTTATATAAAGAAAAAAAAGAGAAAAAAGGAAAAGGGGGATAGAGAAAATTTTATACTTTTCTATTTATTACCTGTAAACTGCAAGTCCCCAAGTTGCCATAACTTTTTCCGGGAAATCCGGAATTGCAATATAATCTACTTTTGGAATTATACTCAAATCTGACATATTCCAATTATGTTGCAAATTGAAAGTGAAAGAGATAAAGTTGTAATATGTAAATAATTTATATATTATTTTCTCTCTAAACCATAATTTGGAATAATGAGAATTAGGTGTACCAATGTCATCCCAAAGCTTAGTTTTTCTTTTATAACCGATTATCGCAATCGCTACAAGATGAGGAGACATTATAGGAGTGCTTTTAAAGTGTGTCCATTTCATGCCATTTTCAACGTTATATTCGTTTCGTATCGGCATATTCGACAAAGCCGTGTACTTTTGAGGGTACTTTACGGCAATCGTAAATTTGGCCTCTAATTTCGGTTCGTCCCAACATGGAAATAAATATCGTGCTCCAGTTTTCTGTAGATATGTTGCGAATAACCATCTGTCACAATTTGATGAGAACAATTTTTTAAATAATAAAATTGCGATTATTATTAGGACAAAGATATTTCGATTGGAGATCGCGTATGTTTTATGAATATTTAAATAATCTAATATTAATCTTATAAGAAAACATCTCTTTTCATATATGAAAATATTTGTTTAAATATATATAATTTTAAAATAAATGCAATAATTAAAGCGCTAAATAAATGCAAATATAAATGCTTAAAATAAATTCAATGATAAATCACTATAAATAGTGATTACAAATATAAAAGTGTTCTAAATATTTAAACACATATACTAACATTGTATTTCCTTCATCATTTTTGTAGGAAGTTCTAAAGAGACCTTTGGTATTATTAGTTGCTTTACCAAGGAATTCTATGCTCAAATTATAATTTCCTGGTAATATTTTATCGTTAAAATAAATCATAAAAATATTTGTCTCATGAGTATATGAATATTGTATTGGTTTATAAGCCGATTTTTTAATATTATTCTTGGAGTCTTGTAACTCATCTTTGTTAATTACTAATGTAGCTTCGATAACAACCAGATTTACTAAATGCAGTTCTATATGTTGTGTTTCTCCATAAATATCGATATTGATGTTTGATTCACCGCGGTATATATCTTCTTCGATAGGTAATATCAATTCAATGTTATAATAATTCGGTTTTATATTATCTGATAAAGGATATTTAATTGCGGTTTGTGCCTCATCTGTCCAAATTTCATCTGAGAAAGCCACCGCAGCAATAATTATACAAAGGCTTATTAATAATTTTAGGATTGCCATGCCAATATTGATTAAGGTATCTGCAAAATTATATTCTCTGTTAGAAAAAGACAAATACAAATAAAATGCAGCATGTATATGCTTTTATTGCGTAATTATTAGAAAAAAGGAAAGATCAATTACATATAGCAATTATATTATACAATCAATCTTGATATACTATGCGTGTATGTGTGTGTGTGTGTGTGTTGTATACACACGCATGTAATTTTTATACTGTGCTATAATAAAATTATCTTAAAGATTATAATACAATTTTTTATTTTCATCACGCATTATAATGTAATTTATCACATGTTGCTTGCTCTTCGCGTTTTATCAAGGAGAATATAACTAAACAAACAATTGAAAATAAACCAGAAATTTAAATTTAAATTTTCTTAGATATTTTATCTTACACAAATAAATCGAACGCAGTTCAAATAACTAACAAATATTCTGTACTTATTTCTTATGACATTATACATTTTTCTTAATAATACAAATTGACATTTTTTATTTGTAATTGTTTGTTTGCTCAATAAAATCAGTTTAATATAATTTTGAATAATTTTGAAGAACATTTATTATAACTACTTATTATAGGAAAAAATGTGGATAATGCAAAACGTTTCTAAACTTGCTAATAAATATATATATATACGTAATTTTTTGAAAAAATAGAATTGTGGAAATAGAACTATGTGCCTATCATATTCGCGTTTTGGAACAATTAAAATTATATTGTGCACATATTTCTTTTATATTAAAAGAAAAAAATGTATTTCTAATATATTTTATTTCTAATAACTCACCTTGTACCTCACCCTGTTAAAATTGTCTGCCAATCTAGAAAAAGTTTCTCGTAACAATTAGCAGTAATTAACGTCCCCACAACCTTTTACTGTCGCGAATATATTTGTACGATTGCCATGTCACTACCTCGAAAGGTTATCGAACACTGACAAGGATACCGGTAACATGTGACTTATAAACATGTAGTATTATGTAAACACAGCTTTTGTGATTGTACTTATTCTTATAGATAATATCACAATTTCAATAACATTATTTCAAAATTTAGAGCAAAAGGTTTTTAGAACCAATAACAACTGAAATTTAAAAAGTTAATTAAAAATGTATTAAATATACCTATATGAAAAGTACAGCAAAATATATAAACATATACATGTATATATATTTATATTATTAAAAATACATATACCTATATACAATGTTATAAACATTTATAGATACCTATTGTTTTAAAATCAAATACATTTCTGATTATTTTTTTCTCTTTCTCTCTCTTTTTTTATCTAATTATATTCATTATATTAAAATGAAAGTACAATTTGTTTACAACAAGGCTTGTGCAGATCACATGAATGATGTAAAATAAATTACATTTAAAAATATGTATATTCTATGCGGATCTTGAGAAAAACAAACTGAACGATGTCAGCGAGAATTTCGTTCTCCAAAGAGAGATTAATAAGACACGATCATAAAGATCTGAAAAATACATGTGTGATCATCAATAATTCTCTAGTTTCGAGATGTGTAACAAAGCTAGGCTTTTTTTTCATTTTGCAAAAATTTCAAGTATGAAATTAATTTTAAATTCTAATGAAATCTCTTTTGGCAATAGGGCGTTCGAGACTGACATTCCAATCGGGCGATATATCGCACAACGGCGAACACGTGGCGCCTGAAAGCAACAGGTTGTCGAACGGAGCCGAGAGACTGTCCGGCTTGGCTGGTCGCGGCTGGTCGATTTGACTGCCGGTAGTCCTAGCAAGGCCGGTCAAGACGACGCTAGAAAGTCTTACACGACATGTAGCAGCGACGGTATGCGATTGTTCGGTACGATTGTGTCTTATTTAGATGCCGACCGCATTCTCGCAAGCGACCGACTGGATCGGACCGATCCGGTTGCTGGAATTATCGGAAGTATGACCTCATTCACCGCTCGATTGACTCGCGACGTTTATGCTTCACGTGATATGGACCCGCTTGATTGGTTATGAGAGGGCGTAGTGTTTCCAAAAATTATCATCGTGGATACTTGAAAAAATACATAATCTGCAAGATCGTTTGACGTCAAAATTGTCAGTCTACGACCCTATATGCATTAGAAAAACCAAGAAACGTGGATCTATATAATTTTATATAAAACAAAAATATAATCTAAAAAGTTGCAGAGAAATTCCTTCATAATGATCACTTTTTATTTGACTTTATATTGGCGATAATGAAGCATTAACCAAGTTACCGAATGCTCACACAATGGTGATATTGACATGTTATGTTTCGCACATAAATCTTTGTCGAGGGTTGCATGTGCATAAGAATACATGCATATTCGCCAATCGCGAATCGCGCGACTTATCTTACTATTCTATCACGGCATCTAAATATGTTATAAATTTTGCGGTGAAATATTAAGAGATGTTTTGAATGTGGCCTAAATTTTTAACATCTAAGTGTTCTATTGGCAGAACTATATAGAGAATAACAAAAAGAAAAAAATAACGCTGTTTTGATAATTCCTACTTTTGATAACATATTACAGCTATTATATATACATATTTTAAAAGATTTTCTAACTACTGTTATGTCAGATGTTTATTATTAAATTTAATGTTAATGACAATAAGATTAAAATATTTAAAAATATCAGATTTTATATTTAAATATATATATTATTTATATTTAACATGTAATATTTTAAAATTATATTTTGTAAATGGATGTTAAACATATTCTTAGACTTTCTTTTAAAATAATATATTGGAGTTCAAAGAGCACAATCTTTTTAAAAATTAATAACAGAAGACTAAACATTTTTTTTTTACTAATTATTTTTAATTCGTACTCTCTATAAAATTTCTATTTAATATTAAAGCCATGTTATTAATGTAAAATTTTAATCAATAAATCCGTAGAGAATAAGTACATTTCCCATTTCTTCAGTAGGTAACCCATAGAATTATATGTACATTCCATTGCATCATTCGACTTACGTCATTCTTATGGTAAAGATTATAATCAAACACATAAATAAACGAATAACCATATGTATATGTGCGCCACGTATATTCATATTTATTTACATTGCATAATAGTTACAACTTTCTCGATACGCGAATTTAGATATTATTAGAGATTTGCATTGGTCATCGATGTAATAGCCAGTTGCATTGACGTGCTTTTTCTAATCCGCGACTAAGCATGACGTATTACAGCATGTCGCGAAACGATCTGCAGGCTGATGGAGCGTTTCTATTTTCAGGCGGCAAATGGTATGCGTGAGTTGGTGAATCAACTTGAGAAAAATTCTCTTTTAACTGTCGGTTCCACGTGCTAAACTACCAAGTAGCAACTGGCAGCAAGTAGTTGCTCGTATACAATGAGGACCCCGCAACATCGTCCACGATTTATTTGTGACGTTTCGCGAGGTATTATGTCATTCATTAGTTTTGTCGGTGTTGTGTGTGTATATGTGTGTATAAGAGATATATATGTATTATATATTTAAAACTTAGCAGAAATTTATAATCTGCGGCAGCGCTGTATCAAAATGACAGCGAACTTAGCGTAAATCATCGTGTCTCACGTGGAAACTAATGGCATTTCATTATATTTCAAGCAATGAAAAAAGTTTTCGGTTTGTTCTTCTGAGAGAATTAATTGTGTTAAAAATATCTCTGTTTTTTAAAACAAGTTATTTTTGAAGATAAATCAATGTGATACAAATTTAATATCTAGATAATTCTTAATAGATCTCATATAGAAACCATTGTAATAAAATTAAATTGAAAATACTTATAATATACTTAGATAAGATTGAATTAAATTAAATATTAAAATATGTTAAATTAATATTTAATTAACGTTTAAATTATTGAATATTATAGATCATACTATTATAGATTGTAAGTACAAACAAAAAAAGGGTGCTTCGAAATAGTATGTACAAAATAAATATATTTATAAATATAAACTATTTTTTATTATACAGAATGTTCTAAAATGAACAAAACAAAACATAATAATAATAATATAATTCTTGAACAATGAAGTATATAAAAGTATTTGCGCGATTTTTTTATTTCAAACAAAAATTTTTAATAAAGATTTGAATGGTTAATCATCATTGATTATCCTAAATTACGTTTAAATTCACCTGTCCATTAATCACAAATCAATAACGTAACGAATAAAATAAATCTATAAATCATTAAATTTATATTTCTAATATCTTGTATATTTCAAAGCAACATTAACTGCATGTTGTCATTGACGTTTTCTCGAATCTTTTTCCTCTTCTTTTCATCCTTGATTGCTTCTTGATGACACTAATGTAATATTTAATCACAAAATACATATACTTGCCAAATGTATTTGTAATTTTTTCTTTTTCAACTTCTCTATCTCTATTGTCCTCACAAAGAATAATTTTTGAAATAATATTTTATTTAAACAAAATTATTTAAATATTTTTTTTCGATAATCTATATTTAAATGATCACCACTGAAAGTGTTAAATAAAGTGTTAAGTTTAATTTTTTAACAATCTTAATGCAATGATAATCTAATTTTTATTTTTGTCGTCACACCAAGTTCCTTCTTTTCTATGCATATGATCAAAGAAGTGCATTTTCAAAATTCCTTTGCTCTGGTGTCTACGACGCGTGTCGTCGAGAGGCGGTTCGCGCACGTTGTGTCTTCCTTTCTCGTCTCGGTTGTCCCATGACTATAATGGGCTGTAAATAACCGTTTTCTCGGATCCGAGCGCCGCGGAATATTGTTTGCGATGGTAATTGTAATGTTTCCCGGATCTCATTTGCTGGCTTTCAGCCGTTAATATACGACGGCTCCGTGGCGCGAGGCCGCGATCCGCTCGTAAATTTATTGAAACATACAAACAGTTCATCTGGACTGGCTGGTCGCGTGGGTGCTTGAAACGTTTCACTTTGTAGTCCTCTGTATTGTCGCCGTTTTCTTCTCCTTTTTCCGTACCTTTTTCCAATCCACTCACTTGTAAGGATCTTTTTCACGAATCCCTTTCTTTCGATTATGATGGAATTTGCTAGGAAATGTAGGAAAAATATTTAAAAGTTTTTTCTTAATTACACGAAGACCCGATGACGCATTTTGGGTACTTGGTTTCCCATTCAGAATAATCCTTCAAGATAAATCATAAAGAATTGTTCATTATAATTTTTTAATATAATACAATACAATAACTTGTGTAAAATCGAAAGATTAATATAAAAATTCGTGATAAAGCAATTGTTAATTTTATAATTTATTTTTGCTTATATTATTAGGAAAACTTAGATTGTCGAATGAAATATATATATGACTCTTAATATTTGTAAATCGATAAATAGAAAAGGATAATTTCTAATTTTTATTCCCGTTGTTTCTATTTTTACTTGCAATAATAAATAATTGCTAAGACAAAAATTTTTCCTTATAGTAGTTTCGTATCGATTATCAATAATTTAATCGTTACAATGTAATAATTATAGCGAATTATATTTTGATACTAGTATTCTACAATAAAACAAGCAACAAATTCAATTTCTTACATATTTTGATAGTATAGGTATATTGTCTACAAATTATTGATACAAAACAATAAAAAACATACAAGCGTACAAATTATTTTAATTGGTTAACTTATATAATTCGTATCTGCGGTGACAAAGTATCGAATTTTAAAACAGGCATCAAACTCGAATCGTTTTGCATCATAAGCCATATAAACTATTTTATTTTAAGCTGAAAGTTGCACGTTTTCAATATTTAAAAAATAAATAAAAAATGATATTTAAGACTTATTTTTTTCAAAAAATCTATTTTTTCAAATCCTATTTTACCAAAAGATTTTCAAGAAATTTTGGGCCGTAACCTTTTCATTTAAGCGTTTTCCGCGGTTAATCGAGACTGGATGAAAGCACATTAATAGCACCGCTGCCACTATACTGTTCCCTATCTATAATTTACAATCGTACGGGGAATGAAGTCAATTAAGCTGCGCGAGGTTTGTTAATATTGAAACAAATCGCGGATGATGGCATCTTTATTGCCTTAGATCGGCACTCGCTCGCTCGCTCGCTCGCACGTTCAATATTCCTTTCGCATAATCCGCCGAGTCGCGCGCGAGCTCGCTCGTTCTATTCGTTTCCTCCACCTTCGTGCCGCGGAGTGATTGCAATCATGTTTTCCAATCCGCCGATGGTTGTTGAATTAACCACCGAGTTACGCGCGCACGGGCATCCGTCCCGAGGGCATGCAAAGAAGGTGCGAGCAGGAGAGAGAAAGGGAGAAAGAGATAGACAGATGTAGTCCCTTGTGTAGAGTTCTTTAAGATCCATGCGAGCACCACAATTATCCGCGTCATTACCGGCATGAATATTCATGACTGCACCTCCGCTCGGCGAGAGAGACAGCCGCGGGCGAAAGCAATATTTACATTGCGAGTTCTCTTCTAGCTATGCCAAGTAAAATCGATCGCGCGAAATATCGTGACAGGATGTGCAAAAAGCGCAGCATCATTAGATACACGTAGTAGTGGACGCACATTTCAAATAAAGGTTATTACAATCGTACTAAATTGCATTGTTTAAATAAAATATTTTAAGAAATTAATTTTCTATAAGACTATAATAAATGCAAAAACGTGAGAAATGTTTATTTATAATATGTAGAGGTATTAAAGTTATTATAATATAAAAAATATAATAGTTTTGAAAGCTAGTCAAAAATTTAAAATAAAACTAATAATATTTGAAGTTAAGTGCATTATACTGTCCGTACTATACATTATTTCAATTGATTATTGGAAATCTTTAATAAGATATACATTAAAGGTATTTATTGTAATTCATAAAATATCAATCAAACATGTTTTAAATATAATTTTAGTTAACAATAAATAAATTGTTGCTTTATATTAATATATAATTTAAATTAATATTAAAACAATATTAGTATTTATGCAATTTAATCAAAAAGAATGGCTTTAAATAAATATTTTCATTTTTTAAATTTATATTACTAATGCTAATCTTTATATAATATGTAAATGAGCGGTACAAATATTAATAAATTCTTATTTTACCTCTGCTTTGCACAACATTAATAGTTGCGCTGGCTTTTCCAGTAACAAACTTTAGATTATTAAGCCACGTTATTAAAAATTGCAACTTTTGGTTTTACGATCTCGCTGGACTTATCAATATCAGTAATCAGAATAATTAAGATGATATAATTAAAGAGACGTAATTTACATCGTTAATTATCTCTCCGTCACTTTTTGTAGTCACATGGAAAAGATGATATTTGTACGAAAAGTTGACACTTTTACTGTAATATAAAAAACATTTACGAGAAATCTCATAAATGTATATATAAAAAAATTACAAATTTATGTCATTGCCGAGAAACATTAATTACAACTAACCCGATAATTATTGACCTCTCATGAGGCAGTGGCTATAAATTTTTTATCGAAGGACAAGACATTTATGAACATTTGCAGACTTTATTGAGCAGCAGATTTGAAGACAAGTGAATACCGAAAATGATATAAGCCACACATCAATTAAACATTTAATGATTTAATTGTTAATCTTCGCGATGACAGTTGCTTGATGTTATAAATATGATCATAATTTTAATTCGCCGAATTTCAATTATGTACATAATTTTAATTCGCCGAATTCTTATTTTAATAATTATTTTGTATATATGTATCTTTTTATATATTTTTTATTTTGTTTAATTTAATCGAATATAATAACGTGCTCGAAACAAAGTTATATTATTCTTTGATAATAAAACTTTAAAAATTGCAACGCAATAAAACTATTATTGCAATGCATGCATAGAAATATATTTATTAATTACGTGATTCATAAAAATTCAGTATATACATTTTTAACTGAAAACAAAAAATATAATTTAATACAAGAATCTTTCGATCAAAATATCCGCGCTTCCATTAGATTCATGCGTTTGTACGCGTCCGCTACGTTGCGCGTCTCGTGCGAAACTGATCACGTGATCAGATTAGCACACCCCACATATCCATCACACTGCGCGGTTCGCGCAGGATTGATTCTCGTACGAGGTATCGCGAGCGCGGGACCGATGGTCACATGATCAGTAGTCACGTGATCAGTGGTCACGTGACTAGTCGATCCACTAGTCACGTGACTTCGGTCTTGCGCTCGCGATATCTCGAACGAGAATCAGTGTCGCGTGAACCGCGCAGCGTGATGGATATATGGAGTGTAGAGTTTTGCGCGAGTCTAATAAAAGCGTAGATATTTGATCACAAAAGATTTTTATAAAAAATTTTATTTCTTTGTTCGTATTTTCTGTTAAAGATTTAAATAAATTTTTATGCGTTGCATAATTAATGATATATTTTTTATGCATTGATTGCAATAATAATTTTTGCATGCATGCGTCGTAATATTTTAGATTTTATTATCGAAGAATATAATATAACTTCGCTTTGCATGCGTAATTATATTCGGTTAGATTAAACAAAATGATATATATATATATACACACACATATATATATATATATGCTATATAAATTTAATATTTATGAGCAAATTTGTTAATACAATAGGAAGTTACAAGTAAAAGTAATTGTGTCGATTCATAAATTAAACTCACAATCAGTTTTATTACCAAGTTTAATTATGATAGCAAATTATTATTAGTGTAGTAAACTATTATAGAATACTGATAGTAGAATATTAATACAAATTTGAGAAATATAATTCAATAATTTTTATTAAAAAATAATGAGATATAATATTAGATATGATTAAACTAAAATCGTTCACTGTAATAATCATAGCAAATTAAATTGTTGGTGTCGTATACCTTTAACCGAATAAGATAAATTAATAATACATAATTAATTAATGCTGCTAATAATTTTTCAGAAATAAAATAATATGTTTAGAACTATATAAAAACTGTAATCAAGAAACACAGTAGTATTTGACGTCAAGTTCATAACGAGATCGAGTCTGTATTTATATGCAAATCGCTCAATTGACAGCAACGTCGAATAATAGATCCGGAATATCATTGGAATATACGACAAGAAGAAATCCTGTCAATGAAGAGTGCTCTGTGATTCGAATATATGCAGAGAATGCAAATTATGAATTTCTCAACGATCTGCATAAACTAACCAAGTATTTTGTTTTAAGAATAAAGATAAAGCAAATAATTATTTTGTAATTGATATGAACGAACGAGAACAAAATATGCAGTGTATTCTTGGTAAAGGCAATTTTATTATCTACCGACAATTTCATTGCATTACACACACACACACACACACACACAGAGACATAAAAAACGCAACAATGGATTTATTCGGCGCCTTTCATTCCTGCTGGGCGCTATCTCACGACCTTAAAAGCGGCTAAACGATTCAATTTGTAGTAATTATAATGCAACTGTCGGGGACCTCGGACCCCGGGAATGGGACGCGCGCTTTTTTCATTGAAACCACTTAAGACGCGACGCGGCATTGCACGTGTGGGTGTCATTTCTCGTCCGACACGATCGAGAAAGTAGTGCCCGAGCTGGACAATTTCGAGCTAATCTAAATGATATTGGACACGTCTGACATTAATAACTCTAGACGGCGACTATGAAAGTCCGCAACTATGATTTATTGAATTAACGATCGGCACAAGTTTGTCGTAAATAATAAATAAATTTGCAATATACTTGGGATTTTTTTAAATAAAGATTTATTATTTTTACTTAATATGTTATTTAATATATTTATTTTAATATAGTTATCTCTTATATAATTTTTAATATAGATATTTTATATAATTTTTTTTACTTAATTTTTTAATTAATTTTATTAGTAGAGAGAAAATATCTGTTATCACAATTTGATATGTGCAAGTTAACATGCAACTAGCTAGCATATGGAAGGCATGAAGTTCACCAATAAATAATCACGATATCTAAATAATTTATTATATACCTATGTATGTAAAAGAGAAAAAAAACACATAATAAGCATAATAAACATATTAAAATCTACAAAAGAATTTACATAATATACTGTGTGAGAAAACTATTATTACTCCTATAAAAAAGTTATAAATTTAATTTTTTTAAATCTTAAAATGCTGATAATGATATGAAGAGAAATTAAATAATATAAAGTTTATTTATTATTTATTTTTTGTGTATCGATTATTTCGATACATTTTAATTTCTTTTACAGAGTTTTGTGTTATAAGCTATAATAAAGCCGCATTTATAATATATAGATAAATAAATTTTATTTAAATATTAAACCTCGCAATGTCACGCAACACACGAAAGGGAAATAAATACGATATGAAAGACGTGATGTCAGATCATGCAATAAAACGCTATGAGATATAGTAGCGAAATATCGCAAATAGAGAAAACCTACATATCAATGCACGTCATCGTTTACCCGTCGTTTCCTTGGACTTGGCGAATTGTCGTAGATACATCTCTTAAAATAGTTTTCCCAGAATAACGAAGAATTTAGACCACCAACGCGCGGCTCTTGTCTCAATTAATGCTTAAAGACTTATCCACACGAAACCCACCACCCACTACGCTATTTAAGTACTATATTTGTGCGTAACAAGACTGACTTGTTATTTTATAAGAAGGGAAGAGGGAAAGGCTGTGATAACAATCTTAATTTTTGCGTGACGTCAGTGGAGATGAATTTAATGTCGAGAAATTAATATACGTGCAATGCTACAAAGCCTTTGTGAAAGCCCTCTTATCGAACTTCCTTTTATAAAATAAGTCATTAATTATCTAAACATGATAAATAATGTCACAAATGTAAATTTTAATTTAAAATATATTTTACTATGTATGAGACAATTTTTAAGCTAAAAATTCTTTCGAAAACTTGTTTGTGCAACATTATACATAATAGCAATATTTATAAATAAAACACGCGTTATCAATTGGTATATAATTTTGAAAAATTAGCTTTCTTTTAAGCTTTTGGTATCCCTTTGGGCGAGTGTGTAGCTTAGCTCGATAATTATTGTTCTATCAATATCGCGAATCGGGAGAGGATCGTTAAGACGGAATAGTTATTAGGTGTTATAATTATATTGTCTTTCACTGCGTTTATTCGGATTATATCAAATACAGACTTTAACTCTCCACCGAGGTAAACCGTGTATCGCGAGCGCGAGTCAAAATCTATCTGCCCTTCGAGGCCGCGTATTGTCTTGCTTCTTTCGATTTTTCCACGACCTTATTTTTATTTTTAGGTGATTAGCCTATCTATTATTTTGAAGACTTTCGCTTTTTATTCTGTTCGGAAATCACAATCTACCTTCGTCATGCTAGACGCTTATTTATTTATTTATTATTTTGTGTCACCGGTCGCGATATCCTTAACACTCGTCGCTTGTCATATATTTTTATTTCGTGTACATTTTATTTTATATATATTTTAATATTCTTGTGGCATTTATCGCCACATCCCAATCTGTGTACTCGGAAACAACTTGAAAATATTCGTCTCGCTCACATCCGCAAATATTTCAATAAAATTTCCAACTGCAGTTGCTTGATTCCTTGAATCTCTCCGCAAATTCCTGTAATTTGAATGAGTAACGAGGAGTAACACTGATGATTTATTTTGTCATATAACAGACAATAAGTGAATTTCATCGAATTGTTTCGCAAATATAATTTTCATTCGCGTTAATCTTAATTTCAACAATGTATTCTAATAATACGTAATATAACATGTAATACACACTTACTTACAAAAAAGCGGTACACTTAAAATTTGGAAAAAAATTACCAAATTTTAAATGACGATAACTGCGTAAATAATAAAGATAGAAAGGTTTCTAAAAAATAAAAATAAAGCTTGGAATCTTTAAAAATCTATAATTTCAATGTTGTGAGATAAATTTATTAAAAATGACGGATGACAAAACAAGACCATGCAAAATTGAAAATTAATGGTCCGAGTTTGCCAAGATACATGACGTGAGTCAAACGTCGCAACTTAATGGGATAAAATGCATAAGATAGTACTTATAGAGCCTCCTCTTTAAAATGCTTTTTTATTCATCTCGATACGATGATTTTTCGTAGAGTTATTTGCATTTAAAGTAAAAAGCAGCCTTTTTATTCAAATGCAAATATCTTGGCGAAAAATCATTATATCGAGATGAAAATAAAAAAGCGTTTTAAAGAGGAAACTCTGTACTATCGTATGCTTTTTATCTCATTGAGTTGCACTTTGTTTTGTTATTCGACATTTTTAATATCTTACAACATTGAAATAAATAGATTCTTAAAGTAAAGATTCCAAGCTTTATTTTCATTTTTTAGAAACCTTTCTATTTTTATTATATACGAAATTATCATTATTTAAAATTTGACTTTTTTCCAAATTTTAAGTGTACCGCTTTTTTTGGAGTAAGTATAATATATAATATAACATCTATATATTTTCTTTAAAATCTAAATTTGTTCTTGCACAAAATTTATTGAATTTTTTGTGCTTGCAAATAAAAAGTAACTTATATTTTTTTCTATTAATAACACTATTATTTTTGAAATTTTATACTATTAATTTTATTATTTTCTTGTTGTACAGAGCACTGGAGCTCTATCATATTGATGTCATAATTTTTTAAATAAATTTTCTTTATTTTCTAACAAACGCACGAAGAATCCATTTAATTGGAATGATCTACGATGCTTCACCTGTGCGAAATCTAAGCGAAAATCTAGGCATGTACTTGCGTATACTGAAATCTGCCCGCGTAGTCGCTTGAATTTTACAGCAAAGTGGGGTCAATTGGAGACGAGGACCTCGGTCGCTTCGCTCCCACACTCCGCAGAAATTTATTCTGTGGGCCTAATCGAGGCCGACCGCTCGGACGACGTGATGGGCTAACGAGGAATGACGAAGGGAGCTACTTTTCTCTTTGAAAGAGAGTGTGACACCTCATTAGAGATAGATATTTGTAACTGTTCTTTAATTATTATATCTCTGCTGGGCATTTTTGCAGAAAGCTACAAGTTCCTCGATAATTTTAATGTGATTTCTTTTAATAAATTAATATATAAAAATATGCATTTTTCTTATAAACATTCAAGAAATAATTTATATATGTTATTTATTTCTTCTTATTAATATATATTATTTATTATTTTTTAAATTTTTGACAAAAATACGATATCTTAATGTATTCATAAAATCAACAAATTATCGTAATAAATGTTTATAATACAAAAAAAGGAGTTGTAATTTTCCGATAGAAGAAGAATACAAATTATGTACGTACATATATATATATATATATATATATATAATATATTGAAATGTCTCTTCTCTCTTACTTTTCCAAATACTTGCAATTAGTAAAAGAATTTTACTTCAATATTTCATAACAAAATGTTCCTAAATTATCTGATAGCATTTGGTTTTAATTTTAATATGTAATAATGCAATTTAATAATTTACAGATTAAAAATTCTCTTGTCAAATAAACAATGAACCCCTATGTTTATTTCTGTTTCACGACAAAGTGGCTTACCTGCTTCTGTCGAGAGTGCACTTCTTTTAATATATGAAGCGCGTATGATGCGTAAGAAGGCATGTGGGAGAATCGCCCACGCATAGCACTATTCTTGGAGTTAATGCTGCTTATGCCCAGCGAATGCAAAATATGCTTCTGTTGACCTGCCGGAGTGCTGCCTATATATCCCTTAAGTCGCTTCTACACGAGAGTCTTAAAAGAAAGCTAATTTTTCAAAATTATATATCAATTGATAACGCGTGTTTTATTTGTAATAATATAATTATAAATTCTAATTGCATTCAATGATTGCGTTGAAATTTCACGCGCTCCTGCGTTGCATTCCATAAAATGAAGATGCGTTTCTGCGCATTCATGGAATCAGAAAGTAATAAATTAATTGAGGTTACAGCGACTTCAATGCCTGATTTTATATGATTAAAAACTACTTCATCCTCTTTTCCTTTTGCACTCTTATAAAATTTTACTAATTCTCGCTTAATTAATTCTGACGGAATCCACATATATGCAGTTATCATCGATCTGCAATGGCGGACCGTAAGCGCCGACTCGAGATGGCAAAAGCGTCTCTTCGGCTTAATCTTCGCCGCGATCGGTATAAGCCGGTACCCACGTGATAGCCTTCGATGGAAAACAACCTGCGACTGTTCACCATTCGCGGTATGCCATCACGCACACCGATCGCCGAAGTATTTCGCGCGCAATTAATTGGATGAGCGAACGAGCGAGCGAGAGATTTTAACAACGATGTGGAAATCGAGTCGAGAGCCGGCATAAACGATTATCGGGCCCCGACTAAAGGACAGATATCGTTGTTCGAACATTTAGATACCACTATCTCATTTTAGTTTAAATTTTAATTTTCATTTTATCCATTTCTACAACTAATGTGATTTTTCTTATTTACCTGTTCTTTGCTCTCAATGCTTCAATTAATTTTTTATAGCTGTCAAAATAATGTTATTCTTATTATTTCAGTTCTTTAATTTAATAGTAATTTTGATACTTAAAATATTTTTTGTCTTTAAAATAAAATTAATAATATCTAAAAATGGTAAAGCTTAATAATCAGATGATATTTATGATAAATTATAAATTAAAAGGCCAATTTAACGAACTAATTAATTAGGTGTTAACAATTTATTCTACGTCATAAAAAATACAAATAATAATTAGTAAACGTTTCAACTGTACGACAGTCTTTATCAATACCAATATTGCTTTGCTAACATATCCATAAATCAAATAATTTGGAAAGGCAGAACTTATATCATACATGTAAAATATATAGACTTATAATATGAAAAACGCATTATAATTGTTGGCTTGAATTACGGCTGATCGTTCAAATTAGTCGTTAAAGAGCCTAACCCCGAACATCAGATTTCTGTAGTTCTTTTTAAATAAACGTCTAATTTTGTAATCCATGATGTAATAATGATATGTAATGAGATCTATGTCGAGACGATAAAAATTCTTTAAAATATTTCTTGTTGAAAAACGTTATAAACAATGTATACTTTGTAAGAAGCAAACTCAATATCTGTCAAAGTGTTAAGTTGGTCTTTTAATTTATAAATTATTTTAATTTTACACGAGCCGAATTTTATTTTTCATTATAGATATTTATGATATTAACATTGTTAATTATTTTTGTAAATTATCTATGTTTTAAACTAATGAATTCACGTTTCCTCGATAAATTTAATGAACGGTATAAAAAATTCAATAAAGATATTTAAAATATTTCATTCTTATCTTGCATTAGGATCTTTAAGTGGCGATTGACCGCGTTACTTTTGACCTCATCGCCGAGCTTGGAGCTTCTCATATTTGCTTCTAATAAAGACGAACACCCTGTATAACATAATATCGCGCTCGCAAGTCTTACGCGGGGACCATTAACGCTTTTTGCCGGCGGCCGTGTGTCATTGACGATGCTTTTTATTGACCAGGCGCATAACTTTCTTTAGTGTCGCTCGTTTATGAGCGAGTAATTGCACGGTTTTGGTATCCCAATCTGTGTACTCGGAGGCGGCGGAGAAAGGCAGAAAAATATGAAACATCGATATAATGGGTGCATCGAGTCTTCTCTTGATTACCTGGCTGATGTCGCTGTTAAACCGATCCCCAGAAATTTCTTTTAAATTAAATCCGAATTACTCGTCGTATTCATGAACGTAATTTTGTTAGCTGCAAAAAGAAGAATTGCAATATCATAACAAAGACGCGTCGTTTCTTGATTTGTTTTTCTAACTAATCAACTAATCATTGGATAAATCATCCCTCCATCGTTCGTAGAATTTAAATAAAGTTATATAACATTAATCAGAATATAATAATAATTATAATAATATATGATAATAATTTAATTTTTTAATTGTTATAACAACGTGAAAGAAATCGTTGTTTACAGGTTTAGTGACGATTCTGCGCTATAAGAATATGCATCACATTTATGCACAAACGTGCAGTTAGTATGTCCATAAATGAAGGAAGTGAATACGTGGGTGTTGTCATTTGCCGATCATAAGATAAATAAATTTCCATAGAACTCTTGTCGGCATCGTAGATCGAGATGAATAAATGACGAGACGGGATCGATTCATTCTTGCTGCATCATCATTCTTCGCTTTAACATTCACGATCTCTATACATTAAAATATTTCTACTTATCTAGACGTATGACAGACAGCGTTAAAAACATACACACATTTTCATAAACAATTACTATGCAACATTACGTTGTTTTATAATTACTGTAGCTGTGTTTTATTTTGGAAAGTTAATTATTACTATTAATTTAATAATATTTTAATTTTTCCATAATGCTATGTCTAATATTTTTGTATAATTGATTTTTGCAATAAAATAGGATAAGTAGAGATAAAATATATTTTTAATATTTGATATAAAATTATTTATGACAGCGCATCTATTTTTGGTAATTACTCTGTTACCGATTATTTTCTTAAACATTTCTATCATAGAAATATAAAAAAGAGAAATTTCATAAAAATATCGTGATAATACTTTTCTAGCCCAAGAGAAGTATTTAGAAATTGGCTTCTTGTTGCATTTTAGTCATCGATAAATTTTCAATCACTCTTTCAACTTGTAAGTAGAAAGGGAGAAAGCTGTAGCGAAGAGAGCAAAAGAGAAGGAAACGAGCTACGAACATATGCTTTGATCTAGTCTTAAATTATGTAAAACATAAATTATATAAAATTGTATATTTTCGAAAACAAAACACGATAAAAATAAAATAAATATTAAAGCATGAACAATGCTTCTTTGTGAATATGAGTCACCCATCTTATTATACATACTCAAGCATATACAATATAAAATAAATTGGAAAATATGCACAGAGATGCTATTATTTTACAATTGAACAAGATTTTATTATTGGACAAGTTTGTGACAGCTTAAAATAAAACTGACGATTGTATAATTGATTGAAGTGCGATATTATACAATATAAAAATCTTCAATTATATTTAAACAATCTTTTATATACTTATATAATATAATTCTTTTAAATAACATATAGTATTATATTTCTTAAAAATTTTTATAAATGATTGCAGATACTATAAAATTGCGAAAATAACGACAGATGACGAATCTCCATACAAATGAGCCGCGTTTAAGAGGCTTTTATTTTCGGATCTCCGAGAATGTGACGTGGTGTTGCGTCGGTTTCGTTATTTCGAACCCGCGATCAGGACTCCAGCTGGAACAACCATAACACCAACCTCGTTATTCGGTGCTAATGACGCTACGCGGCCTGAATTTATGGTGTTGAGAGTTAAGGTTCCCTCGCGATTTCCCTTGGGGATTATGCGAGGGAGAAATGCGCTACATATAAATCGAGCTTTCGCGGAAGCTTTTACGCGCCTCTGATAAACACATGAAAAGTAGCGTGATTATAAATTAACTTAATTAAGAACCATCAATGTTATTGAACCATATAACAAAAAATGTAAGAGTATGTTTGCCAAACACACATTAGACATATAATTTTATCAATTCTTTATCAATTTTAAGGATAAAAAACCATGAAAATATAAAATAATTTTTCTCGAATTGAATTGCAATACCAAATATATTTATACTTAAGTTATTATTACAAAACAATTCCATTAATATTTACAAAATAAAATATTATAACAAATAAAATAACTTAAATATCCCCGGAAACTTATATTATTAATTAAAAAAAAAAGCGCGCGCAGAGAAAATGGCTGTGCAATAAAAATCAAAAATAGACTCATACAATATATTTATTATATATTTGCGTTCTAGATAATTCTATCGGGATTTTATATATTTTTATTCATTTGTTTAACTGATTTTCATCATGACACAACGATTCTCTCATGTATTGAGGGATTGTGCCGCTAACATTATATTGCATTGGAACTTACACTTAAAAAGGACCTAAACCGATAGTCGAAACGTCGTAACAAATAAATAATTTATAGCTAGTGTGTGTGTATTGGTCGAATTTATATAAAAGAACCTTGATTTATATATTTTATATTATATAATTAGAGCGGTATTTATCATAATATTACCTAAAGGATATCTAGAAAATAAAACATATATAGGTAAATACTTCCAAAACAATCACATGTTCTTTTCATCACTTTTATGATTAAATTAAAAGCCGTCTTTCTTAAGCAAAATTAGCGAAAAATATATTTTAATTTTGATAATATACATCCCATTATCATTAAGTTTAAGTCAAAATATTATTTAAATCTATTAGATATTAATCGAAGACTATTACATTGTTATTATCTATATTGTGTTAAAATCTTTTATTTTTAATTTAGTTTAATTACACATTGTAAGTAACCATATGTTATTCATTAATAAAATATTAAAAACTGTAATGTGTGCATACATAAGCATTATTACTGTAATGTATGCATAAAAATTATTATTGCAATGTATCATATATTATATTCATTAATATATGATATATATATATATATATATATATATATATAAATATAAACATAAATGAACGATAAAGAGTTAAAAAGTAAAGAAAGTTAAAATATAAAATAAAATTTTTAAATTGTTTATGCGCATTGCAAAGAACAATAGTAAACTATTAAAGTAATATGAAAATATATTTCATGTATTAATATTTGATTGTGTTAAAAAGATAGGAAAACAACTGACGATCTTGTTTACATGAATTTACATACTTATTATAGTATCGAGATTGTCATCAGTTTCGGTGATCTTTCGGAACGGAAAGATTGTAATTGTGTGACATATACTTCCCGCAATAAGGACGTGTCGTATATATTACTGTGCTAATTACAGTTTATTTAATAAAAAATTATTTTAATTTGCATAAGTATTAATATAAGAGGTAAGTCATTACAAAAATATATAAATATATTTCATTTTGAAGATAAAGAATAAACAAAACACAATTTAATTATATATAAAATACAAACAATGCATGAGCACAAATTTAATTTTAAAAGTCATAATTTTCAGAATTAACATTATCATTAATACAAATATTGTATATATTATTTCAAACATATATAATATATATTGAAATCTAAAAATTAAGTTTAGGATTGAAATAAAATATTTAAGAAAACAATTATCACAAAAATTTTGTTGCTCAATAATATTTCAGAAATTGTGGTAACTTAAGATTACAAATGCAAAAAGTTACAAAATGAGTTATATATATAAATATTTAATATAAATCTATATTACAAAATAAACATTTTATTAAATATAATATATTTACGAAATATAATATAAATTCGTTTGTTTAACCTTTTTCTGTAATCACAGAAAGTATGGCAAAATCATTCTTATGTCATTACAACACATATGCTGAACATAAATTATTTAATATCAAAAATATCATTATAATTATGTAAATATAGTTGAATTCATAAGACTGAAATACACAATACATGACGATGAGTACAATAATAAATCTATATTAAACTTTTATATAATTATCTCAGCTTAATAAAAATTAATCTTATTGTATTTATTTTCTGTTCTTTTTCGAAAAAAACACATACAAGAGAGAAAGCTTTACAGTATATTTTATGTATATTTTTTAAAATAAGAAATTACTTTATAATAGATATTCCAACGAGAGATTTGACATGGAGAGACTGTTGTTAAAGCTGTTATTATACAATCTAATATTTATAAACGCAACAGCTTTTTTATCGGATAACTTCGATGTTATACCACAGCATTATAACCTCAAGTTGGACCCATATTTTGATGTAGAAGGAAAAAGTTTTAACTTTTTCGGTAGATGCGAGGCCTACGTCGAGATTACCTTTCCAATATACAACATAAGTTTGCACGCACAAAAACCGCAGATAGACATACAAAATATTATTGTTACCAATAGAAAGTCATTCGAAATTTATAAGCCGATATTTATTACGTACAAAAATGAATCTCATATTCTCAGGTTTCACTTCGATTATTTATTATTAAAAGGACATTATTTATTAAACATGAGCTTTATCGGACTCTCAGATAATCATGGACACGCTTTCTTCAGAACTTACACACATTTTAATATACAAAAAAGGTGAGTAAATGTTGAAAATATTGTAAAATACATGTAATAATATACGAGATATTATTCTTTAAGCACGATTCATAAAACATGTGTACATATACATTTGTATATAATATATTATCTAACCTGGTACTTTATTATAACTTTTAATGTCACTAACTTTTAATGTTGATTAACCATTTCTTGTTCGATGAAATATTCTATTAAAATATGATAGGTGGTTTGTGGCAACACAACTCAGGGCAATTGGGGCGCGACAATTGTTTCCATGCTGGGACGAGCCTGCATTTAAGGCTACGTTTAATATTAGTGTTAGACATCATAAGTCGTATTATGTTTGGTCAACTATGCCGATACGAAAAAAAACTGCCGATACAAAAGACGTGGTGTGGACTCACTTCAAAATCACTTGTTTAATGCCTACTTATCTCATATCGGTTTTACTATATGATACGCATTCGTTCCCGATTAATGACTATGACAAAGTGTACGATACAATATTTCATATAAACACATATTTTGCAAGAAGAATCATTATAAATGTTACAAGACGCTTCGAAATCGAATGGATGGCATATTCTCAGAACCTTTCATTAACAAATCATCATATAATGCCCGCGGGTCCTCAGCATAATAGCATGAGACAAATTATTTATAGGTAATATATATAACTGGAGTTTGATAATTGGCATATGAAAAACCATTAAACATCGTGTTTGTCATAAAACTTGTATAATCACATTATTTACAATAATTTTTAGAATATCAAATGTTATCTATGTTAAAGAGTTAGATCCTGTTTCGATTAAAATAAGATCAGCGTGTTTAATAGCGCACGAAGTGGCACGTCAATGGATTAATAATCTGGTTAGCCCATTCTCGTGGTCTGATTTTTGGTTAAACGATGGTATTGCTAGGCTGTTAGGAATGGATATGATCAACAAGGTTATTTTTTTATTTAATTACATATATAGTGCTGTCTTAATTATACGCAGTTAAAAAAATTTTCTAATAAAATAATTATAAAGAAAAAGTCTTTTATAAATGCACTGACGGATCACTAATTAAATTTTTGAATTATAAAAAATTTAAAATATAAAAAATGATTTAATTAATAAAATATATTTCGTGTTAATTTAAATACAAAAAAAAACAATTGCAATAATATCTATTTTTAAACAAATAGTCGCACACATCATCAAGTAAAATATCACACTTATAAGAAATAAGAAAGCTATTTGTTTTGTAATGAACAATAATAAACAGTTATAAACAATTATTGTCGCTTAATGTCAAGAATTCGTGCATGAGCTTATTTCACTGAAAATATTTATTGATTATTTAATTTCACATTAAACTTTTATTTATTTACAGATTTTTCAAGATGCAAATTACACAAGTATATTAGATCTGTTTGCAGTACAAAGTAAATTAGAATCTCTTCAGTTGGATCATTATCTTTTGGGTATTATGGATCCTCTTATACCAAAAATCAACAAAACCTCGGAAATTGAATCACTTTTCTCTTTTTCTTATTACATCAAAGGTAAGACAAAACAACTTTTCTATATCACATAATTAAATTGTCCATAAATTCCTGAACATTTCTTTGCGTAATTATGGATGTTTTCATGCATTTATTGGACACTAGAATATATAAATTTAAATGTATTTAATTTGCACGCTTTTTATAATGTTATTATCGCAGCACCTGTTATATTGCGTATTTTACGACAGCATCTCTCGGCTGAAGTGTACCTACATGGTATTGAGATATTTCTCAATGAACAGTGAGTAACATCATTTTATAAAATATTTTTAATTTTTCTGTTTTATAATAATTTTTTCTTATTTAATTATCTTTCCATTTTACTATTATATTATTTTTTTCCGATCAATAATCTCTCTATTTTTATTATTTTAGTTTCAATATCTCGAATTTTTCTATCCCGAATAATTCATGTTTTATTAAATTATAGTTTAACTAATTTACATCAAATTATGTTCCAAAATTACATACACGTATTAAAATGCAATTGCAATAATACAATTTATATGGTGTCTTTTAGTCAATAATTAATCAATAATTTTTTACAAATTTAGTATGTTTAGTTCAGTAACTATTGATGATTTCTGGGGTGCTATGCAAGCTGCTCTAAATACAGCTAAACTGCGCAATAGATTTCATGTAAAATGGATGATGAATACTTGGACAAATCAAAAACATTATCCTATACTGAAAGTTGAATACTCTAACTGTACATCTTTGAGAATATCGATAGAAAATTTTTACCAGTTGGTTAACGATGGCTGGTTATTACCTATTATTATAATTAGTATAAAATGGAAAGAAAATATTATAATATCAATTAAAAGACGTTATACCTACAATAAAGTACAAGATGATATACCATACATAGAAATTGATGGATTTTGTAAAAAGGATGAATTGTTAATAATTGACTTACAACAAGGTTGGTAAATATTAAGGAGTTAATTTTTCATTTTTCAATGTTTATATATATATATATGGTTTTATGTACGAATTATTTTTATACGCGTATATTTATATATTTTAACAAAAATAGAAGATATTTCTCGGACATTAAATAAACGCGATAGTATGCAATAAATTATAATGTAAATTATTATTAACTATAGGAAGACATTGAATTCAAATTTTATTTTAAATAGAATACTAATATAATGCTAATATAATACTATACAAGTTATTTTAAATATATTTCTACAGAATATCAGTATTTTCCTTACTTTGAACATAAAAGAAAGAAAAAAAACGGATATTTAAAGATAATTTTTAATATCTTCCATCATAAAAATTTAATAATATTATGAATATATTTACTGTAGGATATTATCGTGTCAATTACGAACCTCATAACTGGCGAAACATTGCTAGATATTTGAACTCTGGAAACTATTTAGAAATAGATGTTCATAATCGTGCACAAATCATCGATGACGCGTTTTATTTCTTTTCGATGCAACAACTCGATATGTATTCATTTTTACAACTTATAAAATTCTTATCGCAAGAGACAAATTATGTGGTATGGTATCCTATGATCAAAGCTCTTGAAAGTATGTCAAAATCCTTTCCAATTTACAATTCAGAGGAAAAAACCAAATTCGTCCATTTAGGCTATTTCAAGGTAAATAATAAGATTTTTCGTCAATGAAAGTGATATGAATTAGATTGTTGCATATAAAATATATAATAATCAAGATTTTCAGAAAAATTTCGAGGATAATGAAATATATTCGAGAAAATAGAGTTATGTTTTTCCTTAATCTTATTTAGATAAAGAATTCGAAATTTGTAAAAGAAGGACTTGCGTATTCTCAATTTTGCGATTTAAATGTTAAACATTCTATGTTAGAAACAATCAATGGTTTTCACGTTACCGTTAATATTATTTTAATTGTACATACAAAAAAAAATATACTGATTTTTAAATGTTACAAATAAAGTTTGAAGATAGAGCAATCTAATGAAAGCATTTATTGAAAACGATATAACTTTTGTTACAAATATGTGTTATTATTTAGAAAATTGTCAAAATACTTTACAAAATTGTGACATAAATTTGTAAAATTTAAATATTTTTTAGAACATTAGCTTATTATCATTTCCCTAGTATTGAAAACAAATTTTCTTTATTGTTTATATTACATTTTATTTATCATAAATAAAATATAATGTACAATATTTTCTAAATGTCTTCTTAATTTTAATTATTTTAAAAACTGTTAGGAAAAAATATTGAAAATATTGAATAATGTTCTTGAACGCATTGGATACGAAGAAGAAGATTCTGAAGAAGACGATCTTATTAAATGTTTAAGACAAGAAGTCGTCAAATGGGCATGTACTCTCGAGGACTTCGAATGCCTACAAAAGGCGAAATATGATTTAGAAGATCATTTCTTCCGACATAAACGGTAAATTTTTATAATTATTTTGTTATAATCATATATTCTTGTATCTTGTAACTTACTATGTAAATATTTTGTAACTTATGAAATTTACTAAATAATGTTAAAAATAATTGGTTATATGCCTTAAATATTTTTGTGCAACCGGCGCGCGAAAAGTCGCCCTTTACACACATGATAGAATTTTAGAAAGAGCTTTTTTTCCACGCATCGGTCACACAAAATATTGTAGCCAACATGTGCGGGTCATAAATCGGCCGATCGTGCGGATTGTCACACTCGGCTTCCCCTCGTGCGCCAAACTTTCGCACTCTCTGCCGATTTACGATCCCCCGAACTTGTTAGCTAATATGCTGTTATAATATATATTTTTGACATATTGTATAGAATTTTAGCGTGGTGGACGGAATGGACATACTGTAAAGGTATACAGACAGAGACAACTTTAACTGGTGTTTGGAAGATAGTACTTCAAGAATGGATAGTAACCTCTAATAATAGAATTTGGGAATTTCTAACTTGCATTACACATCCTAATTCTATTAAAGAGTATTTGAACGATAAATATCTAGAAGTACTTTTTTCTTGGAAAAATGCATCTTCAAAGTTTCGAAACATTGATCGTGTTAATAGATTTCTTTTCACAATGACAAAGCATGCTAAGAACAGTGAAATACTTGATTATATTTTAAATAATTTTGACAAATTAAAACCCAGGTAAAATAATAGTTTTCTTTTAGTATAAATATATTCTACATATACTATTTTTGCACTTCATGTAAATATGTATCTACTTATTGTTCCGGTTTTATAGAGAAGTCAATATAAATGCAGCATTGATCACTTTAATTAATAATGTGTATTCTGAGGTATACTTGCAGAAGGTAAATTTGAAACACTTTGTACTTTGTACATTCATTTATTAGTATTATGATATTAATCCGCGCGATATTATCTATGTTTACTTCCTATATTACACAAAATTTCTGTAATACTTATGCTAGAAACATGAAATTATGTGGAAATTATGACTTAAAAATTAGGTAGACTTTTGTGCAAAAATAAATTATATTTTATACGGTAAATATTTTAATTCGTTTTAGATTAAAGCGTTTGTAGAAAAACGGATTGCTGCTAAATATTTTTTACAATGGACGTTGCTTATTTCTGAGAAGGTACATATAGTGATTTCAGATATAATAATCATATATATTGTTTTTATATTTAACACATTTTTTATTTTTCTAAATACACTTATATGAATAATTTATTTTAATCATCTTAAATAAATAGTTTGTTTATAATAAATAATTTGTTTTTAACGATAGAAATTAGAAATTATATTATATTCTTATAATGCGAAAAAAGTGTTATTTATTGACAGTAGATATATATATATATATATATATATATATATATATAAATAATTAATTTTAGATACGTAAAGAGACGAAAAAGTTGGGAAATCAACAAATTGAGTTTATCTATTACAAAATACGAAAACGCGCCAGTGAAATCCATTCCTTTACAATGACTAATCGTTAAATAATTGTTCTATAAAATATATATGTAGTATAAAATGTACTTTTTACACACATATTTATCTCAATGATAATTAACTTTCTGTATTACTCTTATTTATTCTAAAAACTTTTAAAAATATTAAGTATTTTAATGAAATTTAAAAAAAAATTAATCAATTTTAATTATTATTGTAGAGTATAAAACTATTTGAAAAAGTTCTAAGCTTTGAAAATATAATAACGCAAAAAAAATTTATAGAGGTAAAACGTATTACCATTGCTATATAAAAACAAAATAAATTATAATGCTGTCAAATATACATATTTTTAGTCAAATATATTCAGTTAAATATACATAAAATATGTATGTATATACATATATTTAACATACATATATACATATATTTAATGTTTATTAAATGTAGACTTAAAAATATTTCTCTACGGTGTTTTTTACTTTAAATAATTATACAACTGCAAAAATATTTTGCACGCTGTAATCTAAACAATAATATTTTTGAATAAATACAAATTTAACAACATAAATGTATACATATACAATATAAGTACTAAAAAAAATTTTTAAGATGTCTTTTATTCTGAAAGATATATATTTATTCTTATGGGTGTATCTTCGTAATTACATATCGGTTTTAATTACTTTTATTACACTTCTTTTATTTGTATTATAATTAAAATTATTGGTAAATGTTTGTATCTCTCATTTATAATACACAAATTATGCAGTACAATTTTTTATATTGTTATCTTTTTCTGTACATTTATATAATCCAAAAATTCCTGTTTTATTATTGCAAAAATAAAATCAATTTTATAATAAGACTGTCACAATGAGCAACATTTTTATATTTTATAATACATTGTATAAATTTTGATAAAATGCAACAGTATTTCATTGCTAAAAAATAAAAGATATATATCAGTTTAAGAGATTTATTTTTATATAGCACATATATATTTATATCATTTCGTATAATCGATCGAATATAATCACGCGCGCAAAACGAAATTATATTACTCATTAATAATATATTAAAAACTGTAAGGTGTGCATACATGAACATTATTATTGTAATATATGCATAAAAATTATTATTGCAATATACATATATGTATACATGTATACATATATATTATTCATTATCATATAATATATATATATAACATAATATAAGCATAAATGAACGATAAAGAGTTAAAAAGTAAAGAAAGTTAAAAAATAAAATAAAATTTTTAAATTGTTTATGCGCATTGCAAAAGAACAATAGTAATATGAAATATTACTATTGTTTTTTGTTATTAAAGTAATATGAAAATATATTTCATGTATTAATATTTGATTGTGTTAAAAAGATATGAAAACAACTGACGACCTTGTTTACATGACATTACATATTTATTATAGCACCAAGTATCAGATTGTCATCAGTTTCGATGATCTTTTGGAACGGAAAGATTGTAATTGTGTGACATACTTCCCGCAATAAGGACGTGTCGTATATATTACTGTGCTAATTACAGTTTATTTATAAAAAAATTATTTTAATTTGCATACGTATTAATATAACAGGTAAGTCATTAGAAAAAAATATGAATATATTTAATTTTGACGATAAAGAATAAACAAAACACAATTTAATTATATATAAAATACAAACAATAAGCACAAATTTAATTTTCAAAAGTCATAATTTTCAGAATTAACATTATTATTAATACAAGTACTATATATTATTTTAAACATATATAATATATATTAAAGTCTAAAAATTAAGTTTAGGATTGAACTAGAATATTTAAGAAAACAAAAATTTTTTTGTTCAATATTTATTTCAGAAATTATGATGACTTAAGATAACAAATGCAAGAAATTACACAAAATGAGTTATATATAAATATTTCATATAAATCTACTACAAATAAATATTTTATTAAATATAATATATTTACGAAATATAATATAAATTCGTTTGTTTAACTTTTTTTTTAATAACAGAAAGTATAGCAAGATCGTACTTATGTCATCGCTAAACATATGCTGAACATAAATTACAATATCGAAAATATCATTACAATGTAAATATAGTTAAATTTATAAGACTGAAATATACAATACATGTCGATGCGTACAATAATAAATCATATTAAACTTTTATATAATTATCTATGCTTAATAATAATTAATCTTATTGTATTTATTTTCTGCTTTTTTTCGAAAAAAAAGAATACATACAAAAGAGAGCTTTGCATTGCATTTTATTTATATTTATATTTTTTTAAATAAGAAATTACTTTATTATAGATACTCCAACAAGAGAATTGACATGGAAAGATTGTTGGTAAAGTTGTTATTATACAATCTAATATTTATAAATGCAACAGCTTTTTTATCGGATTATAATCTCGATGTTATACCAGAGCATTATAACCTCAAGTTGGAACCATATTTTGAAGTAGAAAAGGAAAGTTTTAAATTTTTCGGTAGATGCGAGGCCTACGTCAATATTTCCATTCCAACGTACAGCATAAGTTTGAACGCACAAAAACCGCAAATACAAATACTAAATACTATTGTCACCAATAGAGAGTCATTCAAAATTTATGAGCCGTCAGATATTACGTACAAAAATGAATCTCATACTCTCACGTTTCACTTCGATGATATATTATCAAAAGGACATTATTTATTAAACATGAGCTTTATCGGACTCACAAATAATCATGGAATCGTTTTCTTCAGAACTTACACACATTTTAATACAGATAAAAGGTGAGTAAATGTTGAAAATATTGTAAAATACCTGTAATAAAATACGAGATATTATTCTTTAAGCACGATTTATAAAACATGTGTACATATACATTTGTATATAATATATTATCTAACCTGGTACTTTATTATAACTTTTAATGTCACTAACTTTTAATGTTGATTAACCATTTCTTGTTCGATGAAATATTCTATTAAAATATGATAGGTTGTTTGTCGCAACACAACTCGGGGCAATTGGGGCGCGACAATTGTTTCCATGCTGGGACGAGCCTGCATTTAAGGCTACGTTTAATATTAGTGTTAGACATCATAAGCCGTATTATGTTTGGTCAACTATGCCGATACGAGAAGAAACTGAAGATACAAAAGACGTGGTGTGGACTCACTTCAAAATCACTCGTTTAATGCCTACTTATCTCATATCGCTCCTACTATATGATTCACATTCGTTCCCGATCATTGAGTATGACAGAATATACAATCTGTTATTCCATTTGAACACAAAATTTGCAAGAAGAATCATTCAAAATGTTACAAGACGCTTCGAAATCGAATGGATAGCATATTCTCAGAACCTTTCATTAACAAATCATCTTATAGTTCCCGCGGGTCCTCAGCATAATAGCATGGGACTTATTCTTTATAGGTAATATATACATATAATTGGAGTATGATAATTGGAACATGAAAAACCATTAAATATCGTGTTCGTCATAAAACTTGTATAATCAGATTATTTACAAAAATTTTTAGAGCCTCAAATGTTTTCTATATTAATACGTTAGATCCTATTTCGAATAAAATAAAAACAGCGTGCTTAATAGCACACGAAGTGGCACTTCAATGGATTAATAATCTGGTTAGCCCATCCTCGTGGTCTGATTTTTGGTTGAATGAGGGTATTGCTAGGCTGTTAGGAATGGATATGATCGACAAGGTTGTTTTTTTATTTAATTACATATATAGTGCTGTTTTAATTATACGCAGTTAAAAAAATTTCTTAATAAAATAATTATAAAGAAAACGTCTTTTATAAATGCACTGACGGATCACTAATTAACTTTCTGAATTATAAAAAATTTAAAATATAAAAAATGATTTAAATACGAAAAAAAACAATTGCAATAATATCTATTTTTAAGCAAATAGTCGCACACATCATCAAGTAAAATATCACACTTATAAGAAATAAGAAAGCTATTTGTTTAGTAATGAACAATAATAAACAGTTATAAACAATTATTGTCGCTTAATGTCAAGAATTCGTGCATGAGCTTATTTCACTGAAAATATTTATTGATTATTTAATTTCACATTAAATTTTTATTTATTTACAGATTTTTCAAGATTCAAATTACACAAGTATATTAGATCTGTTTGCAGTACAAAGTAAATTAGAATCTCTTCAGTTGGATCATTATCTTTTGGGTATTATGGATCCTCTTATACCAAAAATCAACAAAACCTCGGAAATTGAATCACTTTTCTCTTTTTCTTATTACATCAAAGGTAAAACAAAACAACTTTTCTATATCACATAATTAAATTGTCCATAAATTCTTGAACATTTCTTTGCGTAATTATGGATGTTTTCATGCATTTATTGGACACTAGAATATATAAATTTAAATGTATTTAATTTGCACGCTTTTTATAATGTTATTATCGCAGCACCTGTTATATTGCGTATTTTACGACAGCATCTCTCGGCTGAAGTGTACCTACATGGTATTGAGATTTTTCTTAATGAACAGTGAGTAACATCATTTTATAAAATATTTTTAATTTTTCTGTTTTATATTAATTTTTTCTTTATTTAATTATCTTTCTCCATTTTACTATTATATTATTTTTTTCCGACCAAAAATCTTTCTATTTTTATTATTTTAGTTTCAATATCTCGATTTTTTCTATCTCGAATAATTCATGTTTTATTAAATTATAGTTTAACTAATTTACATCAAATTATGTTCCAAAATTACATACACGTATTAAAATGCAATTGCAATAATACAATTTATATGGTGTCTATTAGTCAATAATTAATCAATAATTTTTTACAAATTTAGTATGTTTAGTTCAGTAACTATTGATGATTTCTGGGGTGCTATGCAAGATGCTCTATATACAGCTGAACGCAATATATTTCATGTAAAATGGTTGATGAATGCCTGGACAAATCAAAAACATTATCCTATGCTGAAGGTTGAATACTCTAACTGTACATCTTTGAGAATATCGATAGATAATTTTTACCAGTTAGTTAAGGATGACTGGTTATTACCTATAATTATAATTACTATAAAATGGAAAGAAAATATTTTAAAATCATTTAAATTGCGTTATACTTACAATAAAGTACAAAATAATATTTCATACATAGAAATTGATGAATTTTATTGTGAAGAGAATGAATTGTTAATAATTGACTTACAACAAGGTTGGTAAATATTAAGGGGTTACTTTTTTATTTTTTAAGGTTTATATATATATATATATATATATATATATATGTTTTTATGTACGGATTAATTTTATACGCATATATTTATATATTTTAACAAAAATAGAAGATATTTCTCGGACATTAAATGAACGCGATAGTATGCGATGATTTTAATGTAAATTATTATTAACCATAGTAAGACACTGAATTCAAACTCTATTTTAAATAGAATACTAATATAATACTAATATAATACTATATAAGTTATTTTAAATATATTACTACAGAATATCAGTATTTTCCTTATTTTGAACATAAAAGAAAGGAAAAAACGGATATTTAAAGATATTTTCTAATAACCTTCATCATAAAAATTTAAGAATATTATGAATATATTTACTATAGGATATCATCGTGTCAATTACGAACCTCAAAACTGGCAAATCATTGCCAGATATTTGAACTCTGGAAACTATGCAAATTCAGGCATAAATGTTCATAATCGTGCTCAATTAATCGATGACGCGTTTTATTTCTTTTCGATGCAACAACTCGATATGTATTCATTTTTGGAACTTATAAAATTCTTATCGCAAGAGACAAATTATGTGGTATGGTATCCTATGATCAAAGCTCTTGAAAGTATGTCAAAATTATTTCCAATTTACAATTCAGAGGAAAATACCAAATTTGGCCATTTAGGCCATTTCAAGGTAAATGATAAGATTTTTCATTAATAAAAGTAGTATGTATTACATTGTTGCATATAAAATATATAATAACCAAGATTTTCAGAAAAATTTCGAAGATAATGAAGTATACCCGAGAAAATTCAGTCATGTTTTACTTTAATATTATTTAGATAAAGAAATATTTGTAAAGAAAATACTTGCGTATACCCAGTTTTACGTTTTAAATGTTAAACATTCAATTTTAAAAACAATCAATTGTTTTCATGTTACCGTTAATATTATTTTAATTATAGATACAAGCAATCTAATGAAAACATTCATTGAAAAAAAACGATATAACTTTTGTTACAAATATGTGTTATTATTTAGTAAATTGTGAAAATACTTTACAAAATTGTGACATAAATTCGTAAAATTTAAATAATTTTTAGGACATTAGCTTATTATCATTTTTCTAGTATTGAAAACAAATTTTCTTTATTGTTTATATTACATTTTATTTATCATAAATAAAATATAACGTACAATATTTTCTAAATGTCTTCTTAATTCTAATTATTTCAAAAACTTTTAGGAAAACATACTGAAAATATTGAATGATGTTCTTGAACGCATTGGATACGAAGAACATTCTAAAGAAGACGATCTTATTAAATGTTTAAGACAAGAAGTCGCCAAATGGGCATGTACTCTCGAGCATCTCAAATGCCTACAAATGGCGAAATATCAATTAGAAGATTATCTCTTCCAAAATAAAAAGTAATTTTTTATAATTATTTTGTTATAATCATATATTCTTGTATCTTGTAACTTACTAAATATTTTGTAACTTATAAAATTTACTGAATAATGTTAAAAATAATTGGTTATATGCTCTAAATATTTTTGTACAACCGGCGCGCGAAAAGTCGCCCTTTACGCACATAATGAGATTTTAGAAAGGGCTCTCTTTCCACGCAACGGACACACAAAATATCGTAGCCAACATGTGCGGGTCATAAATCGGCCGATCATGCGATTTACAATCCCCCGAACTTGTTAGCTAATATACTATTATAATATATATTTTTAACATATTGTATAGACTTTTACCGTGGTGGAAGGAATGGACATACTGTAAAGGTATACAGACAGAGACAAATTTAACTGGTGTTTGGAAGACAGTACTTAAAGAATGGATAGTAACCTCTGATAATAGAATTTGGGAATTTCTAACTTGCATTACACATCCTAATTCTATTAAAGAGTATTTGAACGATAAAAATCTAGAAGTAGCTATTTCTTGGAAAAATGTATCTTTAAAATTTCGAAACATTGATCGTGTTAATAGATTTCTTTTCACAATTACAAAGCATGCTATGGACAGTGAAGTACTTGATTATATTTTAAATAATTTTGACGAATTAAAACCCAGGTAAAATAATAGTTTTCTTTTAGTATAAATATATCCTACATATACTATTTTTGCACTTTATGTAAATATATATGTATATTTATTGTTCCGGTTTTATAGAGAAGTCAGTATGAATGCAGCATTGATCACTTTAATTAATAATGTGTATTCTGAGGTACACCTGCAGAAGGTAAATTTGAAACATATTGTACTCTGTACATTCATTTATTAGTATTATGATATTAATCCGTGCTTATTATATGATATTATGTACATTTACATACTATATTACACAAAATTTCTGGATATAATTATGCTAAAAACATGAAATTATGTGGAAATTATGACTTAGAAATTAGGTAGACTTTTGTGCAAAAATAAATTATATTTTATACTGTAAATATTTTAATTTGTTTTAGATTAAAGTGTTTCTAGAAGAACGGATTGTTGCTGCTGAAAATTTTTTTAAATGGAAGTTGATCTTTTCTGAGGAGGTAAATATTGTGATTTCAGATATGAGATTCATATATATTTTTTTTTTATTTAACATAATTTTTATTTTTGTAAATATACTTATATGAATAATTTATTTTAATCATCTTAAATAAATAGTTTGTTTTTAATGATAGAAATTAGAAATTATATTTTATTCTTATAATGCGAAAAAAGTGTTATTTATTGACAGTAAATATATATATAAATAATTAATTTTAGATACGTAAAGAGACGAAAAAGTTGGTAAATCAACAACGTGAGTTTATCGATTACAAAATACGAAAACGCGCCAGTAAAATCTATTCCTTTACACTGCTATACCACATTTATTTCTTATGACTAATCGTTATATAATTGTTTTATAAAATCTATAAATTATACTTTTTGCACACATATTTATCTTAATGATATAAGTAACTTTTTGTACTCTTATTTATTTTAAGAACTTTTAGAAGAATAAGGATTATTAACAAAGTTATAAAAAAAATTAATTAATTTTAGTTATTATTGGAGAATATAAAACTATTCGAAAAAATTCTAAGCTTTGAAAATATAATAACAAAAAAGAATTTATGGATGTAAAACATATTAACATTGCTATATAAAAACAAAATAAAGTATAATTCTGTCTTTTATATATTTATTTAAATATATTTAGTTAAATATATAAATAAATAAATAAATATATATATATATATATATATATATATTTAATGTATATTAAATATAGACTTAAGTATTTCTCTAGGGTGTTTTTACTCTAAGTAATTATACTATATCGCATTTTTAAAAATACATAAATAATAATTTTTTTTATTAAATACGAATTTAAAAGTTTATACATATACATATATATAATATAATATAAGTACTGAAAAAAATTGTTAAGATGTCTTTTATTCCGAAAGATATATTTTATTCTTATGTGTAGCGCCATAATTATCATATACCAGTTTTAATTACTTTTTTTACACTTTTTTTATTTGTATTAATATTAAAATTATTGTTATATTTTTGTATCACTCATTTATAATAAATTATGCAATACAATTTTTTATATTGTTTTCTTTTTCTGTACATTTTCATAATCCAAAAAATTCCTGTTTTGTTATTACAAACATAAAATTAATTTCCTATAATAAGCGATTGTTATAATAAGCAACATTTTTATATTTTATAATAGATTGTATAAATTTTGATAAAATGCATCAGTATTTCATTGCTAGAAAATAAAAGATATATATCAGTTTAAGAGATTTATATTTATATAGCACATATATACCTATGTCATTTCGTTTTATTTATCAAATGTAGTTACGCGGCGAAACGAAATTAATAAAATGTTTATAAAATATTAAAAACTGTAATGTGTGCATACATAAGCATTATTACTGTAATGTATGCATAAAAATTATTATTGCAATGTATGTATATATATATTATTCATTATCATATAACATATACATCATATATATATATACGTCATATACATTATAATATAAGCATAAGCGAAAGATAAAGAGTAAAAAAGTAATAAACAGTTAAAATATAAAATATAGTTTTTAAATTTTTTATGCACATTGCCAAGTTAAATAGGTAACTTTTAAAGTAATATGAGAATATATTTCACACATATATTGATATTTGAGCGTGTTAATAAGTTAGGAAAACAGTTGACGACCTTGTTTACGTGACATTATACATACTTATTATAGCAGTATCGAGATTCGTCAGTTTTCGGTGGTCTGTCGGAACGGTAAGAGTGTAATTGTGTGGCATATACTTCTGGCAATAAGGACGTAATACTGCGCTAATTACAGTTTATTCAATAAAAAATTATTTCAATTTGTATGGAATTTCAATAAAAGAGGTAAGTCATTAGAAAAAAATATCAATATGTTTATTCAATATGTTTTGAAGATAAAAGAATAAATAGAACACAATTTAATTATAAGATACAAACAACGAGCACAGGTTTAATTTTTAAAAGTCACATTTCTTAGAATTAAAAGTATTATTAATATAAGTAACATTTAGAATTTCAAACATGTAATATATACTGAATAAGTCTTAAATTTAAGCAGTTAGGTTTGAATTAAAATATTTAAGGAAACAATAATTTTGTTGTTTTATAATTATTTCAAAAATTATTGCCATCAGATAACAAATGTAAAATGTTACAAAATGAGATATATATAAATAATTAATATAAATCTACTATAATAAAATATTTTATTAAATATAATATATTGACTAAATATAAGATAAATTCGTATGTTTAATCTTTTTCTCTAATCGCAGAAAGTATGGCAAAATCATTTTCATGTCATTATAACACATATGCTGAACATAAATTATAATAACGAGAATTCATAAGACTGATATACACATAGTACAGGTCGATGTGTACAATGATAAATCATATTAATCATTTTTTTAATTATCTCTGCTTAATAAAAATTAATCTTGTATACATTTTCTGTTCTTTTTCGTAAATAAACATACATACAAAAACATACATACAAAAGAAAGCTTAACAGTATATTTTATTTGTATTTATATTTTTTTAAATAAGAAATTACTTTGTTACAGATATTCTAACAAAAGATTTGACATGGAGAGATTGTTGTTAAAGCTTTTTTTATACAATCTAATATTTATAAATGCAACATTTATAAATGCACAATTTTCAACAGGATCTACTTTACCGCGTTACATTATACCAGAGCATTATAATCTTAAGTTAGAACCAAATTTCGAAGTAGAAAAGAAAAATTTTAAGATTTTCGGTAGATGTGAGGCCTACGTCAAGATTATCCTTGTATCGTGGTGCATAGCTGTGCACGCACAAAAACCGCAGATAAAAATAGAAAATTTTACTGTCACCAATACGGAGTCATTAAAAGTTTATAGCCCGGTAATTCATCCGTATAAGGGAAACACTCATATTGTCAACTTTTGCTTCCCTGAACTATTGCAAAAAGGATATTATTTATTAAACATAAGTTTCATCGGACGCTCAGACAATGATGGAAACGCTTTTTTCAAAACTTATACACGTACACGGTTTAATAGAAAAAAAAGGTGAGTAAATGTTGAAAATACTGTAAAATACGTGTAATGAAATACGAGATATTAATATTCTTCAAGCACGTTTCATAAAACTTATATATCTATACATATTGTATATAATATATTCTCTAATATTGTACCCTATTATAACTTTTAATGTCAGCAATTTTTAATGCTGGTTAACCATTTCTTGTTCTATGAAATATTTTATTAAAATATGGTAGGTGGTTTCTCGCAACACAACTCGGGGCAATTGGGGCTCGACAATTTTTTCCATGTTTGGATGAACCTAAATTTAAGGCGACGTTTAATATTAGTGTGAAGCATCATACGCAGTATTCTGTGCGGTCAACTATGCCGATACTAAAAGAAATTGTCGGTGAAAATAACATGGTGTGGACACATTTCAAAACCACTCGTTTAATGCCTACTTATCTCATATCGCTCCTATTATATGATACTCTTAATTTCCCGATCATTGAGTATAACATACTACGCCAAGTGTTGTTCCGTACAGACACACATTTTGTAATAGATAATTTATTATTCATTAAAAACGTTACAAAACGCTTCGAAATCGAATGGATGGCATATTCTCAGAACCTTTCATCTACATATCATCTTATAACTTCCGCGGGTCCTCAGCATAATAGCATGGGCCTTATTCTTTATAGGTAATATATATAATTAGAGTATGATAATTAAAATATGAAAAACCATTAAACATCATGTTTGTCATGAAACTTATATAGTTACATTATTTACAATACTTTTTAGGGCATCAAATGTTTTATATGATAAAAAGTTCGATCCTGTTTCCAAAAAAATAAAAACAGCATGTTTCATAGCGCATGAAGTGGCACGTCAATGGATTAATAATCTGATCACTCCATCCTGGTTTTTTCATTTTTGGTTGAACGAAGGTATTGCTAGACTGTTAGGAATGGATATCATCCACAAGGTTATTTTTGTAATTAATTTTATATATAGTGCTGTTTTAATTATACACAGTTAAAAAAACATTTGTTAATAAAAAATAATAAAAAAATGCTTTTTATAAATGTACTAATAAACGAATCACTGATAAAATTTCTGAATTATAAAAAATCTAGAATATAAAGAATGTTTTAATCCAATTTAAAATATGTCACGTGTTAATTAAAATATGAAAAGAGATAATTGTAATAATATCTAATCTTAAATAAATAGTCGCACATATAAATAAGTTAAAAACCATACTTAACAAGAAATAGAAAAGTTATTTGTTTAGTAATAAACAATAATATGCATGAGCTCATTTCATTGAAAATATGTATTGATTATTTAATTTTACACTAAACTTTTATTTATTTATAGATTTTTCAAGATTCAAATTCCACAAGTATATTGGATCTGTTTGCAGTACAAAGTAAACTAGAATCTCTTCAGTTGGATTATTTTGAGTGGGGTATTATGGATCCAGTTATATTCAAAATCAACAAAACAAAAGAAGTCAAATCACTTTTCTCTTTTTCTTATTACATCAAGGGTAAGACAAAACAACTTTTCTATATCATATAATTAAATTGTCCATAAATTCTTGAAATATTACAAAAGAAAGTTAGAAAGAATAAACACAAATTTGTTTCGCCGCAGTTTATTTATTAACCTTTTAGAAAAAAAATTTTCAAAATTTAATTTGAGATTAAAAACATTAAAACATTAAAAACATTTCTTTATGCAATTATAGATGCTTTCATGAATTTATTGGACACTAGAATATATAAATTTAAATGTTTTTAATTTACACGCTCTTTATAATGTGATTATCGCAGGACCTGTTATATTGCGTATGTTACGACAGCATCTTTCGGATGAAGTATTTCTACGTGGTATTGAGATGTTTCTTAATGAACAGTGAGTAACATAATTTTATAAAATATTTCTAATTTTTCTGTTTTATATTAATTTTTTCGTTATTTTCTAATTTTTCAATTTTACTATTATATTATTTCCTTTTCCGAGCAATAATCTCTCTGTTTTTATTATTTCAATTTCTATATCTCGAATTCTATCCCGCATCATTCATTTTTTATTAAATTATAGTTTAATTAATTTACATCAAATTATGTTCCAAAATTACATACACGTATTAAAATGTAATTGCAATAATATAATTTATGTGGTGTCTATTTGTCAATAATTTATCAATAATTTTTTACATTTAGTATGTTTAGTTTGGTAACTACTGATGATTTCTGGAGGTCTATGCAAGCTGCTCTAAATACAACAAAACTACTTGATAGTAATTCTACCAAAATATTTAATGTAAAGAAATGATGAATGCTTGGACCAATCAAAGACATTATGCTGTGCTGAAGGTTAAAATTATGAACTGTACACCTTTAAGATTAACGATAGAAAATTTTTACCGCTTGGTTGGCGATGACTGGTTATTACCTATTACTATAATTAATATAAAACGGATACAAAATATTGAGATATCAACTACATGGCGTTATTACTTGAGTAAAAAACAACTAGGTAATACTTCATACATAGAATTTGAACCTCACTGTAAAAAGGATGAATTGGTGATAATTGATTTACAACAAGGTTGGTAAATATTAAGGCGTTAATTTTTCATTTTTTAATGTTTATATATAAGGTTTTATGTACAAATTATTTTTATACGCATATATTTATATATTTTGACAAAAATACAAGGTATTTCTCGGTCATTAAACACGATAGTATGCGATAAATTATAATGTAAAATATTATTAACTAATAATTCAGTGAGAAATGATGGTCGAATCGACGTTGGTTCGCTGTCGAATCGATGTCAAATTGATCGAATCGATGTCTAATCGATATCGATTCGACCAATCATTTCTCACTGGGTAAGTCACTGCCCAGGGAGAAATAATGGTCAAATCGACATCGAATTCGACGTCGAATCGATGTTAAATTGATTGAATCGACGTCGAATCGATGTCAATTTGACCATCATTTCTTCCTAGGTGAATTCAAAGTCTTTTAAGTAGAATACTAATATAATGCTATAAAAGTTATTTAAAATATAATACTATAGAATATCAATATTTTCTACACTTTGAACATAGAAGGCAAAAAACGGATATTTAAAGATTTTTCCAATAAATTCCATAAAAAGATCTAATAATATTATAAATATATTTAACATAGGATATTATCGTGTCAATTACGAATCTGAATACTGGCGAATAATTGCGAGATATTTGAATTCTGCAAACTATTCCGGCATAGAGGTTCTTAATCGTGCTCAAATCATTGATGACGCCTTTCACTTCTTTTCGACTTTCCAACTCGATGCGTATTCATTTTTGGAACTTATAAAATTCTTATCACAAGAGACAAATTATGTGGTATGGTATCCTATGATCAAAGCTCTTGAAAGTATGTCAAAATTCTTTCCAATCTACAATCCAGATGAAAAAACCCAATTCAATTTAGGCCATTTCAAGGTAAATAATAAGAAATTTTTAAAGTCTTATGCTTTAGATTGTTTTGCATATAAAATATATTATAATCAAAATTTTCAGATAAATTTCGAAGATAACGAAGTATATCCGAAATAATTCAGTTCTGTTCTTCCTTAATTTTATTTAGATAAAAAATTGAAAATTTGTAAAGAAAATACTTTCCAGCGAGAAATGATTGGTCCAATCGACATCTATTCAACATCGATTCGATCAATTTGACATCGATTCGACGTCGAACCGACGTCAATTCGACCATCATTTCTCCCTGGGATTGCGTATTCTTAATTTTACGATTTAGATGTTAAATATTCTATGTTAATAATAAATTGTTTTCATGTTACTGTTAATATTATTTTAATTATGGTATAAAAATTAATATACTAATTTTTAAAAGTTATATATAAAGTTTTAAGATAAAGCAATCCAATCAAAATCTGTATTGAAAGGAAAATTGATATTATTTTTGGTACAAATATGTGTTATTAATTTAAAATTTCCAAAAAATTTTACAACATTGTAACATAAATTTGTAATATTTGAATATCTTTTAGTACATTAGCGTATTATCACTTACCTATTGAAAACAAATTTTCTTTATAATTAATATTATATTTTATTTATCATGAATAAAATATAACGTACAATATTTTCTAAATGTCTTTCTAATTCTAAATATTTTAAAAATTTTTAGAAAAACATACTGAAAATATTGAATGATGTTCTTGAACGCATTGGATACGAAGAACATTCTGAAGAAGACGATCTTATTAAATGTTTAAGAGAAGAGGTCGTCAAATGGGCATGTACTTTCAAACACCCCAAATGCCTACAAATGGCGAAATATAAATTAGAGCAACATCTCTTTCATCATAAAGAGTAACTTTTTATAATTATTTTGTTAAAATCATATTTTCTTGTATCTTGTACGAGATTTGTTAAATAATGTTAAAATAATCGGTTATATAGATGTATGTACATGCTCTAAATACTTTCATAATATATATTTTTGACATATTGTATAGAATTTTACCGTGGTGGAAGGAATGGACATACTGTAAAGGTTTAATGACAGAGAAAAATTTAACTGGTATTTGGAAGACAGTACTTGAAGAATGGATGTCAGACTCTGATAATAGAATTTGGGAATTTCTAACTTGCATTGCACATCCTAATTCCATTAAAGAGTATTTGGACGATAAAAATCTAGAAGTAGCTGTTTCTTTGAAAAATGTATCTTTAAAAGTTCGAAACATTGATCGTGTTAATAGATTTCTTTTCACAATCACGAAACATGCAAAGAACAATGAAATACTTGATTATATATTAAATAATTTTGACAAATTAAAACCCAGGTAAAATAATGGTTTTTTTAGTATAAAAGATATCCTACATATACTATTTTTGCACTTCATGTAAATATCTATGTATACCTATTGTTCTGGTTTTATAGAGAAGTCAGTACGGTTGCAGCATTGATTATTTTAATTAATAATGTGTATTCTAAGGTACAACTGCAAAAGGTAAATTTTGAGACATTTTGTACTCTGTACACTCATTTATTTGTATCAGGATATTGATCCGTGCAATATTATCTATTTGTACATATAATATTATTACATAAAATTTTTTTATTTAATTATGCTAGAAATACGAAATTATGTGGAAATTATGATTTAGAAAATAGATAGATTTTTGTGCATAGCTAAATTATATTTCATACGGTAAATATTTTAATTCGTTTTAGATTACAGCATTTGTGAAATATAGTCTAGACAAAGGGTCAGTTGCTGCTCAAAAAATTTTAAAAGGGAATTTGTTCTTTCTTGACGAGTTTGTTAAGGTAAATATGTGACTTCAGATATGATATTCATATTAATTGGTTTTTTATTTAAAATATTTTTTATTTTTGTAAATATATTTATATGAATAATTTATTTTAATTATCTTAAATAGATAGTTTGTTTTTAATGATAAAAATTAGTAACTATATTATATTCTCATAAAGCGAAAAAATTGTTATTTATTATTACACATATTTAGATTACAGCGTTTGTGACAAAAGCTGTTCAAAATATTTTAAAACCGAATTTGTTCTTTCTTGACATGCTTGACATGGTAAATATTGTGATTTCAGATATGATATATATATCAATTATTTTTTTGTGTAACATATTTTTTATTGAATAATGTATTTTAATCATCTTATATAAATAGATAGTTTGTTTTTAACGATAGAAATTAGAAATTATATTATATTCTTATAATGCGGAAAAAGTGTTATTTATTGACAGTAGATATATATAAAAATAATTTATTTTAGATACGTGAAAAGGTGACAAAGTTGGGAAATCAACAAATTGAGTTTATCAATCACAAAATACAAAAACGCGCCAGTGAAATTCATTCCTTTACAATGACCAATCGTTAAATATAATTGTTCTATAAAATATATATATATATATATAGTATAAATTGGTTATTATTGTAAAATATAAAACTATTCGAAAAATTTTAGCTTTAAAAATATAATAACGCAAATAAAAATTTATAGATGTAAAACATATTACCATTGCTATATAAAGACAGAATAAATTATAATGCTGTCAAATATACATATATTTAGTCAAATATATTCAGTTAAATATACATAAAATATGTATGTATATACATATATTTAACATACATATATACATATATTTAATGTATATTAAATGTAGACTTAAAAATATTTCTCTACGGTGTTTTTTACTTTAAATAATTATACTACTGCAAAAATACCTAAACAATAATATTTTCGAATAAATACAAATTTAACAATATAAATGTATACATATATAATATAAGTACTGAAAAAAAATTTTAAGATGTCTTTTATTCTGAAAGATATATATTTATTCTTATGTGTGTATCTTCGTAATTACATATCGGTTTTAATTACTTTTTTTATACTTTTTTTATTTGTATTAATATTAAAATTATTGGTATATGTTTGTATCTCTCATTTATAATACACAAATTATGCAGTACAATTTTTTATATTGTTATCTTTTTCTGTACATTTTCATAATCCAAAAATTGTTGTTTTATTATTATAAACAAAATTATTTTCTTAATGCAATTGTTACATATGTAATGCAACATTTTTATATTTTATAATACATTGTAAAAATTTTAATAAAATGCATCAGTATTTCATTGCTAAAAAATAAATATATCATTTCGTTTATTTTATCGAATAGTGTTATAAAATAGTTAACTTTTAAAGTAATATGAAAATATATTTTATATATTGATATTTGATTGTGTTAATAAGTTAGGAAAACAACTGACGACTTTGTTTACGTGACATTACATACTTATTATAGTATCAAGTATCGAGATTGTCGTCAGTTTTCAGTGATCTCTCGGAACAATAAGAGTGTAATTATGTGGTATATACTTCTGGATATAAGGACGTGTCGTAATACTGTGCTTATTATAGTTTATTCAATAAAGAATTATTTTAATTTGTATAGAATTTTGATATAAAAGGTAAGTCATTAGAAAAAAATATCAATAAGTTTCTTCAATATGTTTTAAAGATAAAGAATAAATAGAACACAATTTAATTATAAGATACAAACAATGAGCACATGTTTAGTTCGTAAAAGTAATATTTTTTAGAATTAACAGTATTATTAATATAAGTAACATTTATGTTTTCAATCATGTAATATATATACTGAAATTTTTAATTTAAGCGTTTAGGATTAAACTAAAATATTTAAGAAGACAATAATTTGTTGCTCTATTATTATTTCAAAAATTATTGCCATTAGATCACAAATCCAAAATGTTACAAAATAAGTTATATATATAATTAATATAAATCTACTATAATAAAATATTTTATTAAACAAAATATATTTACAAAATAAAATATAAATTCGTTTGTTTAATCTTCTTCTGTAATCGCACAAAATATGACAAGATCATTCTTATGTTATCACAACACATATGCTGAACATGAATTTTATGTCATATCGAGAATATATAAGACTGATATACACAGTACATATCAATGTGGATAATTATGATGTAGCGTACTGATGATCACGTGACCAGTCTCGCTTGAGCCGTGCAGCGTAGCAGAGGTATAGAGACGCGCAAGTCTAATAAAAGCGTAAATATTTCAATTAAAAGATTCTTGCAGAAAATTCTATTTTTTTGTTCGTATTTTCCATTAAAGATTTAAATATTAAATTTTGTGCATTGTATAATTAATATATTTTTTATGTAGTCGAGTCCGGTAAAATCTCTTACACGATCGAAGCTTAAATCTTTTTTTTCTCTTTAAATATCAAATGCTAGAACCTATTACTGACAATGAGTTATAAAAATTGTAGGTAATATGTGTGTATATACTTTTATAATGTTGTTAGCATACATACATTCTAGAAATAAAGTATGATTTGACAAATATGAAATACTTATATATAAAAATATTTTGTTAAAACAAATACTGTCTTAACAAGTAGTTTCATCGATATAAAAAAATTAATTTTTATTTATAAAATTATATATAAAACATATAATAATAAAATAGATATTAAAACATACTAATTAAAATATGTGTCAATCAATTTAATTTAATGATATTTTATGCACATAATATATATAACAAATAAAATCGATTAATGACTTGATAAAAATGAATTTTTTTCTCATTAAAATTATTGCTAAAAGCTAAAAGAGATTTCAATTTTAAGCCATCGTTGTCAAATTTTTCAATTTTCTTGGCATTAAAAAAACGATAATTATATTTATAAAAATACATACATAACTAATCTTTGATATTTGTTACTTTTGTTATAAATAATTCCTTGATTGATTTCTTGAATATAAGTCGTCATTTTATCGCTGCAAAAGAAACTTGGATTCAGACATCACAAAATTAAAAAAAAAAGATAAAAAGATAGATGAGATCAAAAAAATCTTTTTCTACTTTTTTGTTAAAAAACAAGTCGATCAAAAATTTGTGTGTACACTTTTTTTTTACTAATTATAAAAATCCTTATATTTCACGAAAAAGAAAATTTATAAACAGAATAAAATAAGAAAATATAAAATAAATCTGATGTCTTCCACACTACGTATGCATACCTGAACACGTGCGTCGCGATGAAATTAACATTCCATCGGTAGAAGTTTCGCGGTTCTTCGTGGAGTTCTTTTAACGATGGCCGTGACACGATAATAATATGTCGTCGAGCTACGAAATCGGGCGGTGTCTTTGAGGGCTTTAACATAATAAATTAATCTATTAACGCCACGGTCGTCTGCATTCCGACGGTGAGGAAGAGACGGGTTTCGAGAGAGATCCCCGAGCCGTTCGTCGTAATCCTCAATTAGGCCTAAATTGATTATCCTGAATTAATGTGATCGACATTGCTTGCGCAGGCTTCGTAACGCGCCAAACCGAAAAAAAGTTTATAGAAAATAAGTCTCTGTTCTGCTTGTTTTCTCGCTGGGCGGTCATTTCTCTCGTCGATATACGTAACTCGCATTAGAGAGACGAGAAGCTGCTAAATAACTTTAAACTACATAATTATTCAGCGATATCGAAGATGAAATGATCAGCATTTTACCGAATATATCTATGATAATTTCAATATTACAAATGTCAATAATTAACGATTGAATTAATCGTATGCCGATGGATATTGAATACATTGCGATGACCAAATTTTCGCAAGATTTTCTTTATCATCTATCGAATACTGATATATTTTACAATCGCACGCGCAACGAGCGAATATTTTTTCTTAATCGGAAGATTGCAAGAAATCATCGACATCGCGGAATTTTTATCGATAACTAAATTTATGCCATAGTATATTCAACATTGAATCGATATATAAAAACCTGCTCGAGAAAAACAGAGAAGAGGGTTGGAGAACGAAGGCGTATTACACACGGAAAGCCACGGAAGAACCCCCAGTATTCCAGACTTTCAGATCCGCGCCGAGAAGTCAGGTGAGCCAAGGCGCCCGGAGCGCCGCTGATCACTTTGACCTACGACCCCATCAATCATCGCCAAATCATACACCACTTATCTCGGCGTGGCACGAAAGCCGGCGCACGTTCTCTCGTAACGGGCAAAAGCGCACATATTCGCCTCCACCTTCGTTTTCTCCTCCCATCGTGCTGCTGCTCGTTTCTTTCGTACACCCCCGATTTCTCTCGACTATAAAAATGAATGTTTACGACGGTTTTCTGGAGAATAATTGATTTATTTTTATTATTATTATTATGTGACTTTGTACGTATGTTGTGAAAAAAAAGTTATTCATAAGAATGAATACGATTAAAATATAATATGCTTTTTTTAGCGTTTCTTTCTCTTGCATTTAGATATGCAAATTGAATACTTTTAAATGTTTTCATGACTTATAAACTTATGATGGATCATTAGATAAAATTCTTTTACAAATCTAGATAACGAATTTTTTTGATAAAGATATCAATAGAATCTTATGATGCTAAAAATAATACTTATTAATATTTCGAATAACAAACATATTATATATAAAAAGTATATGTAAAATTATGAACTAAAAATATTATATGTTAAAATCTAAAAATTTTTAAAAATTTTGAATTAAAGAAATATAAATGTAATTTTAATGGAAAAAAGTAGAAGTTATTTAATAACATTTACGATTAGCATTTTATCGATATAAAATTATCGTTAATATCGATCCATTTAATCGTGTTTACGTTAACTTAATAAAGACGCAGTCTACAACAGAACTATATAGCAAAAGGTTGAACTGCTTGGATAACTTGTCTTTCGTGGTGCTGTGACATAAATCAAATGAAACATGTGCGCTCTCTCTCTTCGTGCGACAGTTACTAATCTGAAATTAGGTCAACGTCATTCTCCGCTGCTACTTTACTCTCTTCATCGCGTATAACCGATATTTATATTCATACCGATATTTAAGCCAAGTTTTACAAGTAACATTTTCAAGATATTTTCTATAAATATTAAATACACACACATACACAGGTATTTGATATTTTTCAATAATATTAATGACATTATTGGAATTGAATCTGACTCGAAGAGAGCGTGAAAATGTTAGATATTTGCTTGAAAATTTTAGATTCCTATATGAATAGATTTTCGCAATCGTTTTTAAATTCAGCTAGTTAATGTTCTCGATTACAATAATTGTTGACTTTTAACGCGGGATTAATAAAAAACAAAATAATATACGGTCTCTCTTTTTCCCGGGTCGCGGTGTGAAGAAGTTCAGGTCAAAGTTCAGAGATGCCCAGATGCCTCCCATCGTCGTCTCTCCTCGTTCTTGTTGTTTCCCGAGCCCACAACTGCAGCGTATCTTCGTGACCTTCCCGATTGCAGCAAGCAAGAGACGAGGAAGGAGAAGAACGGGAAGAACCATAGAGGAAAGCAGCTTCTCTCGTAATTGGTGGGCACAAGTGCCTCTCGGGAATGGGGCAAACGTGATTCAAGAATTCTCAATGAACTCGCTTTAATCTCATACCCGGTAGTTTAGATGAAAAGGATTCGCCGAGAAGAGAGAATGAGAAAGAGAGAAAGAAAGTGAAAGAGAACAGACCTTCTTGATATTTTATTAAGTCGCGACTCAACAAAATTGATACCTTCGCTTGCGACGCTACTATCGATATATCGTAATTTTTTAAGCACACGTGTTCTGGACAAGCGAAGCTGCAATTAGTGACAAAAAGTGATATTTTGAAGTGTACATGAAATGTTCTATAAAAATTATAATGTTTTCTATCACTTTATTGAAATTTAACCGACAGGTGGGCAAAAATATTAAATGATATATCGCGGGCATAATTAAAATTATATCTAACAAATGACAAAGATTTAGTATTATTGAAATATAGTCGCATAATAAGGAGAAGGTGTAAAGACCAGCTGCTGTTTGGCTCTACTATATACATATAATATCAATTTATACAACGCGATCGGGCCCCAATATGGATATGTTAAAGAAGAAAAAGGCGGAAACGCAAGCTGGAGCGCAGAACCAGACAAGACCTGAAATATTCGCATAGATCGCGATCACAGTCTTGCGCTAAAAAACGAATAAATCGTTCATAACGAGGGACGTATTACACCTGCAATTACCAGTTCTCCTTCTCTTTCTCGTGTACACGCCAATAATGACGTCGATTTAATGAGAGAAAATATGAAATTGCCGCCGCGAACTATACGAGAAGCTATAGTGGACGGCATGCTGCGCTTTATTTGGAAATACGGCAAGAATAAATAATGAGAAGTCGAAATTAGGAGGATACGAATTATGCTCTGTGTGAATTAAGTGCCGCTCCGTTATATTTGTACGAGAGAGAAGAACGTGAACGGAAATTGTTCACGCGCGGCCACATTGTGCCGCTCTAATGAAACGTCGACGATTACGTCTCAAGATTGATAGCATGTGGGTTCACCGAACCCCCTCGATACATGCGCGTTGTAGAGAGGTGGTTTAATGCGGTGACCTTACTCTTCAGGTAATTAGAGTCCGATTTCGGCGAGCGTTTAATCTTTTTCCATCGCTGCTATTTGCTACGTGACTTGATTATTAAGTTATCGAGATTGCTCTTGACACAATAAAATATGAGTATTTCAATTTGCTAGTACAATCCAATAGCATATACTCGGGAAGCCTATTTCAAATTTAAATTTTACGCGAGCAAAAAAGTCCGAAATACTGTGGTAAAGATTTTTCTTCGAGCGTCTTCATAATAAATCTCATATAATGTCACGTTGAAAAGGATCCAAAGCGCGAATTGGAAACTATTCAACTTGACCGACATTCGTGCACGTATAATAATATACGTTTAACGTTACTTCGGATCTCCGAATAAACCAAATGCAATAAATTCTTCTGCAAAAACAAAATGCGACATATTACAGACTGGTATTACCGAATTGTTCGATGGAAATGACTCAAAGAAATCGAAGGATGGCCCGAATGACAATGGCGCTGCAAACATTTTAATTCGTACGCACCCTTTTCTCTCGAGTGTTATACTCGACGTCGGATCTTCCTCGTCTCGTCCCTTTTTTTTCCAAGCAGAAACTTGCTTGCGCATCTTCCCGTACGTCAGCTTCGTCTTGCACGCTTGTTTCCAATTGTTTATTTCTCTTAGTGGTGCTTGATTTACATGTGAATGCCCGGCGCTAACAGATGCTTCTTCGGCTACTAACTACCAACCCTCCCACCATCGAGGCTGTCGCGAGAGGGTTCTTCGACCGTCTTTTGATAGACCATTGACCTTCTCCTTCTTACGAGATAGAAAGAGATCTTTCTCTCTCTCTCTCTCGTTTAATCAAGGAACTGATCATCATTTCGATTAACATCTGATCGATCGCTTAAGTAATTGTATAATATAAAGAAATGGATATATAAAGTGCGCTTAAGGTTTCGTTAAGATGTATGATTTTTTCTTCCAGCAAAGTATGATACATGTGTATGTATGTATGATAAATGTATAATATATTAAATTTTATTAAACAGGACATGTGTGTGATTTATATCATTTAATTCTCAATCTCATTTTTAATACGGCTTATGTAGATAATTTATGACTTAATGTATAAAACACATAGAAACCTTTTGTACAAAAAGAGAAAATTTAGTTTGTCTCTTTTTCTGTTTAAATTGTTTTTAAATTAGAAAGTACAAAAAAGTACAAAAAGTCAGAAAAAATAAAAAAGCTTGCCAAAGAGGAAATGTTAAAACAATGCTATTGTAATTTGAGGTGACATATTGAAATGCAATTTGAGTTCCCTGCAAGGCGAGAGATGTTTATGCACATCGACGAGGAGCCAAATTAAAAGTTATCAAACCCGACATACACTGAGAGAGGCCACGCGAGAAGTCCACACAGTTTCCAATTATCGGATAAAACATTATTCCCCTTCCATTATCCGCGATAAAACCGGCCAGGGATGACTTGGATTCGCGCCAAAAATATATATTTAGGTACAGGATACCTACCGCATGGTATTAATAACTTGATATCACTTAAAATATCGTACAACGAGACTTCGTCTGTAGTCTGGCTACTATTTCCGTCAGAGATTGCGGCAGATGCATTCTTATTTCCTCAACCGCTGGCCAGCAGAGCCGAGAGACGCCGTCGTAGACGACTTTTCGCACGTACTCGCACATCGTCGATCCTGTTCGCGCGATTTCTTCGACTACCTCTGTAATTCTTCCGTGACTAACGGCTGAACGACGCTGCTGAAATCTAAACTGCATGAATTAGCTTTCACGCTCTGCTACACGCGTATATTTTATGATAGTAATACGAACAGAAGTGGGCAAAAAATTAGTAAATAAAAATATCCACAAGCTTCGTTTCTTCTCTACTGAATTATACATAATTAATGTGAGACTTAATAACTCATTTGTATGCTAATTAAAATTCTATTTAAAATAGTTCAATTTTATGGATCAGAAATAAATATGTCAAATATATATTTTTTGTTAAAAAAATTTTAAGAGCATATTTATATCTATAATTATTTTTGAATTATTTCTAATAATTATAAAATAATAACTTCTCTCGTTATATATATAAGTAATAAAATATTCGTATGTTTTAATTATTTAGAATAAAAATTATTATAAAAAGTTATTTAGTATTATTTTGGTAAAAAATCTATATCAAGATTTGTGTTGTGATGCCAAAGGTAAAATATTTTGCAAAGACGTATGCTCAACAGTCGCGTGTTATTTACGAGGCGCCGTTATTTCTTAATGTCATCTCGGCGTCGAAATGCCGGAACATTATGGGGCGTTTACTGAGGGAATCAATGAGTACGGTAGCCAAAGTGACGTGAGGTGGGGAAACCAGAGCGGAGGTCCTCTTGAAATTTCCGCATTGCATTCTCGTGTGAGAGATTCATTCTCGTCACGCGAAATATTTTCAACACGCAGCGCGTGAAACCATACTAATTTGCTACTACGATACTATGGCAAACGAAAATAATAAAAGTAAAATCACGCATTGCTGGATAAAATAGTAGCTTACTTGAACCATCATGCGAGTCTTATTTTAGCATCAAGCAAGAACACCAATTGGCGAACCTGAACTCTACGTTACATTTGGCCAACGCATTATTACGTGATGTTGATTTTGGACAATGGTACGCAAATATTGGGCGGGAATGGCGAAAGTATCCTTTCATCACCACGGAACTCTAGATATTTTCTCGGTCTAACTTTCAGTTTCCTTCTTTTTCTTTCTCTTTCCATTTCTGGTTCCGACAGTCACTTCAGAGTGTCAGGAATGCTTGACTCGAGGCATGGCATCCCGCAGAGTTGGCAGAGTCTGACGATTAAAGGTGCATCCACAGTAATCATTAATTCCAAATATATATCCTTCGAAATTTTCCATATTGAAAGAAATTTTGAATAAAAATATTCGCAAAAATATTTCGCATTGTACTCATTTGCAATCGTAAGCCTATATCCATCAACAATACTTTTTAATTATATTATCGTAATAATTTTAAAAATAAAAAAGATGTACATTCTAGTTTATACACTTTAATTATAAGTCTGAGATTTAATATGTGATCATATGGTGATCATATATAAATTGATTATTATTCATTCTCTCAGTAATCAAAATAGTCGAAAGTGATTTTTTAAACATAATAATATTATGAGCAGATGATCTACATTTTCAAGTCTATAAAAAAAAATAATATAAATTATTTTTACAAAAACATCAATAACCAGCATATCAAAAATGAAATATTAATCTCAAAATTTAATTCAAAGTTCGTTTTCGTAGACAATCCGAAAAGGATTATGAATTTCCATTCTATGCGCAAATTGAATGCAATTTGAAGAATTTTGAATGCCACTTAATCTTGACGGGAGGCCTCTATCAAGGTGATAGCATGGTCTCGCACATGTCAGTAAACAAATTGGAGCACTCAAAGACAGTCGAGTGCTATTCAGATAGTCATCGACATGTATTGCCGACCCTCGAATACGATCGGTGCCGCCGCGCATTACACGTCGTTGTTATCTCGCGACAATAAAAGATCGTGACTAAGATGTACAAGTATAATGTGTGTAAACATAGTCCGAGGATCATCGATAAAATCAGAAGATAATATCTATCAGCTGGACCACACAACAATATTGTACAAATTCGTCAAACTTCTTTCCGAAAAAATATATCTATGAAAAAAAATTATTAAAACATGAGACAATGATCATTATATTTGTGTTATGATTATCCAGATATATTGTTGCGCGGTAAATTGATGCAGGACACGTGTTTTTTGCCGCGGCGAATTTTTAAACTACTTTTTAAATTTATCGAACTTGCTTATAACAGTTCTCGCAGTTTTTCATTACGAAGCCATCCGTTCGAAGATTAATGTAACGATTCTTCCGCCACTTGAGAGATTCCCATGTTTGAAAAATGCAGTACGCTACATCATAACGCCGAAAATCGTCCAGATAATATCCGTATTCGGACGAGTGCTAATAGCCATGGACCACGCAGGGAGAGAAATTATTTATTCATGCAAAACTTTCGGCGTGGAAATTGATTAAGGCCGATAAATCAATCACCGGAGAAATGGTGGCCAATGCCGTGCGATTTCTGCGTCAAAATTAATAAATCGATTTAATTGATTTAATAAGTCGATCGATTTATGGACGTAATCAGTGTCGACCTGACAGATTTATAGCTATTTCTTCGCGTAACGGTCCTCGAACGTGAACTCCTCCAAGACGCATCATCGATGCGATCGATTCGTCGATCTGATCTTGAAAAAAAGAGGGCTACTCTGATCGATCTATCATAATGTAGGTAACACATAATTTCGGACGCGCTGATAGCTATCTTTGAAACTACCGAGAGAGACCCGAAAATTTATTTTTTAACTTATATATATTTGTTGCTTATATTAAAGTTGCTCTCATTTATACATATATTTACATAAAGTGCGAAAATAGTATATGTAAGATATATTTATACTAAAAGAAAACTATTATTTTACCTGGGATTTAATTCGTCAAAATTATTTAAAATATAATCAAGTATTTCACTGTCCTTAGCATGCTTTGTAATTGTGAAAAGAAATCTATTAACACGATCAATGTTTCGAAATTTTGAAGATACATTTTTCAAACAAATAGCTACTTCTAAATTTTAATCGTTCAAATACTCTTTAATAGAATTAGAATGTGTAATGCAAATTAGAAATTCCCAAATTCTATTATCAGAGTTTAACATCCATTCTTCAAGTACTATCTTCCAAAAACCAGTTAAATTTGTCTCTGTCTGTATACCTTTACAGTATGTCCATTCCTTCCACCACGGTAAAATTCTACACAATATCTCATTGTAACAGTTTTATTAGAAAATTGATTTTATTTTTGCAATAATAAAACAGGAATTTTTGCATAATTTGTGTATTATAAATGAGAGATACAAACATATAACAATAATTTTAATATTAATACAAATAAAAGAAGTGTAAAAAAAGTAATTAAAACCGATATGTAATTACGAAGATACACCCATAAGAATAAATATATATCTTTCAGAATAAAAGACATCTTAAAAATTTTTTTTAGTACTTATATTGTATATGTATACATTTATATTGTTAAATTTGTATTTATTCAAAAATATTATTGTTTAGATTACAGCGTGCAAAATATTTTTGCAGTTGTATAATTATTTAAAGTAAAAAACACCGTAGAGAAATATTTTTAAGTCTACATTTAATAAACATTAAATATATGTATATATGTATGTTAAATATATGTATATACATACATATTTTATGTATATTTAACTGAATATATTTGACTAAAAATATGTATATTTGACAGCATTATAATTTATTTTGTTTTTATATAGCAATGATAATACGTTTTACCTCTATAAATTTTTTTTGCGTTATTATATTTTCAAAGCTTAGAACTTTTTCAAATAGTTTTATACTCTACAATAATAATTAAAATTGATTAATTTTTTTTAAGATTTCGTTAAAATACTTAATATTTTTTAAAGTTTTTAGAATGAATAAGAGTAATACAGAAAGTTAATTATCATTAAGATAAATATGTGTGTAAAAAGTACATTTTATACTACATATATATTTTATAGAACAATTATTTAACGATTAGTCATTGTAAAGGAATGGATTTCATTGGCGCGTTTTCGTATTTTGTAATAGATAAACTCAATTTGTTGATTTACGAACTTTTTCACCTTTTCACGTATCTAAAATTAATTATTTATATATATCTACTGTCAATAAATAACACTTTTTCCGCATTATAAGAATATAATTTAATTTCTAATTTCTATCGTTAAAAACAAACTATCTATTTAAGATGATTAAAATAAATTATTCATATAAATATATTTACAAAAATTAAAATTATGTTAAATAAAAAAACAATATATATGAATATCATATCTGAAATCACAATATTTACCTCTTCAGAAGAGATCAACTTCCATTTAAAAAAATTTTCAGCAGCAACAATCCGTTCTTCTACAAACGCTTTAATCTAAAACGAATTAAAATATTTACAGTATGAAATATAATTTATTTTTGCACAAAAGTCTACGTAATTTCTAAGTCATAATTTCCACATAATTTCATGTTTCTAGCATAATTATATCCAGAAATTTTGTGTAATATAGTATGTAAACATAGATAATATCGCGCGGATTAATATCATAATACTAATAAATGAGTGTACAGAGTACAAAATGTTTTACATTTACCTTCTGCAGGTGTACCTCAGAATACACATTATTAATTAAAGTGATCAATGCTGCACCCGTACTGACTTCTCTATAAAACCGGAATAATAAGTAGGTACATATTTACATGAAGTGCGAAAATAGTATATGTAGGATATATTTATACTAAAAGAAAACTATTATTTTACCTGGGTTTTAATTCGTCAAAATTATTTAAAATATAATCAAGTACTTCACTGTCCATAGCATGCTTTGTAATTGTGAAAAGAAATCTATTAACACGATCAATGTTTCGAAATTTTAAAGATACATTTTTCCAAGAAATAGCTACTTCTAGATTTTTATCGTCCAAATACTCTTTAATAGAATTAGGATGTGTAATGCAAGTTAGAAATTCCCAAATTCTATTATCAGAGGTTACTATCCATTCTTTAAGTACTGTCTTCCAAACACCAGTTAAATTTGTCTCTGTCTGTATACCTTTACAGTATGTCCATTCCTTCCACCACGGTAAAAGTCTATACAATATGTTAAAAATATATATTATAATAGTATATTAGCTAACAAGTTTAGGGGATTGTAAATCGCATGATCGGCCGATTTATGACCCGCACATGTTGGCTACGATATTTTGTGTGTCCGGTGCGTGGAAAGAGAGCCCTTTCTAAAATCTCATTATGTGCGTAAAGGGCGACTTTTCGCGCGCCGGTTGTACAAAAGTATTTAGAGCATATAACCAATTATTTTTAACATTATTCAGTAAATTTCATAAGTTACAAAATATTTAGTAAGTTACAAGATACAAGAATATATGATTATAACAAAATAATTATAAAAAATTACTTTTTATTTTGGAAGAGATAATCTTCTAATTGATATTTCGCCATTTGTAGGCATTTGAGATGCTCGAGAGTACATGCCCATTTGGCGACTTCTTGTCTTAAACATTTAATAAGATCGTCTTCTTTAGAATGTTCTTTGTATCCAATGCGTTCAAGAACATCATTCAATATTTTCAGTATGTTTTCCTAAAAGTTTTTGAAATAATTAGAATTAAGAAGACATTTAGAATATATTGTACGTTATATTTTATTTATGATAAATAAAATGTAATATAAACAATAAAGAAAATTTGTTTTCAATACCAGAAAAATGATAATAAGCTAATGTCCTAAAAATTATTTAAATTTTACGAATTTATGTCACAATTTTGTAAAGTATTTTCACAATTTACTAAATAATAACACATATTTGTAACAAAAGTTATATCGTTTTTTTTCAATAAATGTTTTCATTAGATTGCTTGTATCTATAATTAAAATAATATTAACGGTAACATGAAAACAATTGATTGTTTTTAAAATTGAATGTTTAACATTTAAAACGTAAAACTGGGAATACGCAAGTATTTTCTTTACAAATAATTCTTTATCTAAATAAAATTAAGGTAAAACATGACTGAATTTTCTCGGGTATACTTCATTATCTTCGAAACTTTTTTGAAAATCTTGGTTATTATATATTTTATATGCAACAATGTAATACATACTACTTTTATTGATGAAAAATCTTATCATTTACCTTGAAATCGCCTAAATGGCCAAATTTGGTATTTTCCTCTGAATTGTAAATTGGAAATAATTTTGACATACTTTCAAGAGCTTTGATCATAGGATACCATACCACATAATTTGTCTCTTGCGATAAGAATTTTATAAGTTCCAAAAATGAATACATATCGAGTTGTTGCATCGAAAAGAAATAAAACGCGTCATCGATTAATTGAGCACGATTATGAACATTTATGCCTGGATTTGCATAGTTTCCAGAGTTCAAATATTTGGCAATGATTTGCCAGTTTTGAGGTTCGTAATTGACACGATGATATCCTATAGTAAATATATTCATAATATTCTTAAATTTTTATGATGAAGGTTATTAGAAAATATCTTTAAATATCCGTTTTTTCCTTTCTTTTATGTTCAAAATAAGGAAAATACTGATATTCTGTAGTAATATATTTAAAATAACTTATATAGTATTATATTAGTATTATATTAGTATTCTATTTAAAATAGAGTTTGAATTCAGTGATTTACTATGGTTAATAATAATTTACATTAAAATCATCGCATACTATCGCGTTCATTTAATGTCCGAGAAATATCTTCTATTTTTGTTAAAATATATAAATATATGCGTATAAAATTAATCCGTACATAAAAGCATATATATATATATATATATATATATATATATAAACCTTAAAAAATAAAAAAGTAACCCCTTAATATTTACCAACCTTGTTGCAAGTCAATTATTAACAATTCATTCTCTTCACAATAAGATTCATCAATTTCTATGTATGAAATATTATTTTGTACTTTATTGTAGGTATAACGCCATTTAATTGATTTTAAAATATTTTCTTTCCATTTTATAGTAATTATAATTATAGGTAATAACCAGTCATCGTTAACTAACTGGTAAAAATTATCTATCGATATTCTCAAAGATGTACAGTTATAGTATTTAACCATCAGCATAGGATAATGTTTTTGATATGTCCAAGCATTCATCATCTTTTTTACATCAAATCTACTGCGCACTTTTGCTGTATTTAGAGCAGCTTGCATAGCACTCCAGAAATCATCAATAGTTACTGAACTAAACATACTAAATTTGTAAAAAATTATTGATTAATTATTGACTAAAAGACACCATATAAATTGTATTATTGCAATTGCATTTTAATACGTGTATGTAATTTTGGAACATAATTTGATGTAAATTAGTTAAACTATAATTTAATAAAACATGAATTATTCGGGATAGAAAAATTCGAGATATTGAAACTAAAATAATAAAAATAGAGAGATTTTTGGCCGGAAAAAAATAATATAATAGTAAAATGGAGAAAGATAATTAAATAAAGAAAAAATTAATATAAAACAGAAAAATTAAAAATATTTTATAAAATGATGTTACTCACTGTACATTAAGAAAAATCTCAATACCATGTAAGAACAATTCATCCAAAAGATGCTGTCGTAAAATACGCAATATAACAGGTGCTGCGATAATAACATTATAAAGAGCGTACAAATTAAATACATTTAAATTTATATATTCTAGTGTTCAATAAATGCATGAAAACATCCATAATTACGCAAAAAAATGTTCAGGAATTTATGAACAATTTAATTATGTGATATAGAAAAGTTGTTTTGTCTTACCCTTGATGTAATAAGAAAAAGAGAAAAGTGATTCAATTTCCGAGGTTTTGTTGATTTTTGGTATAAGAGGATCCATAATACCCAAAAGATAATGATCCAACTGAAGAGATTCTAATTTACTTTGTACTGCAAACAGATCTAATATACTTGTGTAATTTGAATCTTGAAAAATCTGTAAATAAATAAAAGTTTAATGTGAAATTAAATAATCAATAAATATTTTCAGTGAAATGAGCTCATGCACGAATTCTTGACATTAAGCGACAATAATTGTTTATAACTGTTTATTATTGTTCATTACTAAACAAATAGCTTTCTTATTTCTTATAAGTGTGATATTTTACTTGATGATGTGTGCGACTATTTGCTTAAAAATAGATATTATTGCAATTGTTTTTTTTCGTATTTAAATCATTTTTTATATTTTAAATTTTTTATAATTCAGAAATTTAATTAGTGATCCGTCAGTGCATTTATAAAAGACGTTTTCTTTATAATTATTTTATTAAGAAATTTTTTTAACTGCGTATAATTAAGACGGCATTATATATGTAATTAAATAAAAAAACAACCTTGTCGATCATATCCATTCCTAACAGCCTAGCAATACCCTCATTCAACCAAAAATCAGACCACGAGGATGGGCTAACCAGATTATTAATCCATTGAAGTGCCACTTCGTGTGCTATTAAGCACGCTGTTTTTATTTTATTCGAAATAGGATCTAACGTATTAATATAGAAAACATTTGAGGCTCTAAAAATTATTGTAAATAATGTGATTATACAAGTTTTATGACAAACACGATGTTTAATGGTTTTTCATATGCCAATTATCATACTCCAATTATATATATTACCTATAAAGAATATGTCCCATGCTATTATGCTGAGGACCCGCGGGAATTATAAGATGATTTGTTGATGAAAGGTTCTGAGAATATGCCATCCATTCGATTTCGAAGCGTCTTGTAACATTTTGAATGATTCTTCTTGCAAATTTTGTGTTCAAATGGAATAACATATTGTATATTCTGTCATACTCAATGATCGGGAACGAATATGAATCATATAGTAGGAGCGATATGAGATAAGTAGGCATTGAACGAGTGATTTTGAAGTGAGTCCACACCATGTCATTTTTATCGACAGTTTCTTCTCGTATCGGCATAGTTGACCAAACAGAATACCCCATATAATGTCTAACACTAATATTAAACGTAGCCTTAAATGCAGGCTCGTCCCAGCATGGAAACAATTGTCGCGCCCCAATTGCCCCGAGTTGTATTGCGACAAACAACCTATCATATTTTAATAAAATATTTCATCAAACAAGAAATGGTTAATCAACATTAAAAGTTAGTGACATTAAAAGTTATAATAAAGTACCAGGTTAGATAATATATTATATACAAATGTATATGTACACATGTTTTATAAATCGTGCTAAAAGAATAATATCTCGTATTTTATTACAGGTATTTTACAATATTTTCAACATTTACTCACCTTTTATCTGTATTAAAATGTGTGTAAGTTCTGAAGAAAACGATTCCATAATTATCTGTGAGTCCGATAAAGCTCATGTTTAATAAATAATGTCCTTTTGATAATATATCATCGAAGTGAAACGTGAGAATATGAGATTCATTTTTGTACGTAATATCTGACGGCTCATAAATTTTGAATGACTCTCTATTGGTGACAATAGTATTTAGTATTTCTATTTGCGGTTTTTGTGCGTTCAAACTTATGCTGTACGTTGGAATGGAAATATTGACGTAGGCTTCGCATCTACCGAAAAAGTTAAAACTTTCCATTTTTACTTCAAAATATGGTTCCAACTTGAGGTTATAATGCTCTGGTATAACATCGAGATTATAATCCGATAAAAAAGCTGTTGCATTTATAAATATTAAATTGTATAATAACAACTTTACCAACAATCTTTTCATGTCAAATCTCTCGTTGGAATATCTATAATAAAGTAATTTCTTATTTAAAAAAATATAAATATAAATAAAATGCAATGCAAAACTCTCTTTTGTATGTATTCTTTTTTTACGAAAAAAAGCAGAAAATAAATACAATAAGGAATATAAATATGCTGTCTTCTAAGCCGGGCAATAGAGCCAAGGAAACGAAAAATTAATTACTCGGAACTGTATCTCAATTTGAGATCCCAAAGTTCCACATATAAATTAATTTCGAAACTTACATATGGAGAAATAAGCGAGAAAAATATAGGTCCGAAAAGTCGCTGAAGCGGGAAGAGCAGTCGCCCGGAAAGTGAAAGACGCGGGTTCGTTTCCCGCTTCAGCGACTTTTCGGACCTATATTTTTCTCGCTTATTTCTCCATATGTAAGTTTAGAAATTAATTTATATGTGGAACTTTGGGATCTCAAATTGAGATACAGTTCCGAGTAATTAATTTTTCGTTTCCTTGGCTCTATTGCCCGGCTTAGAAGACAGCATATTTATATTCTTTATATTGAGAGCCGATAAAAATATTTATTTCTGAGTAAATACAATAAGATTAATTATTATTAAGCATAGATAATTATATAAAAGTTTAATATGATTTATTATTGTACGCATCGACATGTATTGTATATTTCAGTCTTATAAATTTAACTATATTTACATTGTAATGATATTTTCGATATTGTAATTTATGTTCAGCATATGTTTAGCGATGACATAAGTACGATCTTGCTATACTTTCTGTTATTAAAAAAAAAGTTAAACAAACGAATTTATATTATATTTCGTAAATATATTATATTTAATAAAATATTTATTTGTAGTAGATTTATATGAAATATTTATATATAACTCATTTTGTGTAATTTCTTGCATTTGTTATCTTAAGTCATCATAATTTCTGAAATAAATATTGAACAAAAAAATTTTTGTTTTCTTAAACATTCTAGTTCAATCCTAAACTTAATTTTTAGACTTTAATATATATTATATATGTTTAAAATAATATATAGTACTTGTATTAATAATAATGTTAATTCTGAAAATTATGACTTTTGAAAATTAAATTTGTGCTTATTGTTTGTATTTTATATATAATTAAATTGTGTTTTGTTTATTCTTTATCGTCAAAATTAAATATATTCATATTTTTTTCTAATGACTTACCTGTTATATTAATACGTATGCAAATTAAAATAATTTTTTTATAAATAAACTGTAATTAGCACAGTAATATATACGACACGTCCTTATTGCGGGAAGTATATGTCACACAATTACAATCTTTCCGTTCCAAAAGATCATCGAAACTGATGACAATCTGATACTTGGTGCTATAATAAATATGTAATGTCATGTAAACAAGGTCGTCAGTTGTTTTCATATTTTTTTAACACAATCAAATATTAATACATGAAATATATTTTCATATTACTTTAATAACAAAAAACAATAGTAATATTTCATATTACTATTGTTCTTTTGCAATGCGCATAAACAATTTAAAAATTTTATTTTATTTTTTAACTTTCTTTACTTTTTAACTCTTTATCGTTCATTTATGCTTATATTATGTTATATATATATTATATGATAATGAATAATATATATATGTATACATTGCAATAATAATTTTTATGCATATATTACAATAATAATGTTCATGTATGCACACCTTACAGTTTTTAATATATTATTAATGAGTAATATAATTTCGTTTTGCGCGCGGGATTATATTCGATCGATTATACAAAATGATATAAATATATATGTGCTATATAAAAATAAATCTCTTAAACTGATATATATTTTTTATTTTTTAGCAATGAAATACTGTTGCATTTTATCAAAATTTATACAATGTATTATAAAATATAAAAATGTTGCTCATTGTAACTGTTTTATTATAAAATTGATTTAATTTTTGCAATAATAAAACAGGAATTTTTGGATTATGAAAATGTACAAAAAAAGATAACAATATAAAAAATTGTACTGCATAATTTGTGTATTATAAATGAAAGATACAAACATATAACAATAATTTTAATATTAATACAAATAAAAGAAGTGTAAAAAAAGTAATTAAAACCGATATGTAATTACGAAGATACACCCATAAGAATAAATATATATCTTTCAGAATAAAAGAGATCTTAATGTTCATTCCTTCCACCACGGTAAAATTCTATACAATATGTCAAAAATATATATTATAATAGTATATTAGCTAACAAGTTCGGGGGATGGTAAAATCTGCCGAGAGTGCGGAAGTTTGGCGCACGAAACGAAGCCGAGTGTGACAATCCGCACGATCGGCCGATTTATGACCCGCACATGTTGGCTACGATATTTTGTGTGACCAGTCCGTGGAAAGAAAGTGTCTGTGAACATTTATGCTTGAATCTGAATAGTTTCCAGAGTTCAATAATCTCGCAATGTTTCGCCAGTTTTGAGGTTCGTAATTGACACGATAATATCCTACACTAAATATATTTATAATATTATTTAATTTTTATGGTGGAAGTTATTAGAAATTATCTTTAAATATCCGTTTTCTCTTTTCTTTTATGTTTAAAATAAGGAAAATACTGATATTCTGTAGTAATATATTTAAAATAACTTGTATAGTATTATATTAGCATTATATTAGTATTCTATTTAAAATAGAGTTTGAATTCAATGTCTTACTATAGTTAATAATAATTTACATTATAATTCATCGCATATATACTATCGCGTTTATTTAATGTCCGAAAAATATCTTCTATTTTTGTTAAAATATATAAATATATGCGTATAAAAATAATTCGTACATAAAACCATATATATATATATATATATATATATATATATATAAACATTAAAAAATGAAAAATTAACTTTTTAATATTTACCAACTTTGTTGTAAGTCAATTATTAACAATTCATTATCTTCACAATAAATAATTAATACATTAATTAATTCTCTTAAATATTCTTAAATTGTTATATATGTGTGTATTGAAATTTAAAATAATATTCAAATATGACAAAAAAATCTTTTCTTTTCCATATCTACGACGATATATACATATATCTTTTTGTCTCATTTGTGATATGTAAATATAGTCTTAAAACATTCATATGCGTAAAACTCTCATGTATATTTTCGTAAGAAGAATAATTCGGGATTGAAAGGAGGCTAATCGTTGAATTGTATATGAGCTAATGCAGTAAATGTCACCGACTTTAAGAAATTGATCCATGACATAAACGTAGCATCTAAAACTGCGAGAAATTCTACGTTAAGTCGTGCAAGGCGATTGTATGCAAATTGTCATCATTGCATTCGCAGTAGTGCAAGTCGCCTTGCAACGCGGTTCGTAACTCGATCGACCGATTATTTTTAAACAAATGATACGACTGGAAAACGCATTAATGGCGTTTATGACGCTGCAAAATCTCTATAAATTTAATGCAAACTAAAAATAAAAAAATTTTAAATAAAAATATATTTGTTTCCACTTTTCTTATTATTTTTTTTCTTATTGGAAATAATATTTAAATTAACATGAAAAGAATAAATTTTTGGAAATAATATTTAAATCTTTAAAAATCGAATAAAAAATCATCAATATCAGTAAAGAATCAACGTCGAAAAAATTTCTGACAAATTCTTTTAAAAGGCGTATACTAAATTTGATAATTACTTTTTTGTATTTGTAATTATTTTATAATCACGAAAAATAAATTTTTAGATAATTAAATGATTATGTTCAATAATCTGCATTTGAATCTATTTATCGCTCGAAAAGACAAGCTACAAGATTATTTAATCCATTCTATAATATGTCAATACGAACTGTCAGAGTCGGGCAATAACCGTCTACTTGTAAAATTCATTAATAAAAATTGATTCTAATCTCGCTCGCAAAGCCACCTGTGGTTGCAATTATCCGGTTGTTCGATATTTCAAAACGGCTTTTAACGTCACACCCCTAGGCCGCGATCTAGTTGCGATCGTTATTATTGGATCTGTTTGTTACAGTGCACAAGTCGGTATATAACCGGCTCTTTTTAATCGTATTAGAAAACAGTCGCGAGAAAAAAAGGCGCGCTATATCGATAGGGCGGCGAGAAAATAGCTGACGGCGATCGCAACATCGGCAACCGGAAACGCGTCGACATCTAATTCGCGAGAGACCAGATATCGATCTCGATATCGCACGCCGCGCCGGCCCGTTTCCGCCATCACCATTCGCGAGATCCTTTCTCCTCGTTCCATAAATTGCTCGTCCTGATTTCGCGTCTCTTATTTTTCTGAGAGACGTCCTGTCCTAAACTTTCAATCGCGGAAACTCCATTTCATCGTCTGGCGATCGTTCAGTTTTGACGGATAGAATACTTTCTCGCCCGTCGAGATGACGAATCGACCGCGATTGGCTACGATCCAATTATGTCTCTGATGAAAGTTTCCCAAGAGCGATTTATGTCACCCGTTCTCTCCTTGCTGTATGTCCTGCCTTTCGCCTCCACCGTTAAAAACATCGATCTGTGAATTCTGTTTCGACTTTACCACCCACGCGAGTATATCGCGCGCGAGCGAGACGAATTCCTTTTCTTATAACGTTGCTTTCACTGCATTTCGGCGATTATTTCTTCTCTCAAAAAATACAAGAGTGTGTGGAAAAACATTTTAATTAATAAAATAATGACAATGTGTCGAGATTGTTTTATTATTCGAAAGATATCATTGAAAGGATTTCCAATATTCTATTGTCATTTAATGACAATTTGACGATTGTAATTTTATATTCTACTGTGAGTCAGCTTGTTATCAATTTAATTGTCGTTATAAAATAATAGAGTAAAATAAGAAAAAACATTTTTAATGACAATTGAATTACATATTTTTAATTATTTCATAAAAGTATAGTCTTCTTTTCTTCGAGTGGGAGTAGACATTTGTCAAGTGTGTCAGTTGTTCGTATTTTGAATTATAATGCGTAGGTGTAACAAGTCAAAACTGTATGTCGGTGACAAGTAAAAATTTATTCGACAAGCGCGATTTTTACACAAGAACGAAAACAGAGCAAAAGAATTATAAATAATATTGTCACACGGTGCAGTTGCATATTGCAAGGAAGAAGATAAATTCAGAAAATGAAAACCCGCGTCACATAGTTGATTGTTATTTGGATTAAGACTTGAATAGCGGACAGCCTTGCTGGCAATGCGCCTAATAATCGTGTAATTAATGAGCGCTAAATGAAATCCGCTAACAGAAATATTTATCGCAAGAATCACGTAAAATTCGTTTAAAAAAAATTCACTTTGAGCGCAGGGCAAATTCGTGTTTCCTTTTCCGTGTAAAATTTTCAGTAAGTCAACAAAATTCAATTACTTTTAGGATACATGTACACTCTGACTGTTCAGAACATAATAACATGTATTTATATCAATAACATAATATAGAGAGAGAGAATATAATAACCTACATTTATATCAATAAAAGTAACGTGGGACACACAAAAAATACAGTTGTCATATGATCTTATAGTTTGATAATAGGCGCTATCGATGACAAAAACTCTGATAACGCATTATTCCAGATGCAGCAACATCGTGAGATATATCATTACCTTTTACCCGCCACATATTGTGTTATATTATTGTTGCCGAAAACGTTAATGAACATATGCCTGCGCGATTAAAATGATCATGTAACTTTCGAATTTTGATGATTCCATCTGGCTAACTATAGGGCGCGCGCGCACCCTGCTTGATCGAGCTTCGGCAAAAATTTGAATTACTGCTTGTTCGCTCCATATAAAATTACCAGACTGTCGCTTAAATTGGATTCTCTTATCGCGCAAGACTGCGGTGCGTGCTTACAGTGTAGTGCGTGCAAGGAAGAAGCAGGTGCGCTTTACATTGTGCGTGGCGTTAAGAAATAATTTCCGTTGCAACTTTATTGTCGGGTTAGGAATCACTTGTTGCGATCACAATTTATAATAATTTATGAGATTATTCAAATTCTATATGCACGGCTATAATGTTCATTTAACGACTGTACAATTACTTTATTTTTTTTAACGACACGACACGCAGCTACTGCTCATGTAAATAAGCATGTGGGTCATCTTTGATTCTCAAAAATTGACGTGTTGTGTGCTTGATTTTAATATTTTATCGCATTATACATTGTATATATAATATTACGCATATTTAATATTATATAAATAAATTATATATATACAATATGTATATAATTAAAGGTATTATATAATATGTATATTATTAATATATAAATTATATATATATATATATATATATATATATATATAATTTACATGTATAATATATTACAAAATTGAAATATTTAATTAATTGATAAATGTTGAATAAAAAAATCTTTATATCGCACGAAAAAGTCCTGCGTCTTTGGTTATTTATCGCAAAAATATTTCCAATTAAGCAAGTCAATTGGTTTGAAAAATCTCGTGATTACAGACGCGTTTATCAAGGTTCTGAGATATACTTCGATGCCCGTTGTTCTCGCCTAGGTTACTGCGCGCGTACTGCATTTTTCTTCCCTCGACGAGGGCTCGCTGCAATTATCGGCGCTAATAGGAACGCGCTCGCGGTCTCTAGGGCGAGCGCCGCATCTCTCGGCGCTATCGGGCCCCTTTTAATTGAACGAAATTACAAGGTGTGTAATGTGCGGGCAACTTATGGGACGGCGCGGCGTGGCGCGGCGCGAGAGAGGTTGCACTGCCTTCGGATACAGAATATACGGTACGCTGTACCGCGCCGGCCTGAAATATCGTACTTTACCGTTAAGTGAGCAGAGACGGTTAATTATCCCGTTTAAGGTGAAGGTGAAAAGCTACAGCCGCCTTATCTGGCGCCGCGTTTAATCGAGAAAAGCTGTTCGATCTGACAGTCTCAACGATATGTCAAAAACAGCTGATAGATGCAAAAGCGGCTGATTTGAAAATTCAAAGAATGTTCTAAAATTCTAATGTCAAAAATGAGATCTTTAAAATTCAATAAAATAATTTTCTTATAAATTTTAATAATATTCAATATACAAGTTGAAAGGAATAAAAGAAGAAATAGATATAAATAGCACATTATTTCTTACTACGATAAATTCGAAAAGAGAACAAGAAAGCGAGAGAAGAAAATATCAGCGTCTTATAATACAGAAAAATCATCTGTTTGCTTCTTCCAACTTATTCGCGTAATTTCATTGAATCGCAGATTATGAGAAAGTCACAATAGCCTCTGTATAGCAACATCTATTGCGCTTCAATTGAATCGCAAAGCTGGGCTTATATCGTTATTCTTTATCTCATCCCACGCATATCTTTTACAATAATGTGTAAGAATGCATAAGCGATTGATTCTTACGATAATGCGCATAAGGATGCGTAAGCGTTCAATCTTAACGTTAGAATTAGAGGTGCCTAAAGGATTATAATCTTTGTCCTCCAAAAGATAGAATTAGTAATATCGTTGAAAATTGTTAAGTATATCATGAAAAATTGGAACGCGCTTTAAGAATATTTTAAAAAATTTTACAGTTGTATTAATCTTTATAGGAAGCTCAGATCATGTTATTCCTCTATAGCTCTAAAAAAATTAAAAATAAAAATTTGCATTTATAAATATATTCACTAAGAATTATATTTCCTGTTAAATTGTACTACAATGTTGAATAATATTATTTCAAACTTTTTTTCACGGATCATTCTTTTTTTTAAGCAAATAAAAATTAAGATCTGAGCAAATAATTAATTGTCAAACTTGATGTGTAATTTACAGTAATATAGTATATAATTTTTATTCTTCTTAGAGAAAATAATTTCTTGAAGAAATTAATTTCAGAATATTAAATGACTTCAGCAACCTTTCTGTAAGATTTATGACATACTCTTTTTGCACGGGTATGATATAAGTGACGACAGCGAGATAGGCGCAGACGCCGAGAAATGGCAAAGTGACAAGGAGTCGAGGACTTACCGATTGTAAAGGCATGCAAGAGTGTATCGGTTACATTCTCGTGGATGCAGCCGAATGTAGGAGCCGTCACGCAGCGTCCATTCTTGCGTCGGATTAAGATGTTTTTACGTCTCATTTGAAATAAGAAGAAACGCACGTCGGATCGTGTCGTTCTCTTCGGGTCGATTGCCGGATTAGTATCACACTCGCGAAGCTTGACGGGAATTAACAGCGATCGTATAATCGTCGAATCGATTCCCACGAAACGCAACCTTCACATCCTTTAGTCCCGGTCTCGCGATCGCGAGAGATAAGAATTATATGCATTCTGATATGCGATCAAGTAATTAAGCTTTTCAGCGAAAGTTATATTGCATTGAAGAGAACTTTGCGTCTCATCTACTGACTTGATCTCCTTTGAAATTCGTAATAAAAATATAATTTATAGAAATATCTATAATATTATATACAATATATTCTCCTTATACATAATATAATATTATAGATTCCCTTTACACCAACACAGAGAAAGAGATTTCTTTCTAATAATAATTATATTCTATAAAATATCCTGTTATAAAAAAATTTAAATATATTATATAGAATTATATTATATAAAATAAATATTATTAAAAAAAAATTCAGATTCTTTGGCGGAAATTGCGAGAATTAAATTATCTTGAGATTTAATTTGGCTTTTTCTAATATCTGCGAAAACTAAATATCCTCGAGACAAAATTAAAATAATACCTAATCTTTTTTTTTAATTCAGATTATAGTGTTCCTTTCAATTTAATTTATTTACGCATAAATGCTCGTCTAATTTTCCTTTTACTCTCCCAGTTTTAATCTACGAATATATAAAATTATTTCTTTTTCACAATCCTTCTCTTAATATGTCATAAATAAAAATCATTTTAAACAAATATTTAAAAAAATGTTTAATTTATTGACTTTTGGCGTCTCCTTAAACAGGGCCCCAGTTATCTCACGCCTATTGAGAAATCCGCAGAAACCGACGCGTGCCAATTGGACATGGAAATCGGCACGTCAACGAAATTCGTTGCGCTTCGATCGATTTCGCCAGCCGCGTGTAAGGGCGTAGGTGTCATTCCGGACCTATCGCGGGGACCGGTTTCAAAATGCCGGTGGGCCCGGTTTCCCGTTGAATCCATGCCGCCCATGTGCCTGCAGCATTCTGCTGCGAGGGGACCGACTCTATATCGAGTCTCTCTTTAACGTGTCGGTCGTGTCGTGCCTGTTACAGCGATAGACGTATAAACTTGGCATAACTACGCAACGCCAATCGGCGTGACAATACACGTAATCTCGACACCGGGTAGGGTGCGGCGAAATCTATCATTCGCGCCTTCCCAAGTCGCAATATCTCGGTCATTTGTAAAAAAAAAAAAAACCGAATGTCGATGTCAGCAAATTAATTTTTCTTAAAAGGCAAATTGTACAAAGGACCAGGTGTTTTATCATACGCGTTAATCGTTAAAATAATTATAATTTTTCGCGTAAACTTCCATAAAAAAAGTAATATTTCCTTTCCCAGATCGAAGAGATAAAAAGCGTCAAAGTGACAGTGACTCGTCCAAGAATAATGTTGAAAATGAACACGTAACACCACCTGTTCAGATTGACAATCGATTGTGTATACATCAATCTCGTATCGGTGTAACGGAAAGCTTTTCGCACATGCTTCAATCTGTTTTTAATTAAGATTACGACACTACTCTTTCGAGAGAGCCGCGCATTGGCGCGGCTTGTCCGTCTGCGTGACATTTGGCGCGCGGAACAAAATTGGCGACGCATAAAACCGTCGCGCGCACCTATATACGCGCGTCATGTGACACGCGGTAGTACGTAAATCAGTACGTAAATCAGTGGTGGAATTAAGCGACGTGTTCGACGCAACACGCATGCACGCGACTTGTCCGCCCTTTCGCGCGCGGCCAGGCCTACGTTAGGTACGCGGCTTCGCCAACTGTCTCTTATAGCCGCGAGCGAACCGAGCTATTTTCATTTTTGCCGCGAGCGATCTAGGCGCAAAAAGAGACACGGACAGACAATCGCTCGCGCCCACGCACGCACGCACGCACGCACGCACGCAAGCTAGCAAGTGTGACTATGTTGTAGCGCGAATTGCAACCCTTGTCCTTTATAAATTATGCAAACGATCAACTTTCCAATTTTTTCTCGGATAAAATGATTTAAATTATAAGCATATAAACAATTAATTACACAATTTTGAAAAAAAATAGTAATAAATTTACTATGTTTATCAGTTTCTAGAAAATTTTTATTTTTTATATAAAATTAAATATATCGTTCTTCTCGAAATAAATTTTAAATTTCTTAAAATTATGTGATAAAATAGTGAAACATTTTTAAAATCAAAATTGCCACGGAAAAAATAATTATTTTTCTTGTATTTAAAAAAATTTCCTGTAGAACTATATGTTACAAAAAGAGAGTGTAAAATAACGACGTTAAAGAACACTTGTGAAGGCAAATGATAGAACAGCAAGAGGCATTATTATTCGTCACGTATGTAAATAGCTGCAAGGAACGTTCGCTTATACACGTATCTCCACCCGTCATTTCACTATCAAACTAGAACTTTCACGCGAGACCTTTCGAGCGAGCCAATTTGCGATATATACTTCCGTATCGAACGAATGTAAACGAGAGGAACGTGTATAATCACGAGGACGTACACAAGCTCAAAGTCCCGGAGTAATTTGCGATTATGGCCGTGTTACCTGTTTGCGAAAAGAGGCACGGCCCCGGATGGTACCGCGAGTGCCGAGAGACAGGCTGTAACGTACCGCGGAACACGTGTTTAGCGGCATTTTATTGTTGTAACACGGCCGGGCGTTGAATATGCAAATTCGAGCGCTTCTCCACGGCCGGCCTCTTCGTTTTTATCTGCCGCTGGTCGCGCGCGGATCTTCGATTTTTATTTCGGCGCCATTCTGACGTCTCCTCTCATGCTACATCAGCGAGTATCCCGACGGGGTGTCCTAAAGTTCGCGAGTTTTAATAACAGACGGACGAAATTAAGAGTAGTAGTTGAAACATTAATCGGTCTTCACACCTCTGATATCAAAACAGATATTGAGAAAAAGACTGCAGGTCTAATAATTCATTAAGGAAGGAATGTATAGGTATTTTCGTTCACTTGTCACATCCATGCACTCTGTGATAAAATGACGAATCAAATGCAACATTATTTGAGATAGGATCACACAAAAATAAAATGATAAGTTAAATAATATTTATGATATATGCAAATATAATCTTGTAGATTTCTCTGCGTTCGACATCTGATTGCATCTTTTTGCAGAATAATTAGACGATAAAAACGTGGAAAAAATCACTGCCTTCAACTCATCATCGAGATTATTGTTCCGTAACGTTCTCTCGTACGTGTGTATGAATTTACACGATCATCGCGTGGAACGATAACACAATTAACATGATTGATTCGCCGGCGTTCAAGAGTGCGAGCAAAGTTGTGAATATGTGCGCGAGAACGATGTCGTAAAAGAGATTGTTAATATACCTGCACAATACTCATTCTTCTTTACGCGCGCGCACGTGATTATTATCCCGCTTTTTCATCGTCGTAGCGCGCGAACTATCATTTAGCGCAATATAATCGATTAATATTATTATTATCGTACCGTTTTATATATAAACGCGGCGGTCGGGACGAGATATCAGGTACGTTCTGTTAAAAGTTATTAAATGCAATAACGTGGCATGCCACTTTCAGAAGCACAGGTGTCGGTTTCTCTCGTCAATTATGTATGGCCGATGTGAAAATTCGCCATTTTCGCAATTCGATATAGCTCTCGGTTAAACTGGATCATAAATCAACGTCGAGCTAGTCGAACGAAAAGGAACTGTGTGACAAAGAATTGTTATAAATCTGTTGAGAATTCGGAAAGTCTAGAAATCGCAACCACAGAACCAAATCTTTTATTTTTCACAATGAATAATAATCATGAAGAATCGCGCACAAAAGCGAAATAAAAATAACGATGTAGTATATCTGTAGAAATATTTCTTGTTGATCTATAATAATTAATTTTATTTCCTGAATCAAATGCAACATTATTCGAGATAAAATCACACAATTAAAAACAAAATAATGAGATATGCAAATACAATCTTGTAGATTTCTCCATATCTGTGTTCGACGTCTTATTGCACTTTTTTGTAGAAGAATTAAACGAAAAAACTTGCAAATACGTAATTATGGCCACCGCATTTTAAACGAGGGACGATGTACCCTCTTCCCGAATTTAAATGTCGCAGTCATTTGAATGTCCGCAAATTGCAGCCGAGCTTAATGTAGCTGGTCGCTACATTAAGAACACGCGGGCTCGCGGATGAATTAGGAAAATTGCGGTAATTGATATTGCAGAATTCGATAAGTACCGCCGAGCAAGAAGGTAGACATCTCTCTCTCTCTCGCTCTCTCTCGGTAGAACGAGAGAAAATAATATATCAGAAGCGCGCGGCTACCGGGATCCGGATCTCGACTGCGACGCCTCAGGGAGTATCGGGAATGATTTGGGGTACGAGAGATGAGTAGGTGCGCATCATTGTGCAACGAAGGTATCATCAGCCGGCAGATAAGCTAGTGTGTACGAGCGACCTTCGTTATGCAGGTGCACCCATGCACTCATCCCACACGATGCAGACTCACGAAGAAGATAAGAGAGTGAAATTTTATAATCGCAGATATGGGAATATACCATACTTATGTATCTTGTAAAGTAATCTGGGGACTTTAATTTCAAAGTGCGAATGATTTCAAACTCCTTTTATAGTTTAGCGATATTGTAAAAATTTTAGTATAAAAATGTGAATGAAAATTCATGTTTCAAGATATGTGCTTTTTTCTTCTTAAATATTATACTTTAACACACTATGACAAATGTCCGAATTTTTTATATGCGTAACATGAGGATTAAAACATTTTTTCAGGTATAGTAAAATATCCAAATACTAATTAATACAAAATTATTTTCGCATCAGGCATGGCAAGATATCCTGAAATATATTTAATGTCGAGATTCGTACAGCAACTTTATTTCCAAATTTCTTACAACGTTTATCGACGAAAAACACAAATTTTACCAAAGAGAAAGTCGTTCTCGTCCGAAAGTAAATATGTTAGGAAGGAAACGCGCGAGACTTTTGATTAATAAATCCAAGAACGATAAGACAGGGATGGATGTAAACTGCGGTGGAAATTACCACCGAAAGAAATTACAGCATCGAAGGGCACGGGAGCCCTTAAAAAGGAAGAAACTTACGGGTGTCAGAGACGAAAGGGAGAAAGAGCGGGGGCGAAGAGGAGAGGCTTATATACGCTGATAAACACGTGTAGCTTTTAGCGAGGCATCCTAAAGATTGTATCTGCCATAAAATATGCCCCCAGGAGACAATATTAACTGCTTCGTGCTTCTGCAGCTATCTGTGCCTCTTTCGCGCTCTCTCGTCCCTTTCTCATTCTCTCTGTTCCTGCCAGCGGTCCTGTCCGGCCGAAAAGGATCCACTCTAATGAACTGCGCACACTCTCGCGCAATATCCTACCAAATGCTTTTCGGTCGGCCATTCTCCCGCCGACTGAGAGTTATCGCCCGTCCGAATCCTACGCGGCGCGACTCGCCGGTAATTAAGCGCGTTTAATTATTATTATTTCTTGCACGCGGGTGGCGAACCCGCGTCCGCTTTACGGCTCGCGCATGCCTTTGACCTTCCTTGCTTTGACCTGAGGACGAACGAACGTGGGTAGTCCAGAGGGATGCGCGTCGCTGCCGGACATCATCGCGCGGATGTTTCAAAATATTCGAAAGTCTGTTATTTTTCGATCGCAGAAAAAAAATTGTTATATCTTAATAATACCTATATAAATTATTTGCAAATTACTCATCGTTATATATCGATGTGAGAGCAATTTTGATGCGCGTTTTCCCCAACGCGACGTTTATTTATGCTAATTAATGTATAGATATTATCTATGCATATATAAGAATATTGAGACGAGTTAAAGATAATCATTTGGAGTTTCCCTATATCGCCATCGTTGACACCGTATGCCTTTGAGGCATGAGATGCGTGATAATCCGAGAAAAGGGAGAAAGAGGGAGAGAGAAAGACCACAAAACGAGGCAGCATCTAGAGAGCGTATCTCGAGATAAGGATACTGCCATCGAAATAAGAAGTTAACACGACAGCGGTGTACCGATGTTCTGCCGATTCTCACTGGCGATTACGCGCCAAAGTATAAGAACCTTATCGATTTAGCGACGTTCACTTCTTAACAAAGTTGTTACTGAAAGAGGATTTCGCTTTCGACATCATTCTCTTTTACGGGACAGATAATTAATGCGAGAGATGTTAAACAAGATAAAGCCCTATTTAAGTGCACAAGTTTCTGCATATGTCGAATTACGTATTAAAATAAAATTTCTTCCGTTATGGCAGAAGAAAATGTCTCATTTTATTAAGAAATTGTGAAAGGAATTTAATTAGCTTTTAATTAACATTCCGTATACCATTTGGCACAAATTATTTAAATTATTCTCATTATTTTCAGCAAAACCGTCCTATTTTTCTTGGTTTCTTTTCACTCTTTTCTCCATTTCACTCTAATTGATATATTCTCGATATCGGTCCGCTGGTATTTTTACAAACATTAAATAACGTCTCAAAGAAACTCCAATTATAAATAATTAAATAAACAAATAAGTAATAACTTTGATCGAAATCTCTCGAATATATAAGCGACGAAAACAAGCGTCACGTTGTGCGAAGATAAGCAGTGTTGCATTAATAAGAGCATATCAACCGCTCATCTATGGAATCTTCGGTACGTACCAATGAGATACGGACTCGTCCCGCCTTACTAATGTCATTACACGGCGCCGCCATAAGTTCCTTCGCTGTTTCGTTCTCGGAGAAGACCAGAATGCTGATTATGCCTCCTGATATCGGGCCCGGTAGCGCGGCGCCGTAAGGATATTCTCCTGGCCTCCCAAAAAATATTGTCCTTTACGTGAGCCGGCGGCATCTCGGATGAGAAATAATCGCGGCGCAAGTCGCCAAAAAACCTTCAAAAAAAACCCGGATCAAGACCCTAACGGCCCTTAACCGTTACGACGCGATTTTTTGCGCCTCGGAAACGGCTCGATTCGCGCGTTTTATCGCCGATTGCCGACTTCCTCGCTTCGAAAGGCTCGAAATCATCAAGACAGAATAAGAGGAGTGGAGCAATTAGCTGATATATACGAATAAATGATGAACGAAAAATTATATCAAAATTAATAGACACTCGTCGTAAAATATTTCTTGTGCGATGAGGAATTTTTACACAGAATGTGCACTCTTAATTTTTGTATATAAGCGGTTGGATAAATTGAAATTTAATCGTGTTTTTTATTTTATTTTATTTTTTTCTAACTTTGGAAATTAATGTCTGAAAAATAAACTTATATAAACGATTTTTAATAGTAAGTCTCATGTTGCCGCAAATTGCACGAAGTAAGCAATTTCTGAACTAAAGGAGGCTAAAGAGGAAATCTTTCAATGTGTTGTATGAAGGTACGAGTTAAGGTTCTTCGTTTTTTACAACGTCTCGATTCATCCTCGAGTAGCAGGTGGAGGCGTATACTAAGTTCACGCGCATGCAACACATTTAAAATGCATGCGGCATGAAAAAGGAAGGAAGATAAGAGTGAAAATAAGAGAAGAAGAAGAAGAGGATGTAGAAGAAAGAAGAAGAAGCGAAGAGGGAAAATGAAAGAAGGAAACCAGAAGAGAAGAGGAAGAAAGAGGGTAAAGAAAAGTGCGAGATACAAAAGAAAGGAAATAGCGAAGGAAAGAGAGATAGAGAATTTATACTTATTATATTTATGCATACAGATACAAAAGATATTGCAAAATAATACTCTTTCGATTAGGATGATTAAACGAATTGACGTGAATCTGTCTTTCTTTCATAAGTTTATAGTTGAGATAATTTTTACTAGAAAAGAACAATCAACTTTTTCGGTCTCTCCGTAAATCCAACAACAAACATTTCAATAGATTAAAATTTTTAATTTTAAAGACAACTCTCTCTTCTATGCACAGAATAGGCGCAACATTTTGTGTTAAAAATCATTGAAGGTGATTCTGAGCTACGTTATTTAAGGTGCAGCTTCCGCACCACCAACGCGACCGCGTCGTTTTATGTAGAAATAATTTAAAGAAAATAACTATTTCAAGAAAACAGTAAAGTGCCAATAAATATAATATTTCAGTTATGATTTTTTGTTGCTAAGAACTTTCATCAAACATTAATCAAGCAAGAGTGATCACTCTCTCTCTCTGTTTGCGAGGAATCTCTTCAAACAGTGACTTCTTGTCTGTCGAAGCATTTGACTGATGCTTCGACAAATTGTTGAAGAGAAGATCGCGAATTTCAAAGGTTCAAAGACAGATCTCTCATCATTTATCAATGCATAATACTTGCGGCAGTAATATTAAATAAAAAATATACAAATAAGTTTAACATAAATCAGATATTTTTCAAAATAAGTTTTCGATGCATTAAAAATTTGCTTCAAGATAATAAGAAAAACATGACAATATTTTCACGTCACGGTCTCTTTCGAATCGATAAAAGTCGTGGCTTAAAGCTGCTTTCGTCGTAGACGAAAAGAAACATCGTAGGCGTCATTAACAGCTTCACAGCTTAAAGTATATAACCAACCAACACCTACCTTTTCTACTGCCCACTCGCTCTTCATCTATGCTACATTGTGCAACTACGAGGAAACAGTAGTATCATAAATATTTTCAGTAGTTTAAAACGAGTTGTGTGACGAATCATACACACGATGACATTTCAAATTTTCGAATAGATCATAAATATCGCAGACGCTATAAGCCATGAAAAATAAGCGGGCTTTAACGAGTTGCTGATTATAATGTTGCTTACCAATTTTTCATGCAATAATTGTGTTGTTGTTCGCATATATATGCGAAATGGATGTTGTTTTATCTTTACTCGAATTCAATCGATATTCTTATCCGTCGTTCCATCGACTTGTATAAGAGTTACGTGTAGGCAAGGAGGCGAGGCAGCTGCCCTCGGAGATGCGACGTGGCTCCTGTAGGTGCAACCAACCAGCAACTCTCATTCGGATCCTGGAAAACAAGAAGAAATAGGGAATCGGGGCTGTACAGGGCGATTAAAGTCGACGGCGCGCGTGGCAGAAAACATAGTGCGAATGAAAGCGTGTATGATTGCGGAAGTCAAAAAAAAATCTTCGTAAATCATCGAGAGTATAATCTTCAGTGCAATCTTCATAATCTTAATAGTTCCGTACAATCTTAATAATGTTTAGCGGAACTTTCAAAGTGGCGTGTATAATAAATAATAAGCGTACCGGCATTTTTTCATAGCTCATAATTTAAAAATAATTAGAAAGCTCAGTTATGTGTGTCTGTATTATTATAGATTAACATGAAAGAGTTTAAAGAGGTGCATCATCGCGGAATATAGCGTATAAAATACGTGAGTAATAAATTTTAAAAACAGTTCTTGTAAGATGATCTCGGTATACGATAAAATAGACTTGCAAAAGTCTTCTCTATATCATAATTTAATCTTTTTTTTTTTTTAATGACTTGTCTTTTTCTGTACAAACGAGTTCATAAGTGACTCCTTTAATTTCTTATAATTTTGCGATTTACAAGAATCTCTTCCGCTCACGCGAGCTGTCACGTTCACGCAGATTTACAGGATCTTGACAGGTGTGCCGTGTGAAAATTACGATGATTGGGTGCAATTATCCTTGGCTCGTCAAGTGCTTAGAATACTTTGTAGCAAAATATGACACACATTCGATCACAAAATGTTCCAAACGCATCTTCGCTATTCTTCGTCCAATTATTATCAATTTATAATCGAGAAGCAATTTAACTCTACAATTGCTTCTAATTATATGCTATTCTTTACATGAATGTAAACGTATGTTCACTATGTATAATTGTCATACACGACTTGATTACCACCCCTATGATTCTACATCTTCGAGCGTACTAAAACTCGAAGCTACTAATTTTCGCGGGTGTATCGATCGATCTACGAGACCTTAGAAAGAATTCTCTCGCATGAGAACCACGATGATTGGACCCAATTACAGGTGGTGCGGGCGTGTTCGGGATATTTCTGTGTCCCCGTCCAACCTCGCGCGCTTCACTCGTTTCTTTCCTCTCTTTTCTCCCTCCTGCCCTTTTCTGTCGACGAGAGTCCGCACAAGGTCCGCCTATGTTGTGTACAAGCCTGCGTGTTTCTTGGCAGATGTATACACGCATTTTCCTCCTTCTTTCCTCTCCATGCGTCCCACATTCTCTTTCTCTGTTCTTCTCCACCTTCGCTCCTGCGCCCAAAGAAAATTAAACCCCACCTTAACTCGCTGATTATCGTTGTCACACACGACCCATCGTGTTATGCGGCGAGAGCTCATGGAGTAAAAACTCCGCCCGAAGAGGGAAGGAATGCGAAAAAAATGAAGATAGTGGAGGAAGCAAGGCAGGTTCGCAAAGTGGAGAATGAACATCAAGAATAACGAAAGAATTGCTTCCCGTGCGTGCGCAATTGAATTTCAATTTCGCGCTCGACATCGGCAAAGCCAATGTTGTAATGTAAGTCAATGCATTTTGTATTACACGTGCAGGCAAAGTGGCACTTTGTGTGCGTGTTTTCTGTGCGGAAAGTGGCCGATTTCCCACGCCGCCATTTAGCGGCGACGCGGTGAGTGAATAAGTCGCGTTCAAAGTCATTGCCCACGGCTTCAGTCGTGGACAATGACTTTGAACGCGGCTATTCCCGCACCGTGCCGTCGCAAGATGGCGGTGTGCGATCGGCCACCTCGCGCACAGAAAACGCGCACAAAGCCACTTGGCCTGCACTTGTAATACAAAATATCGTGTGTATCAAGTGCGGATTGACAATTGTTCACTCGCCTTCGGCTCGTGCGTTCATCCCCCGCACTCGTGACCAATTGTCAACTTTCCGCACTTGATACACAATATACTATTGTACGAGACTCTATATGCGTTTCCGGTGCTATCGATACTATTTCAGCCTGGGATGGCTATCCCGTATAATAACGTAAAAAGAAATATTTAATATAGACATTGAATAGAAATGATTAAATTATTAGAAACACGCGTGTGCAATTTCTTACATTTACGTCTGCAGTATCTTGTCAAGTTTATCTTATCGGTGTTTCCTGTCAGAAAGAACAGAGCGGAAAATTATAATTGAAAGATTACATCTTTAATAAAAACATTTATATTAGATCTGTACAAAAAATATCCAGATGAAATCTCATTATTCACACATTATTCTGAGAATCATGTCACCGATTAAAATATTATACAAAATGCTGCACAAATGTTACGTTAAGTTACACATTCGAGTCTACTTGCGGAAGTGTGTACGCAGGAAATTAAATCGTGAATTGCGCGCGAAATTATCCCGGTAGCCCGCAAATTAGATATTGAACCGCATTCAGCTTGAATATATATTTGAGGCCGTGGTGTGTGTAAATTGCACGATTATATCGTTTCGTACGTAAGCGCCTTTTCTTGTTTCGGTATGTGTCCGTTATCCGAGCGTGTTTCGCGCGTAGACAGCGTCTGGCGGTAAATGCGCCAATTACCGCCGGATAAGTCGACACACACGCGTTGAATTGAAATTCAACTTTATAGAAAGGAAGACAAATTGCACGGTCTCAGTCGGCGAGGTCACATCTCTCGGTCGAGCTCGGCTTCCACTCGGTCGCTTTGAAGGTTCCGTTTTGCCGCGTTCGCCCACAGCTAACAAGATGTGACAGGATAATTTAATATCGGGATAAAAAAATACAATTTAGAGAAACGACATGACAAAATATATCTATGTTCACGTTTCGACATTAAAATCGAAATCGAAGCATTCTTTTAATTTTGAAAAGAATATAAGTTGAGATCCAAGAGTTCAACTGGAACTCGTTAAAAACTGAATAATCCCCGAGTATAGAAAATAATGTATAGGAATTACAAAAAAAAAAAAAAATAAATATACTCTCTTATAGTGCGGCGAGGAACACCGGCGTGTCCGCACAATTATCTCCGTAATTAAAGCTCCCTATATCCCTTTCGCGCGAGAAGAAAGGGAGGCGAAGAAACGGAAGGCAGCCAGAACAAAAGGAGAGATGGAGAAAAAGCGGCGAGCGTATCAAAATGGATTTCGCTATAATGAATTCCACCCTCAATAGGTAATCACAGCTCGATTACCCTGTCCTCTCCTCTCGATCCCGTGATAGCGGCAAGAACGAGCGAAGGGTAGCACTGACGGTGTGTTCGGGGGCCCCGGAATAGCACTTAGGGCCCCTCTATACATATCCTCGGATGATACCCTACAAGGTAGCGAGAGCAACGGCAGCGTCGGCCGCCGCTGGTAATGTTTTAGTGCACGGAGGCGTGCTCTGGTAGTTAGGTTCGCCATCACCGGCCGTCGTGTTCTTCTCTCAGCTCTGTATATATTCCGGTGTTGCTGCGTTGTTGCTGCTGCTGCTGGTGCCGAGCGCGATGCATCCGAGAGGGCAACGTGCACGCTATCATTAGGAGAGGCAAGAACGAGAGGACGGCAGAAGGATGGATAAGATGAACGTTCCTCTTTCTCTCCCTTGCTCTTCCTCCGGTTCACTCCCTCTCTACTTTCATCCCGTTCGCCTCGAATATCTTGCTTCCTCGCTTTTGCCCACCTCCTTTCGAATCTTCGTCGGTAGCCGAATCGCGCCTCGGGCTATACGGCTCTCTTATATGTAGAGCAACCCTCTTCTCCCTCGCTTCGACTTGTTCTCCCGCGAATCGTTCTTCTTTCTTCGATCCGGTCCTCCCCCGAGGCTCCGGTGAGGCTTCTTCGTCGACGTTTACACGGGCCCGATCATAACGGAATCCTCTTCCGAATAGATAACGAAATCCTTCTCGAGATTATCGGCTTTCGGAGATGGGAGATATCTCAGGATTTAATTAATATTATTTTTTTTCCGCCGCGTCGGATGCATATCTGTGTTACTCGGATCGATCTTGCATTTATTTTCTCTTCGAATTCGAACTTGATCTTTGCATTTTGTATAGTTTTTTTCTTATTTGAAATAAGAGATATAATCACTTATCAGACGTTACATAAATTGTATTTATTAATATTTTTATTATATAAAAACAAGAAATTTTCTTAAGGATTTGTATTTATCTTGTAAACTGATGTCTTTATTGTTTAAAAAGCATACAAACAATTGTTTTTATTAATTTTGTTATATAAAAATATAATAAAATATGAAGCTGTGTAAAAGTGCCGGTGTTTAAACGATAAAAACGCGTTTGTCCTAATGGTTGAACGAAGCTGTCCCAATATTTGAACATAGCAAAGTTATAATTGTAGAAATAATTTGTCTATACAGAAGTTTTTTCTTGTTCTTTCTTTCGGCATTATCTTCGAAATTATCTAAAATATAACAAGAAATGAAAAATAAAACGAATGTTCACATACAATTTTTGGTTAACAAAAATTATCTGTCATAATATTTTCCTCGTTCATTATGATATAAATATATATTAAGTTTTTTTAATTCTTTAAATTTTATTACTAAATTAATTGTAGATTTTTTAAAAATATCAAAATACTTACATTTTTAATGAAATTGAAACGAAAAAATTATGATTCAAACGAAAAAAACAATGAATAAACAAGCAGTCGATAACTAGGCAATATTGAATTTTTGAGTACCAGTAAATAAACACTAAATTTATCATATTTAAATGAAATTATTTAATAAAATAAAAATTTTAATTTAATAGTAACTTCTTTTACGAATCAAAATAACTTTTACTTGTTATAATAGCGTTTATATAAAAAATACACACACTTAAGTACTAAATGACGTTTCTTAACTGGATACTTAAGAAGCTATTGAAAGAATGATTAAAAGTAAGCCGTCATTTAAAAAATAATTTTTTTCTCATAAATCTTTTTTTCTTCAATCCGTTTTCTTTTTAATAAATATCTATTAAGAAACGTTAATTTTAAATTTTAATATAATATTTGTAACTGTAATTAAGACGCATCATTCAACCACTGGGACATTTACCTTATGCACATCTCAAATATATAATTGGTGAAATGTATAATAATTTAATCAAAATAAGATTTATACTTCGCTGACATATTCTCCTGAATTGATTTGCACAAAATAGCACTTCTCTTCTTTACAAAATCAAATTAAAATATTGATAGAAAAAAAAACACACACATTCTTAACAATAAATACAGATATTTGTGTATGAATGAATTTTGCTCCAACACTCAAAGAAACGCTTCGTCGTATATATAAATGATCACTATTTGCAGAAAGACGCAAGTCTTTACACGCGCGACGCGATATCAGCGTCCAAAGAGTTCCTCGCACATTCTTCATCGTTATTCCCTCAGTATGCTATAAGGATACGAAGATATGACGAAATTGTTTACCGCCGCGCCGAGGCGAAGCGAGGCCCAGATGTGATCGCGCGTGACGCCTCTGCACGCATCGTGAAAACAGTAAGATCGGAGGTGGTACCAGCGGATCTCGACGACGGCACGAAGTGCAGATATATCCCGTTTTAAAGCGTCGTTTGCATATTTTGCGCCTCGAGGCGGCGCGTTTTCGGTCGCGCCGCTAACGGTGGCCTGCCACTCTCCACTTGGCTATTTCTCTTTCTTCTTCCATCCCTTTCTCTCGGTAGCTCTCGTTCCCTCCTTCCTCATCTTTCTTTCTCTCTTTATTTCATTCTTCTCCGTCTCTCCTTCTCTATGCGCCCTCCGAAAGTGCGTGTGCATCACGAGAGGATTATTCCTCATTTCGCTGATCTCCCTGAAGCAAGCGAGCTACAAGAATCGCAAGAAGCTTGCTTCAGAGATTCGCTCGATCATTCTCAATCACGCATACCGGATCGCCGCTGCTCATTCTGCCTCTCTCGATCACCCGAAGGCGATCCTCGCTCATTCACGCGATTTCCATTCATCCGGCGAGAGCATAGTTTACTCGCGCGTCGGGAATCTCGAGAGAAGCTGAATATAGTAGCGCCAGATCATGAATCCGCGAATACACACACGCTGTTTTTTTTGGAAAAATAAAATTTCAAATCTTCTTCTTCAAAATTTGATATGAACATGGGAAAAATTGACCAAAAATTTTTATGACTGTTATTTTTCAAATATATAATTAAATACTGACAAAAATTTAACAGTTTATATGGAATATTTTATTGTCTAGATTTACCCGACATTTTTTTCGCGTATCTTCTCCAAGATTATGATGGTTTTTCGTGTTTTATTTTCACGTGTCAAAAATCATTTCTGAATACACAGTCATCAGAATATACGCACAGTTTGTAAATCTCTTCGCATTATTTCTAAGTGTTATCCCGGCAACGTTGCGTTTATTCTTTCTTAGTTTTTGCCGTTAGTTGATGGGGGTTTAAACGATGAAATGCGAGCGTTAAGAGCGACGGAAGAAAAATCGGCCGACTCTTAACGACCGTCAACCCTTCTCGATCCGAAACGTACGAGCGGGCGTGGCGCGAGGCAATTTGGGGAAAACATAATTTAGCGGGCGTGGCAACCACTACGTGCAAGGTGCAACGAAAATGAGATTTTTTATCGTACGTCATCGCGATGCACGCGAGTGCTCACCCCCTCCTCAAGTGTCGATCTCTTTGCTGCCTTTCTCTTATATATACATATATATATATATACACGGTTCCTTAATCGCGAAGCGTGTTTCGAATCTACTGTAATTATTGATTTATAAAACTGGTAATTATTTTTCACTAGACTCTACGAGGGTGTGTTAGATGATTCGAATCATATAAAAGGAAGAAGATTTATGCCAGAAGAAATTCCTCTCTATTTCTTATTATATAACATATCGCTTGCCATTTCCTTTTTCCTTTTTCGGAAATTGCGTTTTGATAACTTCATCCGCTTTATGCATCGCGCGATGAAACGCGAGAAACATTCGCTATCTCCCCTGCAAAGATCCTACATCCTCTATTACAGCTGCCACATAAAATAATTGCAGCTTGTAACGTAAAACGAACTCCGCTCTCTCTTCCGCGTCTTTATCGCTCGGTATATACGCACTCTCTTCGTATATCCGAACACTAAAGGCATAACGCACGAGGGACCGAGCGACTCCTCCTCGCAGTCAGATCGGCGAGATGCGAAAGAAGATGAAAGAAACTCCAAGAGAGAGAGAAAGAAGAGAGAGACCGCGAACGAATTCGCACTCTCACCGGAGATATATCAATCCGAGTACATATGAATCTCGCTGACAGGCTTAAGGCTCGCGGCACGAACGAGTCTCGGACAGGTGCGATTCTCGTGACAGAAGCGCGATTTGCGTATATATACACACATACATATACACACATACATATATATATATATATATATATATAATATATATATATATATATATACATATATGTGTTTGTATATATATATATATATGCGTATACTTGTGCGCATTACATTCGAGACCCAGCGTGTTGAATTAGGTGGAAAGGCAAACAAGACGCGTACGCCTTCCTTTAGCGCGCTCTCGAACGACGGCCATTAATAAGTCGAGCTGTGAATCGAGGCTTTTTCTTTCTCATTTTTATTCCGCTTTTGCATTGCGTGAACATCCTCGTATTCGTTTCGATTCTATTCTTCCGCCGAAGAAATGAAAGATGCGAATGCAAATTGTGTTAATTGGAGAGACGACGCTTCCTTATTCTTATTAGAAAGAATGTTGCAAATGTCAAACTACAAGAATTACAGAGAGAGTCTTATTTGGAAATCTATACTTGCAAATTATGATAAATTCAATGATAATGATGTATAATTTAAAAAATCTTAATAATTTCTGAAATCTCTGTTATTTACACAATCACTGCCACTTGTGTTAAAATATTGTTATAATTATTATAATATATATAATTGTAATAAATTGTCACTTGACACATTATTGTTCAATTCCACGTCTTTTAACTACAGTATTATATTATTTAAATTTCATGATTACACAATCATTTTTATCATGTTCTCTTGCTTATTTTCTCAGATATTAAATTTAATTTTCCGATATTTCATTAGACAACTGATTTGAAATTATAATAGTGACAAAGTATAATATTACATAAGAATCTAAATCTTGCGTAATTTATAGCAAATCTTTTTTTATCTCATTAAACATTTATTATCAGAAAAAGTGGCTATAAATTCACATGTTACAAGTTATGAAAGAAAAAAAGTAACAATTCTCTTCTCCTTTAACGCAAGATGTTGAAAATTATTTATAATATAATAATTGTATTAATAAGAAATGATAGCAACTTCTTTTTTCAGACCAACGAGACAGTGTCAAAAAAATCTTATTTTGTTGAAGTGAAAATGTGTATTTTAATTAAGAGTTTAAATTAAGAGTTTAACAAGGCTCTGTAATATAAATATAAATTTAAAGTGTAAGACAGGCAATAAGAGCCAAATCGCGGATAACAGTGCGTTATCCCAACGAAACTAAAATTTTTTCCGTTAGAATTAATTACCTGTGCACAAGGCACCAAATTTTACTTGGTCACGGCCAAGATTTAAAATTGGAATAATCTCTACAAGAGATTTAATTCCATACATCCTCTCTTCCCCCTTAAGAAAATAAATGCGAGAGAAAAAGTGTATTTTAATATTTGAAATATTGTAATTATAGACGGCGTAATACGCAAAATATATATTGTCAAACACTGGTGAACATATTGATCTCTCTGTCTCCACAATAATATATTAATTGCATAGGGAAACGTACACATAATATTGTACGAAACCTTATTCTTTCCAATATAATTTAGACAAATTTTTAAATGATACTACTCTATAAATTAGCCATAATATTTTTCTAAATATTCTCTATATATGTATATATATATATCAAATGACATCACTATTTAAGATCCGCTTTAAGATTCGTTTAAATCGCACAAAACACAATTACGGATTAAAGTACTTTCAAAAGAATAAAATACGATGCGTCGCACAAAATTATAATTCAGAATGCGGCGTATAAAAAAAAACCTTCAAAGTTCTTCCATCGATAAACGTGCATGATTGATTGGAAATATCGCAAATACTTGCAACCGATTATTTTAGCGCCGGTGATCTGGATCGCAGATATTCAGGCTTCGCGCATTTTTTTTACGCGCACGATCGGATGGCTTTTATTGGCGAAGATACACGCACGCACGCATGCACGCAGACAACACACACATGTGCGCAAAGCGCAACGTAAGGATTTTTTTTTACGACATACGAGCTTTTACATACTCGCGCAACGCTGCGCCGGCCCGCTTCGACGACGTTGACGCTAATTAATGCCGAGTCGCTCATTTGCATGCATGAAAACGATTTTTGCCGCGCTCGCGCTTATATCACGCCGATATTAATTGCAAGAGTATATTAATCGGTTGAAAGAGAGAGATGCGGCGAGAGAATACAAAATATCTATGTGATTCACCGCACGAAAACCGCAATTTATTGCTATTGCAGTAAAATCAGTCGTGTCAATCGAGACCGACCGATAGATCGATCTGTCTCTTGAGCGTTCAGATTTATCACTAGTGAACGATATATCTTTGCTTAGACTTTGAATTTTCTTCGTGATCGACGATCTCGTCGAGTTATCGTCGAGCGACTAGTTATAGAACGCAAGGATTTTAATTGATAGAAGTTAATCGGTGATGCACGCGAATCTCTTAAAACGTGCAATATCATCGCAACATATCGATTTATCACTGTCATTGTGGTGCATTTAATTAATCTTCGTTAAAGACGTCATACGTCTTGGTCCGCCGTAATAACTTACAAGTACTTAGGCATTTAATGACCAGCGAAAATTGAAAATCGTTCTTACAACGCTAATCGCACTCGACTTGCATGCAGAATCGATTAATTGCTCGATGTTTTAGTTGTGTTCCTTTTCTTTTCTTTAGAATAATATTTGCTAATTTTTTGTAATAATGTGTCTATATATATATAGTATGGAACATAATAAAAATTTTAATATTCTGATAATAATATTATAATTAAACATTTATCATATGTGCAAACATGATGAAATGCTTGTTCACGCAAACTAATATAATATAAAGATGGAAGCAGACGTGAAATATCTTCCTAACGATGATATATTGCTACGCCGAAGCAAGGTCGAGGTTCCAACAATATTTGGAACCAACAAGCGGGGGTGTTTCTATTTCCGTTGCAACATGTCATCGTCTAATAATACTTACTTTGATGTACTGCGCATCGTTCAGCATTTAATAAATCCACATGTTCCTCTTTCAAAGCGACCCGGTTTGAAACCGAGCTGACTTGTTCGTTCAACGTGTAATCCTGTTGACACTCTGTCCGTTTCAAAAGTTTTCAGGATATGTGGTTGAAGAAATTTGACACTGAAATATGGCAGATCGTGTTCATAGAGCTAAATATTCATCTTTTCGCGATTTTAAAAGACCAAATAATGCAATTATTTATGAATGAAATAATTTTTAATATAATTCTAACATTTCTTTTCACGAAAAACGTTATTTTGTACTGTTTTTTAAGACTATTGAAATTAGTTTAGTCGATTAACAAATTTCGAAGATAAATCTATATAATTTATAAATAAAATGTTTATATACAGAAAATCGAATTTACAATTATAATTTTATTTCATATTATCGTATTAAATTTTAGAGACAAATCATAGATTTTCCATCCGCGGAAGCAATATGCCGCGAGTTGAACTTGATCAAATTGTCAAACTATATAATTGTCTGTATGATGATCTTTCGATATCTTGTAAACACTTGAGAAGTTTATTATAATTTTTTCTATTCTCTAATATAGCACTATTAAACTCGCATCAAACGAATAAAATTACACACTATTAACTCTTCTTCAATATTCGAGCTGTCAAATTAAAATCTTCATCGCTCAATCACAAATCCTCATCAATATAAAATAACGTACAGTACGTATTAAGATAATCGCATTACGAAAAAGAAGCAATAATAACTTTCGATTTATCTTTGAATAATTGACTTTACATTTTTAAGAAAGGATAGATTAATATATCACATTAAATTATTATTCACTGCGTAAGCACAAATTTGAATATTTAGAAAAAGTGTAATTGGAACAACTAATTTGCGCTTTTCGATAAATTCTCAAGTGTCAAATATCCATTACGTTTGTATTTAAAAAAGTTGACGTGCTGTAATATAAGATCACGCAGATTATGTATTGCAAGGTAAGAAATTGTATAACTACAGAGGCGGCAGAGCGTCAAAGGATCGGTCCGAAGTGTCCGAATAATTTGATTGCCGGCGTCTTAATTGCCTTTAAGACCTTAACATATAGGTGTGATTTTATAATCGTAATGACAAGCAGTGATGAGGGATAATTGCGATAAGAAATCATGTTTTCTCGAGATGAAAAGAAAAGAAACAAAAATTATAAATTTTAATTTTTTTCATAGAACCATCACGAGCCTCTGCTTACATCGGAGGATGCCGATAAAATGATGGTTAATGATCTCGTAATCTCGAATCGCGAAAGGTAGATGAGATGCGAGGAAATCTTGCTACGGAAATCTTACAGACATATAACGACCGCGATTCTCGCGCGCGAAAAATCGTCTTCCATTTTCTCGCGGCGCAAAATCTCTCAATTTATTATTTTACTTTCGTTTATTAACTTCCTCACGGTTTCTTCCTGTTCGCGATACTACGAGCTCTCATAGTCGATCTTCCTGCCTTGGTCTTGGCCTCGCACCCAATGAGATACGCTAGGAGAGAGAAGAGAGAGAAAGAGAGAGATAGATGAGAGGGAGGGAAAGAGAGAGAAATTTTTTCCCGAAGAGGCAATTTACGGTAAAATTGCTTGGCGAGGCGTGAAGAATTTTGAGAGGCGTGCAACAAGTGGTTGGGTGCAACAAGTTATTGCCGGCGACGCGTCTGGCTCTTTCCATGCCTCGTCGTATCTCCTCTGTTCGTATGACTCTCTCCTTGCTTTTGTGCTCATCGCGAGATTCTCGGATTCAACATGCTGCACACGGTACATTTTGCGACAATCTCGTTTAAACTCGACAGGATGTTTGATCTCTCAAACTGTGGGTGCAACTTATACAAAATCCGTGTTGCAATCAGCGGACGACAATATTCGAACGTAGATTTAACTTCTCGAATTCAAATATGCTATTTATTATTTTTCCATGTTTGATTCCAGTTCGATGGAAACATCAAAAAATGTCAATTTAAACTTAGAAAAAAATATTATTTAAAAATATATAAACTTGACGTGTTATATTCTCTGATAAAAGAGAAATGAAAAATTCAAACCCGATAAAGCTGATTATGCAAGTGCATTTTCGGGTGCAATTGATTTTTTTATATACTATAAGTAAACATAAATTGATTTTATATCTTTAATATAATCAAATATTTATTTTTGTATCTTTTCCTTTTGTTTCTAATAGATAACTGTACTTAATATCCAATTTTATTAAATTTTCTAATATATTTCTTTTGTTAATGTATCGCAAGAAAATTGTATTAGAGGTCTTCCCCGTTTATAAATAACTAAATAAATGGATGTCAAAAGTATATGTATCAATATGAAGCGACGCGCTAAGAATGTTCAGCGACGATTGAAATATTTAAGCCCGACGATCCCGATAATAAATCGTTTATTACCCTTCCTTTACAAGTCAGTTGATTTATATCTGACGCTTCGCGCTTGCTGTTACATCATCGGTGTCGCGGAATCGATGTCCAGCGACAATCGAATAACTACATGCGCCCGCTAATAATCTCCGCGGGCAATTGGACGATCGCCCTGGACAAGGTCCAACGCGACGCGACGCGTAGACTCGTACGCTTGAAATAGTAGCGAAGAATCGTCTCGCAGCCGCGTGCGCGCGTCCGCGGTCTCTCCACGTGCGTCTAAAGCAGACGACGACCGCGGAGATGATGAAGAGGAGGGAATGGACCACGGCAGCATCCCGAGTCTCCGCGGAATGAGCGATGATTGTAACGTTTCACGCGGTCCGCGTCGTTGCCGCGAAACGACATATACGTCGTCGGCGACGACGATGACGACGACGACGACGACGACGAGGGGCTAGAGCCGCGTGTCGGTCACGCCATTCCGCGATTGGCAAGACGGACGACAGGGTGGATAGACAAATGGAGAACGCCGCCGACTCGCGTGGGTGGTAAGTTCGTCGCGTCTGAGTCTGAGCCCGTCTGAGCGGCCGTCTCGTTGCATGACACGTACAGAAATGTTCCTCTCTTACGAAAGAGAGAGAGAGAGGGAGCGCACGAGCGCTTACGTAAGTCATAATCGAGTTGTACAAAGTGCATCGGAACTTTTTTGCATCTGCGCTTGAGCGTTTATACGACGCATGAGTGTTTCTTTGCTGTTAACCCTCTTCTCTTTTAACCTCTCCGATTTTATCTGATATCAGTGTGAACAATAGTTATTCTAATTGAAGAAGAAGATGTAAGGATAAATTATATTATATTGTGTAAGAACAAAATAAAAAGGATGACTTTCTTTATCGAGTTATATTGCATTTAATAGGAAAAATTCATAATTATTTGGAGGCTGTTTTGAAAAAAATTTATATGCTTGTTAAAATTGATGCAAGATAAATTCGTGCATCAAGAGATTACTGCTCTCTGGTGTTCAGTTGAGACATTATAATCAATAGTTATATATTTAATAATTTGCCTAAAAAGAGGAATTTTGTAATTTTTAGCAAAAATCGCGTTTATTCATTTTTGCATAGATAATATAAGTGCTGTAATTTTTAAAATCAGATTATTTAAATAAATGAAAATGATACAATATAAAAGATCTCTGTAACAATCTAAACAGGGCTCATATTTTTGTACTATTAATGATTTATCGAATCACCATATAAGATGCAAGTTTCTATGATTTTATTATCTAGTGGATAAATTATACCTCTTTGTTTCAAAGTGCGCCCACACGCGAGATTCATCTAGCGATCGTGAAATCGGAATTGCATGTTCAAATTAGCGACGCGACAGCTTCGCTTTCAACACCACGACCGAGATACCTATTCTCAAATGACAGTGGTTCGTCTCAGTCAGCGATCACGTTAACCGGGTGCCGTTTTACAATACGATATCACTGTCATCGGTGTCATCGGCGACTCGGATTGCAGCTAAAGTCGCATTTAAAGAGGCAGCGGTATCGCGAATCTTACGCGAGATATCTTGCCAGACAAATGCAATGGAGAAGTTGCATCGTGCAAAAACTGCATCGGTGCCGCACCAAAGAGTTCGCAAATTTCTAGGCTCTGAAACGAAAACGTAGCTAGCTGTGTGATCGAAGGAAAAAAACTAAATTTATAATAAAAGTTTTGGCTCGTATGAATTCAACAAATTGATAAAAGAAAGGCCACCTAAGACGAGATACTTTAATTTAGGATGTCAAACGAAATTTATTATTACGAACAGCAGTCTTTCTCAATATATTAAATTTTACAATCGATGCATAATAAATCAAATAAACAATAAACATTTGAAAATGAAAGATTGAAAAACCCAAGATTAAAACATCTATGTTTAAAAGTATATGTTAATTCGCATATTGATAATTAGTCTATGTTATCTAAAATGTTTTGCAATGTTACAAATATAATTAATTATTAGGACCATGTTCCAAAGAAAGAAAAAATTGTCAGCTCAAATTTGTCGTTAGTAAGCGAAAAGTGAGGCAGTCCGATTTCTTTAGGAGTCAATTTTTTAAAATTCTTAGCTCGGTGCGTGGTTGAAATATATTACTATTGATGTTTATTGTTATATTTATTTAAACCGTTTTTAGTCTTAATTATGTTTAAGAGACAGATAAAACTAACCCTAAGTTGCAAAAACTCGTTTCATGTGTTTCTATTCGTAATAAATTTTGTTCGACACCCTGAATTAAGGTAGCTCGTTTTGTTGGCCTTTCTTTTATCAATTTGAAGGAAAAAAACATTGAAGAAATTATTCAAGGGAAAAAATGAAAAGTGACATTTGCTTGCATCTTGCATTAAGCGAACAAGTTGTAAGAAGGGAAGATAGTGGCTGTACCGGCGCCTCGAACATAATCCTGGACAACACTCTCATTGTTCCGTTCACGTGGAACATAATTTATGAGTTATGACGTTCCTCTTTCCAGAACACGTTACTCATCTTTCTCTCCCCCGTACTTGCTCGTCTAAACAAAGCAGTCAAATGAAAGGAGTTTCTCCCGTGTCGGACATTGTCCCGCGACAAGTCGCGTTTGCGAGACGGTGGCTAATAAGCGCGCGATGGGATCACCAAAATTACCGTTTGCTTGACAAGTTGGATGATGAGTGAGTCACATGCGCGCGCACGTAGACAAATGCATATAAAGCCACTACGTTGTCCGACGACAAAGTGTCAAGTACCGCATAATTTCGTCGCGTGCGAGATGCAACACGGCTCGCGAAACATATCGCAAATCCACGAGATTCTCGGATAATCATGTGAGAAATTCTTGAACGATCGTGAAATTGTCGGCGACAAAGCATGGGGCAAAATATAATTGTCCATCGCGATAAAACATTCGGCATGTTGACAGCTCGACATGTGCGTCAGTACGCGAACGCATTGCACGTACAGGTAAATCCACGTTGAGCATCGTGCTCGCAAACGTAATGCTCCCACGTCAATTTGATGTCTATGTTGTCACTCGCTCGCACTGACAATGAGAGAATAAACACGTGATATTTTGCGCACATAGATCGACGACTCTTAATCTCTATACGGAGTAAGAAATCTAAATTCATAAATTACATAATGTGCTTGTTATTTTTTAATTACTTTAATTAATTTTTTTCTGTAGATAACTATTCAATACGTATGATTTTAAAAATATATATTTTTTGTAATGTGCACCAGAAAACAGATTCACCAGTAAATATAAATGTTTATGCTTCTTTTTATTAAAAATACATTTATAAAGAATAATAAATTTTTTTAAGTAAAATAAAAAATAAAAAAGTATTAATTTTGAGTTCTAATAAATGAAAGCATTTAAAATTGTCAGCTAATTAATGAATTTATTAATTTAACAATTATTTTCATTATTATGTTTATATTATTATTTTGGATATTTCTTACGTAAAATTAATTGCGTCTAAAATGCTGAATAAAAATAGCATTATCTAATAAACAAGTTAATTTATCCGACAATATTTTTCTCATTCATGCATCTACTGATGCATCTATGGTTTAATTATGGGCATACATATTCGAGACAATTATTATACCTTCTAATTAAATCTGACACGAGTTAAGAAACATCGACCATGCATATTTTATTAATAATTAGAATGTCGTACGCGTGGGCATCGTGATTCTACCGGTTACTGAAGAAGCGAGAGTAATAGTGGAGAAGAGACGGAACGAGAAAGAAATAGGGAAAGAGAATGAAAGAGAAAGGGAGAGAGAGAGCTGTCTGTCACACTGTCCGTCAAGAGGGATGTCGGGGGTGGTGAAGGAATAATAATAGCGACGATAATACATGGCTCACCTCTGAGGATCTGGACGTACCGAATCGTCCTCCATCTCTTACATGGTGAACATCGTCGCTTTTTCCTCGAGTTCTCTCTCTCTCTCTCTCTCGCCATCTCTTACATTGCACGTCTGTCTCTCTGATCTCCGCGTTCCGTCTTTAAACCCGTTCTTGTGTGTGTAACACATTTGAGGTGGGTGGCAACGGGTTAAACGAACAATAGTACACGTGTAGCCATCATGTCAAACTGTCATGTTGCCTCAAACAAAACAACAAAATACATCTCGACATCTCCCGCTACCTTCTATTCTAGGAGATCATTATTTGCGATTAACTTAAATGAAAAGGGACGTTTCCCGCAAATTATGATTGATACAAACATTATTCGCAAAAAAATTTAATTATTCTTTAAATTATTTTTATAATTTTTTTGCATGAAAAGACTGATGGATATGTGTATTTGTGTGTTATTTCACAGAGTTACAGATTTAAATATGTATCAAAAATTATATAGAGGACGTAGTAAAGTTATATTATTTTCATATTTTTTCATTTCTTATTGAGTTTATAAGATTCTATATGAGCATACGAACAATGTTCTACAAGTATCAGACAAGCCAAGCTGTCATGTTGTATTTGTAGAAACAACAGTATTTATTTGCTCCGCGTACATATTTCTCTTTGATTCATATTTGTTCTTCAGACACAGATTGCTTCAGAGATTCTTTATTTGGAATGAGTATTGTGTGTGTGTTTTGCATTATATTCTTGTTATCAAAATTTTCAAAGATTTATGTCTGTTTTTCTTTTAATGTCACACTGAAAAAAATTTGTTAACTTTATTAAACCTTTCAACTATAAATATTATTTTGTTAATTGAAGATATAAATATATTTAAATTAAATAAAACATATTAAATCTAACAAAACATATATTTGATTTAAATACTAATATATGTTCAATTAACAAAATAGTAATTATAGTTGAAAGGTAAAATTAACAAATTTTTTTTCAGTGTAGGTGGAAGACATTGCAATTTTACTAATTACATAGCTTTAATACTATATACAATTTCTATTAAAATAAATGTATATTCTTGTATATACAATATATCTTGAAATATTTTCAAAAATATTTTATTTTTATATACTCTTTAAAAATACTAAGAAAGCAATCGAAATTAATACTTTTTTTAAAATTATATATACATCTCGCATTTAAATTATATACATCTCTCGACACTAATTAGTGAAATTGACGAACCTTCAGGATTGCCGATATTTTGGTATTAGCAAACGCTAATTGAAAGCTATCATGAGTTATAAAATAGAGAGAATTCACGAAGACAGTATCTATCAAAATCCTGACGGAGAATTACTAAGGGCATCGTATAGTACTACACATGTGTATTCCGGTGAGACACAACGACGCCAGTAGAATTCAGACCCTAGAGGAAGACGACAAAGACGACCACGACGACGACGACGAGGCAGTAGACGACGACGAAGACCACGTCGACGCCTCGTCCGCGGCGACAGTGCCTGACGTCGGGTATGCGAGGAGAGCCGAAGAACTCTCGTGTGCTCGGTTATGTAACCACGCATGAAACTAATATATCAGAGTTGTCCGGCGTTTGTGGCAAACTTAGACCGCGCGTCTCGAGCCAAAGGCTTCCTCTATTTCTTTCTCTCTTTCTTGACGTTCTGGGCAAACAAGAAACATCCGATGACTAAAAGTTCGATAGTTTTTCAACTATTGTTGCACTTTTGCGTTTGTAAATGACAGTTATATTTGTATTTCTTTATTAATAACTTCGATCATATGCAATGCGATAAATATGTTCTTAAAAATCTATGTGAATAATGAATAAATAATATTTATTATTATTCATCAATTCAGAAATATATTAATCAAATCGAGAACAACGTTTCATTTAAATAAATCGTTGGATAGAATTCGTTAGTGGCACAATGAGAAACTGTACGAGGCACTAATAAATAAGATCTTTCCTCCCGGCGATTTTGACTGAAGTCCGGAGAGAGGAAGAATTTTTTCGTATTCAGACTGATGAAAAAGAGCGCGAACATCTGTTACTTCCAAAAAGTCCTGGTTGCTCCAGACATGGTTCTCCTTACCTTTTTCTGCCATTCCCTATACTTTTTCATTCTTTCGACTCGAGTCAACCGATATTATTCGCACGAAACTTGTTCTTTTTTTGCGATATACAAGATAAGATATTTAGTTTAACGAAACGCGAATTCGCAAAACATTATAAAATAAAATTAAAAAAAAATAGAAAAGAAAAAGAAAGGAGCGTGCACTCATGTGTTATCCAAGTGGAATTATCGCAATCTAGTCACAAAAATATAATAATAAAATTAATAACATTTAGATAGAAAATAGCCCCTCTTTAGTTTTAAAATTATCCTTCCATAGTGATTAAAAAAATCTCATTAGTAAAATGGAAATAGTAAAGTGTTGTGTGATAATTATTAAAATAGAAACTAGTATATCAGACAGAATGGCGCGATTAATAATAAGTTCTAACTATATCATCGTGAGATCTATATTACATTGCCTTAGAATGTGCAATGGAGAACTTTACCATATATGTAATGACTAGATTACATTATATAGAAAACTATATAATAGACTCACGTATTGCGTAATGCAATATTGTGCGAGACTGCGAGACGTTAGCGTATCGTAGCAGCAAAGCATGATGACAACTTCCGCGCATATATTTCGAGTGTCGTATAGCATACCGACGAGTTCAAAGAAGCGCAGAAGTCGTCGCGGAAAGCGAGATTGACTCTGCTTTCTCGATTTTAGGGTGTGCCTGATGGTGTGTCATCATAATGTTCGGGCTGTAGTATACACGTGCAACGCGTTGCGTATACTTATACACGCGCGTACGCAGCTTGAGAGACGCGCACGTCACCTTCATTGTCGATAGAACGTACGCGTGACACAGGCGTGTCATAATATGTGACATGTTACATGCGCGAGATTTACCGACGACACCCACGCGGCAGATGGACCGCGTGATACGATTGTCGCAAATCATTTCCGGTCCGCGACTGTCCTGCAGCTTCGGATGCAGATGGAATAATTTATTCGTACGCGATAATTAAAATTCGAATTGAAATATACACATATTTAGTTGATTTTACAAATTAAAAATAAATATTTCCGATATATGTGTTTTTCTTGTTAAAAGTAAACATGATTTTGAAATGATATTTTGTTCATATTATAAAATATGTGAAAAAGATTTTGCATAACGTGTAAAGATTAAAGATTTACATAAACTTGTATACTAATTGTATTTATTTATTTTTTATGTATCGTATATTATTTTTTGTTCATGTTTAGTTAAAATATTTTAATCGTGTGTTTCTGTGTGTGTGTGTAAATTAACATTAAAAATAGAAGAGCCTTTTTAAATAAATATGTAATTGTTTCGTCGTTTTTTAAAATATTTTTTAACGAAGTAATATTTGACATTTAAGATTGTATTATACTATAAAAAATAATATATTTACAATGATTGCAAAAACTAAAACTCTAAATATTAAATAAGATCTTCTGATAATTCTTTTTAAAAATTATTATCACATTAATAATCTCAATTATATATTGCTTTCAATTAAATATATATAGATTATTCTAAAAATTGTCTGAAAAAAATTTGAAATAATGTTTAATTTAAACGAAACTAAATAATTATTTCGAATAACCTGTACAGGAAATATATCCATTACACTGACGAGAGAGGTGCGGCTAATCAGCAAAGATTGTCACATCGGCATTTTCATTGGACATGCATGTTCGGTGGACACAATGGTAACCGTGAACGCAATGTAATTAACGTGGCGTTGCATGATGCGCATACGACAATGTCAGAGAATCGTCAGAGTTAGTAAACAGCGCGGAGAGAAACTTCACCGAGACGAGGCAACACCCACATGGCAGACGCGCTTAACCGCGCGAAGCGCGTCGCGCTGTCCCGAAATAAACTACGTTAAATGGATCGTAGCCGCTTGGACAATGAGAACGCAAAGTCAATTAACTCGGTGTCACTGGAATTCATGAAATGACTCCCACTGATCACGTCCGAACAAAATAGTTTCACGTAAATCGAAGATCTTACGAAACGTCGCTGGATATATAGCGTCATACCCAACTTTAAACTTGTAAAATAATATTGCCTGAATTTTGTATGATTGACAATTTGAAAAATTGCTAATATTTAACAAAAACTAAAGCGTATTAGTGTTTTATAAAATTGAACTTTCGGAATTTGATATTTTAAAAGATTGAAAAGAGAATAGGATATAATAAGAGCCAGTACGTCGGAAATAAGAATAAAAAAATTTTTTACACTTATTCTTTATTTTTTAAGAAATGCTTCTTTATATTTCTTAAGAAATAAAAAATAAGTATAAAAATTTATGCGTTCTTATTTTCGAAGCGTCGGCTCTTATTAACCCATTCTTTTTAATCCTTATTTATTTGAATATATTAGAGCTCTCTATCGTAATAATTTGATATTTTATATACACTAATATAACTTTTAGATAGAAAAAATATATATTACACAAGAATGAAAAAGAAAATATATTATAGAACTGATAATAAAATCTGCGCCACATGCACATTATCCTCTTATCGCGGAAAGAGTCAAAGATGCGTCGATGATATATAATATCAATGATTAGCGTCATAATAAGGCGAGATGTTTAGCATAATTAACGGCTCATCAGCGCAATAAATAATGTATCAACGCGTTGCCGTTAACGTCACATTAAAAGTGTCCGTTACGTGATGTAGTTTCTAACCAAAAATAAAAAAAAGCATTCGGAACGAAACAGTAAATTATGCAGAGTGTCTCGTTTAGTCGGAAGATCGTTAGATCGCGGTTAAATTTAGGCTAATCTGCGAAATTATAGATAAAAGAATTACACATCTAGAGAACGCGGAACGTTCACCGTTCACTTTTTTAGCCCTGTACCAGTCTGTCAGATCCTGTGCGGAAATATCATGCGAGCGAATGGCATTTAAAATCCGATTTAATTGAGCGCAAAAAATACACTCGGGTATATTAAATCTGGTAGTCATGTGCGTCGCGCATTTATATGATCCTTAAAAACTTCCTTGACGCCTTTCTTGGTACGACGATTCGAGTTAAGTATCAATCAATGGGGAAAACAAATGTTCGCTAAATGGAACAAAATTTATATCTTTAAATAACGAGTCACGGATCATCGACGTTGCGATTAAAAGTTCGCGTTACATAGCGATAGTCTCGCGGAATAAAAGAATACGGAGCCGCATAAAAATCGCAGAACCGCGGAACCTGTTTCAAACGGGGCTACGCACAGTTCGACTCAAAGGGGGTAAGAGAAAAAAAGCGTCCCCGCGAACGCGACTCGCTTAGAAAGCCGACGTTCGCTGGAAGTTGACAAATGCGCGTTAAAACCGCGATCTTGCACGGTATAATTACGCGATATAAGGAAAATCACACAAAACGACCGTTTCCATAATGGGATTATAATCGCGCGCCTTGAATTTTCGACCCCGGCAATCGATGGGTTAAACACGGGTTCCCGATCGCGCTCAATGATACACATTAAGTCCGGACATCGTTTAGACGTCGTCGCGACCGCTAAGGAAGAAACACTCGTCGCGTTGAATACGGTTTACGTTATAAAACCGATCGACCAGCGAGCGCGGTGCCATTATCTTCGCTATCGCCTCTCAATGAGAGAGGCGCCTTTTAAATGTCTCAATCTCTATTTTTCTTTTTCAGAGAGTACTTATGCCTTGTGCGAGAGAACGACAACGCTTTAATGCGATTGAACGATAAATTATCATGTAGAGCGTAGCGAAATAGAGCAGGTAGGTCATTACTTAGTCTAATTAGCGAAAACTGTCGCACGATTAACGACGTGAAATCGACGAGGAACGTTAAGTTTGTATCTTTATCGCGTTAATAATCGAGTAACAGGGTAAACGCTTTACGGCGCAATGACAATATTTTTAGAAAGAACAGCATTAAAGTTAAGATATTTCGAGACGCGCGTAGGTTGAATATCGCACGTAAAATATATGTAGATATATATCAATTTGCAAATACTTACTGCATTTTTCACAATCCTAAATTTTATAACAGATATATATATATATATATATATATATATATATATATATAAATTTAGGATTATGAAAAATGCAGTAAGCATTTGCAAATTGTTCCTGATTTAAAATTCGTTTAATTGCACTATTTTTTTAGATAGAGATAGGATGATTAGATGTGCAAGATTGCAGAAAATTAATTTATCAATCGCTTCTATTTTTATTATCACAGTGAAATAATGATAAATTGACTCGCTCTCTCTCTACGCGGTAAATTGTATCCGTGAATTATTGAACGGTGACAAATATCGCTTTTTTTTATTCGACTTTCAGCATTTTATTTTATTATAGACATCATCGTGTGCTCTTCTTGTCATCCAAGTCTTGTGGCAACGTCGTTAAAGCGACGTTTAAAAAATTGCTTTTTAAACATTGATTTTTGGCGCGATATAAACAAGATTTATGCGGCACGCCGTGCCTTGATGTATCACATGTTGCAAACCGGCCCGATCCCTATCCTTTCGTTCATTTTCAAGCCTTTGATTTATGACCGTCTCTTATGTGCACTCGTAAACGTTATATTGGTTTCCCGCGGTAGCATTTACGCCTGCGTCTTCAGGAACCAATTAACGCCGTATCAAGTGCGCCAAAAAAAAGTGTAAACGACGGACGGACAGCGACGATCATGCGCTCAGACTCAGAAAGGCCCTTTCAACTTTTCCGTTCTGCATCATGTATAACGCGCAAAATTGTATTGCGAGAGAAAGATCTCTATTTGCGATTAAAGTGACATGTGAAGAAAAGGCTGGACTTTTTTTTTTAAATTTGATTACAATTTATACGTAAAATGTTATCCAATCGTTTCGAGATATTCGCTGAGAATCTCTACATTGCAAATTACGCGAGGGAGCGTTAATTTTTTCCACATGCGAATCGTTAACCGTATTTGGATTAAACTACAAATGTATATTTTTGACATCATCGTCCGAGACAGAGTTTAGACTCTGTTGTTGGCACTTTTTGCTAACATCTAGACGCTGGTGGCTTGAGCGAGGGCGTGCTGACGTGAGACGCCATGACGCTGAGTGCGTTCCAAAAATACGACGGCACTTTGGCACAGAATACTGCGCCCAGTGAGTTTAGCGGTTGTTTACATCGATAAAGAAGCTGTTGCGAGTGCCATTCCGCGCCATTAGTGATCTCTTATGTTGTCTATAATTCTGACGGCATCTCATTTACTGTTTCGAGTCGTCTGTCTTTAGTGCTTTCAATCACAAACGTCATTGCGTTACTCCGGCATCTCCGGCGGACTAAAGCGAGATGCAAATCTCTAAGGATCGATATTTCTCGTCTTTCATCAGTTACTGATATTATAACATGATATTATAATTTAAAAAAAAAAAATAAATTTTACAAGCATGAGTTTTTGATATAAATAAGATGGACATTTTTTAAATTTTAATTTAAATCTTTACAACTTATCCCTAATCATTTTATAAAAAATAAATGTAAGAATTTTATGTAATTATTATGATATGTAATTTATGTGACATCTCCTTCTACGAAATATTGATAATTTGTTATCACAGCTTCGAATACTGATTTAATATCTCGCGTGACTTCCAGTATATTAATGATATCGCTAGCTTTGTGTTAGTCGCGAGAAACTTCGCGTTGATTTATCGTGTTGAATTTTCGAGACAATTTGGTAAGATCGTTCTTCGCGGACACGCGCGAGTCGCGAGTCGACCATTCGCAGCTGGCTATTATTGTCACACAGTGTTCACAATACGAGGGCGACGACGAGTCCTCCTCGCGCGGGAGAGACATGAGTACATTCATCCGCGTTCACAGACCGCATCAGCGAGACTTGGGTCCGTTCAGAGCGCGGTTCCACCATGACTACGATTCATAGTCCCGCGGGTGTACCATTAATGAGAGTTTCTCCTTGCGGCAACTGGCCACTGTTATTATAGCTGCTCATAACAGTCAAGCATCGCGCCGGCAGTCGTGCTGGCAGCCGCGACTGTGAGGCATTGAGCGTCTATTTTCACGCGCGTCGCAAACAGCCTCCTTGTTGCACGATTTCAAGCGAGTGTCCAGCCGTGGACTGCCACCCCCTCGTACATGTCTAGTCAATTAGAGTCGACGAGGCGGAAAGATTTCGCGCTGGAACGGCGGCATACTTGGAACCAAGTCAATCGTTAACGCGGAATTGAAACACGAAAACAGTGAAAAAATAGAAACTCCTTTGGATTATCTAATTCTCATATTGAATGAAGCCTATCGTTTCCGATAATACCAAAATATTATATAGCTTATACATTTTTCTTTATATATAATAATTATAAGAGAAAAAAAGTTATTTTTAAATTTATTTTTTAGTATTAATTACGTATATTATATGTAATATTTATTTTTTTTTGTCGTACCTTTACTTATCTTTTTTTTTAATCAAATTTTAATAGAATTATATCAAAATGAATTTTAATGCGAAATGTGATATTCATCAGTGCTCTTTTATACATGCGAGCTATTAATCTTGATATAATGATAATTAAGAGAAATATGATAATTATGATAATTAAAAGAAACAATGTAGGACTCTTTCATGGAACGTTAAATCATTATAATAAGAAATATATATTTTCTTCACTTGAGTTATTTTGCCACTTTCAAGACGATAAATGATGTCTTTTATGTAGAGATTGTCATAATGTCATTACTTGATCATTAGCGGACATGAGATTCGATTGTTATCTCCTAACATAAATGATAGAATGTAGACACAATTATAAAATACATCGTGTCAATATCCTTCCTTAAGTACATCAATTATTATTTTAATAATTAATATTGCTATTCAAATATGCGTGTTTTAATCTTTTCTAAGTGACTATTATATTTTAAACATGACGTTGCAAAATTTATTTAAATTGCGCAGGTACGTAAAATTTCCTACCTTTTTAATTCAACATAATAGATAATTGACTAATGCTAGATTTATTTAAATATGTTATTTTGATTTTATTATTTTATTATTGTTTCAATTATTGTACTATTATATTTCCATTAATAATATATATATTATAATTTATAAGAGGAGGAATAATAAAAATCGATATTTCCATATCCGTCGTTAATGTATTTAATATCAAATTTTAATTGAAAAGTCTAGTATAAATAGAAGGACAGTTTATAAATTAATAATCTGCAGAGATAAGTTTTTTTTACATTTATATAGAACTCGTGCAAAAATATAATCTTCATGAAATATTTGAAACAATAAAATTTTTATTTCTCTCTCATGAGAGAAAAATAATTTATTAAGATTATATCTTAATTTTTTTTTTCCATTAAATATTTCAGTTTCACGTATATAAGATATTTTTTTTCGCAATGTGAAATAATTCCCTGACTAGATATCGCGGAGCATCTAAGAAACAACCAAATTAATTTTCCTTTCCAAGATGTTCACACATAATATACACGAGAGAGCAAAAGGCTTCGCGGGTCGTGAGCGGGTGTTGGAAAGAATACAAAAAGAGAAGTTTGGCCAGACAGTGGAGGGCGTGGGAGATACATTTATAAACTCGCATCTGTGAGCTTAGAATCGCGTGATTTAGTGGCTACGGAAGGAGATCGTCGCGTCCGCTTTAAGCGGCTCTTCAGCCGCCCTCATTCGCGAGAAACGGCATTTTGCCGAGTTAAAATGTTACGAAGTAACATCTCATCGATCATAAGCAAAATGGATAGCGGGATTATCGGACAGGTGGTCAAGCACTTTTAACCTTCTTAATAATTTAATTCTGCGACTTATTAAAGCTTTTGGATGTCTGTCCAATAGAATATGATTGTATTAAATATCTCAGCAATTCTAAGCTCGTTTTACTTAACAAAAAAATAGTTATTTTTCTAAACTAAGATAGTCTTCCTAAGCTAAAACGTTATTCTTTATTAATTGTGTAATTTGATGTAAATGCTATTTAAATTACTTAATAACTTTCTATTGTAAATTATAATATCAAGCTTCTAAGATGTAAAGATAAAATATGTTTCACAATTAATTTTTTTTACAGAATTTTATCCTAATAGAATTTTAATATCAAGGTTTAAATACAGCGTAAGATAATTAATAATAAAATTAAAATTAAAAGATTTTTTTCATAGAGTTCTTATTAAGAAAAAATCATTACGAAATTTTTCAGGTAATTTATGACTGGCAAAGTACCAAAAATTCTCTTCTATAGAATCTCTTCTATAAATCTCATCAAGTAATTAGAAACTAATATTTGATGTCTGTTTTGTTTCGCTTGCAATCGGAATTGTCAAGGCACATTCCAACTTGCAGATATCATTATTTCTATATGCATTGCATCATCGCGGTCGCACAGATTCAATTAATCTAACAAATGTTTGCCTACATGATGAAGAGGGAATTACGTGTGCAAAGTGCACTTACTACCGACACGCCGTCCTTCTAATTGTAAGCTACGGCTCGATCGATTGTTTGATCCGAACGATTTTACATAATATAATCTTTCGCATCTACTATATATACTTATGTCAAATTAAGTGTTTGTTTTTATATATTGAATAATATCCCCAGCGTCGTTAAAATAAATGATTAATCACACATGTCTCAAGAAGATACATATCTATTTTAAGAATATATTATATATATATTTTTTGTGTGCTTAAAAAAAAATAAATTTCCATTAATAATTCTGTACAATGTGACAAATGTTACGTTGCATATAAAATAAAAAAATTTCGTATATCTAAATATATAAAGTCCATCATAATTTGTCTCAAAATATGATTTCTTTTATCGTACATTGGATATATATTTGTCTAACATTTTTAAAATAAATTAATCAATAGTTATTAATTTTTCCGAAAGAATTGTGATCGCTTTATTAAACTGATTACTTCTCAACTTGTTAGAAAGCATGTACACATATTCTCTTGAATTTCAAGATTACGTCTCAATGCAAACGTATATATGTCTAACAAAATTAGCTCCGCTTTAGTTACCCGACGGTATTCTCGACTTCGGTCGATACTCTGCACGATCTCCAACGTCACCGCAGAGCATCGCAAACGTGCTGAATTTAGCTTGCTATCGTCGGTACGCGATCCGTTCTGCATTGTCGGCAACGACAACGATCTTTTTCCGTATTATTAATTATCCTCGGACCGCGCGATTTCCGAGGGCGCGACTAATTGGAGGCGATCGGCGACGTCGAGCTACAAATTCCTACGATGATGACTAGACCGCGTACGTGGATCTCAGCCGAAATCACGGCCGTTTTGCTCGTATTACGCTAGCACCGCGGGAACGTAAGCGTCTGACACAAGCGAGTGTCGCAAATAGCCGAAATAGCTATGGTCCGTGAAATATGTGTCGTTATGATGTCGAAGATATCTTTACGACTTTCGGGACCCTTTCAAGATTCCAATGCCGTTTGTGTCGTGTCCACTTAACCACTTTTACGGCAACTCTGCCGGAATCTACACAGGTGTAATTCATTTGGTTGCGTCACGTATTTAAATTACTATCTTACATCGATAGTTTCGAATGTTCTTTTCGATATCAAATGCCTCAATAAATTATATTTATTTTTGGGATTTGTTGGGGTTTTTCCTAAAAATACTATAATAATTTTGTTGATCAAACCATTATATCCAAATAAGCAACAAGTTATCAAAAATGTTGACTTTGTATATATGTATTTTATCTGCTGAATATTTTCTCTTTTTCATACATCTAATATTTTTAAAGTATTACCTGATAAATATATAATATTTTCAATGTTACACAGTGTCATTAAATCACAACAAAATCATGTTCCTAATTTTTTGTTTGCTAGATTAATTTTTTATTCTTTAAATTGCTTTCTCCCATTTAAAATAATTTCGCGAATCGTACAATCTTATATTTCAGCAAAAAAAAAAAAAAAAAAAAAGAAACAAAAAGACGCGATGACTTCGACAAAGTTCGGTGTTAATGTGTAACGAAATCCTCCATCATGTTTCTCCTATTCGCAATAATGTGCGAAAGTGACAGACCCAGATATAATATTGCTCGAGCATCTCTAGCTAGACGGAACGTTCTGGGAATCATCGGTAATGCCTAACCAGGCGCGGGCCGCTCAACCTCGTTATTACATCTCTCGCCGAATTCCTTTCCGCGTTCAAGAGAACGTCTTCTCTCTCGAATGCCCACTCGCTTAGCCATCACGGTGCGCGTAAATCTCTCGCTGTGGTTACAGCCGCCGAGCATTACGTTGATGCACTATTTATAAACACGTGACATCGAGACGAGTGGTAGGTGCGGGTGGGCCAAGAAAACCTATGTCGCTCCCGCGGCCGAGTACTTTCGTGTTCTCGCCTTCTCCACCTGCTCTCGCGTAGTCAGGCGTGCTATCTCCTCGCTCCCTCATCTTTCCTCATCTCGCTCCTTTCTCCCGATTCATCTCTAGAGACACTCTATCTTATACTCTCCGTCGCATTAAATTCCTCGCGCCAACGGCGAGGAGATTCCCCTGATCGTTCTTAACTACTTTTCCACGAAAATCATCATGAAACTTCTACGAGTAATTTTGATCGAGCAATATACCTACTGTGAATTTGCGCGAAAAATTATTACGCTAATTAAAACGATTTAATGCGACCGAATAAAAATGATGTTGAAGAGGAAACGTGATAATCAGAAATATTCTATAAATAATAGATGATGCTAAATAGATTGAATAATAATTAAAAATATGTGATACTAGTTTCGAGTTTGTAAAAAAATAAATCATATAACGTGAATTATGAATAATATGCATTAAATGAAAACAAACTGAAATAAATTAAATCTGGTTTATTGTTAATTGATGCAAACAGCTCATAATGTTATTCGGCGTCATTGAATCTGTCCCCGTTTACTTTTTTAAATTAATGTATACCTTTAACGGTATAAACACACACACACAGACACACACAGTCGACCATTGTACTCCATCCTTCGAATTCCACGGTTCTATTTATCACGGCTGTCTTTGCGATGCGTCTCGCCCTAATTAAACCGACGTTAAAGGAGCTCGCTTTATTTCGATTCGCCCGACTTACCGCTCGAACTTTAGCCTTTTGCAAAAATGATGATCGGTCGTGGCCGTAATTATCTTAAAGCTACTGCGGTGCAGCGGTGCCCACATCGCGTAGATCATATTTCTTGTCGGCTTCTGCCTTTCCTCGCGAATAAGACGTTCGAGTGCCGCGAGTGCATTAATCTCCGCCGATGGCTACGCTAATGTAATCGTTTAATAAATCCGGTTTATTAATTGCGCCCCTTCCCATCGGCGCATTAATTCGCCCTCCATCGCGAATCCTATGCAAACCGAACGAAAACTCGACACGCAAACGAAAATAAAGAAAGGAGAAGAAAGAGAAAAGAAAAATGCATTCCGGGAAGTTCGCCGTGCTCTCACGTGAAACGCCTATAAATTCCGATTCGGCGAATCAAAGGATGCGTATAATTGGAGGAAACAGATTTATTGCATCGAAATTGTTTCTATAATTGTTATATCACAATGTTTAGAACTTGGTATTCTAATGATGAATTTTTATAGTAAACGGATCACAAGAGATGAAGAAAATGATATATAAATCATGCGTATGTGATGAAAGAGTAAGAATGTTATTTGTTTTATATAAATATATGAAAAAAATAAAATAAGTAACATAATAAAAAAAAAAAACATGAATCAACGACTTTTAATTAAGTCAACTTTTTTTCTTTTGAAATCAATGTTCTGGTAAAGTTATATTACAAAAGCGAGACCACATCCGATAAATGGAAAAAATGACGCCAACAAATCTATGATTGTGGATAATACTCACTTTCCCTAAAGTATAAGCGACACATAAGCCGCAAGATAATATAATATAAGAAAAGATTATAAGTTTGTGTAGTAATAATTAAAACCTGCTGCGCCGTCGCGCTGATAGATAGGCGAGTCGGACAAATTATGATAATAAAATCGTCAACACGCGCCCCGATCTCCCTCCGTTCCGAGAATACAAATTATTTATTACGCGCGTAATATTTATATCCGATCGCGTTATGCCGCAAGCCACGCACTCGATGATTGGTCGATCGAAATAATTTGTACATTGCGCCACCGAGGACAACGTTAATGTGATGCGCGCTCGAAGCAGACCGATAATTAATACAAAATGGCGATTCGCGTGGCAAAAACGCATTTATGACGGATAATGAACGGCGTTGGGCGCCGCCGGTCAAGTATGCAAAGCGAATAACACGTTATGTTCGACTTGCGCGCGATTGTCAGTCGTCGAAGATAGAAAGGTGCTTCGATCAACCAATCGCCGTCATCGTGCTACATGAGCCTAACGTATGGATCGATGTGTCGATTGGTCGATCGGACAATATCGTGTCGCGAAGGCTGTCTTTCCGTCGTGCAAAGAATCGTTTAATAAACGTCGTTTAATGCTCCGGGTATATACACTTGCAACGCGATCGATTTGTGTCCTCGAACTGTGACACCTCTAAGATCGTAGCCTTAGGTCTTTATCGGATTATTATGGACAATTAACCCGCGGTCATTGAAAAAATTATAGAATTTCTATTATAAAGTAAGTAAGTAGTTTCTCAATCTAGATTTTAATAACAAGCGATGGAAATAATCTCAAAGATTATCTTTTCTTTATTAGAAATGTATCGAAACATTAATAATACTTCTCCACTTATAAATAATTGAAAAAAATAAGAACGATGCAATTATCTTCCTAAAAGAGATCGAATTTTCTATTGCTTACCATTCAACTGACGTAAATAAATTTGCAATGAAATAAGTAGGACATGTGATTGACGGGTTTTATTCGTCCAGCAAAGTGTCCTGGAAGTAACAGCGCGTTGCAATCGTAAAAGGCGCAAGATCCACGACGATTGTCAGGACTTCTTGCGAACGGCACCGCGTTCCTCTGGCAATGCCCTAACGACTTGTCCGAGGGAGACAAGAAGCAGACCACGCCGAGTAAAATCGCGAACGTACGTGCGCGCTCCCCGGGTAGTCCCCGACATTGTCTTAGTCGGAGAAAGAAATTCCGCCGGTGCGCAGTCACGGTTAGACGGCCGCGAGGTGTGGAGGATCGGGATCGATGGATTCCTGGAAAGAGCGGGCGTAGGTGTAAAAATGTCTCGGTGGGCAATCGTCACGCTCAGTTTACCGCATTCTGTCCGGCCGGACATCCCGTGGCGAAGGGGGTGATGGGTACACACGCATATATATATATATATATGTGTGTGTGTGTATATACGCACGCATGCTTTCGTACAAATGTACGAAGCGTGGAATCTCTGCGGTTCTGTCGGCGCGGCGTGAGAAATGACAGAGAGTGGACACATTTCAAATGCAGATTATTGAAAATAATTATGCAAATAGGTTCCTTGAAATAAAATATTAATGGAAAAGATACTCATTTTTTTCTTAATTATAATTGAGACTTAAATATTAGTTTAAAATAGTAGTTTTCTAAAAACTCAAAAAAGTTCTCATTTAAAATAACATTTCTTGTATTATGAGAAATTTAAAATATTATACATATGTGATAAGAATACAATTATTGACAAAACAAATACGTGTGTATTTATAAAATATAACCGATTTTTTAAGATTAATTTACTAAAACAATTAATAAATATATTTAATAGAATGATAATCATAAATGGATTTAAGAAACAGAGAATAAAGTACAAATTCGCACGTAGTTAATATTAATAATAATAATCATTTCATATCTTTATACACAATCAGAAATACTTTTTAAATATTCGCAAAAATAAATTATTTTTAGTAGAAGAGAAATTGAATAATACAAACATTGTTATATCCTACTTTGAATATTATTTTTTGCTCATCTTTGGGGAGGAACCTTATCCTATCTAAAACTTTTTGTTCTCCTACGGCGTTAGAAACAACACGTTCGAATTCCGCGCGCAATTATCCTGACATAGTGCGACATTTGTTAAGGTCCTGTCGCCTGGTTGGAATCCCGACCGACGTGGTGGATACAACAATTCTGCAACAAAGCGCGGTTTCGTTCGCATCGAGCCGTGCCGGGCAACAAAGTTACAAAGTTACGTTCCTAGAGTTCCTCGAGGATCAGCTTTTTTGCCCGCGTCTTCTCGACACGAAAAGTCGATGAAGCAATATCTCGCGACATCAACTCGGATAATGCGCGGTGATTTTATCGATCAATGCGGCGCGGGATCGAGTGAAATATCAAAGACACGTTCGAAGCAAGAATTGAAATCAGTATATATGTAATTACATGTTAAATATGTAATTAAATTTAATCTTCAGGAAGGACCAAAATGCAAATTAAATCTAGATATAAGATAGGGGAATAAAATCATCGCTTTACTGCTGCAAATGATATATTATTACGGATTATGTTTGCGAGGCACGTTCAATCAGACTTAATTGTGAAAATGCACCCGCTCTCGCGGAACTGTTTTTAAAGCGCGTTTCGCGAGAATAAGAAGCTGCGGGTGAAAATAAACGAAGAAGAGATCTAAAGGGCGATGCGAATAATAAAATGCGGGCCCACCTCGCCGACTCGTGCCTCCGCGTTCTCCAAATGACATTGATAAATAATAATTGGAGTATAGACGCGCAGGCATTTACACAAGCAGGTGCGCATTCGAAAAGAGAGGCGGCTACTTGGCGACACCTGGTACTGATTAACGAACGAATCGTCGTCGAGTGAGCGAAAGCGCGCACGTTAGCGTATTAAACGGCCCCTGAGCTAAATTGCCATGTTATTCTTGTATAAACCGCGGAATCCCCACACGGCTGTCCAATTACCGGACGAGGTGGCAAGCGTCGTCGTTTCGCGTCCGGTATACACGCGTTCCGCGCGCGAGTTGCGACTTTTTTTTTTTTTTTTTTTTTTTATTTCGTTCGCTCATTTCTTTCTTCTCGTCGCCGGCACCGTTAAAGATGGATAATGAGAGACGATCCGCGGGTAGAGAAGAAAGGAAACTCTCTCCTCTCTATACCGCAATGCGGTATATACGCGCGGTATAAGCATAATTTCGTATACAAAGCTCGTGAACCGACGAGACCTACGAACCTCCATTAGATTTATGCAGTTACACAATGTTGCGAGAGTCGCGATTCCGAGATACACGCGCGGGATTGCGCATCCTGGAAGCGCATTTGCATTCAACGAGCGAGAGACGCGGTTATGTGAGGCACGGCTCTCTTATCTTACGAGCGAGAAACATTTTGTTGCCATTAATATTACTTATGTTCAAGCTTATGTTACATTCATCGGCGACACTTCAAAGATTATAAACGACGATTAATCGAAGTCGCGTGCGGATCGTCGCCGATCGCAAATTTCCTTCATTTTTTCATAATCTTAATTATGCGTGTCGCGGTTATTATAAATATGAAAATGAGCGTATTAATTAAGGCGATCTCAATATGGGAGCCATGCATCTCTCGATTACATGACGTTTACTCGAACGGCGGTACCATCTTGTATCGCATAAAGCGACTAGTAAATTATGTGAGAAAACGTAAAAAAGAATCGCGTCACACACTTTCTCTCTTCTTTTAGAAAAATATGAATGAGCAAGAAACGAGAGTATTTAATAAAAAATCAACATTGATAATCGTATAATTTAATACGTCTTCTTATATTCTGTTATTGCTGTCAAAATATATTCTTCGAGAGAAAGATAATACTCAATCGTGCCAAATCTATCGATTCTCTTAGAATTTTTCTTTTCAGATACGTTGGATTATATATATATATATATATGCGTCGTAATTATTATACTAACTATAAATTTTAAATATCTCAATTAAATGAAAAAAATTTCAAAATGATAAAAATAAAAAATGCTTCATAATCTGATTTGCTCGAGTTAATTCAATTTTTTTCCAAGTATCAAATTTATGCTAATTAATAAGAATGACATTTTTCAAGTAATTTTTTATGTCATCGCCCGGTATTATCGAAAGATCTTCATTTTACGAGCGATTTGAATCTAGATCTCGTGGCTTCTTCTTAGCAACGCGTATTTGACAAAATAACGCATCAAATAACAACAGCTCAGTTATCTCCGGACTCGCCATTGACGAGCAACACTTTCCATCCTCTCTCTACAAAATTATATTTGGCACATAGTTATGACCGATTTATCGGTTAATTAAATCTTCTTAGTGATTGTTTGCGCGTGCCGTAAATGCGCCATTTCCAAGTTTATATATTTGCCGAGTCCAAGTTGCTTTAGCGTCGTCGCACATTTCGGGAAGTCGCAAAAGGAAGCCACCGCGAGAGAGATTATTCGAGATCATCCAGATCATTGCGGATTTACGAAATTGATGTCGGCAACGATCTGCTTCTCAAGATCTCTTCCTGCTCTTCGTATCTGACCTCCGAAAGTCTCGGCGATCGAGAACTGCTCATGAGACGACACATAGCATTGACATCCTAGAATATTTCTCAACGAGGAACGAGGAGACAAGAAGAGCTAAAATATGACGAAGCCGAAGATGTCGGCCCTTGTGGCCTCTGCCATTCGCAATCTGCGAGAGGTCCGCGGATCCACGTCCAAGGAAATCATGAATTACATCAGGTCGCAATACACTAATGCATCGGATTCCACTGTTCAGAAGCAGGTGATCTTAATTTGCCTAATAAATTTTAGATTAATTCAATTCTCTCTTTTTTTTGGACAAAAATTATATATATATATATATATATATATATATATATATTATGTATATCACTTTTAATGACATTTTTTTCCGATTTTTAATATTGATAATCAATATTCAATTTCTTCATAATTTTCGAAAATTTGGAAAAATACGTTTCGTCAAAAAATATCCTAATTCTCTATTTCTTTGTTATAAAAATTTGATATTTTTCGATAAAAAAATTCACAAAAAAATAATAAATATATACTGTTTAAAAATAAAAAAATAAAGCTCGACAGAAAAATGCTTTTCTTTTGTTGCAGATATACACCGCCTTGAAACGTGGCTTGGACTATGGTATTCTAAAAAGGGATCGCGGTTATTACAGCCTGAATATTAATCCCGACATGCTGTACAAAGCGGACACCGTAGCACCCTTGGAACAAGGCAGAAGAGGAAGAAGACGAGGAAGAAGGCGAGGACGTCGCCGTGGAGTATCGCGACGAGGGCGAAGACGAGGACGAGGTCGAGGCCGTCGTGCAGCTAGAGCCGGAAGGGGAGGGAGGAGGAGGAGGAGGAGGAGGAGGAGGAGGCGAAGCAGAAAGGGAAGGGGAAGAGGAAGAGGAAGTCCTCCACCTACGAGAACGAGATCCCTCGCGACCAGATGCAACAAGTGCTCGCTCAGGAAACGCACGGAGGATACCTTGAGGAAGACTCCGATGGAGAGCCTTAGGAAGGATATGACTTACTCTTTCAAAAAGGACATCGACAACAAAACACCATCTAGACAACAGAGCCGTAGCCGGGATCGAAGTCCGACTCACAGCCTCGAATCGAGCATCAGCGAAAAGGGGATGATTGATGACCGAGATTGCGATCAGCTGTGATCTGCGTACGAAGATACTCCGAAAATTGATCCTTTGCAGTCGCGCGTATATATCGTGGAAAAAATATCATAAAATATGATATTAAAATTTTATAGAAAATTGAAAAAAAATTGTTAAGTATACAGCAAGAATTATATGTCGTTGAACATTATGAGAATATCGCGCGATTTCGAAATCGAAAGCAAACTTTTCTAATCTTTCGATCGCGACTGCAAAAGATCGATTGTTGGACGCGGTGGTTACCGATCAGTGACGCGGGGATAACTCTTTTTTTTTTAATGAATCTACACATTTTGTCTTATTGACGATAAATTGCAGTGGCGGTCCGAAATGTACGTCGACAGCGCAAGTCTTGTTTTGTAGTCTTTGACTTCTTGCAAATTTTGTACATGTTCTTTTTACACTGCCAATTATATACTATTATATTTCATCGATCATTTTTATTCCTTATTTTAAAATTTAATTTAATTTCCCTCTATTCGCTCGCTTACTAATATAGCTGATTGTTTTTGAATAATATCCAAGGATGCAGAATCAAGTGTGTCGTATCTTCGCTCGAATTCGCGATGTATTCTTGGCACAATTTTCAGATGCGAACGTGGCACGAGGTAATAAAACCAACTGCTACAACTCTTGCCGTGGTCGGTTCAGGAAGTAGGATCGAGAAGTGATTAGTGATGTTTACCGGTCCACGGCGAGAAAGCGAAAGAGAGAAGAGGATTTTGCTGATTCCCGGTACCGTTTAGACATCTCGCAACAACGCCGCAATCCTAACTGCTCTCTATTCTCCGACAGGACTCTCTCTCCCGGAGGTTGACGCTACCGGTGGATCTATCAAGCGATATTAATGCGGTTCTAACGGTGACTCTTTTTATCCTATAAGATCCTCTTTATAGCCGGAGAACCGTTCGCTGTTCTTTCGTTCAAGAAACTCTTTCTCTCCTTGGTGGTCCATCTGGATTTTAATTTCGATGTAAAAAAGCGTATTGTTAAATCTAAAGATGCTATCTCGACTTGTTCGTTCTCGTCGTCTCTCACATCCGTAAGCTTCCGGCAAGATTTCAAGGTAATAATAAATAGGTAATATTAATATAAATATAATATAATTAATATAATTAATATAATTAATATAAATAATATAAATATAATATAAATTAATATAATTAATATTAATATAAATAGGTAATATTCTATATTATTTTCTGTTATGCTCTAATTGACAGAATATTATAACCTATTTAAAGGTAATTTTTTAAGTATATAGAAAAAAAAAACTTTCCTCGAAATGTTATATTTCATGATAGGTATCTCATGGTAGAATATAAATTTACTTTTATATATTTCTAAAAAAATCATTTGTGCGTAATTTATCAAAATCTTTTGTACGCAAATAATTATAAATAATAATTATAAATTAAAATAATGAAATACGTGACAGACATTTATTAATTCATGATTATGATATCGAAAAATTAAAATAGCAGTAAAGTAATGCATATCGGCTTTTTTTTCAGGTAATCCTTTCGTTTCACTGTGAGAAGAAACGAAAGCTACTCGCGGTCGTTGACAGGCATAACCATTGTCCCGAATGGGGTTTCACGCCGCTCCTTCCACGGATCTACTTAAATGACGTGAGGGACGGACAGGAAGAAGTCCGGACACAGAAAACCTCGCACGATCGCGATACTATCTCTTCTCTCAACGCGCGCGATTGCTCGTACGTGAAACTGTGCGGATACTGAGGTGTCAGTGGGTTCTCACTGGCCGAGATAGCGTCACTCCGGCATTATCCACGTGATATCATTAAGGTAAATTTATGTTACCATCATCCGCCGGCAGAATCTCTCCGGGAGAATCTCTCCAGATTAGGAGGTTGACCGGAGGCTTACGCCCTGCGGAAATATACCTCCGACTTAACTTACATCCCAAGTTATGTCGGTGTGCAAGAAATGCATATGCATTCTGCGAGCGCGATTAGCAAATCGATTAGCAAAGGAAAGATAAAATCAAAACGATTTTATCCCGGAAAACGGAAATAATTTAGCCTTTTTGTGTAATGCAGATAGATTTCCTCATTTAGATTTGTTTAGTTATTTTTACTATAGAAAACTAAGTAGAGAAAAGAATTGACTACTTTTTATTTTCAATTTACGAAGATTGCTTTCTCAATAAAATTTTTATAAATATTAAAAATATATAATTTAATTTTATATACAGCATAATAATATATGTTTAAACATTGCACACATAAAAATGTCAAGATGAAAGCAAAACAAAGATAAGGTCAGTGTGATAGTGATCTAATTATTCGAGTAAAATAAAATGCAATATATAATATGTGGCGAGGTCGAAAAGTGAGATGAGGAGAATAAGATCATCGCGCTTCAATTCGTGTAAAAACGCACGTGTAACGCAATCTACATTCCAGAAATTTAATAGCTTCGCCACCTTCATGGCTAATTATACCTGGACAACGTGAGAGAAATTTTAATTGATACGATCTGAGCGGTTGATAATCAATTGTAAACTACTAGGTACTCGAATTAGGCTGCGCAAACGATATGGAAACAGCAGATGGCATTTCTACAGCATCCGATTCTACATCGAAGTATTATTAACGATCGATACGCAATACGGTTCGCGTACTTAACTAGCAGCCAAGTATGCTGCATCATCTCTAGCACTCTCCTGTTCGACTGTCTTATATTATGCGTGATGGTACTTCCTCTATGTGATGGACGTCCACATACCTAATCAATTTCAACCTCGATACATGTTTCATTCTCGCTCAAGGGTACTTAACATTTTTTTTTAATTCTCTAAAAATGATTATGATGCAAATCGCTTAAGTTTCAATACTACAAACGAAAGAATATACTTGACAATAATTGTGCCTTCGTCACGAATAAATTTAGCTAATCGTCAAATTTTCGTTTTGACAGAACTTTAAATTATTACAGAAAAATGATATATGTTAGAAGTATTAAAATTGCTTTTATTTCTTCCGAATGAGTATTGTATAAGTTTAAACAGATGTAAATATGTTAGAAATTTTTTAAATTAATTTTTTCGAAAAAAAGCTGCGTACGAAAAATGTTCTCTCACAATGTCGACTTATTTTTGCACGAAGAATTATCTTCAATTTTAATTACAACTATTATTTCCGTATGAGAATTAAATTTCGCGTATTTTAGCACATATATTATCGTCGAATTCGTGACAAAAATAACAGATCTAATCTCCGAATAACAAAGAAGGGTCGGAAGTAATAAGTCTATTATTGTAATAAGGATAGGACGATAGGATTGATTAACGATGTAACTGCGAATTACGTTGCTACTACCGTTCCTCCCTGACGGGAGATTTAGCGCGTGTTCTGCCGGACTTCTTTTCGCCGACATTTCGCTTCGCTCGACCGGCGTTCATTACCGCGGCCGTTCTCTATAGCCGCTTAACTGTTTTGTGCCGACTGATGGATAGCGCGTTCGCACGTTATTACCGGACACTCGGCCAGTTTTATGGGTCTAGATTGGTACACGGCTCTCTTAGCCCTGGTCTGGGTCCGATCAACGGCAGCGCTAATAGCGTGTTTACCGATAATGGTCCTCGGCAGTCGCGAGGAGGAAAATATCATGCGCGTAAGTTCGATGTAATTTATAGGGACGTTTCTTTTTGCCCAACGAATTCAGTTGGAAGTTGTAGGTGCAACGATCAAACCGGTCCGACTTTTCGATCCTTGGAAAATCTAAGTAAGCGCGAGAGAAACGATCGCGGAAATGAATATGACAGCTCTTATTATTTCAGAGTTTAACAATAGTCGATTGACTGGTTGTCTACCGCGCGCAAAAAATATTATTACATGCTTTAACGTAATTATCCATTGTGAATTTCGTTCCTCGTACATCGTATCGCACCTATGATGGAAAAAAATGTGCAAAGTGCGGTAATTTTTGCGTTAGAAAGGTGTCGCGAGCGTTTCCAATGACCGAATGACTTCAAGTGGAAATGCGGATCTGAACACAACGGTGTCGTTGCTGCGGGCTAGAAAGCAGTAGTATTACTTCTCCACCAAGCCACATTTGCGTAATCTAAAGTATTCCTTTTTCCCCCCTGATTGTAATCTCTTGAAATCAATTATAGCAGTTGTGACATTAAAGATAGTGGTCGTAGCACAATTTTTTGTCTTCGTAAATTATTGAATTATAAAAGTTACATCACGTTTACGATGTAAAGTGATAAAACGTCGCGAAGGAAATATAAATTACATACTTATTTATTGAGCATTAAACGGCGAAAGATCCAAATTAAGAAAAAAATAGACTTGTCGTATGAAAATCTTGGAAAAGCAATAAATGTTTAGTTCCAGTTTAATTAATTCTGTTTTGACAAATTTTGAGAAAGACTGAATATCAACCTGTCAAAGGTGTGAGCCAAAAGTACGGCGAGTTAACGAAAGAGTTTGGACGTTACACCTGCAACGCGCCTTCCATAAACATGCTATATGAATCTTTTGTGACTTCTTAGAGACAAGATGACTGCATCGGTCCTATCGCCTGTTTACAACGTTGCAACTCGCATTTGCATCACTAATTAACAGGATTCCGCGCGGTCGATGTCGGCTTCGATAGCGTTGATCGGTTTGTTTTTCGTTGAAATCGCATGGCGAATTTTAATTATCCCCTTCGTCCGTCGATCGCTCGTATTAGTATCTTCGATTAATCCCGTCGCGATAATCTACACGTATTATAGGGAACTATACACATACGAAATATCTTCCCAAATACTTTGTTAGGAGCTCCACTGTGTATAAATAAAAATGAGGATACTTGGTTAAATTATCTTGAAAATGAGCGAAAAATAGAACGCTCGAATTTTCATGCCAAATGGAGTTATCTTACATAAATTGCGCAGACATTTAAATCTCAGTCTATAAATACGTAAAATTGATAAATTTAATTCAAATAATATATTTAATGTTTGTTACTGTGCAACTTATATTATTCAGTACTAAAACGAAAATAATGTGAGTTTACAATTTGAACTCAAGAGTAAATTTTGATGAGAAAGTTGCTCAATCTCTTGTATCTCCGTTGCGATAATATCTGCTTTTTAAATCCTTGCGCGATCAACCACGGAGATATTAAAGAAGCATCGTGATGCGAAACAAAGGCCCTTTGCGCACGTGCTATATAATTTTGGGGAGGTTGTCGAGAACGTCACTCGAATCGACAGACGTCCGATCGATCGTTACGCTGTTTCCTGATCGGCTCTTGATCGCACTTTCTCGATTATAACGAGGTAGACGTGCGAGCCGTGCATTATACACGCGGCGAGGAAGTTAACGTGATGCGTTGGTGACAACCGGTAATTTTTTTTACCGAGAGATGTTCGCGCATCGCTGTTTAATTGATTTTAAGATACATCGTAATTATGACAGACACGAGAGATTGTGTGGCTCTCGCGGCCGAATATTATTTTTTTTACCGGTGAGATTAACGCATCGCTGCCTCTCTTATAGCTGGTTAACTGTAAAATAATCACATCGTATCGCCGCGAGTGGAATCTTCGTTTTGTGTATGATTGCCGCACCGTTGTCGTAACTCAATGACATAATTTTTAATCGAGGCGCAGCTGTATCTAAAAGAACACCTTCCGGTATATGTAGAACCGGTAAACGGTCGTGCGCGCGTTCTTGTATTTATATGAAGTATAAACCAACATAGATACGGTTGGGAAAAAGGAGGGAAAAAGAAGAGAGAGGGAAAGAGAGATATACCAAGGAAGAGACTGCGGAACGAGCAGGTTCTCCAAGTGCTTACAATGGTCGGTTGCGTGCTCATGCGCGGACGGCTCTATTCAGCTCCAAACAATGTAATCACAACTCAGCGCTTTCCGCGACGTTCGCGACGCTCTCTTATCGATTGGCGAAATCGACCGTCGATCAACGCATCCTCGTTTAAGTTTAACGGCGTGATGAAGCCCGGCGTTAATTAATTAAAGACTTGTCCATCGTTTATCGTTGCGGATCCCAAGTACGATCGTGATTACTCAAGCGTAAGAATCGCAATGATTATTTTAACAAGGAGAATGCGAACTAGCTGATATAGTTTGCAGTTTATTTATATGCGGAAAAGAATTCAATCAAGAGTTCAGAATTTTAACTTTAAAATCAGTTATTTGTTTAAAAAAATTTATATTATACCTTTCCGAAACTTAGATTTATCAAAATTTAAACACCCTAAAATTGAAATTTAAATGATAACTTTTTACTGAAAAGTAATTGATATTTGTTACATAGCATTGTAGAGAACTTCCTTGAGAGAGAGGTTCTTTTTTTTTTTTTTTTTATAAAAGTCCATTTATCATAACCGAGCGTCGCGTGAGCGATTGCAAGAAATTAATTGGAGAATTCTCGCCACGCAATTCCGAGATGAAATTAGGAGCAATTTTGCGAAGCTGCTGCATCTCGTTCTTGTAATTCCGCCTTGTAACCCAAGCGAAAGATTCGCTCGAAATGAAGGAGACGAGAAAAGGAGCAGAAAACGATGAATTTATATTTCGAGCTTGTGGTAAGTCCCGGCACGCAACGCGCATTTACACATGTGGAAACCCCTTCTCGATCTTCGCTTTCGAATTTGAAATACTGAACAAGCCAGGTGGAACCGTTGTTAATCGAGCAGGTAGTGGCGTGTGAGTTTCGGAGTTAGTTGACCACAGATTAGTCTATCTGACAGAAAGAATCGATGCATGCAGGAAGTCATATATATCGGATATAATCGCAGCATCATTGATATCTGGCAAAACTTGATTTCATCCAGAAATTAGAATTCGCTAATTACACGCTTGTCAAAGTAAAGTCAAGCTGCGACGAAGCTGAACGATTTAATCTTAAATTCGATAAGTTTATCACTTTCATAAATAATTATTCAGAAATGTTGTAAAACGAGTTATACGTATGTATAAATTTTTGTGAAAAATTTTTCTAATAATACATACACGATTACATATGTACAATAATTCATACAACTTCACAAATTAAATTATATCATGATTTACCGATTTAGAAATGTAAAAAGATTTACCCATTTTCTGTACATAATTGATTTGTCAGTTTTCATAGGTTTATACATGCATATAATTTAGTTTTTACCTCATTCTCGAAAAAAATATTTATGATCAGTCGTCTTTAGTGATTGCACCGTGGCTCGGTTCTCGATGGGTGAGTTGGCGTGATCGAAATCAATTACTCATTAATCGTCCTCGTTCGCCGAGTCTGCCCCCGCGCTCGTAATTAACAGTGATTAATTGGATCCGATGCTCGACCGGTATATTTTATCGCATATGAAAATCGCCGTGGGTCTTCCGCAGGATGCCGAACACCGAAAGGAAGGTGAAAGAGCGAAGAATTTTTGAACGCCAAAGGTGACGCAAGGGGAGGATTTGAGTAATCATCGATTCTCATGCGATCGCGCTTTCGAAAAAAATATTTCTTCTTCCCGTTCGAGGAGAGCTCGCGCAATGATATGTTGCCCGTTTCAGACTTTATAGAAATATCCCGACGAATATCACTGCGTATATACATTAGACGAAAGTCGGAATGATATCATCTGTACATCGTTGGAGCAATTACAGCGAAAGAAGCAGAAGAGAAAGAAGCTTAAGAGAGAAAAGCTTCCAATCGTCCTGATTTATCGCGATGCGCGGCGTAATGAGACGTCCCGCGTCCGAAAGGAATGACAATTAAGTCGCCGATAATCTTAACAATGTTCTACATTCGTATTACGACCGCCGTAAATTAACCGTATCTTAATGACACCGCGCGAGAGGAAGACTCGCTTCAAGGACTCGCCGCCCACGCGAGTCGTGCAAGACATCTTCGATCGGTCCAGCCACTCGCTCGCGCGAAACCGGAATGCCAGGTGCGTAGGTCCTGCGAGGACCTCTCATCCTCTCGTCGCGGAACGCGACGCATGCAAATTGTCCGGAATGGTTTTCTTTTTTTTTTTTATTTTTTACGCACGTCGGATAGATCGGCCGATCAAGAGGCAATTCGCGAAACGCCGAATAATCTACTGCGAATGATCGCGAAGGACGAGTAGACACGCGACATGACGTACGATCTTTGCGAAGGATGTGCGCGCGATGGAAAAAACAATTAGTCCATCTCGGCGTTGAACCAGGGCATAAATTAGCGCGAGGGAGCCGGCGAAAGCTCGATGAATACATTTGAGATTGAGTTCAGGATTAATTTTAAGAGGAATTATTTTATATGCAATTTTTGAAGTACGATTTATCTTTCTCTTCCACATGTTCATCTATCTTGTAACACAAGGTCCGATCATTCTTATTTCTTTTCTATATTAACAAAAAGATTAATATGTCATATACGAATAAAATACAATCAATTAAATATTTTATTTATTTCCAATAGATATTAAAATATGAAAAATAATTTAAAATACATTCGTCTTCTTACTTTCTATGATATTTTTTGAAGGAAAACAGTTTAGAGCTTGTGTCGGAGTTGTTCTAATCGAGGTCGTATGTCGTCGAGAGATGACGGAACACCCTAATCGCCGGCGAAAGCTCGATGAATACATTTGAGGTCGAGTTCAGGATTAATTTTAAGAGGAATTATTTTATATGCAATTTTTGAAGTACGATTTATCTTTCTCTTCCACATATTCACCTATCTTGTAACACAAGGTCCGATCATTCTTATTTCTTTTCTATATTAACAAAAAAATTAATATGTCATATACGAATAAAATACAATAAATTAAATATTTTATTTATTTCCAATAGATATTAAAATATGAAAAATAATTTAAAATACATTCGTCTTTTTACTTTCTATGATATTTTTTGAAGGAAAACAGTTTACTTGTGTCGGAGTTGTTCTAATCGAGGTCGTATGTCGTCGAGAGATGACGGAACACCCTAATCGCATCAAATCACCGGTTTAGGACAACAACAATAGTGCGCGCGCCCGATGGTATTTATGAAGGCTTGTGCAGAAAGATCGTGGATGGTGTCGGGAATGCGTGCCACGAGAGGATATGGTGGACTGGTGCGGAGGAATTCCCAGGGCGGTCGACGGAAGACAGAGGATTTCAGATCGTGTGGGCACAAAGCATTGTTTGTAATGCGATTCAATGTTTGCCTTTCATCGACCTAGTCCGCGTTCGAGACGTAAAAGGAGGATCCGGAATCGTACACGGAAATCGCAATACGCATCAGAGAATTCGCGCGATAACGATATTTAGCTATGTTTCATCACGGGAGATCGTGTCAGACGTGATCTGTCAGATTCAATCGGATTAAAATTATGGTTTATACATTCTCGAAACTCAAACGCGTCTAACGATTTGTTAAAACGTCACTCGATATTTTTTCCCGACCTTGTAAACGATTTTCCTCTATATCGATCGAAGAAAACGGTAGCGTCCGAGCGCGATGGCGTAACAACAAGAACAGCTGAATTTGCGAAGGATGAATGACAAGTTACCGCGATTTCGCTTCACGCTCGTTAATCCCACGGAATCGACGAATAATCCGCGAGTCGGTATCCGATAAAACCGACAATTAGTAGCGACATAAACGATGCGTTCCACGAGTTACGAACGCGTTTGCAATAACTTATAATTTCACGCACGCTTAACCACGTACTTAGTTATCTCGGCGGCGGTGTGTTCGATTACCCCGTTTCTCGTATATATACATACATACATACATATATATATATATACGTTCTATTTATTCCGGAACATTTCATCGCGCGTCGTGAAGCGGATAAGACCGCGAGGCATATTTCCTCCCGCATCGGGATATCGCAATTAGAGATTGAGTTTCTTTCTCCATTCTCTCCCTGCGTAGCGCCGCGAGAACACGCGCTATGATGATACTCCTCCGACAAAAATATCCGGCACGCTCTCGCCGAGATTCCGCGGCGAATAGAATTACCCGGGTCTAGGCACTTCGTGAACTTCTGACCCAGAATCTCGCACAGCGCGATGGAGTTCCGCGGGATATATATTAATCATCCTAAATATCCCAAACTCGCAAGTTTTTGCATTATCGGTTTACGGGTTTACTTTCGTGCACGTACACTATCTCGTATAAGATATTCAACGAGCTCGGAGTAAGAGATTTGGAAAAATTATTTACTGGAAAATTAGAGCAACATATTTGTTTAACATTGAAAAATAAAATATATTAGTATAGAATGTGTGATGGTTAATAAAAGTAATGTATCTTGGAAATATTGAAATATCTAGTTCTCTCTTTCGCGAGATATCCTGATGGCGGAATTTCATATCTCGCGTCGGAATGCGAGCGGAATCGATGCAAGTCGCCAATTTGATAAATACACTCGACAACTATGTATGTGATTCACTATTAAGCGGATTAATCAGCCGATAATGCACGGTGTATATGTTGCACAATGACGGGGACGATTCACGAGCGATAATCTGGGATCGAGAAAATCGCCGAGACACTTAAATCATGCGACACCCACATGCGTCTCTTTCGCGGACACGTGCGGAATGGAAACGCATGTCGATTTGAATGAGCGAGAGGCGAGGCTCGCTTTCGACGGGATGCATTTTTATCGCGCCGCTATAATAGATCCGGAGAACAATAACACACGTACGACAATGTCTATTATCGGCAGCGTATTATCGGATAATTAGTTTCTCCATTTGGTCGAGAGATACGAGGAAAAAAAAAGGCAACAATTGACCGGTTCGCGGATCGATCTACGCAAATACAATCGGGCGAATTAATTATACGTGGTGGTTTTATTTAATGAAATGTCATATCGAAATTTTATAAGAAACTTGTATTATTAATGCGATCCGAAGAATATTATCGCGTGAGGAAGAGTTTACGATCGACGAGGCGTAAAATGATAAAAATTCAGCCATTCGGAATTTATCGGCCGAAACGATTACAGCTGCAATTACGACGATGAGCGATTCGCGAGCGGAATTCTTCAGCGTATCCGAGAGATTTATCCAAGACTAATTCGAGGTATCCAATATTGGAATTTGAAAAAGTGTGTCGGATTAAAGTCCAAAGGCTAAGTGAATAACAGTACTACATTTGTTAACATATTTTGCCACGACCACCGTAGAGCTCGTCCGGAGAGGCGCCGAAGCACGGAATCATCTCCTCTGTAAAACGTCGTCACGGTGCATACAACCGTGAATCCGTGCTTCTAGATTTCCGCGACAACCAGTGGCGGCATCGGGGCGTTAAAGCGCCGTAAAACGCGCTCTTGTATGTGTCGCATGTGTGTATTTGTGTGGTCGCGCTATCACGCGACGAAATACGCAGAAAAACGGGGAAAAGACACGAGGTAGAGAAGCGAAGTGAGAAAGAGAAAGAGAGAAACAGCCATAGATAACACTGCACCTGTGATAAAACCGACGTACCTATATATGCGCGCGCGCGCGCGCGCTTTGTTTCTTCTTGGTGTCGGCGACTAATGACAGAATATTATACGTAAGAAAACGATCTCTCGTGTCGGTGCATTTTATCGCGTTGGAGAGAGAAGAGGGCCGTTTTGATTTAATGTCCGCGAAGAAAATTCTTGTTTTGCGGCAAAAAGCACAGTGTCACCTTTGTTGGAAGAGGTAGGAAAATATGATTTCTTCGCGGAGAAATCAGGCAGCCGGGATGCAAAAAGAGGAAGAGACGTAAAGAGAGGAGGAAGAGAAGATCAAGATCGCCTCCGCATGCCGCTTAAGTGCGCTCATAAAACGACTCTAGCATTTTATCTGTTCTTATTTAGCGACGGATTACGCGCGCTTCGCCGGACAGTGCGAATTAAATATAATAAATACCAAGATTTCTCTCTCTTCTCTTTCTATCTCTCTTTCTCTTCTCTCGCTCTTAATCGTGTCCGATCCGTTAATTAAGCGACAAATTATCGTCCGATGAAGTTCCACGCCGTTCCCTCAAAGGAATCGACCGAACGGTCGTAAACTGCTGCGAAGGCGACTTCGAAGTTGCAAGAGCGTACAAAGTGTAGCGAGCAAGCTTACGTCCGGTTTATCAATATTTTTGTACCGCATTTACGACAAGTGTTCGCCAAGAGAGAAGCGCATTTTGCGAGACGTGCGGCTGCAGTGGTTGCGAGCTTCTCTTTCTCTCTCCTCGTCTTCTTCCGACCGTGTAACGAAGTAATGGCTCGCAGAAACTTTCATAGTAAAAACCGCGTAATGAGAATGCGCGCGAGCGTTCGCACTCTGGTCCATTTGACGAAGTCGCGATTTACTTCTTGACGAAACGATCGCATAACATTCGCGCACGTAATTATATTCAAGAACATGAGCTTGAGCTTTGCAATGTGCTACGGAGTGAGTGGAAATTGTTCAAATCTTGTTAATCTTTATCTTATCGTCAACGTATACATTTAGTAAAATGCAAATACATTTGCATAAATTTAATATTAATTCAATATAAATTATATACGTATATCTTATATTTGCATGATATATTCAAATGATGTAACAAAAATATAAAGATAAATATATAATCAAGCATATAACTAATGATTTTTTATTATATTAAACGTTTATCAATTATTATGTGATTACTATGTATTGAAGTATCATTATATATATTAATTATTAATATATTAATATATACATATATTAATAATTAATATATATAATGATACTTCAATACATAGTAATCACATAATAATTGATAAACGTTTAATATAATAAAATCATTACTAATATTATATATATAATATATATATATAATAATAATATATATAATAATAATATATATACTATAAATATATATATATATATATAATATATATGTATATTATGATAATAATAATTATATAGAATATCGTATAAAGACAATATATTTAGCTCTCAAACCGTACCACCTACAGTCGCACGTCATTGCGCGCGGCTCCCGAGGCGATGCACATTAATTAATATGTTTGGCATTGTGTGGTCGCTCGTCGAGATCCTATCTCGCGCTGCGGGTTCCCGCCCGTTCCTCGATGTTCCGCGATCGCAGCCTCGCGATCGTACGATGTGACAAGATTGCGGAGCGATATCGCGCCGAGGGAAGCCCTTTGTCCTCGCGTATCTTGTAGTGTCTCCTTTGACGAGACTAGATCCCCAGATTAATGAGAGCCAAGCCCACCCTTACTTCGTACTGTTCTAACTGTAAGGAGAAATCCCGTGGATTCTTACGGCGCGCGATTTCCATTCACCCTTTTCTCCCAATCTTATGTCCCTCGTCTCTTCTAATCAGAAAGTTCATGTCGTGTGAACGCGGTTGAGTCATTTCGACGTTTCGCCCCCGGCGTGTTTTTTATTCCGGGAACAGCTGATCTTGACAGGGAATCTATTTTTTTTTTTTTTTTTAACCCTTGGAAGAATTCCTTTCTCTGGCTTTCTCTCCCTCTTTTTTTCGCGAGTTCTACCTCTGAATACGAGTGAATATATCTAAAAGTCACGATGAGATACACGCAATGTGAAATTGTCATATCGCAAAGAGAATTCTAACTTTGTAAGTTAGAGGTGTCAAACATCCGACGTATTAGCACATGGCAATGTCACTTGATAATCGCACACTCTTGCATCTTTCCGGCCCTCCGGGTCAGGAATGCCGATGGAAGGGATCGTGGCGGAAGAAAAGCGCATATTGCGGGTGTACCGTGCGGTAAGTTGTAGCCAGCAGGGTCGTGGGTCGTCCAGCATCATGAGAACACGGCTTAAACCCAGAGAGAAAAGCCCGGGCCTCTCTTACACGCGGCGACTAGCTGATGACCATCGTCCACCTGACTCCGTGAGATTTATCGCGCTCACGATGGGTAGATATAAGGTGTATGCCTACCTACGGTAATACACATTGGTACTACACAAACACTGCGTAAACCCGAACGCGTCTACACGCGCGCACACACATTGAAATATGCCGGGACCAATAGATCCTCAGCGCGGCCCGGAACTCCGCTTTGCGTGAATAATTAAACTCTTATCTTCCTTCTCCGAATGTTATTAGAATTTCCTTCTTCCTTCCCGGCCGCGCAAACGCCGTTGCCCTATGAACTCGGACGATGTTTCAACGGTTGATACGAATAATACGGCTGACGTAACAATCGGACAAGATGAAAGATGCTCGTGGTAATTTCATTTATACATTCGTACTTCTACTCGCGCGGCCGAATAAAATCTCTGCTTAAGAAAACATTGTATAACGATTAAAATGTATAATGCATATTCGCTTTCACTTATGTAAAACAATTCGACGGTGATATATTTAATTAAGTCTTATTAAATATAACGCTAATAAACCGCAATAATCGCGCGACAACATCGCACTTATCGTTCTTGCGTTCTACATTCGAGCGACATTGATCGATCGCTGTCGTTTTCTGCGCATTATCAACGTAAGGACTATACATCATCCCTCTGTGTAGGCGATATCTAATATGTAAAAAGATTTTACGTAATTCACGCGGCGGTGTTTGTCGACCTCTATACGAGTTGTTTTGTCCGATTCTCGACTTGGTCGCAACCGATTTGTACATTCGTCAGAGAGAGAGAGAGAGAGAGCACTTCTGTTTGCGATTATCACGTGACAAACTCCGATAGGAGAACTGTCGACGGAGCGAAATAATTTATGGCGGAGATCCACGGTACGCTTTGCTGGCGCAACATAGTCACACACGTCCTGTGCGAGCTAGGTGATGCGGATTCGTGCACACGCGTGGTAGGCATCCTGATATACATAAACACGAATACTTGATGCACGCGACGCGTCATAGGGCGGGAAGCGAGATTTACAACGTATAAAATTAGACGACTCAATGGACACTTCTTCAATGCATGCCTGAGAAGGATGACCTCCTCCTTGTCGTTCACGCTCGAACAACTTTGTTTGCTCGAAGAATCTCTCGCTACGTGAACAGATTAAAAGTTGCGTTTCCGCGACGAAGCATATAGAACGCGTGGCGACCTGTAGAAACGAAGCCACAAGTTCAATATCGTATTATGAATGATTGATTTTATTCTTTGCTTTGAAATGAACTGAATCAAATTTTTGTAAAAATATTACAAAACCAATATTTATCATTGATAAAAAATTATTTCAAAAAAAATCTTCAAGTGACGCCAAATTGTTTTATTTTGTATAACACTGATTGTGTGTGTAATTTCATTTTTATAAATGTAGATCTTTTGAAATCTCCGTTCTTCAAATTATTTATTTGTTTCCAATCGTTATCTTTAGCTTAAAATACAATTCTTGTTTTAAATAATACTATAAATATATATCCGGTCTACCGAAATTTGTTAATCGATTAGAATTGAGTCTGTATCGTGTAATTTTAGCACGTTTTTATATACGCATCCCGGCAAGATAATTCTGGTTCGTGCGTGTAATTTGCAAACCGCGTAGACCTGAGAAGGGGTACACGAACTCGTTTGGTGTAAATGTGCCGGTGGCTATTAGATATAATGAGTTCATAAGTTATAGTCTTTAACCGCCATTAGTTTTTATAAATAGTCGTGACGTATACGCGAGACTTTTCTTTCCGGTCGAAACGTTCTCCACACCTGTACGATATTGCAACAGGAGGTAATAATATGTTTGAAATTCGTAATGTGTCGCTGAATATAAATTACTAATGCTTGGCATCCTGTTGGAAAATCCTCTTTTCTTGCTTATAAATCGGATCCATGTGCGATTTATGCGAATCGGCCGTCATGTAAATTTACAAGTGTTCAATATATTACAGCAAAAAATCATAAAACTTGTAATTTATAGCAGCATGAAATATTAAATAGCTATTAATCAATATTTTTAATAACATTGTTTATTTATTATAATAATAGATGAAACTCTTTATATAACTTAGATTTTTCTTTAAAATTCTTTTTATAAATAATCTTAACTCTTTTTATTAAAAATCTTTTTCTTTTACAAAGCAACTATTTTTAATATATACAAATAATACTTACTTGCATCTAGAACAAATTCATTAAACGAGAAATTTGACGGGATTGAAAGAGAGAAAATTATAATAAGATTCCATAAGAAATTCGATTTTTTGAAGAATAAGTAGATATAATTTTCAAGATAGCTACTATTAAATGTAAATAATGACAAACGCAATGCACAAGAATAATAAACCAAGATGACACGTGCTTTATTCGAATGAATTATTTTTCAAAAGGAAAACAAATATCTATATTTCTGATTTAAATAATTCACTCAATAAAAATTTTAAGTATTGACAGAAAAAAATAATGTTATCAATGACAGTTATAAAAATGTCTATGAAAAAATTGTCGCAATATGATATTATAATTTAATATATATTATATGCGTATATATGTCACTTGAGTTATGAGATGAAGGAGTTGAAATACTGAGGTTTTGACCTCAGAATTTCACGAGCCGCGAGGAACGCGCACCGCTACGGTGATTTAACGCAGTTTACGAAATGTAATCCCCGCACGTATCAACGCAACACGCGTGACTGTCGTGCCCGCAAAACGTGAGAGAAGACGCACGACTGTCGCTCACCGAGCTGGCAGACTGGATTATTTAAGACGCCACCCGTTATACGGTTCAGCGTATTTCGCGAGTGGTAGAAACGCGATGTTTTCGTCCCGCGACGAGACACGAGTTATGTTAAGTTTTCCGCAAAACACCCACGAGAAGTCTTCGTTTTTGCGCATAGATCCGCGACGTTCGTCAAGCGAAAGTTTGAGTCACGACACACGCGCGTTTGAAATTTATGATTACGATTCATAACGCACATTGTGCAAAATAACGGACTCGAGGTTGTAACAACCTCTCCGGAACATATGATATCTTAAGCTAGACCAACGTTATAAGTGGAGCAGATACATCCGTAAATGATGGTTAAAATTTGTCAAATAAACATGAAAATTTATGCAACAATATTAATTTTTTATATGTTTATTATTTAATCATCAATAAATTTTTGAATGCTCTAATTATTTTTTAGTTAAAGTAAATAATAAAATAAATGTCAACAGACTAAAAAATAAATATAAAATATTAATAAATTAATAGTAAAATAATTAACTTCTTTCACACATAATTTTAGAAATAAAAATATGGATGTAATTATTTCCATTTGCAGCAATCATAAAAATGATATATTGAATTTAAGTAATTTTAATTGTTTAATGTCACTAGTCACAGTAGAAATAATATATATATTAAAAAATTTATATTCATTATAAAAAGCGCGATTACTTTCACTCAATCGAAAGCAATTTTTCTCGCGTTTCATTATACACACGAAGATTAGCTGACCTGGTTTTTTTCATTTACCTCTGGGCAACAGCAGCAAGAACGACTGCGACGACTGTCGATTGCACTCGAAGCATAATGTTCGGTGCGATTAAGAAACGCGCCCGACTAATCGGCAATTTCCCTCTCCCTGCATTCGAATTACGCGCATGATTACACGCTACTACCATCGTCCGAGCAGAAACAGATGTATCCTGTAATAAACCGGAGAGATACGGACGATGCTCGCATTTTCTCGCGAAAGAGAGAGCGACGCAAGAAGGTGTATGTATGTATTTCTGACTCACGGTCATTTCTTTGTCGAGCAAAATTCCGAGCGGATTAAAGGGTATGTCCTGCCAAGAACGGAGACAGCAAAATTGCGGATGACAAAGATTAAAGATCTTTCTAACGATGCGCGACAGCTTTAACGAATTGACCGATAGGCAATTACGTGACGCATAGGAGGATTAACGCGAAATGCAATTGCGAGTAATGCCTTCGTCGCCTTCGGGATAACTTTCTGACAATGTAACACGATACACCCGCTATAATAATACCTTTAATCGAGATACTGCTTTCCATTGACAGCCTTATTCAATGCAGGACTGTTCAACATCTTTTTGGTAAAATGTCAGTTATAAAAATAAAAGGTATCTCTTTAAAAATCGCGGCAAAACAAATCAGATGCATAAAGAGATGTTGAACAAAAATGGTGTTTTCTTCAATTCTAAATATTATATTTTTTTTAGAGAGAAATCCTTTTTAGATCAATCATTTCCAATAAAAAAAAAGACATTTTTCATAATTATATTTGAAACAGAAATATTTTCCTTTCTGGAAATAAATATTCTTGACAGAAAACCACTGACAATGGGAACCTGAAATTAAAATTCCATTATACCTTTCGCGTAAATCCGTCTCTTTGTGTACTAGTCAAATTTTTGTTGCCTCCGGCAGTTACTAACTGTTAAAATTTTTAGACATCGTTAAAGAAATATCACGCTTCGGTATCTGCTTTGCATATTTCTGACACAATTTATTCTAATATACCTATTTATGTATTGCTTTCTCGAAATCGATCTCCGGTATCGCACTCAGATCTCATCTTGCGATAGGATTAAATAGAGAAAGGGTTTATTTATATAAAACATAGAATATATGATATGAACGGTAAATATTGCGGCACGCCAATCCAACGGCGTTTCGCCGACAATATCCAGAGCATATTTCATGCTTTATTGCCGACTTCTTGTTTTCGCATCGTTCCTCATTACATTGTCGCTTTAGGGATACATTTCCTGGTAGGGATACAATTTCTGCAGCATTGTTGCTGTCGGAGCGATCTCTCCGAACGATCACAATAATCTCCGCCCACAATCTCTCACGATATCCGTCAGAGCCGAAACGCGATTGTGCGAGGTCTCGCGTTCCTGTCGCTCCCGGGCGAAATATTCTTCGCAATCCAACGGACACAATATGTTGAACATCACGATAGGAGAACGAGGAATTCCACATTGTCCGCAGCTTTCGGTCAGTTTGCCGCACGGATGGCTTTTTGACAATAGCCTGTAGCATCGGGCGCGGTTTCCGCTATAGTAAATGTTTTACTTTATAAACTGAATGCTCACATTTATCAAGAGTCATTTGCAAATTTATATTTTTTTATTTATAATAAATCGAAGTCTTTGAGATAAAAATATAAATTCAAGATAGATACAGGCCAATCGCGGAAATTAAGCGTAACAATTTTCTTGTAAAATATTTTTCTATTTAAATTGAACGTTTCGATCCTTTCTTTGAATCGTCTTCAGTTGATTGAAAAAAATTCGAGTGACTTGTCCTGAGTTCAGTGACATAAAATAATATTTCTACCGATTCTACCACTCGAATTTTTCTTAATAAACCTGTAGATGGACCACAACGTTCAATTAAAATAAAGAAATATTTTATAACAAGATTGTTCACTTAATTTCTTGGCTCTTATTAGTTTTTATCTATCTTAAATTTATTCTTCTTATTTATATGTCAATGCTAATAAAAAAAAGTTTTTAAGATTAACAATTTAATTTTCGAAAACCATGATAAATTCTAGAACACTCTTTAAAAAGATACGAAGGAAAAGTTTTACGGATGCCTGACTTTATTACGCAAGAATGATAACGCTACGACTGTGCTTTGCATTAAATATTCTAAGCAAGCAAATGCTTAGCGAGATCGCGTATGCGCGAATTAACGAAGCGTTCGTAATTTGCAAATAACTGCGTTTATTAGAAGCGCGCTTCACCAAAGTACGATTTTTTTAGAACAGTATACTTCCTTAGATCTACAATAATTTTTACCGGACCACCCGCTCGTTCGCGATGTTCAAGATAAAAACGAAAAATCGATTCTATTCTCGCCGCTAATAATATTAATTTGTTGCGGGATCGGTGCACATTCGATCGGCATTCGGAGCCGTATAAAGAGACGCGATAATTTCAAGAATCTTAATCCCCAGAGACCTTGTATAATAAAAAAAAGAGGCAATCAGCTAAATTATCGCGCGGGTGCTGCATCAGATCGAAATAATAGCCTTTCCCTTAAGATAATTATATCAGTACATGTTCGTACATCAGCTGGCTGTCGCGTGAATGTTTCTTGCACTATGTTTCTTGTACATATGCATATGTACGAATATATTCTCAAGCAAGCAAGTTTATCGTACATATAAGTAAAGATAGATTTATCTGCGCTTTAAACTAATGGATGCTATAAATGTTAAATGTTACTCATTTTGTTAAAATCCTCCTCTAATCATCTTCGCGCTTCCCTTCTTAGATACGCAAAGAGGAGAAGTAGGCGACAGAAGATAGAAAAGGTAGCCGTAAGTAGCCATAAAGAAAGCGGTGGAGATACAGCGTGTTTATAGATTACGAGACGATACCGAGTGGCGAATAAATAACTGTATTAGAAACAGCGGGAGGCGAAGAGGAAGCAGAAGGAAGCGATAACATCCGGTGGCAATGCAGCAACAACTGCAGCGATGCAAGGAGTCCTTGGTCCGACAAGAGGCGGTACGCATCAACGCGCATATTTCTATAATTATTGCCGGCGTTCTTTGATCTACCTCAAACCGACCGCTTTCTCCTTCTCTCTCTGTCTCTCCCTCATTCTTCCTTCCGTTTCTCTCATCCGCGCATTCGCTCGATGCTTTTACCTTCTCGCAAAAGGCGAATGGTATCGTTGCCAGCGTGCAAGCGCGATTGCCAATAAGCTGATAATGAGATGCCGGCGCGCGTTTACGCAGCGCCATGTGCGTACATTTTATGCGTACGCTTGCCTCCGATATGTATCGGCAGCAAAAGACAATCGAGTGAGAAATTAGCCCCTAATGTTAGAATTTATTAATTCTTTTACATGAATTATCAATTGCATATATTGTTTGCACATTTTTTATTCTTGTTTTTTCTACTCTCTAAATTTCTCAGAGTAATGTCTCACTCCAAAAAAGTGGAACCTGGGTATCGATTCTGTAACTTTTTTTAAAGTGAAAATGTAAAAAGTGAAAAATTCTCGCTAATCACGCATTGATTTTAAAATGAAATCGATGTGCGATTGGCGGAAATTTTTCACTTTTCACGTTTTCACTTTAGAAAAAGCTACAGAATCGATACTCTAATTCGATAAACGATAAACACTATTTTAAAGTGAGATCCCATTCTTTTGGAATGAGATTCTATTATAAGAAATTTAGAGAGTAGTACAGAAGTTATTCAAAAAAAACTTTTAGGGGACCAAATTCACATTAGTTTCTTATTTTGTGCAAAAATGATTTTTAATTAATCTAATCAATAGATTTTTGTTTACACATCTTTAGAAAAAAATTATTTAGAAAATATGTATTAGGAGGGCTAACTTCACATTTAAAATTACTCTAATTTCGCGAAAGTCTTTTCGTAATCAGTTTAATCAATAGGTTTTTGTTTGTATATTTCAAAACAATTCGAATTTATTGTTTGCATATCTATAGAAAAAAAAATTATAAAGAAGAACATATTGGGCAGCTAATTTCACATTCAAAAATATTCAAATTTTGCAAAAATCTTTTCGTAATAAGCTTAATTGATTAATTTTCATTTGCACACTTCAAAACAATTTAAATTTTCGGTTGCACATCTCTAGAAAAAAAAATTATTAAAAGAAAAACTTTGGAAACCTCCAAAGTGTTTTTTTGAAACTTCTTTCAAGAGATGTGCAAATAACAATTCAAATTGTATCGAAATGTGCAAACGAAAATCTATTGATTAAGCTTGTTACAAAAGGATTTTTGCGAAATTTGAGTATTTTTGAATGTAAAGTTAGCCAATATGTTTTTTTTCATATCTGTTTTTTCTAGAGATGTGCAAACGAAAATTCAAATTGTTTTGAAATATGCGAATGAAAATTGAGATTAGACTTATTGTAAAAAAATTTCCGCGAAATTTGAGTACTTTTGTACGAAAAATAATCTTTAAAATGTTTTTTTTTAAATAACTTTTTCTAGAGATGTATATACAAACGAAAATCTCTATTCATTATAGGTTGATTAAAACCAATTTTGCACAAAATAAAGGGCTAATGTAAATTTGTCCTTTTCAAAAGTTTTGTTTGAATAACTTTTGTACTAGAAGTGTGGAAAAAAAATAAAAAATGTGCAAACATGTGCACTTGAATCATAAAAAAGTTAATAAATTCTAATATTGGAGCTAACTTTTCATCTAACTGAAAAAGAGGGTAGAACGGTGTCCATTCGAAATATTCTATACCCAAAAATTTTTTTTAATTGGCAAAAATTGAATTTTACGATTTTAATTAATTTAAACTTCCTTTAAAATTCTCTTTCACTTTGTCGAATAAAATATTTATTCAGAAATAAATATTTTTATATTTTTATTGTTACTACATACAAAATATTTATTGTTACTACATATCTTTTTTTTCGGGAAGAATATATGCAATATGCAATCTAAAAATCTATTTAAATCAAACAATATTTTATACGATATTATCCGATTTCGATTAAATTATGAAAGTAATAAAAAAATAATTTTTTTACACGGCTATAACAATGAACAAATCAAGACAAGAAACTTTACAAAAAAAACTTTTTGCGTATCAAGTTATATTAATCTCAATGACGGATATATATTTTAAATGCAGAAAATCTATCGAAAATTATTAGGTATTTCAATAGTTCCGTCTAGTAATTAAGATTTATTCTCCGACTCATGGGCGTCGTAGAATTTTTTTCAGAGAGGAAAACATGATTAAAATTTTTTTATTTTTTGTTTTTTCTTAATTTTTAAAAATTCAATTTATTTTTATTTGTATTTTTTTTTATATTAAATATGCAAATAAATTCCAGTATTTATTCAAAAGAAGAGCAAATGCTTAATTTTTTTACGAATTTTAAGAGGAACAAATGACCCTTTCTTGCCTCCCCTTGCGGACGATCATTTATTTTTCGCAAGAATATGATGCATACATTCATATACATATGTACAAAGTACTTACACATACATACATGCTGCAATAGCCGCTGCATCGACGACTCCTGGTTAACCGCCAATCGTGAAAAATGATCCTGTTCGATGTCTCCTAACCCTGTCACAATCACACTTCCACGGATGATACTAGCGCACGAAGGAATTTACGACACTATTTCGCGTTCTCGAGTCACAGTATATATGACGCGAAGATAACCGCGTATAAACAACAATGCTCGACGTGCCGTAAAATTTGTACGAAAACACACGATCGAATATTTGTGATGTGTACATATCGCGCTATTGTTTACAGTTTACGTTGCGTCGTCTGCGCGCCAAAAAACCGGAGTCGCCTCGAACCGACCCATACAGCACACAAGTTTGCAGCAATATTGCAACAACATTGCAATATTGTACATTGCATAGCAATATTGCAGAAATATTATATAGGCATGATTTGCAATATAGTTTAAACAACGTTGCAATAACATTTCAGAAATATTATGAAAATAAAATTCACGCAATAAATATTAGGTACAGACCATTTAGTCCAAACATGTATTTGACACATTTCCAATAATCCAATAGTAATATTACATATATATTTTATTGCATTATTGCTGCAATGTTATAGAACAATATTTTTGAAAGCGGACATTTTACCGTTGCTGCAACTTTGCAGCAAGATTGTTGCAACATTTCACAATGTTTATGCAATGTTGTAATATTGCAATGAAATATTGCCACAATGCTGCTGCAATCTTCTTGCGTTTGGAGAACAGCAGCGAGAGACAAAATAAGACGCGCGCGATGTCATTGTCTCCCGAAGCGTTGACAAGTGGTTGAAGAATGAAGAAAACGCGATCGCGTGTTCCTATTACGATTCACAATTGTCAAGTCGTATGACCCATTAATATTCGCGCGTATCGATTAACTATTAATTTGATGTACGTACGTACCGTGTCGAAGTTAAGTTGCCGCGAGGCACAAAGTGTTGCGAATATTGAGCGCCACCCTCGCACGGCGCCGTAATTCGATAGTTCTCGATTGTGACGTAATTCGATATTTCTCGACTGTGAGGCGATTCGATACTCCTCGACGCATAGGAGAAATTGGCGTTGACCTAAAAAGAAAATGTATGTTTAAAAGATGAATAATAAATTTATTTGCACACACAATAATGATATTCTTTAAAATATCAACTATTAAAATATTAAATTTTTATTTATCATACTTTGTAAAAATTATATCTAAAAAGATCTTCGGAAATTAATTCTTTTTTATTAAATATATATTTAAAGGATAAATAATACATTTATTCTTATTTATTACGTGTACAATAATTATATGCTATGAAATCTCACCTATTTGTGATCTATTTTATATGGTGTATGTATTTGCATTTTTGTGTATATTTGCACAACTCTGTTGATCTGACATAAATGTCACTTACTTTATTAACATCGACAATTTTCTATCATGTACATAGAACAATTAAATAATTAATTGTTAATGTAAATTGTTTGCTTAATGCATAAGTCGCGCGATCGTTTAACAAGCACGTTGATGTTCATAACAAATATTAAACATTTAAAATTAATATTCATAAAATTATCACAACATTAAGTTATCGAAAATAAATATCACATGCGATCATTAAGTATGCAATATCGAAGAAATTGCCGATGCTACCGGTTCAGATAAAATTAGACCGATTTGAAAAATCTAACCAGTTCCGTCAACAGGCCATTACGGCGTTAAAAGACAGCGCCATTGGCGATAGTGTGGCGCAATAAATAACCAGGCCCAATTAAGCGAATTTCGGAAGGAAAGACAGTTTGGACGAAGGGGTTGGACGTCATTAGGGGCGCGATGGCGATTAGGTCGACGTCGCCGAGAGCTCGTCGAGTTGTAGCGCGAGTTGTAGTGAATACAGTAGCGAGATTCACCTGCTCACCACGAAACAGCTGCTACCATTTCGTGCACTTTTAAAGTACCGCGATGCACAGCTAATTAGTCCCATCGATGGTCCCAACGTTAATGACTTAGGGCCTCCTCCGCAACCGCCTTATAGTCTTTGTGAATTAATCGGAGCTTCGCTCTGCTTCTAGCAACGCGATAATAAAGTACGGAGATAAGCGCGCGGGATAAAATTGTGAGATTATCGCGTTCGGTTTTAAATGAAATAATTAAGATACATCGCGTGCTACGTTCTATGTGCAAATACATATATAGAATATTGCTTGGAAATATAATTGTGTGATATAAAATTAATATAATTATATAAATTATATTAATTATTATATAAATTATATGATTATATTAATGTATCTAATATTAATTAATTATAAATTAACATATATCAATCAGAGATGCTGATTAATTAATCACTTTTTAAATCAATTATGACATTTAATTACAAACAGATGTAATCAAATGTAATTAAAATATTTTGAATTGACGATTAATTTTAGAAAAATTAATCGTCAATTCAAAATATTTTAATTAAATCTGTTCATATCATTTGTTCAATTTTAAAAAATTTAATTGATATTTTGCCAACTCTGATATCAATATATAATTAATGTATGTCAGATATATTAATATAATGTTAAATGCAAATTTTATCTAGGCAATATTTTGCTAAAAATATGCTTTTTAGATGTACTCATATTTTTTATTAAATATTAGATTAGGCTGAAGTTCTGAATATTTATCAAATTAAGGATATAAGTGTTTGTATAGGATTAGTACTATTATTTTTATTTTCACCAGTATGAGACATTTATCCGGTTTAATGTGCGTATAGCGTGAATTTTAATTTCATGCATATTAATTATTTTCTAAATGGATTATTAGTAAAAAGTGGAATTCTTACGCACTGATAGAGATATAAATCGAGCGATGTACGCGGGTTCATTCGTGCGTTAAGTTTCGATACATCGCGCGCAGTAGCATAGCGAGAGGAAAAAGGAGGGAAAGAAAGAGAAAGCAAAACGGCGCTCACAAAAGATCGATTGCGAGATGATCTCGAGTAAATAGGCGCGGGTACAACATCCGTTCAGTTTATCATCACGCAGGCTCGCGTGATCCGGTTGCATCCTTGCACCACGTTTGTGAATGCACGTCTAGAAAGAGGGAAGAAAAGTAGAAGGGGACGCGTTGATGTATGAGAATGGCAAAAAAAAAATTTATATATATATATATATATATTAAAAAATAAATTCTCTATCTTTTGTTGTCGCGAACTATATCTCAACGTCGCGTAATGCAGGCGCATAATAAGTAGAAAAACTAAATCGATTAGCTTCGGCCGTGAATTAAAAAGTAAAAAGTATATGTTTGTTGCGTAACATTTCTATCCGGAATGTTAGAACGATATTTCTCCATTCAGCCTGTTTGATACAATGTATTTAATATAATCATTTATAAACGTGCAACTATCGCGCGCGCGCATTATATATATAATGTATAAAACTTCCCTTTTTTTCACAACTTGTTACACGTCAGACGGGCTTTTCGTATACATGAATGCGAAATGCATGCCGAACGCGAGATTCTTAAGAGCGTGTCGAACCTACGACCCGCAAATCAATTAATCAAATTCCTCCGATGGAATTTTACGCGTTCCCTCTGCGTGTACGTCGGCTTTTTGCTAACCACACGTCGATGATTAAAAAGCGGCGGCGTCAACAAGTTAAATTAGTAATTTTTTTTCACAGTTCTCTATGTATATAAATCGACTTTGAATTGTTTTTGTCTATACGTATCATATATCATCGGTACGTAAACGATACACACGTTGACACCCTGTCTCTCGGGTAGACAAGGATTTATTAAGACTAGAGTAATTAATTTCACACGCGCTTGTTTGTAAAGAAAATATTTTTACTGTCAGATTCGTGAGTTTGTCTATAATTGTAAAGTACGACGAATGATAATCGCGCGCAGGTGAAATCATTAAAATAGTATCCTTTCAAAGGGCTTCCGCCCTTTTCTCAGGCATCTTTCAAGTATATTCTATAAACTCGGCCGAAGAACACTCGAGATCGTCCCACACCTGTGAAGAGATGTCTGCTCGTCGTGTCGAGTGTGGACGCATATTTTCAAAGCGGCTTCGGAAGGAGCGTCCCGTAGACACCTACGCGTTTATGGGCCGGTTCTAGATCGATTAAAGTGCCCGACGGTGTAACATTTTGTCGAAGATAGTTTCTCACGGTAGAATCCGGGTACCGGGCACCGTCCAGACGTGATTAACTATCCCGGCAATTCATAATTATCTATCGGAAAAGAGGAAAAGATTATTTTTAGACATTTTTTTTTATTGTCATACGTATACATCGTCAACTTGATGACATAGGCAATTACGGGAGCTTAAAATCTATATATCTACAAAATCGCGTCAACTTATATTGTTATACACAAAATGAGACATTTTATCGGAAACGCGATTATATTATGCACAATCTTGGCTACATTTTAATTTGAAACAATTATTTAAATAATCTCTCTAAAATTCATATATATATATACTTACAATAAATATAGCATACGATATAATTTTAATGAATATATGAATAATTTATAATAGTGCTGCACATAATATATGTTCACGTAAAATAAATTAAAATAAATCACTGTGTGTACGTAATATTTTAATAGGTATACGTATAAAATAATATGACAAAATAATAAATAAAAAATATCACAAATTCATCATTCATCATTACGATGAATTGCGAGTGATTATTTAGGCAGCTCATTATAATATTCATGCAATTTATTATGCTATAAATTATAACGCGTATAAGGCTCTCTAGTATCTGATTCATCACAGAATGTGTTCAAAAAACCGCAAGATTACTGCTACTCTGTGCATGCACTAGATTTATCCATGCATCCCGTCGCGAAGATCGGAAAAAAATCTTTTATTAGCCATATTAATCGCTATAGGGCAGCATCGTTGGCGGATCGATGGAGCATATACGGGACGATGAAAAGAGGGAGGACAGATATTGAATGCGTACTAAATAAAGTTATCCAAAGAGAGATGCAGAGACGCGGAAGGGCGCGGCTTTCGAAGCGAGTTCTGATTTCACCGCGGTTTATACGGCCAGGTATGCATGCATACTAATATGTAATGTAACTATCGGTTACAACGAATCGGTAAAACCTATGTCCTGTTGTTGCTCGCTATTACGGAGCCAATAAACGATTCTACCCAGAAACCGTGCGGAAATCGTCGATTGAGAGCCTTGCGTAGTCGGCATCGCGTTACCGCCGGCAACGGCAGCCATACGTCACAATAATGAGCCAACACATCTCGATTAGTATTGGTGCCGACTTCCATACGCTACTCTTTCCGTAGTCACCTCGGGCGGACATACGCGGCCGAGGCCGCTTGCCACGTGGTGTAATGATTTACGCGCCGCTGTCCCGCGGGGACAACCGTCAAATATCGAGGATTATTTAAAAAAAAAAAAAGAGTGACAAAAAAGTTGCGTGTGTCGTGCCGAGAATTGATACCGCGCACGTGAAACGAATACAATTTCGATGTCTTCGATATAGGTATACCTATGGCAGCTTTATTCAAATTCGCCGTGCTTAAAGAACATTCTATCGGAATAATTAATTAATTATTGTCAGATTTGTGGTACATATATATAATATTTTGTTACAATTGAAATACATAGCTTCGATCATTTTACAGGGTGTAGCGATCAGGGAAATCTAGAAAATTGGGCATTGTCAGGGAATTTTATAAACCTGGAATTGTCAGTGAACAGTCAGGAAATTTGATTATTTATCCGGATTTTTTCACATTATTCTACATTTGTCTCAATAATTTGAAATTTTTTATTAAATAAATATAAACTTTTCTTTGACTCCCGGTATGCTAATTTTCTGTATTGTTAAAAATCGATTCATCTACAGCGTGTTCGTTAATTTATATTTCCATCGTCGTGTTATTTTATTTCAATGTGTTTAATAGAGATAAAACTAAAAAATGTGATATAAGATAAATAAAAAAGATGATTATTTAAATAGTTTATAATGACATGTTTGTTTCGATTATCGTACATAATGCAGATGATATAATTGATTCAAATTTTTGTTTTAACTTCCGAACCTTTTCATTGTTGAAAAAAATATCTCAAGGATTTCATGATTTAACATTTAATTAATTTATCATATAGATATATGCAAATTATATATTTGGAAAAAATAATACTAAAAAAATCAGGGAAAAAATTAATTTCTGGTCTTGGAAAATCTGAAAAAGTCAGGGAATTTTTTTCATTGAGTCTGCTGAACACCCTGTATATCCTGAACACCCTAATAAATGATTGCCAGTTTGGTCGACTTTTACCATTGAGGAAAGATTTTTATAAATCATTTTTTTCTAAGTATTTAATGTTTTTCTTCGACGCGTTATATCTTTTCTTCGTATATAAAACAGGGTGTTCAGCAGACTCAATAAAAAAAATTCCCTTTAGTAAAATTCCCTTTAGTTAAAATACCAATGTGTATTTTAACTGTAATTATCTATAATAAATGATTGCCAGTTTGGTCGACTTTTACCATTGAGGAAAGATTTTTATTAATTATTACTAGCGAACCTTAAAAAATGATTTAGTCCTTCACACAAAAGGATAAAAATACCCGAACAATTAGCAAGTAATCAAACAAATAATTAGAAGAGAAAACATCGCGATAAACTTGGGGTGGTCTCGTTGAATGCAAGCGCAATTCCCGTCACGTGACGCGCCGTCGGCGTGACGCGGCCTCGATCGTGCAGCTCTTCACGGGCACGCTTCTCTACCTTCGGGGCCGTTCCGGGGTACGCGACCCCTTGACCCAGCAAGGTGGACGCGCCCTGCGGGAACTCTCCCACCCCTTCGTGTTGGATAATATATTCCGGGTGTATTCCAGGCAATTTTCGCGGGGCGGTGTTGCGTTGATTGCGGTCGTTCATCGCGGGTTCGCCTCCGTACCACCTTTCTCCCTCGCTTCTTTCTTTTCGCGGCCCTTCGTCCTTGTCCTCTCGCGCGCGGCCATTCTCTCTCCACCGGGAACCTCTTCGTTCCGCGCCGCGAGAAACGCTGCGCACCGCTACACTCTCGGCTCTAATTTGCGCACAGCGGGAGCGACGCGAAACTAATGCACGTTGCGCACGCCGGGAGGGAGTCCGCAGGATCTTTGTCTTCGCGCACTCCCGCGCTAACGCGCATCCATCATCGTGCGGCCGGACCCTCTGAGAGAGAGAGAGAGAGAAAGAGAGAGCGGAAGATTGTGTCCGCGCTCCACCGGAACGAGAGCCGTCTTTTCCTCGCGGAAGACTCCCGACGGAGTTCGCGTTAGCAATTGGAACATCGCTATCTCATAATCATCCTATGTGGACCGCGAGATATTCTGCGCAAATACATTTCGCGTTTGACCAAGCGAGCGGTCATTTGTGTAGCTAGGAAATTTTAAGGGTTAACAAATAAAATAGATACACTGGAAAGAAATTGTTCGCTTCGCTAAACTTTTCAACTAAATTACTATTTTGTTAATTGAACATATATATTAGCGTTTAAGTCAAATACACGTTTTGTTAGATTGTATGATTTAATATAGTCGATTTTTTTTTTCAGTGTACGTTTTAAATAATTTAATTTTCTTACTTATTATTCTTTGATTTTCTTCGATAACAGAAGAAATTTATTCTCAAGAAAATATTAAAAAGAAACATTTTTCTGTTATTATTATAATTGGATTCTGAACTAGAATAATTCGAATTTGAATGGTTATATGTGTTTTATCTCTTTCTGTTTTTCTTTCCTATATATATATATGTGTGTGAGGGCCTCTTAAAAAATAGCAATGCAAAATAAATAGAAATGTTTTAAAAACTATATCTTGCAATGAAAAAGTTATATTTGAAGTACAATACTTGTTAATGCTTCTGAAGAATGAGGAATTGTGTAGAAGATATGAATGTGAACAAGCGTGCATAATACAAAAATCAAATATTATAAATATTGCAACACATTATCTCAATCTCACCAACTTAATTAATTGAAAAATACGATATCACAAGTACAATCCGTTTAATTGCTAACGAGGATATTACATATTATGTGTCATTTGTCAATCTGGACACGATGTGCAAAATTACGATCATCTTGAAGTATAGGTATTTATTTATCGAAATAATTTTGATATTTCGGAAAAATAGGTGATGTTGAAGTTTACAATGCAATTGCATTAAATAAATAGTTTTATAAATATTAAAATTATTATTAGCAAAAAAATGGAAATGACAAGGATGCAGGCAAGGATTTTCTTAGCATATGTATTAATATGAATTAATTAATTTTTCATAATCATAATCATTTTATTCTCATAATAATAATTTAAAAAATTATGGTTTAGGAGATGCATTGTGATCCGCATAGCACGTGTGATTTATCAATGATATGTCGAATTTTCTGACTTACATAATCCATGTGGAATTGATCTAAATAATCTGCGCGGATCGAACGATGACCAATTAATCCAAAGTCATCGAGTCTCAATCTAATAAGAAAATCGAAATGTATTGACTCTCAAACCATCTCGTTCTATTGGCGAAATATCGTGTCTTATTGATGTTTCAAATTTTCTTCTAGCATTCTTTTCATCCCTTCTTGTGTCTCATTCTTTTTTATTCAAGTCCACGCGAAGTCGAGCGATTTTTTCCCACATTTTTCTCTATTCTTTTCTCCTATCATTTTCGCATTTATCTTATATCTTATTCCTCGGCTTCCTCGGTTCCTCGGTTAGGCAAACAAAAACTGAAACTAGAGGTGCCGACACTTTTTCTTGACCACTTTCAATTGTTAAGGTGTCGCACATCACATCTCGAGGTGTGAAATCGTTTAGCTACTACATGTCGAGCTGTCATCGAGTTCTTCTCGCGAAGATTTATATCTTAATTTAGTTAGGTCGTACAAATTCCTTTCATACTTGTACTTACACACGCGAATATCGTCGGAATAGTTTCGAGCATTGATATTTCAGGTTTTCTATTTGCGTCTTTTTCTTATTCTCTTCGTCCTTCTCGCTTTATCTCTCATTCTTTAAAAGGCATGCTCGAGTATGCTCGATCTTGTCAAACTCAATATGTAAAAAAAAAAACAAAACAAAAATTGAAACAAAAGATGCCGATACTTTTTTTTACCACTTTAAATTTATTTTGACATCGAACCGTTTAAAGTATCACATTACATGTTCATCTATCATCGAATTTCTTATCTATGTAGTACACATGATTTGTGTCTTTCAATTCAGTTACGCTCTTTATTTCATTCATTTCAGTTACACACGCGATTGTAACATCGATGTAATTCCGAGCATTTCTACCACCGTAAAAATAAATATATACACATCATTAAATAATGTTTTAATTGATATATATTAATGTTAATTTACTAATTATTTTTATTCGCTATCTTTTAAAAAATATTAATTGTTGATTAATTAAAATTATTTATTATCAATATTCTATAATTAAAAATTTTGAAAATAATGTATTGGCAAAAATCAAATTATAGATTTGATATTATACAGAGACATTAAAGAAGTTTAGGAGTAGGCAAATTTTAAATACTGATGAAAAAAGAAGTACATGCAATGAAAATGACAATTCTTATTATAACTTCCATTCGTGTGCATTTAGATATATCAGACGTAGCAAACATATACTAGTTCAAACAGATGAGATCGCGAGAGAGCAAGGACATTAATAATATCGGGAAATAATAGCCGTCAACAATCTATTATTATTTATCGGATCGGTAGTTGTATGGTGCGTGGCGTTGGTGATAATTATTCAGAAAACCATATAAATTATTATGTCCTTCGATAAATCATCGTTGAATAATAACGTTTTGTTCTTTGACGAGCAAACAAGTCTTAAAAATTTCGACCTGTCTTCCATACGGAATAAAAAAGTTGTTAAGAACGATAGCTTTCTCTATCCAATCAAGCGCACCGCCGACCTTGAACAGAGACATTCACAGAAGAGTCCTAAGAGAGAAGCCTCTCTCCGCGGACAAATCTCCAGTTTCAGGGCCAGAAGACGATGGCCCCGAAGGCAGTCTACTACATCGGAGATCCTCGTTCTCCGGCTTTTGAATCTCGAGTATTCAAGGTTCGGGTAGACAACCACCTGACTCGAAGCTCGAGGGAATAATCAAACGCACGCAAGCCGAGTAATTTAACTTTGTTTTCGATTTTCTCCCAAGTTTACTTGTCCGTAGTTGACAGAGATCGAGGATGGATCAATAACGCGATTATCCTTATTATTTCGTATCCCCTTTTCTTCTCTATGAGAGAATCATTCTACTTATTTTCAGAACAATCTTTTCAAATATTACGACGCTCGCGAGGTATAGAACATCATATCGTGTACGCAAAAAGATTATATCCCGAAAGGAAACACGTATCGCACATTGTGCACAATTTGACGTAAAGCGAAAAGCGATGAAGATATAAAGGATGATTCGAAATTTCTCACGCGATTTAATGACCGTCCTTGTCATTGAGACGACCGCGAGGCAAACCGAGGATACGAGCCCGAGTTCGCGTCGCTTTGTAGAAGCTCAGATCTACGATCTATAATGATATGCATATGAATCAACCATATGTTCGCGGCCTCATTTGTGTCAGTCCTCGCACATGCTGGCGCTGGCGCATGCATCGTTTTTCTTTCGACGCAAAAGTCACGCATGCAGCCCGGCACGGTCGGACTTCTAGAGCACGCCGATCTCTTGCAGATTTAACTAAACCCTCGAGGTAAAACCCCTCGAAAACGCTTCGCTTTCTTCCGAAGAAGTGCTGCTTGACCCGCTCATTATACCTTCTGTTATTTGACAGCCGGTTCGTCAATAAATCCTGTTTCGTTCAAAATAGTGTTCTGTGTGCATATGTGCGAATTGTTATTATATCTAATTATATTAACGATTCCCCATACACACACAAACATATTTAAAGATATTTATTAGCGAAAAAAAGATATTAACGAAATATGGCTGCTAAAGATATTGTTAGAGGAAGCGATGGGCGATAAAGCATGACGATATAATGCATATATAGTGGCGTGAAATTTTCTCACAAATCGCACGTTGCTTTCAAACGATTTCTCCTTAACATATTGGATTTTTTGGCTTTCAATTTTGAACCGCATCCGCTTATCGGCTTCATTTGCTCAAATACCCGGCGGCATCCACGCGATCTTCTTGATAGTCAGCATAGTCACTTTCGTCGATCAACGGTACCAGCTGCGCGGCGATATTAAAGTCATCATTCTTTAACACTCCGGCTCTCATTAAATCGATTTTTCTCATTAAACGTAATCGGACGTATTCGCGCGCGAAAGGGATACACGTAGCGATTCATTACGACTATTTCTTCTCGTATATGCCCCGAGGCGGGCACGTGCGACGAAGGGGAAAAAAAGAATGAAAATACTAAATATCGATACACGTAATTTGCGGGAATTCAGCGGGATAATTACGTGGCGTTGATAATACAAATGGCTTTTTCTCTGCCTTCTCCGTCGCGAATGACAAGACAGCTGCCGCTATCCTTGCGCGGCGAAAAGAGAGAGAGAGAGAGAGAAGTGCGTGTGCACGCGCACGCACTCGACGCTTCGTGTGCATTCCGTTTGATCGATCGATTCGCGGATCGATGGATCTTGCGTACGCGCGAGAAACCATATTTACGAGCGCGCGTGCGCGCGCGTTGACGATCCGAGTCGCGATAATTAATTATGCCACTCTGAAAGAAAATGAATTGCCGTACGAGTAATGATAACAATGCTTAATGTCCCGCGACTCGTTTATCGATGCTCCTGCAGAATAAATATCCCTTGTCGAAGGGATCATTTATCGAAGATTGATAATTGGCAGATTCGCTCAAGAGTCAATCCTAGGGTCTTTAATTATCCTGGTCTCGTCGGGTATCTCATTAACATGTTTTATTTTCCCTCGTTTATATTCAATCATCATCTTGCGATTTTATCACGTGTAACTTGATTCCATCTAAATCTCCGTACGAATCTTTGTTGACAATGTACTGTTATTCTCCTCTTTTTCTTGAATAATTATGCGTTCTAAAATTAACTCCATATGTGTAGGTTTATATGGATATTTGATAATCATCTTAAAAATATATTCTTCTAAAATATCGTATTTTTTAAGTCTATTATTATACATTATTATATAAACATGAAAAATAATTAAATTATTAAATCTGAAAAATTCTTAATACCGGGTTGGTATTAGCAACGCGAAGAATTATATAATTAATGGAATAATTATATACACTGAAAAAAAACCATGTACTTTTACATAGAAATTACTAGCTCAGAACTGGAAAAGTTACTTGCTTATTATTGTAATTTTTTTTCCATTTGTTTTAAAGTGAAAATACATATTAATGTAAAAATACATGTAAAATATAGATAAAATTACTATTTTTATGCAAAAATCATATGTAATTTTAAATTTACCATTTTTACTTTATTAGAATTTTATTTTATAAGTATTTATCTATTTTATTTATAACATTATTTTATAGCATTTATACATTCCTAACATTTCCTATATGTAATTACATGTTCAGTGAAATATTTTTAATCTTGAAAATATTTAAGAATATATTTCATATAAAATTACATACAATCTGTAATCTTCCATGTAAGTATCAATATTGCATGATTATGCTGGGTTGGAAAAAAACCTAGCTTAATCATGTAATTTTACATAAATATTTTTTTCAGTGTATAAAATAATTAAAATGTAATTTTTAGATAAAATTATGAAATATAATGAAAATATCAAGTTGTAGGAAAATATAAATACCTATATATACTAATGCAATCAGTGCAAATAAGCGAGAAGAAGATTGCTCGTTTACGTAGGATGTGAGATTGTCTTGGCAATAACGCGAGACGGAACAAATAAACTAGCTGCCCACGCGTATAAACGTCACTGCTAATCGCGTGAAACGGACGTGCGAGTAAGTCGCTAATTAATACGTGAAAGTCATAAGCCGTGGACAGAGAGAAAGAGAGAGAAAGGAAATAGATCCCACGGATAATCCGTCTGATTAAGATACCAGCGGTTAATATTCCTAGAAATTCAGAAAGATGGAAGAAAGACAGGAAATATATACCGGCGTATTTAACGTGTCACACGCTCCTCTTCGCGACGGTGACATGCGCGCGCGCGCGCGCGCGACTTTAGATCGTAGATTAGATCTCTCGCGCGCAAACGAATCATTATCGAAGATCCCAGGACGAGGCTTCCGCTTCTCGATGACACGCGGCTACGTATTCGTTCGATCCACGTCGCGTCTCTCCAATTACTGGCCTTTGACATTAATTTGTCGACCGGCTGACCAACGGTGGCTGCGCGCTGCAACATCATGCGAGAAGGTAGAGATGGAGAAAAATTGTGTTTGTGAAGTAGGAAATAAAAACATATACATATAGGAATTTTATTTCTCCGAGTGGACACTTATAAATTTGATTAATGCGAGATATAATCAATATGATTTATATATATTCATTAAAGTTCTTTGAAATATTTAATAGATTTTACTAATCAAAAAATAAATACTGCAGACACATGTATTTCTCGTTAGAAAATTCAAGTAATAAATTAGAATAAGTAATTATTTCTCATTACATATGAGTTATAATACTTGAATATTAAATTATTTTCGTAAATATGTTTACTCCGCTTTACGTCATAATTACGTAACATTTAAAATAATATTTGAAAAGATTAATGGAAGTTCTGAAATTTCGAATAATTTCTGATGTCTTTTGTCTATTATTTTAATTATTGCTTTTAAAATACCTAAGTATTTTCTATCTGCACCTATCATTCTCAAAGAAATATTTTCAAATATTCTAATTAGATGAAACACTATTTTTGAGTAGTATAAATGACACACTATTTATAATTATTTCTGATAATCTGATAATATTTTTTTAAAAATATGCCACATGAGAAACGTTCGTTAATCAGGAAATGGAGATGTTTACGTTCGTGTGCTCATGTGTTGGGTAGAAGTAAATATATTCGTGTGGTGGCGTGCGCGTTTATCACAGTCGGCAAAGAATAAGCGACATTTTTCCTCGGTGACAGACTCACACGGTGGCGACGACGACGAAGGAGTTCTCTCGTTCATTGGTGAATCGCCGGTCGAAATGTTTGAGTCGACTCGCACCACGTCGGCTTGTAATCCGCGATGATATACGAGGGAATCTTCACGCGCAACGGGACCAACTTTTACCGAGAAACTCGGATTTCGAGACGAAACGAGATGCGCACGATGCGTACCGCGATGCTTTAAAACCCAGATCTGTCAAGGAATGCTTTTCACTTCTCTTTGTCGGATCACTTTTTTCGGGTGGAAGAGATATATACGAGAACATCATATATAATATAAATTTCTTTTTCTGAGTTTTATCATTAATATTTAGTATGACATTTATTTTTTAAATAAATGATCATCTATTATATATAGTGATCATCTGAAAGTTAATTACACATAGCTATCAGATTTAATCATACTTTATACTTTGAATTCTTTATTTGAAATGTGTTTAAAATAAAATTAAGATAATCAGGTAATATTTATGAATTATAGAAATTCTATTTTTTTCTATTTATCATCCTAATATTGCGAATATTTATTTCGATCAAGTGATAATCTTATTTCACTATTTCTGAAAAAGAAAGCATGTACATATGGGATATAAATATAACAAAAACATATTGTTATTTGTGACGCACAAGAACAATATAAACAAAAGGAAAATAAATTGATAAAAAAAAAACAAAGATAAGAAAACGATAAATATTTTTTCCTTCGTAATGGAGCACATTAAAAGCAGAAAATTGTTAAAATCAAATTGAATACTTAAAACGTCGCTAGTGGTATTTAAAATAGGAACGATATATTTAATTCAGATGGTCGAAACGTTGTGGAAATAAAATAAAAATTTCTTGGCTATTTTAGGTCGAATTAAATATATCGTTCCTATTGTTAAAATCAGTTCTTTAACAAAAAAATATATCGCAAAATATTATAAGTATATTAATAGAAGATAAAATCATTATTTCTATATAAAGATTCAGAGAGATATAAAATTAAAAATATTATTACACAATTATAGCATATAATATTTATTGGATAATATCTGTGTAAATAGTATTGTTTTGATCTTATCTTTCATTCGTTATCATTTTAATTAAAATTAAATTTTTCTTCGGGCGAAATAAAATAACAAAGTAAATTGCAAAAATGTTTATTTTTTAATCTCAACATGTAATCATAAACAGATCGATAATTCCTAGCTGATCATCAATCAAGAAAAATAACTGGCATGCAAAAGCTTGATGTGAGTGGCGATAGTAGATCGAGTATCCCCATATCGAAAGTTCAACGATGTAGAATACCGCCGATCGTTTCTTCCTCTCCCACTCATCGCGGTTGCGACTTTCATGCAACCGCGTACGCGATGCGTGCACTTCTGCGTTTTCTTCTTACCTTTTAGGTCTCAGGCGGCGATATATTCTGCGGTTCGCCGCAGTATCCAATAGTTACGAGCGCGCATCATTATATCCAATCGATATCGAAAGTTTTGATCGGCTCCAGCAGCTGGGAAGATCGCGGGAGCAGTCAATGCGTGTAGCTCCGGTCTCTCGCGTCATATATATATATAATATATATATATATATATATATATATATATATATATAAAATACACATATCCGCATGAAGCAAACGTATATATGGCGATTGAGACGTGTGGCGTCGAGATACCTCGGCTTCGCGTGATTATCTGCCCACATCATTCAGAACCAGAGCCCGGACCCGGCTTATCCTCGCATAGGATATTGGTTTTGAATCTGATAACTGCCATTAAAGCGGCTTTCCACCCGTCGTCCCCGAGCTTGTCCGCGTAATGGAATATGAGATAAGACGGAAACCGTCTCGCGCGCGATCGCGTACACACATGGATCGTTTTTGATCACTTATTTCATTGGCGACTACATGCGAATGAACATTAAACGTTGTCCGTGCCGATCGACTCTGTATCTCTCATCTCTCTTCGCGTCACATAAAAAGGTCTCTCAGACCATCTCTTGACTTTGAGAGACCGCGAGATAATCGATTACACCCGCGACAATATTTCGCAGTTGATAGAAACGTCATCTCTCTCTCTTTATGTGCTACGATAAAGAGACGATAATAATATAATAAAAGCGCGTGCGCCAATATCTCATCAGCTATAGTGCACAAATGCGCTGCGTACCGATCGCTGTCAAAGAAGCCGTAATCTTTTATAATACTTAAAAATGCACGTGTGTGTTAAGACGTGATTTATTACGAATAATCTTGTATATAAAAAGAGAGATGAGCAGGTAATTTACTGTGTCGATGAGCTACGATATGATTACGCAAATGAGCATCGGTATTCGATATCGAGATTTTTCTCTTTTCTTGCGATCCGTAGATTTATGAACATAACTATTTTTTATATTTACATAATCAGGCAAATAGAAACGATCATGTTGAAATATATATTCAAGTTTTCTTCGCAGTATGAGAGAAAGTTTTATATGCCAACAGTTTACAATTTTTGACTATTCTTAATATATAGAACTTACAATAAGTTTTGTATATAACAATAGTTATCCATTTATCTAATGATAAATGAATAAGAAAATAAAATTCGTTATTTATTATAATTATATATCATGTGTTAAATCTTTACACATTTCTTGTAATAATATATATTACAAATGAGAAGATCATTAGGTATTTTTATTCTTGATCTCAAACACATACATACACAAAAGATTTCGAAAATCGGCAATCTATGCATCGATGGCCGCTCATATAATCTTCATAACATAATTACTACGTCATTAACAATTTCCACAGTAGGTATAGACCGCATCCATTGTGCCATATTTCCCGTTATAAGGAGAGCGCCCTAAATTACTATCGTTTAAAGTTTTCTATGCCTGAAGGGCCGGCGAACTGACTAAAAAGAAATTCTTCTCGACTTCAAACTCTAAGTTGTGACAACCAGCTCGTATGATGGATGGTTGGTCGATTGTATCTTTGGTCTAATTTTCGTTTGTCGATGTGCTAGTTCGAGTTAAATCTACGTGGCTTAATACGTTGACACATTTCCCTCTATTAGAGTACGCATTACATTCGTATTGAGCGCATTAGGTGTACATAATGCAGTAGAATCAGATCCCATTGAATTAGATAACGTATTAGTGAGACAAATTAATCGATCGTTTATCGTTTTATCGTAGAATTTCCTGAAATATCAAGACGAGCCTTTTAATATCGCGTTCGTGACATTACAGATTTATTACAGACGACTAGTCGGTAGTCGAAATATTTTCGTACACCAGCTAATAGCTAAAACGAATCTTTCTCTCTTGGCGGAACGAAGATAAACGACGAGACAAAATTGGGGGATCTTGAGAGAATTGTACCGTGAGCAAGTGGGCGGAATGTTCAGCCATCGTATCGAATTGAGAAGCGTGTACCAAAGATCCTATCGAGATGACGCACTGCGTACGCACCTGATACGACGATCGTGCGAGAAGAAAGAGCTATTTATTCTTATTTTAGAAGCCAAATTTTGCGCGAATGAGACTAGCCAGCCTTTGAGACACTTTGAATATCGAAAAAGAGAAGGAATAAAAAATCGTAATTTTTTTTATTCCGAATACAACGAGAAACATTATTGAATTTCTTCCAGTCGCATTGTATTTTTTATTCCCTAGAAAATCACACGAAACTTGTTGATATCAAAATAATATTTGATATATCTAAATAAAAATTAATTACTCGTGACAAATTGCGATAATGTGTACTAAATACGTACCTGCTTTTATGATAGATAAAAAATACATCGATAAAATAAATTGCGAGAGAGAAATGAAATCGTAATTCGCACTTGGAACTTGCAAATGTTTCCAATCAGTTTTTTTTTTATTAATTTTGTCTCTCTCCCGTCGTATAGGTATAATATACTGTATAACTTCATTAATTCCGTTCGTAAAAACATGCATTTTGCCAAGCCATCCGTATAATTACCAACATATCTGCAACTTTATCATAGTTTGCCGCTATGACGTGCCTACAAAGTACCCAACGTGTTAATTAGAACCTAATATCTGATGAGTTTCTCCGCGTGCCGGCCGGATAAGGATTTATGCGCGTCGTGAGAATAAATTCGCATATTATTCGTTATGGAAATGCTGATCGCCTCAAGCAGATGCGCACGTGGTAGCACAACGTGTGTAACCAAGACGTGCTTTATAGAAATCACTGCTGGTGGTAGGTCCACGTAGTGCGGAGAAGCTTTAACCTCCCACGCGACATGACGCGCAAAGACGGACGACCGAGGTTAGTCACGGATTGACCCTTACGTAATGCGCGATATGATCGCGTCGGCTGTAAAAAGTTACACCGATCCTGTGATGAAATTATTGTCGAGTCGATTCGTCGAATACATATAATCTCGAATTATAAAAATATAATAATTATAAAATGGTAATAATTCAATCGACCAATTCTGGCAAATAATTAAATTTATTGAATTTTCACAACGTTTCGGCCGTGGGTTTTGGCCCTTATCAAGTGCTATGTTCTTAAATCAAAGTAAATCACAACTTTTTTAAAAAACAAAAATTCGATCTTAAAATATGACATCATATAATAACATGATAGTATAAAACGAAATAACTATGCGAAATAACTATAAATAATATCTATTATGGTGACTTCATAGTTTTATATCATATAATAATTATATATAAAGAAAATATCTGTTAACTGAAAATGTATGTGTACTTATTATAACTGAAATAATTAGAGGGCAAAAAGTAATTTGCACAAAGTGAAAACACATTCTCTTCAACGTTGTGAGATATACGTACAGCGCAATCCCTTTAATAGATTCAAAATCTCTAATCGCACGAACGGAACGTACTCATTACTGGCGTCGTACCAATCACAAAATTAGATACGTTTCATCAGCAAGAATGCGGCGGCATCAGCATCGGCGATTAGTTCGGGCAGAATGAAATTTTAATCGCGGATCGGCTGCGCGAGATTAGCGTTAATCGTTCCGTGGGTGTGTTGCAGCTACCTATGATGAACGTGCCCAGCGATTATGTTTCCTCGCATAAATTTTTACCATGACATTTCTCTCTTGCTATTTTCTGTCATAAAATAAAAATCTCCATGCGTGTTCAATATATGTGTATACATGTTTTTTCCAACTTATTCTTATATTTATATAAATAATATAGGAGAAAGATTTTTATTATACATAAAATATAAGTGGACGTGTATTTTATTAAGTACCCGTGATTGTAAATTAAATTCTTTTTCCGGTATTTTTGCTCAATTAATCATAATAAACATGAAGTATAAAAATACTAGTCGTATACTAAATATACAAATACTATTTTACATCAAATTATTATTTCATATCAAATATTTATAATTATAATAGGAAGAATAGCTTACATAAATAATTTTATTTTCTAATTTGTATATATTTTTGTTCACTTCTGCTATTGATCCACTCGATTAATCTGACCAGATACGTAGGTTTTATATGTTCGAACGTTGCGCAGTAACAAAGCTGCCAACGGGAGGATTAAATAAAAACGTAGGACAAACTAGCAAAAAAATTACAGGAACAAAGAGAAGGAATTGGTGGTTGGTAGCGCTCGTTACTGAAACGAACCGGCCACTTGTAATTGAGGATAACGCCCGCAGGCTCAGTTCAGGGGAAGGTGGGAGGGAAATATCAGTGATGGAGTTTACTGCCTTCCTCCAGAGAAGAGGAAGAGAAGGAGGGTGGGTTGATTATTATTTACACCCGACAGGAGAGCGTAAATCGTTGTACGAAGAAACCCGCAAAACATCAGAAATTTCGCGCGCCGACGAGGCTCTCGCGAGCCGATGACTCCAGGAAGTATTTTTCGTCGCAACAAAAAAAGACGAATCACTACTTTTACGGTATTTGCTAATGAAAAATTTGTTCTGTCTTCAGAAAAGAGAAAGAGAGAATATTTGATTTTCGTATCTGCATAATACTTTGTATATATATATATACACGCGTATAATTGCATCCTTATATGGTCGTACAAAAAGTTATGAATTGCTGAAACCCAGCAAAAGTCGCGATTTTGCATAATATACTTATGATTTATGTCCTATATTCGATTACAGCAAGATCTTCTAACTTGAGAATATTTATGAAGAAATAAATAAGGCAATATGTTTTTGTCCGCAATTTTATCGGTAGATAAACATCGATGAAGAATTGAGATTTTATCGTCCAAAAATTATTACACATTCTCCAATAATTAAATTCTTGTATATTTATTTCATTTGTATGCGAATTTCACGATTTTATTAAATATATATAAATATACTGTTTAAAGACAAATTAAAATAGATTTTATATCGCAGTGGATGTGTATAAAGCAATTTAATTACATATTGGAGCTGTATTTCAGGGCGCGTTTAATTTTCTAATCAGTCGGTGCAGATCTCCGGAATGCTTCTTTTTCTCTCTCTCTCTTCCTCTCTTTTTTTCCTCCCTCTTCCCTTCTCTCTTCCACGGATACACCCCATGCAGGGACCAATTAAAAAGTCGTGGACCATCTTTTATCGCGTTGGTCGACTATTTCCTCGTTAAGTCTTTAAGAGTATGTGCGTAACACTTGGTAACAACGTTCGGAACAACCGAGCCGTCGATCGATCGTTTCGTAAACCAACCGGGGATCGTATTTCCGCGTAGCTGCAGTTCTCGCGTCTTATCGGTCGATTCGATCGCGCAAAATTTATCCCTTATCAGCCGGTTGCCGCGCTTTTTTTCTCTCGCTCTCTTTCTCCGCGATGTTCGGGAGATCGGGATAACGCATCTCGGCGAGCGATATAACCGGATGCCTTGGATGACGGTGTCTACTGTCCGATGTTCCGGACGATATCGGACTAAATACGGATACCGTATAGATCGCACGTGGTTATTTTACTCCGGGAAGGATTTACTGAAATGTCTGAAACGCTGTTCGGGCCGACGCGGCCGCGTGAAAACGATGCCGTTAATTTTACGAAATTACCCATGTAAAATCACATTCCGCCAAGTCCGACGACTCTACCAATGATGGAATGTCAGATGAACGCGAGATCAAGAGATACACAAGACACGACGCGACAGTCGTGTTTCCTCTTGCCACCTGCGTCATCGCCGATTAAATTTCCACTGACGTATGCTCGTTAATTCCCCGTCGATTCTCGACGTTTTATACATACATATACCTTTCTCTCGGATATACGGACAAGCGACAGCTTAGCGAATTCGTATCCGCGACGTTTGTACGCCGATAGTAATTATTGATACGTCTAAATATGTATTTATAAATACCGATCGCCGTAACGATCTCGAGAATGGTTCGGAATGGCTGGGACGGATCGACGGTTTCGATCTTGACTCGTTCGTCAGCAGCCATCCTTTCGCTTCGCTGACTCGAGATCAACCGGCACACCTCGAGTTTCCGAGGCAAGAGAGCTAAGGTGGACGATTCATTATGCATAATATTCACCTGCTCGCGGCGGAATCGGTAGGGCGCGAGCGACGGGTTCCTACGCGAAGAAAAAGACTTAGAACGAAGGCGGAGACGAGGAAGAGGCTATATAGGAGTGTAATAACGTAGTCGGCTTTACGGTCGTCCTTACAAAATAATTACGACAATGCGAGCGTAAATACCCGTTTAACGATACCAATACCTGGGAAGAGAGAAGACCATCTACGCCGTAAATCGGCATAGCTTCACTCTTCTCTTTTTTCCTTCCTCTCTTCTTTCTAGCCATCAACCACTCGGGATAGGGATGCGCTTCTTTAATGATCGAACTCGCTCCAGAATATCTCTTCACGTCCAGTCCGCCAGTGATAAGAATCGTTTTGCGATCTGGCGGCGTCGGCGGCGGCGACGGCCTGTCACCGGATAAACATATGAGATATGTATTTCGCTCCGAAAATAGAAGTCGCCTGTCAAATGTATATTATCGGCATGAAACATTTATATGAATACACGAACGCGCTTTTTATTATGTCGCTGACGTAGTAATACCTCTAATATAATACTCGCGTGGTTAAATTTTTTTCAATGTCTGACGGATGTATCTCTTCGTTATCTTCTAAAAGATAAGTCAAGAGTTATTTCCTTTCACAATCGTCAAGGTGAAACGACGACCGCCTAATAAACTTACGCGTACGGGCAGGTGTGCCGCGATCTTACAGACGTCAAACCCATCGAACTATGAACGTGGAGGGCGGTTGAGAGCGCTGTCACGACGTAATACGGTCTATTGTCTTTCATTGTGACGCATTCAGCGGTCGAACATTGGTAAGCTCGAGAGCACCTGCTGCCCACGAATGACACTTAAAAGCCTATCCAATTATAAATCTTCCGACGTAACCAACAAAGTATTCTTAGTTTCCCATTAAAAATTCACCTTTTCATCCGGTCTATTAAAATTATAATTTCTAGAGATCTTTTATGGAATAAAATTTGAATTATAATTCTCAGGGGAATACATCGGAGTTCGCTATCTTGAAATAAGGAATGTATAGATGTGTACATACAGGTTAATAATTACTTTACACGTGTATTTTATATACGTTTTATAAATATGACGAACGAAAATTTAAATTTCCGCGTTGTATTTTACACATTCAAGATAAGTAATAAAAAACAAATTATTTAAGATGATAATTAAAACAAAATTACCTTAAATTTCTCTAAATGTCGTGTAATTACGCATTTCCCTCAGCGCGATGATGCATGTAACACGTCGAATATTATGTGATAAACCAGTTGAATTAATTAAACGACCGTGAAGGTGTCGTCGGACCCGCGGATACGCCGCGGGTTCGTTAAGAGAAAATCGTGAATAAAAAAAAAGGAAAAAATCGCGAGAATTTCGCTCTCGGAAGGGTCCCCCACGATCGACAGTCGCGGGGGCCCGGGTTAACGAACCGACGACGACGACGGTCCCGCGGGACCTGTCTCTCTTTCGCAACGTTGTCCCAAGAAAGCGCGCCGGTCGACGAGCCGCGGCGCCATTATTAATATTTCATACAGTTTATGGGCCGCTGAGTGGCAGCGCCCGTTCCGTTCTTCTCGGACCCTTTCGTCCCCTTCTTTTCTCTCTCATCGTCTTCCCTTTCGCACGTCTCTTTCTGCTCTTTATTTATTTATTATATGCTTTTTTATGGCGTTCCTGCCGCCGCCGTGTGTCATCCACGTGGACGCATCTTACGTAGATCTCGGGAATCCCTCGCTGAAATTTCGCATTACTCGCTCGCGCAAGACCCAACCAACCGGGACCGAATCGCAAAAGCGCATCGCGAATCGAACGTCAGGAACAGGTTATTAACATCTCATGCATTTAGTGAATCGCATTAGATCATTATGCGTGTGGCACAATCTGCCGTTATTATTCGCCTCTTTATACTCGTATCTTTGTGCCTGACGCTTTATTATTCTCTTCATATTCTTTTTGCCGCGTGTCCTTTGGACACCTGTACTGTACGCATCAGTGTGGATTCTTATAATCGATCTGACTAAATGAGAGAGAGAAAGAACAAGAAAGAGAGATAAAGAGAGAGAGAGAGAGAGAGATCGCATGCGATAAGTGGCGCTTTTGCGAACATTGAATGGCAATGCTCTTTGTACCTCGCTATTCTTCACGGATTGTTGTTAAGACAGTGACATATTGTAAGAATCCTCTTTACGAGAATCTATTATCGCTAGATGAAAGCAAAAAATTTGATTTGTTGAGCGAGTATATTCAACAGTATGAAGCATAAAGCAAACTGTTGAATAACTAGGAATAAGCTCTGAGAGATAGAAGAAATCGAAAGAAATTTTTATTTTCAAACTTATTAGACTTTTTGTTTTATGACCCTTTTCCGTAGAATAAAAATAACAATAAAATTAGCTATGAAAAATTCATGCGTCTGTATTTGAGATTAGTGAATCATTTAAACCGATATTTATATCATTTAATTTTTGCTTAATTATGTCTTAAGAATACTATATACTATATGTATATATTATATCATATATATATATATAATTTTGCTATACTTTCCTATTTTACGTGTATTCTTTTTATAATAATTATCCAATTTAGATATTATATAGATTAAATGCACAAAATAATATTTATTAATATAAATCTATTCAGTTATTTATTTAATATCTATATACTTGGATTGAAATAAATAATATAAGATTAAATATTCCTGCTTTTTGCTATAAGAGTAGAATAGATTAAAAACTGGAAAGTAAATTAAGAACATTTTAAATCCTCTTTCTTTTAATAATATTAAAATAATTAAATCCCAATATACTTTGTTACAGCATTAAAAATATAGGATATCAGGCAAGTATTAAAGATTCACACGTTAAGCGGTTGAGAAATTATTATTCAGTCTTATTCTGGAGATAATGTTTATTTCATACAAATGTCCAGGGTAAAAGAGTTTGAAGGGTCATTAATATCTCGCGCGCTGAGAAAGCGCGGAACTGAATTGAGCGTGAATATATACTTAATCTCTTACCAAGTGCACGTTTTAGCGAATTATCATTAGAAACGAAACCCTTCACTTCGGGCTCACGTTACTCGGGATAAATCGATTATATCACTACGGGGAACGCGCTTTCACCGAGATACGAGCGCTATTCTAGTCACCCACGCGATTTATCGCAAAAATTTTTATCTCTTTCCTTTGCGACCGAAGAAAATCAACTTTTAAATGACATTCAACTTAGATCGGCATTAGCATATCATTATTACAAATCGAGAAAATTATCATATAATGCCATTTCGGAGCTGCGTTACATATAAAATAAAAGCAACAACCTCCGCGAAATCAACACAACTGCGCGGCGAACCATCGAATGCAAAAATGTACCGTATTAATTGAGTCAGCTGATCGCCGCAATTATGAGGCCATATATCCTATTCGCGATTTATTTATAAAAACAGCACTGACGATGAAAGGTTTAACGGAACGTGGGTGATCCCCGCGAGTCAATTAACATGAGCGCTTCGCGGAAGCGGTCGCTCGCAAAACTGAAAATTTACATCCTCGTAAGATGATGCGCCGCGGCTCATTAAAACGCGTCTCTCGCGAGGTCAAGAGTGCGCGGTCGAGAAAAAAAGGCCAAACGAAAAAATAAGAGACGGAACAAAAAGATGAGAAAGAAAAAAATATGGACTAACTGGTAATAAAGGATGTATTGCGCATGCGAGAGATCAACAGATCAGGGTGTCTATAGCGGTCAGGGAAATCTGAAAAACCGGGCATTGTCAGGGAATTTGATAAGACTGGAATTGTCAGTGAAAAGTTAGAAAATTTTACTATATATCTGAATTTTTTTCACATTATTCTACATTTGTCTCAATAATTTGAAATTTTTTATTAAATAAGTATGAACTTTTCCTTGACTCCCAGCACGCTAATTTTCTGTATTATTAAAAATCGATTAATCTATACAGCGTGTTCGTTAAGTTATATTTTCATCGTCGTGTTATTTTATTTCAATGTGTTTGATAGAGACAAAACTAAAAAAATTTCTAATATAAATAAAAAAGATATGTTTGATTCGATTATCGTAATGCAGATTATACAATTATACAATTGTATAATTGATTTTAATTTTCGTTTTAACTTCCGAACCTTTTCATTGTTGACAAAAATCTCAAGAATTTGATGATTTAACATTCAATTGATTTATCATATAGATATATGCAAATTATATATTTGGAAAAAATAATACTAAAAAGTCAGGGAAAAAATTAATTTCTGGTCTTGGAAAATCTGAAAAAAGCCGGGAAATTTTTTTCATTGAGTCTTCTGGACACCCTGCAGATGGACCTATCGAGACGGTGCATACTCGTGCGCGATCGCCAGAGCTCCTCGGCGGAGAAGAAAGCAGCTTCGTCCCATTTACATCGAAGGCGGCACGCGGAATGGCAGTCGAAGGCACGAAAGGCCGGCAGCAATAAATAACATAACTCCGCCCAAAATATAAATTGAACGCTACCGGTGTGTGGTCCCCTCGTCCCCCATCTACCCCTCTCATATACGAATGTTCCCACATGGGACGTATGGAAACGCGTTGCTACTGATTTTCTTTTTTTTATACCAACATATTTTACTGGCGATCAATTTTAAATGCGTTGATTTGTGTAATATGGAAGTGTCGCTTCCAGTCGCGGCAGAAAAGAGATTTTGCAAATTACTGTGATTCAGAAATAATTGCGATTAAACTTTTATATTCTATCATTATAATTTATGGTTTACAGGACGTGAATTTTAATTGAAATATAATTAATTTATAACGTGATTTTATCATCTTGAAGATCGTACCATTCTGCGTTACAAAAGATATTTTTTTATCTTATATATCATTAATTATCATTCCATTTGTGGTAAATAATTTATTACATATACATATATGAAGAATCTCAATGGCAGACACATTTCAGATTAATAATAATCATTCGGATTTAAATAAAATATTATTCCAAGCTTGCAAACTTTTTCAAATGTTTTATTTTTATTATCATTCTTGTAGTATTTCAAATAATTATTTCAAATATCACGTATCAAGGAAACAAATTAGATAAACAAATATGCATTTTTCAAGTGTGCATTTTTCTATTGCCTATTTTTAAATACTAATTTACCAAACTAATCTGATTTTAATGAAACATTAATTAAGATCTAAGAAACACAAGTGTCGCAAAAGAGAAAGAAATAAAAGGATAAATGTGTTAAACTATATAATAGTATAAATTTGTTTAAATATAATATACGCAGTTCAGGTTGCATTGTACTGTTACGTCCTTTATAATATAAAGACCGAAGGGCAATCTTGGTAATACGCGCTTTTACGCGTTCGAGAAGAGAAAATAGAAAATTGACGACCGCAAAAGGGAGGAAATGGACAACCGCGCGTAATATCGCGCAATCTATGAAGGAAGAGACAATTGTGCTTGCGAGAGATCCCATCTGTTTCCCAGTTAAATCACTGATCCGTAACCTCCGCGGGGTACAAAGAACCATCCACGTGGAGAATCTTCGTACTCCTGTTGATCTGATTTCAGTTGCCACTGCATCGCCGCGCTGGTATCCGCCATACGTAACAACGATATGCACAAAGGCTAACAATGAGGGCGCATTAAGATGTATCCAGGCTCCCTACCGGTTTATTGTCTCGGTACAATTATCGCGACCGTTCGTGTCTATACATTTGTACACGCGTTCTTGTATACATTTGTATTCACCGCTCGACGAGGTGATACGAACAATAAGATTATGCAGGGGCAAGTAAAACAACGGAATAGGATATTATCTTGCTCTCGTGAAAGAACGCATTCATCATTTAAATATATATATAATTTAGATGGGTTAATCATCATCTTAACTTCGCGATAAAACAATTTCTTTACCAGAGATAATATTTCTATAAAATTAATTGATTAATTTAAAAAACTGTAAATTTATTGATTTATATAAGTTGTAACTCTCTAAAAAAATAATGAAATAATTACTGTCTGGTATCAGTAGTATACAACTTTTAGATCATTTTTCAGACGTATAAGATTGATCATTTCGATAACTCAAAATAACTCGCCAGTGCGATGCGCTGCGAACTAATCTAATATTCTTTTTGCGCTGCCTGTGTTTTCTAGATCAATAAGATAATATTAAGTAGGAAATTTCTACGCGACGGTAAACGCGAACAAAACGAGAACAATGACGCGTTAACTCGTAGCCTCGTGGAATTAATCCGGCGAAAGAATTGTGGAAAAATGCGCGGATGCGGATTTACGGCATCGTGCGAACGATGTTCAATGGACGTTCGATTAAGACGACCGGTAATTTGCGCCGAGCCGATGAGGAAAAAGAGACCGCCGCGATCCTTCTCCTTCCTGTGCGTCTAAGAGGCCTGTGATCCGGAAAACGTGGTATTATCCAGTGATAACGAGCCGACGCAGATGCCTCGTTACAAGTAGCGCCGTATTAACTGCGGCAGTTTTCTCCCTATCGCGATGGTTTTCTAAATTACTATACGCAGCCTTATTTATCCCACACAACGGAGAGTTCTCTGATCTTTCGCGTCGCGAGGACGACGGCGATGGCGTGGCACAGGAAACAGTGGGTACCGATAGCATACGGATGTCGAGGATGAGAAGAGGAAGATGTAGAGAAGGCTGTGGATATGAAAATAAAAAAAAGGGCGACCGCGAATTCCTCGCGACGTTAATTGCTTTTCTCGGTCTATAGTCTCACGAATATGCGCACATATTTATACATTTATTATATATATATATATTTTATATTAATATAAAAATATAAAATTAATTGAATATAAAAATATAAAATTGATTTAATATAAAAATATATAAATTATATATATATATATATTATATAGCGGAGGAAGGGATATTCAGCTGCATCCGCGGCAACCGATAAGTGATTTGTATTAAGATCTCGCTATGCGCGGTGATAAATTACACGGTGACTTACGTGCGTGCAACACAGCGGCGCCATGCATGCGCAGCCTTCGGCGAAAAAGCGTCTGTATACGCGGATGTACATATACATATACCAAGGATATATATATAAGCGAAGGCTCGCGCTTGAGGATAATTGGATAATCGAACCCGCCCCGTTTCCAGAAAGCGACGTGAGAGAGAAAATATCGATTGGCGCGCGGCTACCGATAACTCGGCGAGATCGTTGACGAGTTCTTCTGGTTCGGGAAATACATTCGGGAAGGAAGGATGAGTTGCAGAATCGTAGGTGTACTTTTTTTTTAAACTGATGAGAATAGAGAGGGGAGGATCGGAGGGTGGCGCAAATAATTGAATGGTTCTTCGCGATCTACATACGAGTCGAATCGATTGGAAAATCATTAACAAGCAAGATCAAAAGAGGTATTCACTTGCGTCGCATGAATAAGTTCGTTGAATTTCGCTGCGTCTCGGACGCTGACGAAGCGACTGTCGGCCGCAAAAAATCGCTGCCATTATCGCGCTGCATCGTATTGTCGCAAGAACAAACACGGCGCCATGACTGAACACACCGCATCATGACTCGCTCGATTCGCTCTCTCTCGCGCTCTCTCTTGGCCGCTGGTTGTTTAATTAGTTTGGGCGACGGAGAAGACAATGGGGGAGAGTTAAGAAGGAGATAAAGAGAGAAGGAAACGGGAGGACCGGGAGAAGATAGTGAACTCTTCACTGTCGTATACTGCCCACGTCGCGGAGCCCAGCTCATTAATAAATAAATTACCGATGACCGATCGTAAGATGGCGTCATTGCATCGGAGAAGCGGCACCATCAAGCTGACGCCGAGCAAGCGATGGCTTCTCGTGTGGCAGGTGCACGCGTCATAACTTGACGAGGCCTCGACCGGCAGGAGGTACCAGCTGATTACCAGAGAAAGACATAAGCGCCATTCTCCTCTTTGCCGTCCTCCTCCATCATCACCACCGCCACCATTATCACCATCACCACCGTCTAATACGAGAGATAGGTGCATTACATGCGGCACTGGTACACCCTGCCGTTAAATATCGGCTAATGTTATAAATTACTTCTGGCAAATGTACCCCCTTATCCGACGAATATGTGTCTTTTTTATCTTGTGTAAAGTTATCTAGTTTTCATGCTTTTTCAATCGAAAAATTTGTTACATTGACGAATACTGACAGCGATCTGTATTTGAAAAATGATATTATATATGATTGAAAGATCGTAAATTATAATTTATATTTGCTAGTAAAGCTGATTAATTGAGAATTAATGTTAATGTTTAAATGATTTAAAAAGAACTCACTTTGAATTAATTCAAAGAAAATTATTTTGTATTACACGTGCAGGCAAAGTGGCACTTTGTGTGCGTGTTTTCTGTGCGGAAAGCGGCCGATTTCCCACGCCGCTCGCCTTCGGCTCGTGCGTCCTATCCCCCGCACTCGTGACCAATTGTCAACTTTCCGCACTTGATACACAATATACTATTCCTCTCTCATAATGTAATATTGTTATAGTATAAAAATCTTTTATAACATACATTTATAAATATATACACCAAAATTTGAAAGTATAATAATAAATATTAATTATGTATGTGTATTGCTAATTATTTACTGCTAATTATTTAATTAAAAGACAATATTAATTAAATAATTAGCAGTAAATAATTAGCAATACACATACATAATTAATATTTACTTATACTTTCAAATTTTTGTGTATATATTTATAAATGTATGTTATAAAAGATTTTTATACTATAACAATATTACATTATGAGAGAGGAAAATAATTTTCTTTGAAACACATACATATTCATAAATAAATAATTACATATGATATTGAGATGTAGTGTATTACTAAAGATATTAGATGTTTCAGATGTCTTTTTTACATTAATAAAGCTTGATAAGGGTAAACTACATTAGAATATCAAATTGTACTCACAAAGTTAAATGTGCATGCTTTGTAAGAAAATATAAAGTTCTTGTCATACACAGCATATATGGAAGGCCTTTGCTATTCATATACGTATAAGCTATTTTATATCTGTTTGCAGTTAATGCAAAGCGACTTATTCGGAAAGCGCGATGTTGTCTCGCGTCGTGCCTCGTGGATTCAATGCGGTTATACACGTAACTTGCGAAATTAATGACAGATTTCCTGTTACAAACTGAGAAACGTAGCAACGGCTTGTTGTTAAGCGAGCGCCATCGGCACCCGGAGCGAGACTCGTATCTCGAGGAATCGTGACATACGTTTTACCGGCGTGATAACGTGCGAGATAATCTCTTTCTCTAGCACGTTTCCGGAAATGCCCGTTTCTTGTATATCGGCGGTTTCGTATTATAACAGGGAGATATGAGCGCTGTGGTGTTGCTCTCTTTTAACGAGGCACCACCCGAAGCGAGACTTACGCCTTACACAGTACATCCGAGCGTAGGAACGATGTCCCCATTATTTATAGAGTCAGGTATTCCGACTAGTCGAGACTCTTGTCTGAGAGTACTAAATAAACAAAAAGATGCAGTAGCCATGAATTCTTGTGTCATCGTTGCCACTGGCGATATCATTTTTAATGCCACGATAACTTTTTAAACTGGAAAAAAACATGTTTCCTAATTGTTATATATATAGATTGTATTTTATATGTAGACGAGAGATATGTCTTTGTATAATACATTATATCGATATATGTACCTATGTATAATACATTATGTAGAAAACTTATTAACTAGAACTTTAATATAAAAATTTAAATCTGTCGTGAAAAAAACATGACATTTTTCAACAAAGTTGATTTTAACTCTTTTAGAGTGTAAAATATAATTTTCAGAATCTATACTTATTTGTGTCTATATTAATATACATAAGATATAAAGAGGTAAAGTTTGTTTTTTTTTATTTGTTTCGTTGTGTTTGGGGTGAGTAATATAGGCAGGCTATAAAGTTTGGCGCGTCCAATAATAATTTTTTGAAATAGTAATTAATTTGAACGTTGCTATAATTTAGATTTTATATTTGTATGTTACAGAGACATTGAACATCAACTACTTCGCTGTTATGCATCGGTGTTTGTAAGTGAGAAACTTTTATTTAATTTTGAGGTAACGGGTTGTAGTTGTAGATTAGTAGGTTGGTAGATTGGTAGATAGATCCGATTATCTTAAAATGGATGAATTAGATCAAACTTACTTATAGATTAGACTTTTCATAAATGCCTTTAATAATACATAATTAAGGCATATTACACGTACAAGTGTAAATTAAGGTATAATAATGCATATATGCCTGAAATACAATATAATCACACCGTGACATAATCTGCCAAAATATTATGAGCTGTCGTTCATAAATCGGTCGATATCGCGACACAAAAACGCGGTCGTCGGCCTTGTATATACTTATAAGTTATAGTTATAATTTTTTAATTAATAATTTTAAATCTTAGAGAGACACAGTAATATGTCTCTCTGAAAGAGACATATTATTAAGTAAAAAGAGTACGTATGTTCCCCCCAAAAATCATGTATAAAATAGGTAGGTCGCTTGTAACAGAAAGAAAAGGAAGATAAATCCTTTCTATTAGGAAGTTATTAAATAACAAAGTGCTCTTTAGAGAGATACATACTTGTCGAGCCTTTAAGACAGATTATTAAACGTCGAAGCAATAAGCTGTTCGCTCATTATTTTCGCAAGGCGTAAATGGAAAGCGACATCGATCGATCTCTCGGCCGATTTCCAATCCAATCACGTAATTTGCCGATCGCTTTTCGGTGCACACTCGCAGATACATACATATATATATGTATATTCGCTCGATTTCTAAATCGCGCGCGCGCGCAATTTATGTCGCGCGTAAATGGTAATTCCCTGCGGAAATTAATTATTCACGCGAGACGTAAGAGCGGACCTTCCGCGCGTGTGACTTATGCGCGCGACGCTCTCTCGAATCGGTCGTAGATTACAACCGGCACCGGCGTGGCGTACGTACGGGCACAAACGGCGCGGCGGTTGCTCAATTACCAGGCCCGTCCGTTACTTTATTCGGTGCGATAGCATCGACCATCGACCGCCGATCGACCGAGAGATCGGCGAGAATTTTAACGGCCGCACGCGATGGAAAGCCGCGCGATAACCGGCGGTTTTCGTACCGAGGAGGCGCGTAGGCGACGCGCATCTTCAAGGGCGGAGTAGGCGAAGGAAGGGTTTTCAATTTGGAGCACCTGCCGGCAAATTGCGGCTCGAACACGCTCTTCGGGGCCGAAGAGAAAGAGAGAGAGAGAGAAAGGGAAAAAAACGGTCAAGGGACCCTCGTGGTGAAATACCCAAGTATATGCAGCTCATATACCACCGCGTGTTTTTTTTTTATATATTGCGGTGCAAATAATTTTGATCTTGTCTCTCGAATTTTATTGTTATGTTCAAAAATTGTTCGGGAGCGAGACAGGTGAAATGTGAAAAATGCTTGGATTTACGGCTCACTATATATATACTTATTTGTGATATTTCTCTCGATGTTCTTTTCGTCGCATATATAGACACGTGCGTGTGCGTTTCGGATGATTTCTGTCGAAGAGATTTTGATCTGAAGTTACATACGCGCGATTCGAATAAAGTCTTCTTCGAGATGCCTCGTGCCGCCTGCTGATCGTTCCGCGCGCAACGCAATTAAAAAGGACATATAAATCTGAGAGATTCATCGCGCGAACGCCCTTAAAATTGGACCAAGAGGCCACCTGCCGTTTCGAGGCGAGCGAGGAAATCGAAAATTGATTTGTAGACAACGAGATATAGCGGGCGAACGTTTATTGCGGCCACCGTTCAACGCGATGAATATTAATATTGGATTAATTTTAATTTGCGTGTGCAGAATTAGATATTTTTTCAACCAACGACTACACAAACAAAGAGAATAAAAATTATTCAACAGTTATGAAGCAGCAAAACACGAAGAAATAAATTAAAAAAGAACTTAGGAAAATTATTTTAGTTTTTAATCAGTTTTACTTCTCATAATAGCTTTGTAACTTAATTTGTCGAAACCTTTTTAATATAGTATACAGAAAATTTAAAGTAATCTTTTGTCATAAAACGGGAATAAAAAAAATATTGTTTCTAAAGTGTCCTAAGTGATAACATTTTAAATACCTCTAACTAACAATTTTATATATATTTTAAGAAATTAGAGAGAGATAAAAGTAGATGAAAAATAATATTTGTATAATTGTATAGCAGGCAAATAGTCCTTTGCAAGTGCAATACAGTTGAGAATATGAACTACATTTTATGTCAAATCGACATATTTAATTCACACTTTTAAAACAGCGCGTTGAGAAATCAACTAATTATTCGTTTAATCAGTTTATTGCAAAATAAAACGACGTCGCACGACCAAATTGAGTATTCTTATTGAATATTACATGTTACGAGATAGTTATTTCCATTTTGGACAATTAAATAATTTTAACTATTCAATAAATTTAATATTTTAATTTCAATGAAAACTAAGACGACTTTCTATTTTTATTTCAACGACATTCCTTCCATTAATATCTGTTTGATCGAGGATAATTATATTAGAATAATTAAAAAATTTACTAAACTGTTAATATAGAATTAATGCGTTTTCGCCGACATTTAATCTCTATCAAAGTCATGTATCTTGTAGCATAGCTGAATAAGAATGCATCATTTATGATACAGCTATAAAAACATACGGTATACTGAATAATTTATGAAAAATACATCACTACTATGTCTATTTTAAGAATATGTTTCTAAATTTAATAATGTTATATTGAGAACTAGGAAAAAAATTATGATAATTAATTTCTTAACCTCTCTCTAATATATACAGAACTACAGCAAGTAATTAAAAAAATAGAAATAATTGAGCATTTTCTTTACTGGCGGTCGTCATTGACAGTCGCGTTAAAATAATCAAATCGTCGTGAATATAAATGACACATATCGCGGATATTTTCGCGAAACGCGCGCGTTATCATCACTTTATACGCCGGCGGTAGAAAATAAAAAACCGTCATAAAGGAGGCTTAACGGAATCACGAGCACGATTGTGCCAGCAATATATAAATCCTTTTATGTATATATATACGCACAGTTCGCGGTGCGATGGAAAAGCACGTCCACGACAGCTATACGGGCATCGGACATTAATGAGAATCGCTCGCGATTGCCGTCGGCCGGGAACGGTACGAGTAATTGCATTGAGCGACAGTCGCATGCACGCGTTTCAATGAATTCCGCGCGGCAGTAAACTCGGCGTTAATACGCGACTAACAGCTCGCTATTTTAATTAACGAGTGTCGCGCGGCCCCGGAGGACCTATCCGTTCTCGATACGCGAAGACGGAGTGCGTAAACGCACGCGTTTCCGTCGTGTTACACCTGTACGCACATGCTCGTAACATAAGAATTGCTTCACGGAAAACAATTAGCTCCATAGCTAAATTTTAGCTATCCAAATATTACACATGAAATTTAGTTATCATGCCTAAATTTAAGCTGTGACAACTAATAATTTTTAGCTATAACATTCTCCGTTTAACTATGGCTAAAAAATATTAGTTATCATAGCTAAAATTTAGGGATGATAACTAAATTTCAGGTTGTATAATATATGGATGGCTAAAATTTATTGGTATAGCTAATTCTTTTCTTCCATGTTTGAGTACGCGAATTGCGTGCAGTAGTATAAATTACACACAGTACAGAGGTATTTGAAATTCAGTCCATTTACAAGTTACCCATCAATCGTTCTGTCTTTAGAAAATTTATAAATAAGTATAGCTCTATTCTGCTCCATATCCTTAGAGAATCTCTTTAGAAAATCTTTACTTGATTGGTTATTTCAAAAGCATCAATCGGGAAAAACAAGATGCAATATGCCAAGCACAAACATGTAGAAATACCGAATGCATTCCTGTCACGACATTAACCAGTCGCGCAATGGCGGATATTTCTATAAATTATCTCGCATGTACAGCGGTTACTCAGCTATTGGCCCCAAGGTTTATTCCTTCCTGAATCAACGCAAAAGTCCTCTTTCCTGAAAGGACTATGATAATTTAATTGTGCAACCGATAAATGTACACTGACAGTGATTACGCAGCACGATGATAGCGTTCGGCATAATTGAGAAAATGATCGTATATTCAAAGAGACGTAACTGTACAGGGAGAATGAGACCAGGATCATTTTGCATACGGTTCTGAAATACGAAAACATGTTTGAATTGAATGGAGAATTGTTTCAAAATACTTGGCAATCGATCGAAATCGAATTTTTAAATTACATCCAGTAAAAAACATTACTGAAAGTTAGATATTGTAATTGAGATCTTCAAATAAATGAGACAACACAATTTATTATTTTAATGTTTTCGATTATTTTTTTGCCGAGTTGCAAATATTTGACATTTTTCATGCAATATTTGACGTTTAAAAAATATTTTACAATAAGCACAAATTTTATCGTTTGAAAATTATTGATGCTAATTTGTTCTTTCAGGGATCTCGATTACAATATACTTGCGCCCTTATAATAAAATTTTATCATTTCCGCGATTTTTATTTCAAAATTTCGAGACAAATATATACAGCTGATCCAAAGTTAAAAGTATGCTATCTAAACGTATACTACACATATACATATACGTACGTGTGTGTATGTACATTTTTTAATACCGAAGTAGAAGTCTATGATTATTTTTTTAGAGGCGAGAAAAAAGCGACAGAGGATAATGCGGCATTGATAAAAAATCGAAGTTAAGCGCCCACATCCGTCTAACGTGCGGCATGTGACGATCGGACGTTCACGCGAGGCATTTACGAGGACAATGGGGACGAAAATCCCGCGAGAAGGACTCTTTCCTTATAACGCCAGCTGGTAGTCGTCGCCGTCCCCCTATACATACGTGATATACGTCACTCTGAAGGTGGCCAAGAAGCTGCACCCCGCCTAACCGGAGTTTACGAGGGTACCTAATCGTGTACACGTCGTGTTTCCGCGCAGTTAGCACAATGCAACGACAATAATGACAACACGTTGTATACTGACCGCTTGACCAGCCGCCCACCGATCGTTTATCAAACGAATAGCGACCGTGTCTAAACACGGCGCGAGGGTGGCCTTAGGCGCTTTTCACGTCGTTATGTTCAACGAGATAGATGCTAACGACGACTTTTTGCCAGATGCACGTGGCAAACTGTAAACTTTGTTTGACAGCCGTTTCACTGACACATTTATTTATTGAGAGTTTAGCTCGCAATTTCATATTGTACTGCAATTATAAATATAACACATCATATGATTAACAATAATACGGTTCTAAAAAACGCGCAAGTTATAAAATTAGAATTTTAATTTTTAAAAATTTTTATTAGAATTTTTGTAATTATTATTTTCTATCAATTTATTATATAATAAATAATACATATAATTGCTATTAATAAGTAATACATATTAATATACATATTAATAAGTAATATTAATTCCTCTATTATATTATTGTATGTATTATATATATTATACAATATATAATTAGAAAATTTGATATATATACATATGTTATAATTTGTTGTAATTGGCATAGCAATTTAAATAACATAGTAGTAACATCGATCTAAAAGTAACGATTAATCAAGAACACTCAAGCCACATCAATAGAAATATATTTAAAGAAATTATAAAATTTTATTACCGATTATTAAAACAAATTCAAATTAAAGAATTGCAAGTGAGAAAATATTGATCTTCGTCATTTTTATATTTCTGACCAATCGTACTTACTAAGAAAAAATAAAATTATTTCATTCAATCATAAAACTTCGTATATCGATTTCATCGTTGATTTTACGAATGTGAAAAGAGCAACGATAATGATTGCATTTCATTACATCATTCGGAAAGCATATATCTCTCCGTGTGTATCTTTAGCTAAATCGACGATCTAACTGCTCGTTTAGAGACGACAAGGCGCGATACGGCGAGATATACATCACGAATGTAAAGTCAAGTTGTCGCCTCTTCGAGAATAGCAATGGGCCTCCGGGGAGACTAACGCGGGCGTTGTTATTCGTTTTCGGATGACAGCGGGTCGGTCGCGCGGCCGTTCGATACGATCGGGTCAAGATCGGCCAGGAGCCAAGCAGCAAAGAGCCGGGCTTTAGCTGCCAAGAGTAGAGGAACCGAGAGCGCGCAGCTGCAGCTGATCGAGGCCGCTACTCCCTTGCCGTTTACGTTGGCGCGTGCCATCCCCATGCCACCTATCCTCCTTTTTTTCTTTTCCTCCTTCTGAAAGGTTCCAGGTAAAGGTCTCGGATACGTTACCGGATCTCTTGCGTAACGTACATTCTACTATATACATGTACCTGCCGCGAAAAATAAGGAGGTTCGCAGAGCAAACGCAGTCTAATTTTTATTTCTGTAGTTTCTCTATTCTATTAGTTTATTTCAATTATTTAAATCGTTGCGCCAATTAATGACAAACTGTAGCCAGATACAAAAAATTAAACATTTAATTGGTTAATTAAAAAAAAGGTTCTATCTCTCCATTACATTTAATTTTATCAAGCCATTTTTGTAAGTTTAAAAACCCGTGTTGAATCTTTTCTCTTATCTTAATTAAATGAAAAATCATGATTTTTACCTTAATAATTTCTCTTCCCTTATCTCTCTTAATTCAGTAAACTATTTTTTACTTTTTTTTTAAATAATCACAAGCGATTTGACATCGCCTCTTATTAATTGGAAGAGAAAAGTGAAACATGTTGATTCGAGGGAAACTATCATTTTCTTTAATATTTTACAGTACTCATATAACGGTAGAAAAAAAAGTAAATTTCTCTACGTTCTTGCCAATGGACGGCACTATAATCAAATTATAGTCTCATCACGCGCGAAACGTAACGGCGCCGCAGGTAAATCCAACGGTTCCAACGTTTTTTGTTGTCAAAGGACGCGTGCCAAAATTGAAAGTTTAGTTGCTTGAGGCACGACGGGATCGTAAAAAAAAAGAGGAGAATTCACGACGGAGGGGGCAAACAGCTGAGTCGCATTGAATCGCGTCGCGTGTGTGCTCAAGGTGTTCTCCAACGGCTCAGATTCGAATTCAATGTGCAAGAGGATCTTGTCCCGTGCCTTCTTCCCTTCTTTCATAACGCTTCTTATTATGCTCCCTACTAAGCTTGTCCATGAGCCAGAATTTCGGTTAGGCTATCTCCCATCCCGAGGCGGATGTCTTCCTGCGGGATGACTCGAGGATCCACGTGCGCTTAATATACTGTGACTTTGGACCTAACGTACCGATTCGATTATTAATCTTTGCATTATCAAGAGAGAGAAAGTTGACATTTATGATACTTGTTCGCTTCTCATAATGCTTAAATATTATTTTTGTAATTTGTGTCTTCTGTAATGTAAACCTCTTAATATCAGTATATTAAAGCTTAAACTATTTTCTGATAAATTGTAGAAACAGTCAACAATTTTAGAACTGTCTTCAGTCGGAAATAACTGATTTATATTTTATACTTATTTTGCAATTTTTGCGTATTTATTATTCATATATTAGCATATATTATAGGTGATTAGTTTCTCCGACACTCTGTTTCTTTTGAGTTTCTACGACTTGTGATTTCCTGAATTTTTTCTCTTTAATTGTATTTACGTAAATCTTTTTTTCTTTTTGGACGATAAATCAAATGAGAGTCTTTCAAAAGTTTCTTTTTAAATTGTATGTATAAATGCGTTCCATGTTTTCGTCCGCGTTGTCGCGACTTTAAAATTCAATTAATAAAAAGCAGTTATCCTAAATATACTTTCCGCGCAAATATAATTTTCTTTTACTTATTTCTCTTATATTCATTTCTGTTCATGTTTTTTTTATTCTAATAATTTTTCATTTAAACTCACACATTGCTTAAATAATTATTTTTAATAATTTGCATCTTTGAAACATATTTAATACTGATTCAGTATAGATCAAATTTGTTGATCAAATTTATAATCGTGCACGATCACTCACTAACGAGAAAGGTGTACGCAAGATGCAAGAACAAACGAGATAAAGCCTAGGCGTGTTTGAAATGCGCGCACTCAACTATTTAGATAAGATAAACACAGAGGAATCTAATTTAATTTTTGTCAGGTGTGATCTCGAATGTATATCTCTTGCAACATTGTCTCGTGAATATGGTAATCAGCGAAATAACATCAGAGATATCGATCCATAGAGAAAAAAATCTGTAACATGGAATTAGTTACCAGTAGATCGTTGAACTGTTATCGATGATTGTCACTAATGTTAGCTATCGCTCTTTCGTCTCGTCTCGGATATATTCTGCTATAGTTACGCACCACGAATTATTCACGATGAGAGCTCTGATTAATTATCCGAGACGCAGCATCGAACGAGGAATCGATCTACGGGCGCGAGATGCATTTAAACTGGATCTCTCTCGCGTACAAAGATGTAGATAGTCATCGGTAATTATCGTTGAACCCTCGATAACCCGCGGATAAGCAGAAACGCTGAGAGGCGATAAGGAAATATCCGAGGCGTTGCTTGAAATTAATTTCGAATAACGGATCGCAAAACGGTTTACGCGTCGCGGATCTAACACGTGTTAGTTTATCGCGAGGGAGGGTTTATCACTGATTTTGCATTTTCGATTGCGTATCACGGGTCGCGATAAAATATTCGAGAGATGTGAAGAAGCGCGTACCCGTTACTAATCGCAATAACTCGCACGTTTCAGATACGCTTCCCCGATAATGCAACAGTGAGCAGATATTCCGGCACATATGTGTACGAGAGCGATAATAAAATAGTAATGGGCATGCTTTTCATTATTGTGCGTCGAGCTCCGGGCGGGTCTGTGGAAGTCTACTTTCCCTTCCGGGAAAAGAGAAAGAGAGAGAGAGAGATGAGATTCTCATTTATTATGCGCGAATAAAGCAACCTGCGTCGACGCTCCCGTTTCAAGATATTATACAAACCGATCTCTTCCTTTTCACCCTCGGCCTCATCGGTCTTTGTATATCTCGCCGGTTCGGCTTCCGTGAGGTAAATGCACTCGCGGGTCGAAAATCGATCGCGCAGGTATGCGGCAGATGCGACGCGAACCCTCGAGAATGCCGAAAGCGGAATAAAGGGAACGTCTTCATTCTATAATCGAGTTCTTAGCATATTTATTCAGAGTAGACATCGTCGCGCGAATATATTCGTCATGAAAATTGAATACATTTCCGCGCGATGCGCAGGTGATATGTTTTCCGGTTTATCTAATACTATACAGGTAACGCTGCCGGATTTCTTTCCGATAAACGATCTTAATCTTTTCAAAGCTCGCTGAAAGCAGAAGCCAAATTAATATTTTACGTATTTGTAATAACCTAAAGTATATTCTTATGTTAGAATATTATTTTTTGTATATTATGTTAACTTTCATGACTGAGGAAAATTTGTTAAAAGATTGAATAAATTTAAATACAAAAATTCTTCAATTATCTGTACTGTCATGTAAGTTTCTTAAATCAACGCGTTAAAACATATCTTTTGATAAATCTGAAAATAGGATTTCTAACGGAAATAATTATTTTTCATATGTGGGTGATAATTTCTGGCAATATTGAAAATATTCATAGCGATATTAGCATTCATCATGATGTCATCCGATTTCTACTATTTCATCTTTCTTTCTAAATATTTTCTCTTTATTTGAATTTGCGTAAATATTTCTTCTTTTATATTCTCACCAAATCATCTATAGCTCAAACCTCGAGTTAAAAATTCAATGGCTCTTTTAGGTAAATCTTCGATAAATATTGAAATATTTCCTGTTACGAACTTCTCAGAACCAAACATTTCAGCGTATCACTCTTATAAAAAAATTTGTATAATCGTATAATGCTTTCGTCACGTCGAAAAGTTATTGACATGTGATATTACGACATTAAAAACATGTGCGGCAGCGATACTTTGCTTTCAACCATTTAATCAGATTAGAATATTATCTTGATAATATACAGCATCATCGCTGTCGATCATAACGAGCGAGCCTAGGTATTTTCGTCTCAATATACATATTTGCGCGCTTAATAGGTAATAGTCCATCTTATACCGTTATGTCGCGTTTTCTTAGTTTCTTCAAACATACCGTTCTTCTCATCTGCAAATAGACGATCAAAATCGATATATGATCAAATCATTTCTTTTCCAGTTCTAGTTTTTAGCTGAAAGTTTAAACTGAAAATTTAGACTCTTAAATACTAATTAAACTCTTATTATATTTTATAATAATTTTGATAATATTATTTTAAATTATTTTTTAAAGTAAATATTCTTCTTTAAAAAAATTTCTTCATTGTTCTTCAAAAAAATGAGAAATTTAACAAAACAAGCAACGAATAAACAGATTTTAAGCTTTGAATAGTAAAATAATTAAGTAAAGTAATTCAGAGAATAAAGTTTTAGTATAATAAATTACCATACTTAGTAGCTGGGAAAAAAAAAGAAATGTAGAAGATTATTTTATGACAAAAGTTGGCGAAAGTGGCGGTATATCGCGATTCCGGTTCAAAGGACTGATCCGACTTCCAAGCTGTTCGCTCAATCAACGCTTAAGCTACCTTAACCCTGTTGAGAGCTCAATCCAGAAATACTGGCAGTTAGGCGGACACAAAGCAAAGGCATTAAGAGAAAAAGGAACGGGCGTGATATATGATATCGGTACGGATTTAAGTTCATTCATTTGCGAGCAATCAGCACAGGCGAGCTTTTCACAGAAATCAAATAATTCCATTCATTTTACGATTAGATTAAAGATATCATTTGCATTTTTGTATTATTGACTTTTATTTCCAAAAATTAATAAACTTTTGCAGAAAGTACAAACAGAATAAATCCTTATTCTGATATCTATTAACTATATTTTAATATCTACATAAATTTTTTTTTTAAATAAGGACTATTGTTACTTGTCTATCTATTATAAATAGTATTAAGTTTTAAATGTCAATCTGTGTGTCACGAGTATAATGAATTCATTGAGGAGTCGAAGTTGGTTCGAAAACTCATTTTGGTTGATTTCTCGCGTGTGATTCGCGTTCTAAATTTAGTTCGATTCTCGACTTAGCAAAATATTCGCGAACACAATCGTTCGTCTCGGTGGCATCGCTCAACGTCCGGCGTTACAAGGCCTGATGGCTAGAACGTGTTCGTTGTCACGAAAGAAGCCAGATCATGGTATGTAGATGATTGCATAAGTGGAGTCCTGTTTAGGTCGAATTAAATCCGCGATTAACAGAGAAAACATGAGAATATTTTATTCGATAATGATATTAATATTAGCGATTTTTTTTGCATTGATTTTGAGCATTGATAATGTTTGAATAAAGATACGTCACAGATAAGAGTTTTTAAAGTATATAATAATAAAATTAAATATTTATAAAAACGCTGATACATGATTTCGCAACAAATATCAATATTAAAAGATGATGTCATAAAAATTAGATCGAAATTTATATTGTCATAAAATAATCATGTTCAACACATATATTGCGGATACTTAACCTGTCCACATATAATGAAATAGAAATAGATAAAAATTCGGGTTTTGTTATGAGAATAAAAATCGAGAAAGATTTCTATATCGTTGCATGACGTCGTAAATTTTTAATAATTACTTAGATCGTAGAATCATCACATTTTAACACGATTCACGGTGTTGAAATAAATATATATACACAATAAAAAAAATGTTTTTATGTCGAAACTAATTAAAAATTTTCCAAATAAATTGATATTGAAGCACAAATAATAGATGTAGGATCATGTATAAAGACAAATAATAAATATAAATATAAAAATACATACTTAAACAAAATGTTTTTATAGACTTAGGAATCAATAATTTAGGAAAAATATGTGATATTATTTACTCTTTATAATTTTTAGTAAAAGTAAATTTTAAAATATGTCTTGAAATCTTTATGTATTCCTAATGTTTTCTTATATTTATTGTCATATGAAAACTTGAAAGGACGATGTGAATAATTAACTTTTTTGGGAGAACGCACAATGTGTAGCGCGTTGCGCACAAGAATAAATCAAATTTATTAGAAATATCTTTAGTACAGACTATGGTAATTCTGCATAATTCCTCAGAGGGTATATACTCTTATTATTCCGGGGCAATTATAATCTCCGATGCACCGTGCCGTCGAGGCTATATTAATTCGCGACGACGCCGTCTGAGAATGTCTTGCGTATTAGCAGAGGCCACTGGACTCGTACTAGTCACAAGTTTTAACCAATAAAAGTATGGAAGCATTTCTGTCAGCGGAGAAATCATAAGTAAAACTTCATAGATTTCAATTAACATTTATCGTACTTCTTTGTAGTATAATAAGATGTCGAATTAGATATGAATCCTGTAAGCATAATGTAGGATGAATTTTCTCATATATAACATGAAAAAATTCAATAGGTATACATATTTCCATATAAATTTGTTATTTATTAATCATTCTTTCTTTAAAGAAAATTTGCAAGATTAATGCAAAATATAGAGAATTAGAACTTTTCACAAATAATTGTTGATCGCCAGTGACAAATTTTAACAAATAATGAGATGCAATTTAATTCGACCAAAAACTGGCTATTCATTTATTGAAAATAAGTATAGAGAATTAGCTCGAATTTTATGGCAGTTTTTAAAATATTGATAAACGATTAACTACATATAATATAATTAAATGTTATAAATAGAATTCCAAACAATCGAATTTATTCGAGATTAATTGATAAGCATGCCGAGGTTGCGTTAGAAATACATATAATTTAGGAGCTCGTTAAAGTTAGTTTAATAAATGATAATTCCTTTTTATATAGCCCGACCATAACAATCCCGTTCATCGAATTTATATTGGCATTTTATGAGAGAATGCTCTTTTCCCTCTCTCCGATCAGGAGTGACAAAAACACTGTGTATCATCATCGCGTATTAATAAGCCGCTTTGTGATACTGTTGTGACAAGAACTTTTTCACGTGAGACGACAATAATGTAAAAAGTTAGCCGCGATATAAAGAGGTCAGATAATGAAAACAAAGTTTATTAGTTGTGTTATTGATATCAATTACAATAGTGAAATGAAGGAAAGCAAAGGGAACTTTTTAAATTGCTATTTTTTTTCGTAATAAAAGTATATCTCAAATTAAAATGAAAGATTCGTCGATATAATGCACAGGATCGAAATTGTAATATATTAAAGTTGTGATATACATATATAAGATACGCATGCATATATCTAAATTACAGAGTAGTGGCCACAGTATGTTAAAATATATGAAACATAAAATTAAATCATATTATTTTTATAAATCAAACATTTCGAACAATCTGCAGAAAAACTCTAGTGACGTTTCAACTCACGACGACCAAATATTTCACTGTAACAAGTATTCTCCTCTTTTAAGTTCAAGTCAAAATCGTGGATTTATTGTACTGACCACATTACAGCATACATAGTTGCGTCGCCTGGAGACATTAATTATGACATATATATTTTCCGTTAGCTTCCAGGGTCCTACCTGTAGTTCTTGATTTATATAGTCGCATCGATTCCACTCTGGAATCTAATCTAATAACATTGGCAGTTATTACAAGTTATAATCCTTAGCAGACGAGTCGATCCGCGACTAGTAGCATACCTCAAGGGCGTCTTCTGTCAGGCCCGAAAGGTATACATTCGTGCGAGCTCGAATAACGCAAACAGGATCTGAAACGCATCTGAAGTATGTCGGCAGGACATTATCGTTCGTCCTTCGCGTGTTCGCGACTCGACTCAAGGGCGGACTGAATTGAGAAGCTCTGATGGAAAGTTGTGAACACATATGTATGTGCAATATGTTGAATTAACACGTACAATAAGTAAGAAATGAAACTGAAAACTATTTATAAAAGTAAATCAAAAATATATAAAGGCGTGTAGATACAATTTAAAGTCAAATTTATGTACTGTTAACATCTTTTTATTTCTTGCTTACTTCTGTCAATTTTACATTGTTCATTAAAACAATGATATGAATGTTGTCGGAGGTATGCAGTGAATTTGATTTACTGTATTAATTTATTTTGCATTTACTTTTGGTATGTAACATTTTTTTGTTTATGAATTTAAAATTAATTGTTGCGATGAAATGTATTAAAATTATAATTATTTTTATGTAACTTTTTATAGATTTACTTGAAAAGGGCTGCAATGACAGCCGAAACGTTGTATTTTAACTAATTATCTACAATAAATGATTGCCAGTTTGGTCGACATTTACCATTGAGGAAAGATTTTTATTAATTATTACTGGCGAACCTTAAGGATTTTTATCTGTCAAATTTATGTGCTTTGTATTTCGTTGACAAATTGTTTTACCTATTTATTTATTTTTGTCAAAAACATGTGCGACTTGACATATCTAATAGTTTGTAATTCAATGAACTGCTAAGAGTTAACATGCTGTTTACATTAGGTATTTCTCAATATGGTTGCAACTTTCCACGTCTCTTTGTGAAAAGTTTCCCAATTCGTCCTTGCCACAGTATAGCGATTCCCAATCGGATGATCATTCGCTTTAATAATGGAAGTAATAGATCTAAAACGGAGACATGTCTTTTTCTCTTGCCGCGGTCGCGATACGTCCTTGTCTCATTAAAAGGCGTTTTCATACACGAAGGAAAACCTGCTTGCGACACGTAACGACTGTACAGATCGCGTCGCGGATATTCATGCGATCGTTAGTGTCGAAGGTGGTTCAGGAACGTTTCTCGAGGGGACTTTAAGACATCGATGAGTTTCGTTGAGACTGTAACGATGACCACATATGCATAGGTACGTCCCGGCGCTTCCGCTTTACAATTATGTAATCCAATTAAGCTAGGTTCGAACATTAAGCTTTGCCATTTGAATAAGTAAGGGTGCATTTAGTGTCAATTCTTTTTGCTCGGAGATAGGAGCATGTTACGAGAAGCTACGTTTATAGTATGGCTATTGAATAAATACTCGTACATACTCGTCGATAAAATTAGTGTTGCATGAATTATACATTTATTCGTAATGTGCGAGCGGCTGCATCAATATAATAATTAACGCTAGAATGCAAACATTGTTTTGACAATCATTATCGGTTACATGCAATCATTATCTCGTTTTCAAAAATATTATTTCGCATTATATAATTAATCTTAAATAAACAATAAGAAACATTGAAAATCATAAAATTGAATATAAAAAAATAGCAGCCAATTTTTTGGGGGAGCTTTCTCATTTTTGTGGGTGTTTTTAGGATTAACAAAAAGATATTAAAACAATTGTTTTATATTAATTAATATAATTAAGTTTCATGATCTCATAATCATAATATAATTAAGTTTCACTCATCTCCTACTTTTTTATTGAAAATCTCATATATCTTAAATCATTTTATCGTTCATATCGTTCTATATCGTCGGATGATATACACGATAGGAAATAGAAACCTTACAAGAATGCGAACACGTGCGAATGCATGTGGATCGTTTTTCATAGCGAAGGAGGCAAGTTTCGAGAGACGCAGGCGCGTTTGCTATGTCGTCGATCGAACTCCCTTATTCCTGGCTTAAACTAAGACCGCCGACTAAATGTGCCTGCCCACTACTATGCAAATTTATCTCGAGGTATGCGTAGCCGCGTACGGTTTCATTAACGTCTCGCACCGGTAAATTCGTACGCGCTATGCGCGAGAAACGTCTGAATATTTATACATACATACATACCTTAACGTAAAGAGCGCTATGCGTGAGAGAAAGTCATTGTGATAATCATTCATATTCAAAATTCGGACCCGTGTAATGCGACTCTGCCCGGAGGAGCCTTTTAAAATTATACACATTCCGGGTAATCGTACAAAATAACGTAAAACATGTTTTCGCGAGAGGAACATCACACATCACGCTCCTTCCTGAATGACTCTCCCGTCTCGGGCATCGAGAAAGAATTTAAAGTCACTCGCACGGAACCGTACAAGATCCCTGCATCGGGTATGCGATATCGCCAACAGAATTACGAGACAACACGCATCGTTACTATTCATTTAACATGTTATTTAGAAAATCAATTGAATACCTTTTGCGAGCTTATATAAGGACACGGGATAACTATGTGTCTTATTGCTTTGAAATCAATTTTACATTAAATATAATCACTTAGCTTTCTAATATATAAAGGAGATATGTCATAAAAATAGTATATAAAATAATCATTTGACACTTATTCAGAAGTAATTAATTATTATTATAAGTCTCACACACACATTTAACAGATATTAAAATATCGTCCTTTTTCTCAAGAGTATGTGAAATAAGAAATAGTTTTCAGTTTAATGTAGAATTTTTTGGGCAATTCTACATCGCTTTTGGAAAATTAGTGAAGAATATCTATTTTTTTTTCAAAGACTTCGATAAGAAAAAATGTTACTAGAAAGAAAGAGAGAGAGCAAAGGAGGGAATATACGAGAGGGATCTTCGTGTACCTACTACCTATCTACTACGGACGGTAGATATTAGTAGGAGGCGCGCGCGGACCGATATTAATCTACATCCAGCGCCGCGGCGAGGGACGGCCGGGCATTCATCATCTTTATTTTAACCACACGACGCGGGCCGGGCGGTATATCTGACTGCGATCTGCACTAATAACATTCGCGTTATGAATGGCGCGCGCGATCCCTGAAACACCGCGAGCATTAATTCGCTGGGCGAGGGAAGGCGCGTCGAAAATTGCAAGCGGCGACGATGAGGGCGGAGACGCGCAGCAGAGAGAAAAGAGACTCCCGACGGGCACGACCGCGAAGAACTTTGATTGGAACTCGCGCGAATTCGCTGACGAAACGATTTCGAATTTCCGAAATAATGCAAACGAATTATTATCCATTTCGTGTTAAAATTACGAAATTAAAATATAGAAATTTTATTAATTTTATATTTTTTATTAAAACAGCCACGAGTATAATATGTATGTAAAATATTAATAGATAGACTTTTTTCTATATTATTTTCCTTTTAAGCTACATATATTTTTAAGAAGAAAATTATCGAATATTTCAAGTCGATCGATATATATATATATATTATTATTATTATTCCAATGAGAAAAATTTTCATAGAACTGCGTCCAAAATTATTTTTTCTTATTACAGTTTGGCGTTTAAAAAAATATATAAGAAAATACAATAATTCTCATCAGCGTAATTGAAGCGATTGAAGAGTATCCAGTTAAAAACTGGCGATAACAGACTGGAAAGTGAAAAAAGCACAATATCCCGAGGTTCGTTCGCGAGCAGCTAACTAATTCTGTTCTTCTCATTAATCTGCCGTTATCTGGCAGATAGATCGGCGTCGATAGAAATTTCCGAGCGCGCGCCGTCTTCGGAACGATGCGATGCGGCGGCGAGTCGATCCGTTAAAATTAGACGCGGATGCGCATATTAACGCAGCTGCGACGGGATTAATAGTTCGAAAATATAGATTGGGGGGAATCAGCGGAGGAATTTGATTTGATCAATCGACCATTCACGGATTATCGGTTGTCGTTGTCAATCGGAGTAGTGGTTTCGGTGAGCCGAAATAGATAACCGGTCGATCGATTGGCGTAAAATATCCTTCCTACGCGGTTGATGTTAATGAGGGAATAATCCGGAGTCCAAGAAGGCACACGCCACATGGATTCAGCAAGGCGTAAACGACGAGGAAGAGGCGAACGCGAGAGAAAGAGAGAGAATATGTTGCAAATTATTTAACCTTCGAGGAAAGATCTTTTTTGAGAATCAAGTCAGTCTTCTGTCGTAGCTCAAGCTAAAAACTTCCTCTGGTTCAAATAAAGTCTTCTAAACGAACAATTACTTATATACATTTCATTACGTCGCGTCTCGCACGTAACAGAGCGCGGCTAAATTAGTCCGGAGAAAATCGCGCGACCTATTCTGTCCCGCGGGGCTTTCTTTCCTCGCACCGGCGTGTCCCGAAATAATTGGCAAAAGAAAACCCAGGACTGCCCACCATTCCCGACGGACAATGTGAATTATTCGAGTTGGCGGCGTGGAAAGAGAGATAGAGAGCGGACCGTGAACGCCGTCGACCGCGCGCACCAACTCCCCTTATTGCACTTCGCATGCACGTCGTGATGCATCGCGAAGGCAACGAATGACTACTATCGAATGGAGGTCTAGAGAAGAGTCGCGGCTGTCGTAAATCCCATTGAAAAGAGAAGCCAAGATGTTACATCGGGGACGAGAGCTTTACTTTTTGCGTTTTCGCGCGCAATCAATTGAATCCTTGTCAATCCTAAAATTATTACGTGACTTCTCGATATAGCGTTTATAAATATAAACAAATACTTTTGTATTACAGGTGCAGGCAAAGTGGCACTTTGTGTACGTGTTTTCTGTGCGGAAAGCGGCCGATTTCCCACGCCGCAAGATGGCCTACCATGGCGATTGGCCACCTAGCGCACAGAAAACGCGCACAAAGCTACTTTGCCTGCACTTGTAATACAAAATAGTATGTGTATCACGTGCGGATTGACAATTGTTCACTCGTGTGGGGTGGTCCATCACCCGCACTCGTGACCAATTGTCAACTTTCCGCACTTGATACACAATATACATATATTTGTTGAAATGTGAAAAATATCGTTCATGAACCGTTCAAGAAATAAAAATAAAATGACAAATTTTCATATAAATAAATTTGTATAGATTTTTTTTCGCGTATTTTTGCTGGTGTGGTATTTAAGACGCGATGCTCTAATTAAACGCTGGCCACATAAAACAATACGAGTATCACAGAGATGGAATCCCTCGTCGGGAATGAAAAGAGAAGAGAGTTAAGGAGTTTGTCGCGTATCTCCGAAAAGAAGACCAGCCACAGCCGGTCGGCTTTTGTTCGTAAGAATAAGAGAGGGGTCGGGATCCGCTTCGCGGGTTTGCGTGCTTACGGTAAATGAAGGGAGCGAAGCGCTGCGCGTTGGGGAAGGAAAAAGGATGAGGCGCAACGGGAGAGGATACTGAGAGAGGTGAAGGAGATAAAAGAGAAGACAGTGGTAACGTACGTACCAACGCGCGAAAGCTCGATGTGCTATCCTCCTTTTGCGACGAGTCGACGCGCATTGTGAGAATCCTCTCCTCTACGCCACTCTTCTCTTTCACGACTGTGGCGTGTGTTACGGGATAACTTATTTTATGCTGGCAGTCGTGTAAAATTAGGAAGAATGATGATAATCGAAAGAGAGAAGAGGAGAACTCGCAGTACAACGCGTCATTGGGATAATAATATACATGGGATATCTATTAAAGAATATATGCCATATATTTTGTGGAATTATTTCAATTAAATTATATATTGATCTTCGATGAAGCTCTCAAGGTTGTAATTAAATAAATTAAAAATGCTAAAATCATACACACACACACATACACATATTTGAGTACATATTTTTTATCGGATAGAATAAAGAAAGAAAGAATGCACAAATAAGTTTGACTTGTTTATCTTAAGGAAATATAGCTTGTACATATCGGAGCTCTTTTGTGAGGGAAGTTGGTACCTAGATCGAAATAGATCGCCGACCCAAAATCCATGCAGTCATTCTGGTCAGTGAATCATCTCGTCTTCGACGTAATTATCTCAAGTAGGCGCGAGATCGGTGAGCGCGATTTGCAGGAAGGCAACTTCTGCTCTCTGTGCTATAAGCTTCTATAACTGAAATCTTGTCTATACAAGTTGATGTTTAATCGTAAACAAGATTATACGTAATAACACGATCATCGATCTCTCTGCAAATTGATCGATTGCAACTACCTTCTAGATCTCGATATTAAATATCAATATATTGATTTCTCAGAAATATTTCTCCGCTTATTTATTTTATTTTATTTTATTTATTTATTTTTTTTTACGAGATTTAGCGCAATTTTCTGATTAATAAATATTCGACATTCGTATTTCATGAATATTGATTTCAATCGCTATACATAATTGCAATTTTTTTCTCAAGAGAGAACTAATGATTATAGAAAAGTAACGAAAGCTCATTTATTATCTCGCCGGATTTATTATCTCGCTACCGAGAATTTTCTTTTGTCAACGCGATCCAGTATGTCATACATACGTCAAGCGAAATACTTGGCTTTTAGCTTACTCACACTTCGTTGCGGCGTGACATTGCATTTCGGGACGACTACGTCGGCGCGAAATCGCACAATTGTTTTGTCTCCGGATTGTCCTTCCTGACTGCATTTCGCTGTTTGCTCACCTCTTTTCATCCTCAAATCTCCTCTGAAATTTTTCTCTTGGAAAAGAGCGAGCATTCCCTTTCTCCCTCTTTCATCTTCTCTTTCTCCATTTGTTGATTCGATGATAGCCATGCACAATGGGCGAAGAAGAAACGTTTCTCTCAGAGGCTCGATTCTATCACCGGACAGTATTATGACTAGACGGTTAATTAATGTCCCGGATTATGCTCCCGCGAGGCACTTCTTCTTCCAGCCGTTCGTTCTGATTTAACCGCAAATTATAATCCTCCCGCGCTTTTGTACGAGAGACAAGTCCGTCGGCCATTTCATTTCTCATTGCGCATTCTCAATGTGTCTCCTCGCGGAGTGAAGTTATTATAGCATAATTCCATTTCTAAGAGCATCGAGAGACGTGTGAATGACTCTTCCAACCAATCGCAGTCCGCACGCGCGCGCGAGAGTAATATGAAATATCATTACGAATCGTGGAAATTGTGCCCGATGTGACCGAGAATGATTGTTATAAAGCGAGAAAATAGCGCGACTGTACATGGTACATCAATTTACGTGACTTTACCGCTAACATTTGTCTTCGTGATACTAGTGTGGGACCAAATTACCACAGAACACGAAATAGAATAACGAAAACGTAACGGATTTAGCTTGGAAATAAGCGAACTGCATTTATACCAAGAAAAAAAATCAATGCTTTTTTGATATTTTAAAAATCAAGATAAAAGAAACTTGTACGAAAATTAAATTTATAAAATTCGGTCAACTATGATTATTTTATACAAATCACCCCCCATGACATATTAATATATTAATTATACTATTACATATATAACAATTATTCATTTATTTCTTGGAAAATTTTGAATGTCACGTTTAAATATTTGAATTAATTTGGTCTGGTCCTGCCAAGAGAATCGAAAACTATATCGATGTCACGATAATGAAGATCTGTCGTTCTATTCTGTTGACTATTCTAGTCTCGTCCTTTGTAGATAATATCCATGTAAATCATAACGGATCACAAAGTCGCTCTCACAAAGCCTCAGTCGTCGTTGCGAGCGTAAAATAGATATTGCCATCGCGGTCGGCGTAAATTGTGTTTCTCCGCCGCCACCGACTTGAGGCACAAAGGCAGCCCACGGTAAAACGTACATTAATCAAATCCGGGCGCAGGCGTACATCCAGCACAAAGGGCTAATTGAGATTTCTGACCGTTATGGCGCGATCCAGTGACCTTGCGCTTGTTGTTTACTGCTGATTTACGATTATTTTCAATAAGGCCACCTTGAAATGCCCGTGAAAATCAGAAACATTGTCTCATCTTTTTCTCCAAAATTAAAAACTGTCCTACAATTTATAGAAAAATTAACGTTCCTAGTATCTTTAAATTCTGATATCGAGTTTTATTAATTTTTTCTTATACCCTATAATTTTTTATTTCAACTTCTTCAGACTTTCAAATATCTCACGTATATTAAAAATTTCGTCAATTTTGTATCAACAAGGTAGTGCATATAAACATGTAATAAAAATACAATTGATTAAGATATTGCAGATTTTTGGATTATAATGATTAAATGGCAGAGACAGCTTGCTCATTTTCCCGATACTCGCGATTTCTCGCAATCAGTCTCGCTGTGACTTTCGCACCTCATTTGCGCGAAATAAGGGGGTCCGACCGACGCCCTTCCTCATATTGTCTGCAAACACATCCGACGCAGCGATAGACGGGCACTGTTGTCGGTATCGCACGCCCAATGCGACGTAGCCCGAGCGTGCATAATGCGTTAGTGCTAAATTTACGTTCTGGCGACACGAATCTAGACGTATGTATGTGGGAGGAGTCCGCCTCTCGCTTTATCTCCTTCTCTCTCTCTCTCTCTCATTTCTCTATCAGTCCTTCTGCGTTTTCCCCTTGCGGCCCACCATTATCATTATATATCTCTCTCTCCTCCCTGCAACCTCTTTCGATCTTGTCTTCCCTCTTTCTTTCTCTCTTTCCTTCTCGCGCGTCTCTTGCGCAAGCTGCCGACGCTGTTGCCACTTGACTGGCGATTTGTTACTCGCAACCATACGCGATGAATAATTGCGACGTCACGCCGCCAAGGCACAAGACGCGGTTTCCACGTCGGCGACGGAATCGTTTCCTACATCGGGACGAAGACGACGAAGACGACGACGACGACGAGCGCGACGCGACGACGATGACGCCGATGAGGGCGTCCTTTATACTCGCGAGAATTATGGAGTCGGCGGTTGCTGACGTCTTCACCAATCTTAATCCCGTTCCATCGATTCGTTTCGTTCGAGAGCGTAACGAATCTACATTGATCGGGACAGCTTCCAACGCGCTCGCGGCGAAACTTTGCCATTTTTCAGATTGTCAAAGCCGTAACTTAGTATCGATATCGCCTAATAATCCTAAGTATCTTTAATATCATACTTCTTACAAATTATGAGGACGCCCAAGGCTTTTCTTCGTAATGCTACTGTGCGTTCGTTCGCGTAGAAAAATATCTTTAGATAGCCGATCTAAGATTTGTATCATATTCATTTCTATGTTATCCCGCGATAGTGTTATAATAGTACGTTATTAACCTGCCCACATGCAGGATCGGAAAACGCTCGTTTGCCATAGGCTACGGTGGCTAACTTTTCCAAATTATGCTCATATATAATTATTTGTAGCCACGCAGCTCCTATATCATATAATTTATACATCATGCATTTTAACTTTAATAGCATAATTGTGATTTTCATTGGTGCGGAAGATTAACAGATTGCAAAAGTATCTTCTAAGAGTTTTTTTTTCATGCTTTTATACTCTCTCGCATTTAAAATGTGAAAATTCTCCATAAGCAGGTGCTAATCTTGTAATAGCTGCTTTAATTATTTTCACACAAATCTATTATTTAATATCTTACCGTATCTCCTAGTAAATAGCCGCACTAATTCGCGCTTAAATACATCAACGCACCCTGATTCGCTATCGAGTGTCGCGATCAACTAGCAATAAAAGCTGCAGGGTTTTCCTCGGCGACACTTGGTGCGATCTCTTCTCGAATAGAGCCGTCTGAAAATGCGTGGGTACGCAAAAAGCAAAAGGGGTACGTGGAATACCACGAGTAACACACTAAGTGCCAGGGAGTCATTAGCCGGGCAAATGATGTTACGGTGTCTGAAACACATGGTATGGGGTATATGTATCCGATTCTCGCTCGCTTGGTCGCAGACGCGACCAACATGTCATAATCAGCTGGCTGTGAAAGCAGACGGAGAAATGCGCAGCCCATTAGGCGAACAACGATGACCGGTGTTCCGAGACGGTGCCGGCCGTTTGTCGTCATATCGCGCCGCGACGAGATCCAACCACAGGGCCGCTGTGATGATTACGATGCTGACAGAGGTGCGATTCGCGAGCGAGCGAATAACCGCGCGGCTGTGCCACCCGCCACAGCCCATTATCCGCTTCCGCGAAGCCCCATTCAGTCGTTTTCGCGAGATTTCAATGGACTGGAGAGACACCGAGAGCCATCTCTCCCTGTCCGTCATTCCGACGTCTCTGCCCACGTAATTCGGGATATCAACGGGATCGCGGGATGTATAATTAGGCATCGCGCGTGACGGACGCGCCCCGAGCGTTTAAACGGCACCGCGAGCTAATGACGATATAATATAGCCTCGTTACTTACGCGATTATCACCGGCCGACTTTATATCGTTCGTATAACGCGATATGTTATGTCCGGGATAATCCGACCGGTTTCATCAAAGTTTCACCGTTATATTATAAATAAGTGGCGAATATATATCGCTGAAAAAAAGAGTCCTCAAGCGTGATTTAATCTCGGTTTTATTATACTGGCGGTCTCTGGGAAGAAACATTACTTTCCTTAATTGCTGACTTTAAAAATTACGTTGAAAGGTAAGAATTACGCTGAAATATTGAACATTTTAATTCTGGTACTGAGAGAAAAACTATTGACAGAAATTAAAGATCTAATAATATATGTATAACAGTATAATAAATTTAGGATGAACAGATATTATTTGATTACAATAATTGAATAATACTGTAAGTACTAATTATATCGCTAATTCCTACTAATATTTCACAATCAGTTATAAAATTTCATCAAAATCTACCTTCCAAGTATCGATTATTATTTCGCGGTATTTTAAATTTATAGTTTGTGCCGTAATTAATTATGATTCAGCAGATTCAACTTGTATATAACAATTCACCATCGCGCAGATCTTGCAAGTTTATTTTAGCGTTTACTCTTTCTAATTTTTTCGGCCATTAAAAAATCGAAAAATCGGCACGTAGGATGCTTCACAGCTATCGCATTTTGCATACGGAAGAATAACCGGTTAATTCTCCTTACGATAGAAGAGACGGAGGAAGAAGAGGGTGAGATTGACATATGACAGACAAGTGTCGTTTTCTCTGGTGGTCGAATTTTTTGACCATCAAAACGAAAGGGAGGAATTTTCGTGTGCGAACACATCTCGTCCGTTTGTCTTTTTTTCATTCGATACTGATCGCTGACAGGTTTGCGGTT